>NC_135787.1:176077500-176681666 GCF_051106095.1 Pogona vitticeps
ATCTTACCTTTGAACAGACTCCTTTATTTAAGAATGCAAACTTATTTATTTGATCAGGGAGGGTAACATCTGATTAATATACAGTAGGTAAATCACAGGTTGCTAATCACTTGAAACTGAATCAGTACTACTTTAACTTTAAAGCTCTATCCACTCTCTGTACCATTCAGCGTTCTCACAGATCTCTCAATCACCCTTAGTTCACTCTTAAGTTTCACGCAATCTCTCACTACCAGAATCTTTCACTCACACAAACTCTTCTCACTCACTGAATTTTCCTCATACTCCATAGACCAGCCTTTATATCCAAACCCCTCCCCTCTTGGCACTGCCTTCCGTCCACTCATTGGCTCCTTCTTCACTGCTCAGCTGTGATGGACAGGTGAGGGCAGGGCTGTTCGCTACAGTTATGACCAAGCCAGGCCTTTATTAGGCCATGAAGCTTTCCTAGTTAGCTAATTTCTCCAGGTGAGCCACATTTAGGTGTTTGTAGGCGTGAGTTTATCAGGTGGAACTCCCAAAATGGAGAATTATGAGATCTGTAATCCAAAAAATCCAAAATTCCCATGCCTTTGGTAATACAGTGGTGCCCCGCATAGCGACGATAATCCGTTCCGCAAAAATCGTCGCTATCCAGATCCGTCGCTATGTGAAAAGAAAAAGCCCATAGGAATGCATTAAACCCCGTTTAATGCATTCCTATGGGCTTAAAACTCACCATTCTGCGAAAATCCTCCATACGGCCGCCATTTTCACTGCCCAGTATGCGAGGAAACGGCGCGAAAAACACTGCAGGTGGCCCTTTTTTTCCAGCAGCCATTTTGGAACAGTGGATCAGCTGTTTTTAAAACATTGCTATGCGAAAATCGGTAAGTGAAACAGCTTACCAATCATCACAAAGCAATGTTTTACCATTAAAAACATCGTTATGCAATCGCAAAAACGCTCGCAAAAAATCCGTTGCTATGCTGATTCGTCGTTAAACGAGGCGCTTGTTAAGGGAGGCACCACTGTACCTACAGACTCAAAACAATGCTCATTCAACAAGTTATCTCCTAGACATCATTTAAGAAAACATCTCTGTTAGGTAAAGAGGTCCAGATAACAGGTCATCTCTTTACTTGGCACAGTGCAATAGCATTCCTGTTACAACACACACACAAACGCACAGAGAGAAAGAGCGCACATCAGAGCTTCACAGAATCAGGTCATGTACAGAAGGAAATGGTTGGTTGGTGTTAACACCTTCCAAGAAAATAACCAGAGAGGGGCAAAGATGACTGGCACTTTCCTTGCAGAGATAGAGACAGGTGTCAAACCATGGTGACAAGCGCAATTTGACATTTACCTTTATCTTTACTAAGAAATGGTATTGGATTTGACATTGCACAGCAGTTTCCAGCTGAAAAGGTACTATCTGGCAAGTACAAAGCAGAGCAAAGTGCAACGAAAACCGGGCATAAGACAATTTGGTGCACTGTTAAGAAGTTATTGAAAATCAAGAGCGAATCATCCTTGACTTGAAGCATCACCTGTCTCCCAACGTTCTGAAATCAGCTTTTTAAAAATTAACTGGGATGAATGCCAAGCATGTTTTAACAAAGCACTAGAACAGAGAAAGTAGGCAGCAAGGCGCCTCAGATAAGGGAGAAGCAGCAAGATGTGTGTACACAGAAAGAAATATTTAATGGCACGTTAATGTGAGAGGATAGCTGGATGGCTTTTGGAACCTCTGGAGTAATCTATGCTTTCAGCAGCATGAGCCTTACAACCCCATACAAGTCCAGGCAAAATCAAGGCAATCTGCTACAACCATGGAAGTCCCTCACTTTATAATGCAACTTAAAAAAAATGCAGAAAATGGCTACTAAGGTCTTCACCAGATAATGGCTACTGCAAGTCTGGTAAAAACCATGAGAGACCTTTGTAGTTTGTTCTTTACAAGGTGCCCTTTATAGAGCCTAATGGGCAGAAAGATTATGACTCTCAAGAATCACTGCAGGAGTTTCCTCTTCCTTTCCTTTCCTTTTTCTTCTCTTCCTCCTCCTCTTTATTCTTTTTCACATAAACAACAGGAAAGAGAGGCCGGAGGATGCCATGCAGCCTCAGAGGAAAGCCCCGCTCCTCTTGGCCTGCCTGCCATTAATGCTTTTTTTTTTTTTTTTTTTTTGGATCACCATTCCCATAGCTTCATGTTTATCATGGTCCTCGAACTTGGGATTTTTCTTTCCCGATGTTTTTATAGTTTTTTATTATTGTTATGTTTTGCTCTGTTTGCCACCCAGAGTAATACCTTCGCTACTACTTGGGCAGGATGGATGGATGGATGGATGGATGGATGGATGGATGGATGGATGGATGGATAGATGGATAGATGGATAGATAGATGGATAAATAAATAAATAAATAAATAAATAAATAAATAAATAAATAAATAAATAAATAAATAAATAAATGGCTCTGGACGTGAAGAGTGGGGTCCGCAGCCTGGGGGTACATCTGGACCCGATGCTCACCATGGAAACACAGGTGGCGTCGATAGTCCGCACCACCTTTTTCCACCTATGGTGGATTGCCAGCTGTGTTATACATTCAGGCCTTCCCTCCAGCTAACACTTGATTTTTCTCTTTGTTCTCCCTTTATTTATTTTTTATTCTATTTTGTATGGTGTATGTTATAATATGATTTATGTAATTCTTTGTATTATTTTATTGTTTATATTCATTGGAGGCTGCCTAGAGTGGACTTTTAGGCCAGATGGGCTGGGAATGAATGAATAAATGAATAAATGAATGAATAAATGAATAAATAAATAAATAAATAAATAAATAAATAAATAAACGAACGAACGAACGAACGAACGAACGAACGAACGAACGAGTGATTCCACATGAGGCATGGTTAGATACTGTATACATCATTTTACGTCTTGCTCTGAACCACTTAGTTTGATGGTTCAAATTTTAAGTCTTCGGTCTCCACAACAAAACCAGGCGCCTTTTTCAACTTTGAACCAGGCGAAAGGTTTATTGGAGTATTCAACAAGAAATCAGTGTCCAAACAATTGTTCCATAACTTGTCACTTGCTGCCAACAGGTCAGACAAGGGTACCCAAGTGTCATTCAAAAAAGGATGGGTTTCATTGTTGTTCCACAGTCCCGGCCACCGAGTCATCACGTCATCTTTCAAAGCCTCTCTGACCTCTCTTTCCAATAGGGGAACGGCCTCGTCCTCTGCGGGGTCGATCCACCCGCCATCTCTTGTTGGGAAAAAGGTTTCCGAGGGTCCTCCTGGTACCCTCTCCTCCTCATCTCCTCTACCCTCCATGCCAATCTTTCCCTTTTCTCTCTTTCCATCTTCTCCTTTTCCTCCCTCAATCTCCTCCGCCACTCTCGGGCCTCGGCCTCACCCCAGTAGGATGGTCTAGGGGGAATCTCTCTCCAGCGCCGGTAGTCAGCTTCTTCCTTGGGAACCCACAGCCACTCCCATTCTCCAGTCCATGGGTCTTGTAAACAAACCCATTCCCAACCTGGCGGCAAAGGGCTTTCTCTCCCCTTTATTTCTGCTGTTCCCACCTCAATCTCCACCCTCTTTGCTTTTCCTTTTCCCGCCAAATCCTCTGTTTGAATGGCTACCGTTAACCCGCGCAACTCCCTCTCCAAGTCCTGGGTGTCAGTACCCCGTTGCTCTCTTCTGTGGGGAGCTGAAGTGGGCGAGGTCTGGCTTTCTCTCTCAATGGTGTGTGGAAAGGACGGCACTCCAGCGAGAGTCTCCTTTCTCTTGCCCCCGGTCTCACACTTAGTTGCACTATAATGAGTTTGGGCTGACCCAGACCGCACTGAATTTCTCCACCCTGCCTCTCGCATTTCCCACAGGGCTCTTACCACCCATCCGTGCTTGGGATCCAGGTGGCAATCTCTGCTGTATTCATGTACCACGCCATGTTTTGCACAACCTGGATAGGGATGTGCTCTTTTCTTTGGACAAATGGGCAAATACAGAGTCAATCAGGGCTCCTTGTGTGGCCCGGTGGTGAACGCAGATCGCTCACTTTCAATCCAGCATTAAAAATATAAACAGTTTTTTTAAAAAACGTGTCACATGAGAAAAGGGGAAAAATTTGCACAGTATCAGAAAAAGTGGTGGTGGAGAAAAAGGAGTTTGACAGCTGAACCCCTATTATGCCTGAATGTCACTTTAAGGCATTAGGATATGTCTTTGCTCATCTTTCTCTTTTCTTGTCAGTGTGATGGTGTCCTTACAAATGTTCACAGTAGCTGTCTGCTGCTTCTGGGGTTTTATGTGTTCTCTGGACTGGAAGCAGAAAAATAATTCTACCAGAAATAATTCTGAACACACTGTGTAACCCACCCACCCCACTCTGCCCCAGCTCAAGTCATAGCCATCACATTTGCATGCGCCCATTTTTTGAAAGTATTATTTTCCCCTACTGAGATCCACAAACACACAAATACTGAGATGGTCAGAGTGAAGGATCAGGCTGGAGAGCCTCAAAGACGACACGAGGCAGGTCAGGTCCTGATCTGTAAGCCCTTATTTGGGTGCTGGGAGGCCAGCACCCAAGTCTAGTATTGAATATGGCCAGATGACTGTGTTTATGTAAAGCGGTTGTTTGTTTGTTTTCATTTGTCAAACAGAGGCTTTACAAACTCAACAAAGCATGGCCTAAATCAGAAGAGTGGATTTATCCTGATTCTGACAAAATAGATATACTGTACATGTGGGAAAAAACACGATTTTTATACATAGGATCTGCAGCAAAATATTGCAGTGTGGAGTGTACTTCTATTTTAAGGGTGGACAATCTCAGGGAAGATGATAAGGAACTGTTCTCAGTCCTCGTCCTGGGATGTGCCAGGCCTAGAAATGGGTGTTTACAGCTGTTAAAAATGTAAATACAGTGATGCCTCGCTTAACGAGGATAATCCGCTCCAGCAAAATCGCTGTAGAGCAAAATCCTCGTGAAGCAAAATAAAAAATCCCATTGAAACGCATTGAAAACCCATTCAATGCATTCCAATGGGCTAAAAAACTCACCGTCCAGAGAAGATCCTCCATAGGGGCAGCCATTTTTGGTGCCTGTATAGCAAGGAATCTGTCCAAAAACACAGCGGGGAGCCATTTTACACAGCGGGCGGCCATTTTGAAGCCACCGATCAGCTGTTTAAAAAATGTCGTAATGTGAAGAATCGGTTCCCAAAGCAGGGAACCGATCATCGCAAAGCGGATTTTGCCTATTAAAACAATGTTCTGCAATCACAAAAGCAATCACAACAGTCATTGTATAGCGGTTTCATCGTTTAACGAGGTAATCGTTAAGCAAGGCACCACTGGAAAAAAAGAGAGAAAGTCTACGGTAATAATAATAATAATAATAATAATAATAATAATAATAATAATAATAATAATAATAATAATAATAATTATTATTATTATTATTATTATTATTATTATTATTATTATTATTATTATTATTATTATTATTATTATTATTATTATTACTAAAGTAAAATAAATAAGGTACATAAAAATAAAAATTGTAATAATAATAACCGTGTACCATCAAGTCAGTTCTGACTCATGGCAAACCTTTCCAGTGTTTTCTAGGCAGAGAATATTCAGAAGTGGTTTCCCATTCCCTTCTTCTGGGGTGGGGGCATCCTGGGACAGCACAGCTTGCCCAAGGCCACACAGGCCAGCTCTTCTGGAGTACACAGTGGGGAATTGAACTCCCAGCATCTGGCTCTGCAGCCAGGTAACCTAACTCACTGAGCTATCTGGCCAACTAAAACAGGCACTCTTTTTTTTCTTTTTCCAGTTTAAGAGCTGCCCCCAAGACACAGAAAATTTCCAGGAGTGGACATAAGCCATTTTCAGCCTTCTCTCCAAAATATGCATTATTAAGTTTAGGGAGTCCTGGAGTGGCCTCGAGGGCAGCAAACAATACTCTTGTGGCACCACAAGTCTCATGATGTCCACTCCTGCTCAGCTGGATGCTCTCCTTCATTCTCCTTCCCACCTAGTTTTCTGTTCTTTTCCCCACATGTTCTGATGACTGATCATGCTCAGTCTTCACTAAGGGGACCCTCGTCCCCCTTGAATTTTTTATTTTTGCAAACCCCGAGATTCTCCCAGACTTCACTCATGTGGGTGGTACCATTATTGCTACATAAGCAACAGTGGGCACAGCCCGAGAATGATTTAAAAAAAATAAAATAAATGCAGCATGCTGCCATAGAAGAAGGTAGAGTATCATGGCACCTGAGGCAACCCAGAGCCCTTAAATAACATTATTTTAGGGGGTTGTTGTGGGTTTTTCGGGCTCTTTAGCCGTGTTCTGAAGGCTGTTTCTCCACTGTGCCCGGCATCTTCAGAGAACAGCACTCTGTCCTCTGAAGATGCCGGCCACAGAGACTGGTGAAACATCAGGAAGAACAACCTTCAGAACATGGTCAAAGAGCCCGAAAAACCCACAACAACCATTAGATCCCGGCCGTGAAAGCCTTCGCGAAGAAGTACATAACTTTTGCATGGAAGCAGTCTTAACTATTGCTTGCCTACACCAGTCATTTCTTTAATTTCTCCCTTTAGAATGAACATGGATTCTTCTCCCTCGTCTCCATGGTGAGTAATCAATAACCCTATGCTGTAATACGAAAGTGAAGCACAGCATGAATAAATCATTACAAGCACAGTGTAACTGGCCCTGGATATCTAGCACTTAGCAGAAAGAGGAAGAGATAGCAGCAATTACCACTAAGTAGGCAACACATACTGGTCAAAAGGAATAGCCTTTTTAGACAAAGCCCCCTTTATAAATTAAAGAAAATTATCAAAAAGGAATGACCTGATCGGGGATTCTTTGGGGGGATTATGGGGCACTCAGGGTGGGTGGGTGGCAGCCTGAGATGCATCACGCTCACAGTTTTGTTTTCACTGACTTTCTCAGAGTTCCAGTTGTAGGAGAATACCTGCTACTTTCCATGTGTTTCTTCAAATGCTTTGATGGATGCATTTTTCTTCCTAATTTTCATCTCAGCTCAGTTAAGATTTCGGCCAAAATCTGGTGGAGGAAGTGCGGTCTACAAGAGCAATTGTCAAGTCTTTGTCCCCCTCCAGCAGGCCGTCCTTCACGTGCCTATTCATGCCTTGGTTGTGAAAATCAGTGCAAAACTACTGTGACTGCCCTTGCATACACAAATGGACTTTGCTTTTATATCCTGTATTTTCTTTCACACATTTTCTTAATGTGCATATCCATTTACATTTTTTTTACTTAACTTATGCAGCCTTTCCTACTGATTAAAGCATTCTGTCTGCATTTCTTAAAATTTCTTCTGCACATAAAGGCTCAACTAGCAATTCTGGCAATTCCCTCTCTGCCGTTCCCTCAATGATATGGTGGGCCGTATCAGTGGCTGTTGACTTTTCAACATCTGTGCATATTTTTGTGTGCACAAAATGGCTTGGAAACCTTGGTAATGTATGAATTTCTCAAGGCATGCTCCTTTTCCCTTTAGAAGAGATAATGGTGTTAGTCTGCGCGAGCATATCAGGCACAAACAAAACAGTGTTTTTTATCTTTGAATTTTCGGTCTATGACTGTATAATAATAAAACTTCAGACTTCATAAACAAAATAAAAATAAAGAAGACAAAAATGTTGTGGCACCTTGAAGACTAACTGCTATATTTTAATACAAGATTTTGTAGACAAGTCCACTTCTTCACACACCCTTAAGAATCCCATTCTTATGTCTGAAGAAGTGGACATGTCTGCAAAAGTTCACATGAAAATACAGCAGTCAGTCTTTAAGGTACCACAATGTTTTTGTCTTCTTCTTCTTGTCTTCTTCCAGTGAATTTTAAGAGCTTTGAAAAAGCTACTTACACCAAAATTGTCAAATGCTATAAAACTGTTTATCATCCCTTCACACCTGCGTTCTTGTCCTAGCTTCTTTTCCTACCAGATTACAAGGCTGTGGCTGAAATCCAATGATAAGTCACAACTAGAGTACAGTAGTTCGATGAAATCAATGGAACTTACAGAGAAGTTGACTTGCCAAACCCACAGGGCTTCAATGGGTCTACTCTGGCTGCAACCTTCTACTGGATTTCAGCCTTCCTTTCCACCCATGGGGTGCATTCTGTGTATTTGTTTTCCCTTATCTATGAGCAGGCAGGAACTTCTCGTGGGGCACCTAATTGTGGAAAGAGGTGAGGAGGAGAATGCAGGTCAATAAACCCAGCAGCTGGGTAATGCCTAGCTAAGCAGATAATATGGCAACCCAGAGTTAGGAAAGAAAAACTTTTTTATGTAAGTCTTCGGGTGGCAAAATGTACCCAGACACTGCAGTGGCTGAAAACCAGACGCATACCACACAGCCTTGCTAGCGGTACACCTAACACATGGGGAATTCTCCCAGGCTCTGCCCTGTTTCTTGTAGAAGACCCACCACCATTTGATTTGTAGGTTTTCCTTGAAATCTGTGCAGCTGATAAAAGGGCATGTGCTACGTACAACGAAGACACTCAACTAGTTCACTCTCTGTTTTGCCCTCACTGACAGGTAGGCTGAAGTGCATGCACCCACTCGTTCTCCTGCCAGTCCCCTCCCACCCCCTCATTGGTTTGCAATGTTTTTGGCTTCTGCCACCACTGCTCAAGCACAACACACATAAGAACAACTTTGTGGAGCGCTTGGGGAGCCCTGGTGCCAGCTGGGAATGCTTGGAGATGAATGCTGAGGCTTTAAAGCCAACTCTCGCACCAAATCCAATTTTCTCCTGCTCCAGCACTACCTGAGTTAAAAATTCTTCTCCCTGTGCAGTGATCCAAAGAAGCCAGACAATTTTTTGAGACTTCAGCCAGTGCTCTGAGACTGGAGAATGCTGCTTCAATGGGAGACCAGAAACAGGCGGGAAGGATCAGTGGTTTCAGTTAGTTGTCCCTCTCTCCTGATGCCCACAGGCAGGTGTAGAACGTATGTGGTAACTACAGGTTGGAATTAGCCTAACCCATAAAGGATGTAACTGGCCATGACAGATCAGATAAACCATGACGTTTTGGAAGAGCAGATTATCTGCACGCAGTAAACACTAGCTGAAAACTCTAGTGTTTGTCTGGATTTTGGGTGGAGACATTTGGAATGTTGAGGTAAACTGCCGTTTACATTCTTACAAAATGGCTGATGTGGTGGGCAGGACTGGTAACAAAGCAGCTATATCTTTGACATTTAAAAGAAAAGTCATGGGCCCAAGAGCCTGAATGCTGCCCAGATGGAAGATTTCCGCTGCATAACATAAAATCATGGTGTTGATGCACAATTCCAAGCTGTGGGAAACCAACCAGGCTTTATTTCAACTTAGTTAGGGGCAACATTTGTCTGTTTTGCCCAAGACATCTGGTTTGCACAGGTAAGTCTCCCTACAGTGTCTAAATGTCATCTTTCCTGGGCCTGCCTCATGAATTGGAGAGGGATCATAGCTTAAAGATATAGCATACTCCTTGGATGCAAGAAGAGCCAGACTCAGTCCCTGTGAAACGTGAAATCTTGACTCTCTCAGACAGCTACTGCCATTCTGTGTGGACAACAATGAGTTAGATGCGCCTGTTAGCAGACTTTGTATAAGGCAGCTTCCAGACAGTTGGGCTAGGAAAGACCTCACAGATGAACTTCTGGTTGGCACACATAATATCTGGTGAAATGGACCAATGGTCTAACTCAGCATTCAGCACTTTCACTTACATATATCTGATGCTGGTAAAGAAAGATATGACATCTGTGTTTCCCAGTCATGCCAGACTATCCTATTCTTCTTTTCTGACCTGGTTTCTAATGAGCGTGTGCTCTCTGGAGCACTGGAGGCAGGCGGTGCAGCATGGCCTCTCCCAATTTGAAGAGATACTTGTTCAGCAGGCCGAGGCAAAGAGGCAGTCCCAAAACCAGCAAAATCAGGGAGTTGGACAGGGGACAGATTGTATTTGTCTTCGGTGTGGAAGGGATTGTCACTCTCAAATTGGCCTTCTCAGCCACGCTAGACACTGTTCCAAGACCTCTATTCGGAGCATGTTACCATAGTCTCTTGAGACTGAAGGATGCCTACATACTGTGTTCTATATGCTTTTGTGAGCACAGCCTTATCCATATACTTCATGCCTTACA
Source organism: Pogona vitticeps (assembly GCF_051106095.1). Classification (NCBI taxonomy): domain Eukaryota; kingdom Metazoa; phylum Chordata; class Lepidosauria; order Squamata; family Agamidae; genus Pogona; species Pogona vitticeps. The sequence continues at coordinate 176,087,687 of NC_135787.1, forward strand.
CTTGCAGGTGTCCACTTAAAATAGCTTCAGAAAACTTAGATTTATTGTTATTTCTGCTTTTTAGTCAATCTCACAACATTATGGGAGTTCCTGTTCTCTTCCCTCCAGGCTCCTGCAAGCAGCCAGAATTTTCTGATTATCTTGTGGCAATTAGATGAGCGGAGGAAAAAAAATTACTCACCTCAACCTTTCCTGTAAACTGCCCAGCAAAACTGTTTTAATGAGTGTTTCACAGTGCAGCCAACTCTATCAACTTGCTATGAAATGAAACATTTTTACCTGGATATTTCATTAAACTGAAAACTACATCACTGGAAGCTTAGTGACATTTTGTAATATTTACATTTATTTACAAACCTATTGCTTGAACATTGATATAGGATAGGGATGTGATGAATGCTGTCTAAATTACTGTTCTCAATGAAACAACAGTCTTGACATATAACCTGCTGACCCACAAGATTTCTTATCTTGAGCACAAAAACAAGGTAAGAGCAACTCACACAAAATTTTGTGATGTGAAGTACACACACAAGGACCACAGAAGGACTTGTTGGTTGATCAAAAAGATACAAACAACTCATTCAATACCTCTAATTTTTTAAAAGTTCACAGAAGAAAACTGTAGCTACTATGCATTTACATAATTTCACACAAAAAATGTTCTCATGGAACCAAAAACTCTCACTCAAGACAAAAGATCCTTCCATTTAAGAGGTGAGGAAAAAGTGGCAATTTCTCATGCATGACAATGTGGAAAATTTACATCCCCAGTGGATGTACAGCTTCAGCTCTCACAGACAACCAAGAGAGAACATTAGCATGTCAAAATATTAAGTAGCAGCAGTCCAAAAATTCCACAGTGCCTCTGTTTGATTCAAGTTGAACTTTGTTTCTCCTTCCGCATGTAAACAGCTTGGGGTCCAAGCTGTCTGAAAGATCGCATCTCCCTTTATGAGCCTGCCTGTATTTTAAAATCATCAGGGAAGGTCTTTGTCTCCATCCCACCACCTTTACCTGTGCAGCTTGTGAAGACACAAGAGAGGTCCTTCTCTGTTACTGCTCCCAAGCTGTGGAACTCCCTCCCATGGGAAGCCATGCTATTCCTTCCTTTGCTGTCCTTCTGCAAGCAGCTAAAGGCAGGTTTTCTGTGAGTAACTAGCTACCTAAGAGGGAGGCAGCTGCTATTGTTTCCCACCACCACCTTCCAGTTTTTTAATTTTTTTAATATTGTAAGCCACCTTGGGTCCTTGTGAGGAGAAAAACTGTGTATAAATATTTTGGATGGACAGATGGACGGACGGACACCTTGATTATTGGTACTTCCCAAAAGGCTTCCTTAATGCAACCATCGAGCATTGTTCATGGAATTTTATGGAAGGCCCAGATGATATTGTCTTCCATTTTAATCCTCACGTGTTTTCCCACTTGCTTCATCTGTGCTTTTTGTTACCACCCAGATTCTGTCAAAGAGGGAAAGAGCGACTGGCTACACAAGATAGAAAAGGGCGACCAAGATGATCAAGAGACTGGGACAATCCCCCATGAGAAAAGGTTTAGGGCACCATAAAGAGAGGGAAAACACAACAGAGATATATAAAATTATGCATCTTGTGGAGAAAGTAGGAAGAAAGAAGACTTTCTTGCTCTCTCCTGATACTGGAATTTGGGGTCATCCACTGAGGGTGAATAGTGGGAGTTTGAGGCCAGATTGAAAAAGTACTTCTTCAAACAGCACAACTGTGGAACTCACAAAGCATAGTTATGGCTGCTAGCTTGGATGCCTTTAAAAGGTAGCTGGATAAATTCTTGGAAGTCAGGGCCATCAATGACTGCCAGTCAGGAAGGCTATCGAAGTATAAATGGCAGCATGGAATGCATGTCAGCTGTTGAAGAGCATGTGGTAAAAGAGATGCTATATTCATGGTCTTCTTGTGGCATTCGCATATGCAAGAGTTTGATCATTTTCTGAACAGAATGCTGGACCAAACAAGTCCAGCATTGGTTCACTGCAGCATGTCTTCTGAGTGGTAGTGTTATGAACTAGAACCATTATACTAGGCCCCTCACCTTAGGTCCACCTTCTATTTCCTTTCAAGTACATCAAAGACTGGAGGGAAATGGCTTAACAGGGGAATCTGCAGTAATAGCCGTATGTGTAGAAATCTGACAAGAAACCCATAACAATGTACAGTACTAATTAAGACATCAGACATCATTATGAATACCTATTTGATCATGGCAGCAGCCCAAAACTTCTGAGAGCATGGAGGGAGGTCAGGAACACAACTAAGTCTCATATCATCTTGTGAAAGTAACAGTGGGAGGTCCTTGAATAAAGGACTCATAATAAAGAGTTGTCACTCAATATCACAGCAAAGGCTTTGCATGGAGATGCACTCTGGATCCGTCATTGATAACCACAGTTTAGAAAAGTTGTTTTTGGAATACAACTTCCACTATCCACTACGTAAATTGTACCTTTAAAAGAATTTGTCCAAATTCTGGTAATAACACAATTTTTAAAGGCCTGAGGACTTGAACAAAAGAGCCGGCAATCTTAATTCGGACCCATTGCAAGGATTTAAAGCCAGATATTTATTTATTTGTTCATTCATTAGCAGCTCACAACAGTTAAAACCAAACAGTAATCAGTTTTTAAAGTGCCACAAAAATATAATAAAAAACAAATGCGTATTGATATTTAAAACACAATGAGAAAAAAATTAAAAAACATATTTAAATTCAATTAATATTGCATACCTGAGACCTTTTGCCCCATTGCTTGAAAGTCTGCCTGAAGAAACTCTTTCTGATGAAAGGAGGACAAGAGGGAAGAGGTCAACCTGGCTTCTTGGAGTAATGCATTCAAAAAGTTTGCTCCTTATATACGGCCCACACAGCTTCAAGTACTACTCTCTGGGCAGTTTACAATATGATTATGCAGGTTATAGAAAGCCTGAGAGCAGCTACTGAGAAGGTCCTCTTTCATGTCCTCACCAAACAAGCCTGGGAAGCTGGAGGAACAGAGAGAAAGGCCTCCTTAGAAGGTCTTAAATGCGACAAAGGCTTATATGCATAATACTCAAGAGACATGAATTTGGACACACAAATATCTCATTTTCTGCTTTTCCTGTATTCATTCTTTTAATATTCGGAAATGCTTTCTATCAGAAATATGAAGATATTAGTGAATGTTAATATTTTCTTATAAAAATAATCAGAAACAAAATTCTCACTCATCCCTATTGGCAATGGGGTTCTGTTGGACAGCTTAGTGATGATCATGACAGCCCAGCAGCAGCTGATGTGCAAAAGCAAGTTCTGTTATAGGAGAGGAAAATAGAATTTGCGACAGTATAACACTTGTGTAAAAATTTATGCTACTATACTAAAACCTGGGGGTGATAACCATGATTTGCACATTATTTGTATACAGAAGGTCCCAAATTCAACTCCTGGTACTTCTGGAAGAAGTAAAGAATCTCTGGATTGCTGCTGCCAGCCAGTGTCAGCAATACTGAGTTAGATGGACTCACAATCCCACTCAGTACAGGGCCATTTCTATGTTTAGTTCCGCCATGATACATAATAAAACCACATTTCTAGGGATATTTTGGTTTGTGCATCTTAAAAATATTGTACATGTGGAAAAGGAGTACAGTAATGATACAAAAGGGGAAGTGAAATGATCAGACTCACAGCAATTCCCTTCCAAAGAAAAGTTAAAATATGTGGGGCTCCTTCGTTTAAATAAAAATAAAGAAACTTATAAAAGAGGTACAAAATTATGCTGTGGAGAAAAAGACTTTCTCACAATTTGTAAGTAAATGTGCTCGGGGAACACTGAGAATTACCTAGGGATTTCTGGAAGTACCAAAGAGAATCTCCAAAGATTATCACAACAGGCAGGCCAACTCATCAAGGAGCAGGTGCTCCTGCACATATCCTTCAATTGTGTCCCTACTGTGCTAACAGCTAAACTAGAGTACAAACAGCTAAAAATATGTTACTTTGGAAGTATGCACTACCTGCTTGTTTACCCATTTCCATTCCCATAACATTAGCAGTTATATTTATAAATAAAGAGAAGCTTACAAAAGCATGATAGGTTGTTTCTCTTCACAAAAGTACCTCTATAACAACTGCATTGAATTTCACCATGCTTGGGAAAGAAGATCAAAATATTATACAATTTCAAAGACCCTGAATGATCTATCAATTACACAAAGAGCTACAGCATACCTTCATGACTCCTGTTAAGTGCTGTAACATTGCTTCTAAAGAAGAGTGCTTTTCATTGCTCAACTGCAGTGAAATTAAGTGGCAAAACTGCAGCCACAGCAAATCTGATCTGAAAAGGGACTGCAAAGACACAACTGACCAGCAGCCTGAAGTCATTAGTAATCACAGTAAGACATCTCCCACATCGCTACCCCATGTATTCACATTATTTGGGAAGCCCAGCAGGTGTAATTAATGCTGTGATAAGAGGCTGCAGCAAAGCTTGATAGGAGAGAAGGAATTAGACGTGGCAATGCAACACTCCCCCCATCTGGATCAAAGCTGAGCGTCTCCACAAATGCAGGAAAATGTACCAGTGTATGAGAAATAAAAGATCTGCTTGTGACGGAGGTGGGGAGGGCGGGAGGGCTAGCAGCAGAGATGCTCCCAGCTTCAAAATATGGGGGAGGAAAGCACAGGCCACTCCACGTATATAAATAGCTGTCACTGAAAGAACTGCAGCAGCTCTGCCTCTGCATTCAAGAAGGCAGAGCTGCTGCATTAATTATCAAGTAATTTAGAAGCTGCTCAAATAAGAAATGGAGCAAAACACACACACACACACGAAGGATAAAAATAACAAGGCTAACATACGAAGCAATGCAAAGCTGCTGATTAAAACCTACCACCTGCCAGCGAGAGTGGCACCTGGTATTGAGAGCTACCAGAATAGAAGCCTCGTGCTCGAGTAATGAATGTCACGGCAACGTGTTCGTTCCCACCTCCTGTCTACTTTATGTGAGACTAGAGGCAAACGTGAGCAGCAGTGGTTGCAAAATAAGTTGTGTTTGTTTTGTTTTGTTTTTGCTTAGCACAGAAACGAGGCAGGTGAAAATGTCGCCCTGGAATATTATTCTCAAAAATAACTGTGCCACACATCGCTACCAAAGAATTTAATACTGAAAGGCCCTCGGGAGGCTTAGGTCCTTTGCAATGGAACGTATTAATGAACTCAAACCTGAGACTGGCACTCTGCATGTGTGAAGAGCAGAGAAGACAAAAACAACAGCACCCAGGAACCCCTCCAGTCAGCCTGCCCATGTAGGCTGGGGTGTCATGGAGTGGCCATTCTAAAAAAGGACAGCTTAACAGCAGGCTATATATGGAAACCCTCTTATATAATGTTAGCACTTTACTCCATCTAGCCCACTATTATGTAGGCTAGCTGGCAGTGTATCTTTCAAGCCTTCCAGCACTGGTCTTCCACATCACCTACCTCTTGATCCTCTTAACTGCAAACGCCCAGGATTGAACTTGGGACCTTTTAGAGGCACAGCTTGTACTCTGTCACAGAGCTACAGTCCCTCTGATTGTGATTGCTAATGACTGCTGGTTGATTTCATGAAGGCACTTCCCGTTCCATCGCCATCCCTTCTGTCCTCGACACACCAATACATTTGCTTGAACCTTTGGACAGGAAAAGTGACATGATACCAAGGCCATTACATCATACATCCCACTTTCCCTTAGAGTAGGGGTAGAGAGCACATGGCCTTCCAGTTGTTGGCACATTGTAGTCTCTATTGCCCATCATCATTGGCTCCAGTGCCTAGGGCTGGAGGGAGATACTCTCCAACAACTCAAAGGTGGCACTCTCCAGACACTTCCCATGCAACATCTAGAAGGATCCTCCTCCTGAAAGCTAGAAAGAAAAGCTTCCATCAGGAATCATGAAGGAGTTGTTCTGTGGCCAGGCCAGGAGTAGGTTGCTGGACAGTGTAAAATACCCCAAGGTGAAGTACAGGGAGTCTTCATTTGAGGTGCCCTAGGACACCCAGGAGGGCTCCCACTGAAACACCAGGAGGCGTTGCAGAGTCAAACTGCAACCTTAGATAACAACTTGATAGAATTTACTACCACATGTGCGAACCATGAGGTCCGTCTGGATTTTGGGCAGGTATGGGGACCTTTGGTTTCTGTTTTGCCCCACTACTTTCCAGGACCAGTCTATTACCATTAAGCCTGCTGCATGGAGCCGTTGGGAATTGTAGGCCAAAACAACTGAAATGCCAAAGATGCCCACGTTCTTTAAAGACAGGAGCCATATGGTGCTGCCTTAAACTAAACCAGACCAGATGCCCAGGGTAACCTGCTCCGACTGACAGCAACCATCAGGCAAAGGTCAGTAGTTAGAGTTGTTGTTGTTTAGTCATTAAGTCATGTCCAACTCTTCGTGACCCCATGTACGTACTCTAACTATGGAGGACTTCTTCACCACCAGCAACCTGATTTTTAAAGAAAGTAATTAATGGGAGGAGGCCAAAAAAAAGTGCTTAACTTTTCCAAGAAAATCTCTCATGGATACCAATACAATATCAGTCAAACTTCCAAGAGTCTCAGAGCTAACAAAATCCTTCCTACATTCTTATGCAGTATTTATGCCAGAAATCAGATGAGCTCTGCTGTAGCCAGAGATTGACAAGTTGTTGAAAAATGGCCGCATGTTGATTGAATTGTTAATAAGCTAAATTATAATTAAACTACATTTGCATTCAAAAGGGAAACTTTAAACATGCACATTTATTTTTAACTGGCATTTATATTTATGTCAGCATAGTAAAAAAATTTACTAGTCCAGAAGGATATTGGAAAATCTCATCTGTGATTGTACTCCCCCGCTCCAGCTTTCCCCTATGATAAGGTTTGAAGAGAACAGCTACATGAATGTTTGAAAATTGAATTCTCACCTAGCACTGCAAACTCAAAACAGAACAAAACAGAACAAAAATCAAGAAGTCAAATTTTCCATTGAGGGAGATGGTAATGGATACCAGTTTCTAAAAATTTATCTTTTTTTCACCTTCTGTTGTTTGTTTTTTTCTTGTTTTCCATGTTGCCTTCTTATGCTATCCTCTCCAGAATCACACACAAGGGCTGGAATAGACCACAAGAGTCACTGAATCCAGCCCTCTGCCAAGGCAGGAAATCCAACCTCTGTTGAAACACTTCCGGTGTTGGAGAATCCACCATCCTACAAGATACTCCATTCCATTATCAAACAGTTCTCACTGTTAGGAATAACTTCTGAACACTGAGGTTAAATCTTCTTTCCTGTAATTTAAGCCAATTACTTTCGCTCTTATTCGCAGAGGTGCAGAAAACAATCTCATTCAATCTGCCACGTCAGCCCCTCCAGTATTTAAAGATAGCCATAATACAGTCCCTTGTTCTTTATATTGAACATGGCCAACTCCCTCAACCATTCTTCATGATCCAAACTCTTTATAATCCTGGTTGCTCTATTCTAGACATGTCCCAGACTCTCAATATCTTAAACTGTGGTGCATTTGAGCCCAAAGCTGAATCCAGGAGTCCTCTCCCAGCATGAATCTTGAGAAAAGTAAACCATACAAATCTAGGTTTGTTCCTTCATTCTGAACAGAACAATGGAGGGGGTGCCAATTAGTTAATCCCCAACATCATTTAATCATCTCCCATCAATTTCAGTTGCCATCTTGCATCTTTCAAAAATGTTTTGTGACTGTTTGTGTTTTCATGTGAAGGATGATCATATAAATGAATAAACATTTGAATGCTTGACTGAAGTACAGAATGAGGATTTAGCCCAATGGATGGACCAATAAGCGATTTTGACTTACAGACATATATGCATGCCATGAAAACTAAAAAGTTGGTCTCATGCTATGGGGAAGAGAACTTGCTGTGGCTTCTTTTTAATTACACATGTCTTCACTCTTAGAAAGGAAAGTCATGGAGGACAGGTCTATCATGAGCTATTAACTATGACAGTGAAATGTGACAAAATTATTAGAGGCATAAAACAAAACATATGATTAAGGAAGGCTATAAAACAGAATTTATAAAATTATGAACTATGCAGATAAAGGGTTTTTTCTCTCTTATACAAATGATGATAGTACTACAAGTTTGAGAAAATTGATCAGCAGCAGGTCCAGGGATAAGAAAACATATATTCAAACCAGCGGTAGGACTGCATTGTTTTTGGAATGGGCTGACGCAATTGGGACTAGATGGAAGGGTTGCTTTAAAGGGCGTCTTTTAAGATCGCACTCTGGAAGTGACCATTTCTGGCACAAACCAGATCTTCATATCCTCATCTGATTGCACCCAGAGTTTGGGTAATTAGGCCTGCTGTTTCCTCACTGAACTTCTAAGGGTGGTCAAAACTTTACCTCATCTGGCTATTAAAAAAAGTAGAAAAGAAAAGAAATTGGCTTTTAACATTGGCTTTTGAACTGTTTTTAAATTATATTTTCAGGTAGGTTGTTGCACATCACTTTTGGGGCTGTGGTGAGCTGAGAATCCATTAACAAATGGTTCCCAGAAATAAACAGACAAAAAGAATCTGGCAGTATGGAGGGCAGCAAAAACAAGAGCTATAGAGCCGCAAACGATTAAAAAATATATTTTTATTAGAACAAATACAGGTTTGCAATAATGTGCTGAATTTTTGTGTGCTATTAAAAAGAATGGGATCACTTGGTCCCTACTTACTACAAGAAAGGAGAACAATTAAAGAAGCACTAAAGAGGGATCTGCTGGCACATGACCTCAAAGGTGCAGGAAGATACAGTATGTTCATGATCTTACAGGACTGTAGTATAAGAGATCATCAGACAAATTCTTCATAACTCTGCAATGTTAGTCATTTATAGCAAATGTTATACCCTTCTCCAAGGTCAGTGGTTTAGGTATCCGCCTGAGAAGCCAGAGGTGGCGAGTTCAATTTCCCACTGTGCCTCCAGGGAGAAGAGCCAGCCTGTGTAGTCATGGGCAAGATGAAGTCCCAGGACACCCCCAGAAGCAAATGGTAAACCATTCTGAATACTCTCTACCTGTAGAACCCTGAAAAAGATTTAACTTTGAGGCACATGATGATGATGATGATGATGATGATGATGATGATGATACCTTTCTCCAGAGTAAATGTGTCTTAGATTTGGTTACACAAAATGGATTAAAAGAACAACAACAAGGGACATCAACAAAATGCCATGTCCCAGATGTCCAACAGTAACCTGGCCATGAATGCAGAGAGTGAGGAGCCAGTCTAAAGGATCTTTCAATTCAGCTAGGCCTGTGTCCTCCTGACCTGACCCAAACCATTTCCCATGAACCTGAGGCCTCCATGCCCAGAAGAATGATGATCCTCTGATGCCTGGTTTCCACTCTGGGAGAGCTCCACAATAGAGTATGTCAATACTGTACCCACAGCATGAGTCCCAGAGAGAGGACAAAGTTCTAGGGAACTATCCTTAGAAGGCTTCCCAAAGGAAGAAAGCAAGGTGAGTTGGGAGGAAGTAATCCTCAGCCAGCAATGTAAGAGGTCTCAGTTCAGCTCTACTCATTGTCAAAGCTGGGTGGTCACTGGGAGCTGTCCTTCGCGTTGTACCTTCTGTCCAACTTGCAGACCTTGCCCTGTGGTTGTCCAGACCAGTCCTGAGCACAAAACAAAAAGTGATAGAGATGAATGAGCAGAAAATTTACTTAATATAGTACATGACATCCAGTGAATTTGAGATTTGAAAAATTAACCGAAAGTGAAACCAACAGTGAATGATCTGTCCTTCCAGCTTCAGAGCTTTGCGTTCTTAAAACTTTGATTTCATTTCTCACCATGTTAAGCCTATATTAAAGTCATAAACTCTTTATTTATTTTTCTGAGATGGTCCTCTGGCATCCATATAGCAGGCAAAATGATCTTTCCATACTCAGTGATAGTTATTAATTCCTCCTTGATGGATTATATTGTCTCAACTCAACAAGCCAGTGTAAAAAAGAAATTTTCAAGTACCCAAGATTCAATGTATTCTCGAAGGCTTTCATGGCTGGGATCTGATGGTTGTTGTGGGTTTTTCAGGCTCTGTGGCCGTGTTCTGAAGGTTGTTCTTCCTGACGTTTCACCAGTCTCTGTGGCCAGCATCTTCAGAGGACTGGAGTAGGAACTCTGCCCATGCTCTGTTCCTGTTTGTTGGGTAGTTGAGTATTTATAGCTGTGGGAACAGCTTTTGTCCTTTTCAAGAGATAGGGTGATCAGCGTGTCTTTGTTGTGATGGGGGGGGAGATTATCTGTCACTGTGATTGATGTGTGTCAATAGCTGGTCTTTGTGCAATGATCCCTGGTCCTTGTAGCTGGGTAGAGTTCATTGACCTTTTGCAGGCTGTATTTTTCAGTATTGGGAGTCAGGCCGTGTTTAGTTTTAGGCCTTTTTGTTGAAGTTCTGTTGATGTTTATGGATTTCAATGGTTTCACTGTGCAGTCTAATATAATGATTGCTGGTGTTGTCCAGTACTTCAGTATTTTGAAATAGAATTTCATGTCCAGCTTGTTTTAGGGCATGTTCACCTACTGCTGATTTTTCCAGTTGTTTTAGTCTGCAGTGTCTCTCATGTTCTTTGATTCTGGTGTGAATGCTGCGTCTTGTGGTGCCAGCCACAGAGTCAGGAAGAACCACCTTCAGAACACGGCCAAATAGCCCGAAAAACCCACAACAACTACCCGAAGATTCCTTGACTTCAGGTAAGAACAATACAAGGAGTTTTATTAGTAATTTTGCCATCACGGTCTGTTGTAGTTTGCAGAAATTGTCCTGTGTAGAACTAGGGTCCTGTCCCTTTGAGAAGCAAAGCACAAGCACCAAGCATTCCGATGCAGCAAAAGGCAACAAAGCAGCAGGTATTGTCATTTTGCACAAATTTCCTTTATTTGCTAAAAAAAATCATCCCAATTCTTGTTCTCTGTTGAGTGTAGTACAAAAATACCTTCCCTTCTCACAGGGGGAGGCGCTTCTTTGTGGCTCCTCATCTTCACATGTGAGGATAAGACAAGTGAAGATTTACATCCCAATTCAGGATAGAAAGAACATTAAAAGTCCGAAAATGTCAAACATGGGAGAAAACCCAATTGTTAGATCATCCTAACCCTAGCTAGTGGTGATTGTTCTTACTTGTTTTCCACATTCTTTAGGGAAAGCAGTATTTCTCCCTAGTTCACCAATATCAAGAAAGTGTACTGCTTCAAAAATCAATAACATGTATTACTTAGAAAGTGTCTTGTGTTGCAACAGTTCTGTCAGATTCACTGTCAATATGCAACAGCTGCACAGACATGCATACAAAAACAGACATCTTAAGAAAGAGCGTTTTCACATTTCAGGCCTCTGTCCCTGCTGAAAAGCAATTTTTGTTCAGATTTCAACTTCCTCTACCTTTTCAGATAATGTCCTCTATCTGAATCATATTGATTTGATCTTAACAGTTTCATCTTAATGTTATCTTAAGTGTAAAAAAAGTGTCATGAAAAGAATTCTGGAAATCATAGCTTGTTAAGTGCCAAGAAACATCAACTAAACATCTCCCTTCCTGAGTACAAATTCCCAGTGTATTCTCAAAGGCTTTCATGGCCGGGATTCAATGGTCATTGTAGGTTTTTGGGCTGTTTGGCTATGTTCTGAAGGTTTTTCTTAATAAGGTTTAGCCAGTATCTCTGGCTGGCATCTTCAAAGGACAGGAGTTAGAACTCTGTCTCTGTTCTGGTGTAGTGTAGTTGAGTATTTTGTAGCTGTGGAATCAGCTTTTTGTCTTTTTCAGGAGATTTGGTGATTATGGTGATTAGGGTTCTTTTTTTGTTATAGGTGTATTGTTGTGATGGGGGGGGAGATGATCTGTCACTGTGATTGATGGGTGTCGGTAGCTAGTCTTTTGTGTGCAGTGATCACCGGTCCTTGTGGCTGGGTAGCCACATGGCCAAACAGCCTGAAAAACCTACAACCATAAATTCCCAGCTTCAGATGAAAAAATAAATTACAGTTAAAAAACAGTAATCCTAGCTCAAAGATGTGCAGGTTAGAATGAGGTGCATGCCTTTTTCATTAGAACACATGCTCTTCATTGGTCAAGCTCAGAGATTTGCCAACAGAATAATTTGCTGGCAGAAAACCCCGAACAGTGACAGAGAAGGGACAGCATGAAGTTCGAGCTGAGTTATGCCGGATCTAACCATCTTCCAGCCCACAGAAACAGCCATACCACCAGCACAAAGTTAGGACAATTTCCAACACTTGGGTTTTTGATTCAGCACAGCTTCAGCTGGCCGGACATTGGCTCAAATAGCCTTCGACCAACTTGCCCACTTAAGACTGTGCTCTAGGTAAGTGTGATAGCCAAAAGTGAAAACAAAATTCAAAAAAGGAAAACCCCAGATTTAAAATAAAATAAGGTGACCCGTGAAATGGCCATTGGAAATACTAACAAAAATGGACAATTAGTTTATTTATTTTTTAATTAAGCCATTAAAATTAAACTAAAGTGGAAATTCCAGCCAGGTGCCGCTGAAAGAAGAGCAATAGGTCTTTGACAGATCCCACTCAAAAAGGGTACATCTTGTATCCTAAATTCCTCTATCAATTCTAAAAGCGCACAAGTCCTATTTGCTTACTGGCAAAAGATTTTGCTGCTGTCAGCACAGCACTGTCAGTATATAATGGTGTGAAAGTGCACAGCATATTCTTTTTTAAAGCCATTCATCAGCAGCAAATGCACCCAGGCTGAGATAGTACGGTTGTTTATCCACTGTACTGCAAATGTAGGAAGACATTCGGAGACAGGAGAATCTGGACCTAACACAATGAGTTCCTCTCAAATCTAAAATCTTGTAGTTTTGATGATCCTTTAATGATTACATTATATCCAGAGTATAGGCATGCTACACAGATTTAACTCAGATTCCCTGAAAGCCAATTTCCACAAGCTGAATGTTTACAATGGTTGTGGGCACAGTAATATACCTCTGTAAACATTTTCACATCCATACAGCAATCAACCACATCCCACTGCAACATATTTCAAAGGTGTTTGCAACGGCAGTTAAGGCGCTGCAACAGGATAATGTATTTCAGTGGAGGCTGACAAGAAAGGATCGAGACATCAACATGAAAGGGAAACATCAAGTTTTGATTTTGCCTTATTTTTTAAAAAATGTGTTGAGTAGCACTAAAATGTGTCCTAGACGTCATGGTATGTATCATTTGCATACCTCTACTCACACTAGCCCCCACAAGTACTTAGATCAGTTCTCTTGGTCCCACTACTTTCATAAGCACAGCTGGTGAGGACTCAAGAGAAGACTTCTTCTCTGGCTGCTCCCAGATTATGAAACTCCCTTTCTCTGGAGGTTCACTTGGCCCTTTTCCTCCTTCCGTTCCACCAGTAATCCAAGCCCTACCTGTTTAGTGAGGCTTCTGGAGACTCAGCAGGCACTTAAAAGGGGGAGGCCTTGTGGGTTTTCAAGCCTTTGTCTTACAGTTTTTAAACAACATTTTAAAACATTTGCATGCTATGGTTTTAAATATTTAATTAATGCATTTTTAATTATTTTGTATCCTTACTTTTAAAAAAAGTCATCTTGGGTCCTTTCAAGGAGGGAAAGGCATGATACAAATTAAATAGAGATAGAAAAATAGAATCATGGTGCAAGATATGAATAGTAAAAATTATTGACAAGGTAAAGGTAAAGGTAAAGGTTCCCCTTGACAATTTTTGTCCAGTCGTGTTCGACTCTAGGGGGCGCTGCTCATCCCCGTTTCCAAGCCATAGAGCCAGCGTTTTGTCCGAAGACAATCTTCCGTGGTCACATGGCCAGTGCAACTTAGACACGGAATGCTGTTACCTTCCCACCGAGGTGGTCCCTATTAATCTACTTGCATTTGCATGCTTTCGAACCGCTAGGTGGCGGGAGCTGGGACAAGCGACGGGCGCTCACTCCGTCACATGGATTCGAACTTACAGCTGAAGATCTACAGATCTTACAGAACAGAGGCTTCTGCGGTTTAACCTGCAGCGCCACCACGTCACACACCTTTAAATTAGAGATGTGATATTCATATTCGTATGTGAATTCAAATACTCTGGGCCCAGGTAGCCGGGAAGCCCAGTTTCACCTCCCCAAACTGACCTGTCCATTTATGGGTCACCATGCAGCATACACAAACGGCGTCGTGCTTGTTGCGCCAATCTCAGACATAGCTAGCACTTCTCTGCCTCCCTGCGCTGCTGGCTAGGAGGGACAAATGGTCTCTCCACTCAGCTACTTAATTCAATAATCTACAAAAGATTAGTGATGCAAAAAAAAAAATGCTTACTCTCTGTTTGCTGGAGAAATCAATAATGACTTAGACTGAAAAGAGCCTTGATGTTTAGTTATAAATAACCAAATTAGTTATTTGTATTAATTTTAATAAGCACTTAACCCTTGTTATGCATATTTGTTTCAAAAGCTCTTGAAGCTCCTTATATTTTCAAGGTTCAGCAGTACAAAGGAGAAAGTAAAAAGATATTGAAACAACTCAAGGATACTCTACACATTTAGTTCCAATTAATGAGGCATAGTTGACAGGTCTCTCTGCACAAAGGATGCTTCCTCATAGCCAAGCAGCTGTACTGTATTTAAATATATGAATCCACAATACTTGTAATCTATTGCCGTCACAAAGCAATGATTACATTTAATAGCTAGTTCAGTATGCTTCCAAACTCAGGTTGAAGTTTCTTCTGGTGAGCTTAAGAATCCTAAAATGTCATCTCAAGAACAGCCTATGCCAGAACATCAGCTTTTGAGGTCTACTTGCCACTGAGAACAGTATGGGTGGCAGACATTGCACCAGCAGTGGGGAATCTTTTTTGGGTCCAGAAGACAAATTCTAGTTTGGAAAAGCCTTAGAGAAATCAGGTTCCAGAAATGGGTATTCCTAAGAGCCTCGGGTGGGATGGAACCTTGGCAAAATACCATCCCTACGTCATACATTTTCCCACCAAACAAACAATAGCGTGGCTCAGTGGCACACACTGGCTCCTCTAGACAGAGCATTTGTTCTCCAAAAAGCCCCTGATTTGTCACTGATGATATCTGGTCTGTTTCCCACCCTCCAAATGAGTCAAGACTTCATTTGATATTTTCATTGACAAAATCTATGACTTTGCCACCTGTTTTGTCCTTTTCTGAAGGCAATTCGTATCAGCATGGAACTGCTTTCTGCATGTATTATGGTTAAATTGAAGTGTCCTTTCCTTCTCAACCAGACCCAGGAGCCTACACAACATATCTCTTCACACACATTTGCCCGTTGCACAGCCCAATTGTAGCACTGGTGCGAAGGGCATGCCAGCTGGTGTGAGGGTGAGGCTGCCTACACACCTGTGTAAGACTGCAGGTGAGACTAAGGTCACTCTCACTGGAGTGCCGTCCCTCCCGCTCATGGCAGAGAAGGAAATTCAAACCGTGCCTGTTTCTCCTCCCAGAAAGACAGGACCGCCGGAACCAAACCGGGGGAGGGTAGAGGAGGATTTTCAAAGACTAATGGTCAAAGAGACCAGGAAAGATTTGGCAGGAGAGGAACGGAAGCCAAAGGTGGAGGTGGAGGCAGGACTGGCAGATATAAAAGGGGAGGAAGGGGAATTGCCGCCAGGTTGGGAGTGAATCTGGATGCAAGATCGATGGACTGGAAAGTGGGAGAAGCTCCAGATACCAAAGGTAGAGGCTGATTACTGGAGGAGGGAGATAACCCCCAAGCCTTCTTATTAGGGTGAGAAAAAGACAAAGGAGTGGCAGAGGAAATTAAAAGAAAAGGGTCAAGAGAGAAGGGAAAGAATAGAATGGAGAGTGAGGGAATTCCAGATGAGGGGATACCCGGACAACCCTGGCAGACGTGCACCCCCACCCGGGACCCCACCTGGTTGGACAACCAGGATGAGGACACAGTCACCTTATTGGAGGGGGAGACCAGACAGGTACTGAATCCCAACCTGTCTATAGACTGGCCTGGACAATGGAACACTGGAGGGGGAAACCTCTTTAAAGATGATGAGTGGAAACCCCTTGCCGACCACTTGTTGGAAGGAGAAAAATGTTGGAATACTTTTGCAGATACCGGTTTCTTGTTAAATACTGCAATAAATGTTACACCCATTTTGAAATCTTGCAAGTCTCCTCCTTGTTACTTTTAGTTGTTTTTGGAGAGAGTTCTCCAAGGCACATCTCAGACGAATGAATGTCTGCAAGAAAATCCTATATACATTTACTCAAAAGTAAGCATTTGTCATTTAAGGACTCACTATCAAACATGCACAGAATTATGCTGTGAATATTTTAATTTGGCAGTGGCCAATTCAGAGAGCCCAGGACCCACTGAAAAATGAACAACAATTGCAGAAAATCAAAACGATTCATCCCAGATGCTGCCAAGATTTTTTCATGGTATTTTTGGCACGGATTCCCCCCAACACTCATGCAGATGTTGGGGCAGACCCATTCCTTTTAGGACAATCCACAGCTTTTCATGACCCACACAAACAAAGGCTTCAGGGTAATCTATAAAGTGCAATCTGATTTTCTTCAGAAATCCTTTGGTGTACTCCACTGACCAATGCATATTGGCAATAGTGCCTTTTCCTTTTCTGAATCCAGCTTGAACACCTGGCATATACTGTTAGTTTATGTTTTTAAAACCTAGAGCATCACTTTGGAAAATAATGCCATGTTCCTATAGTGCCTGCAATCTTTAGCACAATAATTCTTTGGTACTGGAAACTATATCAAGCATTTCTTGTCTATGGGTGAAAAGTCAGTTGCTTACAGTAGTAAATCACACTACAGGAGGCCCACTAATTCAATAGAGATATGGCAAATCACCACCTCTGTAAGTTCCATTGATTCAAATTGATCTAGTCTAACTGCAAGTTACTTTAGCATAGTTAAGTTGTGGTTAGAGGTCCATCTGAATCAAAAGAATGTATTCATTCAATGGGACTACTCTACTGTGGTTTACTATGGGAAGCAACACGATTCCAACCATTGTTTTGTCTTTATGTTTGCTGGCATATTCCTATTAAGATTTTTATAGATCCAGTCTCTGTAGCTTAGAATAGCTCTAACTTACACTTCTACCAGTGATTTACTTCTTCCAATTTCTTTGGGAGCAGCTTTTAGTTCACTGTCTAAAATTCCAGATTCATCAAAAACTCTTAATTGAAGGAATCCATTATCCTTCTGCACAGTTCTTTAGCACACTGTATTCAACTTCTGTTCTATCCCACTATCCTAATCAGATATATTTTCAAATTAATCATTCAACATTTAAATCTCATTGATTTCTTGGCTTTTAATTTCCTTCAAATTATGGAACTTACAGTACTTCTTTTTCCTCTTTTGTTGTACTATTTCTTTTCAGTTATTATTGTAATAATTCTCTTTGTCCAACATGTGAGTTGCTAAAAAGTTGCATTTGGAATTCTGATGCTGTTCCTGTTTCACTATTGGTTTTAGGCTGTTCATAATAAATCTAAGAATTTCATGATTCATCCATTGAGGCTATAGTATTATTCTCTTTTGACAACATGAATAGCCTTTTTCATTCTTCCTTGATATAACCTCTGGTTTCATCCCAGTTGTGAGTTTATTGTCAATAAAATTCAACCATATAGATCTTTTCTTGAATTAATTTTAAATACTTCACGCTAGCATAATGAAAAATACTGTTGAAGTAAATATTCTGCACACAACAGCTGCTGTGAAGATTGCAGTTAAACACAGAAGGACTAGGGAAGCTTGAAGGGGCCAATACCATTCTCCTTACTAATCAAAATATCCCAGTGTGCTACCCCACAAAAGTTCCAGTTTCATACCACTAGAAGGATTGCATGACAGCTTGATAACTGATCTTTATTTCCTTCAAATTAAGGTTGTGACCATTTACACACTTAGTTGGGATAGTTTTAGATGAGACAGCTATGTTAGCCTGTGCTAGCATATCAGGCAAAAACAAAAGAAAAAAATTAAGAAAGCAAAAACGTGGGGGGCACCTTAAAGAGTAGCTGCTTTATTTTCATGTGAGCTCAGAGAAGAGTGGGACTTAAGTGAATAGTTTATACATTGATACATGTATTTGGGCACAATTTGTTGCTCTGGCAATGGCTTTTAAAACCCGTTTCGCTTCCAGGAAGCAATATTCTGCAAACAATGATTGGTAACCGTATTAATTCCAGGCCATAGATAATGAGCAGGAATTATGATAATGATTTCCACTGATAGCAATGGCAAACACATGTAGTCCTCAGCTGCTCACTAAATTCAAGTAGATTTACAGCAGATTGCAGCTGAAAGTTTTATAATCAGGAATAAAACTCATCCTGTTAAGGACTTACTCCCCACATAAGCCTTTTAAAACTTACTCATATTAAAAATCCTATATATTTCAGTGCGCTTTATTCGGAGTTCTAGAATCACAATTTTAAGACAACACCCCCAGGAAACGTGGAACACGTAGGAAAAGAGGACCTAACATGAGGCAGATTAACCCAAAAACGGAAACCATGATCTTTAGTTTGCAGGATCCGGGCGTGGCTGTTAATGAACCTTTTCCAGGTCATTCATGCACGGGAATCGCCCTTAAGGTAGAGGCGACCTGACAACACACAACAGAAAACATAGGGAAGACTACGATGCACGTCAACCGAAATCGATGGAAATTTGTCGACTTAAAAGTCCCAACAAGTGGGAAAAATACCGACGACCAACAGATGCCAAGCCCTCTGCACATGGGGCGAAGCAACACATTCTCTCGACCGCTTAAACTTGAGGGGGGGGGGGGAACACGTCCGGTGAAATAAACGCATGCGCATTACTCCTCACCCGCTCGCGCCGGTTTCCAGGAGCGACTTAGACGCTCTTCACTGCGCATGCTCCAGAGAGTAGTAACTCTCGGGTTACCTGTTTGGAGCGCCATCGGAAGAAAAGGGGGGGGGAGAACACGTAGATGCAAAGATAAATGATCTCCCGTGGCGCATGCGTGCTTCGGTAGGCTTGCCTCTCTTTTTTTGAGTGGGCGGACCCAAGGAGTAGCCGCCGGAAGCGGTGTGTGGCCATATACGAACTATATATATAGGCTTACAGCACATATGCCGCCACCTTATTGGATGTTAGTTGCGTAGCCTTTCCCCCATTTTGCCGGCCTTTTCCTGACAGGGGCGCCCGCCGTAGGCAGCACAGGCCGTTGGGAGTCGTAACGGCCGTTTAACGGACTCTTTTTTTTTTCCCGCCACCGCGCCCCTTTCCGGTTGCGTCTAGCCCCGCCCCTCCGGGCCCTTCTTCCTCCTCCCGCCCCTCCTCTTCCTCGTGTGAGAGAACTGCCGGGCCCTCTCGCCGTATCTCCCCCCCCCCCCCCCGTCAGGGTGGCCGCCGCTATGTCGGACAAGGAGTTCATGTGGGCCCTCAAGAACGGAGACCTGGACGAGGTGAAGGACTACGTGGCTAAGGTAGGCTGGGGCCCCCGGCCTGCCAGCGAGGAAGGCGGGGGTGGGGTGGGGGAAGCGTTGGCGCTCCTGCCTCGGCCTGAGGCGGTGGGGGTGGACCCTCCTTCCCTTTCTTCGCTCCTGGGAGTGGCTTTGCGCGTATTTATTTAATTCGGGAGGCCAAGGGGGTCGGGGCTGGAGCCTTTTAAACCGTACGGCCTGGGCTTCTGTGGAAAACCCTCGGTCTCCTCCCCCCCTTCCTTATTTGAAATCTGTGGGAGAGGCCTTTTCGTGGCGCAGTCTACACATGCTCAGGGGTGTTTTGAGGGTTACGTCAACTGTTCCGAGAGTGAGGTGTAACCATGGAAAATAACCAGGGATGGGGAAGAAGAGGATGATCTTTCTTCCAGATAAAGGCCTGGTAAGGCAGCTTTGGTGGTTGTGGAGGCTGAACACGCTGATGATGGAAGCTGAAGGAAGGTTTTGACTGCTGTTTTAGCAAGAGGCCTAATCTCCGCCCACCTTTTATGCCTGGCCCTGGTTCCTGACCATGTGTTTCACATGGCCTCTCTTTCTCAGGTTAAATGGGGCCTTTGAAATCTGCTTCAGCTCATTGCTCCTCCTTACCTATTCTCCTAAACGGAGCGTCATCCTTATTAAAAATCTTTACTAAGTTCATTCGTGCTACATGAATAAAGCAGTAATCTTCTTGTGATAATGCCTATCTATGGGTTGGTTATAAATGTAGAACAGTGAAGTGAAACAGAAAAGACCAAAGAACATGAATCATAGTTTCCTGCTAGGTTTTTCAAATTTTAAACGTGACAATTCACTACAATTAAATGGGTTAATTTTATTCTTCCTTTCTCAGTTGAAAACAAATACATTGATAGGTAAATGATGTGGGGAAACACCTTGTTGCTGTTTTATGAGCTTGCTGCTTCTGCAGCCTTTCCTAAACGCAAGTCTTGTGGGGAGAAGGAGAAAGTAGAAGCACCTCTTTGGTTATGGACCCAAAGTCTGAAAGTTTGATTCCCCACTGTGCCTCCTGGAAGAAGAGCAAGCCTGTATACCTTGGGCAAGCTGTAGGGTCCCAGGATGCTCCTACAAGGAGTGAGCAGTAAATCACTTCTGATTATACCTAGGAAACCCTGGAGAAAGTCACCATAAGTCAAAATTGACTTAAGAGAATGTAATGATCATCTTCACAAGAGTAGTTAAAACATGACCAGTGAAGGGATTTTAATAATTGTTTTTAAATCAGTAGTGTCCAAAAATGATGTGATCTACAACTCCCTCTAACTGGAACTTCTTAATAGTATAGCAAAGCTAGAGGTTACACAATTTGTCAAAGTAGAGAGCATGCTGACTTTCAACCTTTATGGCCTGACCTCAGAATTCTAGTTAACTTTGGGTAAGTTGCTATTTTCTACCTTCTGCTTATTTTGTGGTTCCTGCAGAGACAGTTATTCAGCTGGGTCAGAAATGAATCTTTTAACAATGTTGAATTTTAAGTTCAAATAAATATTCATTCATTGAGAGGAAAGCCAGAGCACAATACTGTAATCTTAAACATACAGTATTCTGGTGGCTTAAAACTATTGGTTTCTGAAAAAGGAAGACAAACAAGAAAATTTTGTCAAGAGTCAGGACCAAAGAACTTCAGTGATGTAGAAAAAATGATGGTGGTATGATTTAAACAGCGAAAGTAGTGTTTATGATACTCAGTTACTTTTTGACCAGCTAAGATTAATTCTAATGTTGGAGATTTTATGAGAGGAGGATAACCTGGAGATAGAATGGGATGCAAAAGCAGGCAGAATGTATCAGTTGCTGGTAGTTCAAGCCAGGGAAGCTTGCTCCATTTTATGGTGGTCATTTCTTGTTGTCTGCTCATCAGCCACCAGTGATTGCAGGTATAGAGTGACATGCTACAATTCCTGAAATTCCTTTTCTGAACAGTAGTTAAAGGGGCAGGAGCCCTGTTGTTTTCCATCTTACCATAATTGTTGCTAGAGACCACTGTGCTCTTTGATTGTATGATTTTATTTTATTTTTCCCCAATTACTCTCATGAACCTTGTTCTTTAGGGAGTTGGAGAACTTTTTAAATGTGGAACTGTTCAATTGCAGGTGAGAGCTTCAGAAAGAATCTGGATTTTGCCATGTTCTAAGCCAGTGCTGAGTTAGGAAGACTTTGGTCCAGTTCTGGGTACTGGAGGTGGAACTGCTAGCATTTGAGCTAGCAGACAAACTTGAAAAAACCATGGAGAATAAAAACATATACATTTAAAATATTGCAAAGACATCAGTATGGCACATTCTGTTGTGATGCTTCATTCCAGAGATTTGTAGAATGGTGGTATTTTCTAGTATGAATAGTCAGCTGTGAGATCTTTTGTTGTTGTTGTTGAAATATTGCGCTATAGTGTTTAGTTAGGGCTGAGGATACAGCCCCAAAAATTGACTGCTAAATGTGGTCATTTTAACATTGTGTTTTATGGGAACATCAGCATAGAGACCGGGCGCCACATCTCCCAAATGCCCAGTCTACCTCATAAGTAGATGTGGCCCCTGTTGAGCACCACAAAATGGTTGTCTAAGTACGAGCGCTGTAGCAAATCAGTGCTAAACCAGGCAACATGTGAAGTAATGCTGTAGATTCATCTGTTTCTGCATCCTTGCCCCAGAGGGGCTTTTTACCTCATTATCTTCAAGTTATACAAATATATGAGGAGAAAATAGTCTTGCATTTTTGTATTGTCTGAAGCAAAAACTAGTGCTTGATGAATTGTTTATTGTTCCTTGATTCTGAAAGTGTGTACCTGTTCTTTCTCCATCTGAGTTCTGTTTGCATCTGAACTTCATAGTTGGCTATTTCTCACCTTCCTACAGTTGGACTTTAAAGCCACATGGTTAGATAAGCCAAAGAGCTTGTTGTGTTCAGAGGTTCCCTTGGCTTCTGACAACTCATTTGCAGGTTATAGTTTTATTCACCCAAATTATTTTTGGGGACCACATTTTATATGCCTGTAGCAATTGAACAGCTTACTCGATCAGAACATCAAAAGTTGGATTCCCCACTGTGCCCCTTGGAAGAAAAGCAAGACTGAGTGTCTTTGCACAACTGTAGCATCCTAGAGTGCCAGAACAAGTAAACCATTTCTTTATTATTATTTTACATGTAAACCATTTCTGAACTATTTTGTGTCTAGAAAACATTAGAAAGAGTTGTCCTAAGTCAGAGTCAGTTTGGTATCAAATGTTCATTATTACCAGTTTAATGCCTTGAAATTCAGTCTGGTTTCATATCAGTTAATTTATTGTTAAATACATATTGTTTTAGTTATAAAAAAGAACCACTACAGACCAAACAAGATTTTGTACCAGCAAGTTCCTGTAGGCAGAACTTACTATGTCTGTTTTCTACCTCTTAAAAAGCAAAAAGTGTGCTGCTTATATACTGCCCCATAGCGCTTCATGTACTTTCTGGGCAGTTTACAAGTTAATTATGCAGGCTACATTGTCCATTGCCCTCCTCCAAGCAAACTGGGTCTTCATTTTACCAACCTGAGAAAGATAGAAGGCTGAATCAACCTTGAGCTGGCTTCCTGGGATTGAACCCCGGGTCATGAGCACAGTTTTGGCTGCAGTCCAACAGTTTAACCACTGCGCCACAAGGCTCTTAAGGTACATAAATCTTTCCCCTCTTCCCATGAGTCTTTAAGAGTGTCAATGGGATAGGGAAGAAAAATACCTAAAAAGTTAGAGTAGAATAAAAATGAATGCTGACCATAAAACAAGATGAGTCCTGGAAGGACAGATCCTCAGAGTCAAGAACAAACTACAACAGCAAAAGCCTACATGACATTCGTAAATTAATTGATAGACCTCCTCTAGAGTTCTGGATCCAGGCGTAGAGGTCTATAATGTTCTATTACAGGAAAATTTCACTTAAACATAAGAAATAACTTCTTTATGGTAACAATAATTAATGGTACAACCAAATAGCCGGTGGAAGATTTTTTTTTTCTGGACAGCTTGAACAGACAGATTCATTATAGATGATCTAGTGCTAGATGATCTGTATGAGGCAGTGTGTTGACGACAAGGCTTGGAAGGCCACACCTAGTTCTGTGGATCTGTGATAACTTCATGGCCTTAAAGTTTAGCCTGTGGTACCAAATTTCAGAAGATCCCATAAATATCAATAAAGTCATGGAAATATTTTACTAATGCAATTTAAATACCGTATTTTCGCTCCATAAGACGCACTTTTCCATAAGACTCACCAATTTTTTAGGAGAAGAAAACAGGAAAATATAATCTGTTTTCTTCACTCCATAAGACACACAGACTTTCCACCCCCCTGTTTTGTGGGGGAAAAGTGTGTCTTATGGTGCGAAAAATATGGTAATTGCTATCTCCTGGTGACATGTCCCTTAGCCATGCTTTTTTGTTGTTGTTGGGACTATAGTATGATATGTCGTATCTGTTTGTATTTCTCTATTAATTCCTATTATATCTACTTTTGCTAAAAGCTTTCCTTGCTGCTTCTTTATAACTTTCTTCTATTTGGCCCTTCCTCTTCTCAGAAGTGCTTCTGGACATTTTCCTTTTAGAGGCCTTAGTTTGGACTCCTGTGCTTGCCTGTTCTCACATAGTGCATCAACTTCCCACTTTGCTGTCATGTTTGACTTGTATGTTAAGAGTAGGAGTTCTGAAACTAACAGCTCTTTGTCTTCATGAAAACTGTATTTTAGTAGATAGAGCAGAGTGCATCTGTGAGACTCACAGGTTGCCTAGCCAAGTTATATGTTACCATTCCTTGAATGAGCTCTCATGTTAGCTTCTGGAATTAAGCGGGTCTAGCCTTCCATTCACATGGCTTTACCTCCTGCCTCTCCAATTTAATGTAGTTGGTGTGTATTAGTTCTATCACTTGTTTTGGACAAGAAAGGGACTAGACATGGATACTTTGTATTCGTTTCCCTGGGGAGACTCCTTGTCCCACCTCTGTGTCATAGTAGTCAGCCCCACAGAGAGGTGGGGAAGAGCTGGCCAGCCTGCTTCCACAATTGGTGCAAAGATGACAGAGCCGAGCACCACATGGAGCCCAGCACAGGGAGAGGGGTGGATTGGAAAACAAATATGAAATGCCCATGTCTAAAAGGGACAAATTTGATCTCTACACTGAGCAATTATAAATATATTTTAAAGTTGCTTTTTGTTACATTCATCATACTAGTCACAATTCTTAGGTTGACTAAAACATTTTACAATCCCACCCTTCTGTAACTTTGTGTAAAACTATGCTTTTTCTTTACTCTTTTTCTGTAAGAAAACTGGTGCAGTCAACTCTCGACTTACAAATGGCTCTAGTTATAAACATTTCGACTTAAAAACTGCTCTGATAGAAAAATATTGACTCGACTTGCAAACTTGGATTCAAGTTACGAATGGAAAAAACGTGCAAGAGGTGGGGAAAGCGCGGAATGCGAACTTTCAGTTAACCATTGGCCAGTGAAGAGGGTGTCTCTCTGCTTCCTCGCTCTTCCCAGCGTTTTGAGAGTGGATTTGGAGACAGTCTTCAGACTGCCTGGTACAGTGCTGTACGAACTGTTCTTCTTCTTCTTCTTCTTTTTTTTGCTTTTTTTTATTTTAAAAGGTGTTTCCTCCCTCCTTTGCTGCCCCCCTTTCCCCAAAAGGTGCTTGTACAGTGGTGCCTCGCTTTACGATTGCCCCACATTACAATGACAACGCTTAACGACAATCTTTTTGCGATCGCAAAACGATGGTCTGAATGGGGCAATTTCGCTTTGCGATGATCGGTTCTCTACTTCGGGAACCAATTCTTTGCAAAATGACTTTTTTTGAACAGCTGATCAGCAGTTTCAAAATGGGTGCCGGGTGATTAAAATGGCTCCCTGCTGTGTTTAGGGACAGATTCCTCGCTATACAGGCAGTGAAAATGGCCGCCTTATGGAGGATCTTCACTGGACTGTTGAGTTTTTACCCCTTCGGAACGCATTGAATGGGTTTCAGTGCGTTTCAATGGGGTTTTTATTTTTCTCTCTACAATGTTTTCGCTTAACGGCGATTTTCCTGGAACAGATTATCATTGTTAATTGAGGCACCACTGTATTGGCTTGTCTTGATTGAAAAGGTGCTTTTCAAGGTGATCTGTTGTCTGAAAGGTGCTTGGTTTTTCCCAGAAGGTGCTTGTCTTGGCTGAAAAGGTGCTTCTTAAGGTGTTCTGCTGAAAAGGTTTCTGTTTCCTCCTTCCCTCCCTCTTTTCTTTCCTTTTTTTAAACCTAAGTCATCTTAGGTTAAAAGGAAAAAAAATCCTGCCCCTAGTGATAGCAATGGATTAACCAGTTTTGCATTAGTTCCTATGGGAACTAATGATTCGAGTTACAAACCGCCCCGGACCTAAGAACCAAAAACAGCCAGAACAGTGCATTTCTATGGGAAATGCTGATTTGACTTACAAACTTTTGGACTTACGAACTTTCTTCCAGAACGGATTAAGTTTGTAAGTCGAGGGTTGACTGTACTGATTTGATGCCTTGGTTGCAACTTGCTTTTCTTTAATAATCTGCCAAATTCTTTGACATGAAGGAAGTGAATTCACATGAAGTACCAACATACTGTAGATCACCCCTTCATCAATACCAGCTAGTACGTATATCCAGTGCTCAGGGATCTGCTGAGCACCAAATTGGAGACCACTTCTGTAGACTTGAAGCAAGGGGAGGTATTTTCATGCCTTTGGAGAACTTAACTGCTTTGATCTGCAAGATATTTTTTCTTTATTACAACCATCTCAGAACATTTTAATACAAGAGAGAAATATTTCACTATCTGATGGTTTACATTTACCTTGAAATATAAAACTGAACATTTCCAGCCCAACTCTAAGAAATTTCAGAGAGTTTAATAAGAAGCCAGCCAGACTTTTTAATTTGACCTCTTTTATTTTGCCTTTCTCTTCCTGAAGTAACAGTGTTATCATATTTTTTCAGAATTAATCTGGTTATTTCTTTTGAGTGTTCTGATTTTTATTTATATCAGAGCATTGCACAATTTAAAACTATTGACATATATGACATATAGGTAAAATGAATACCTGCAGATCAGATAGTGTTCTGATACTGATGCACAGTTTGTCTAGCAATTTCTACATTAAATATATGAATAGAATAGCTAGTATTGACATGAAAGAGGCCTTTAAGTGGGTATTAATAAATATTTGAGGAGAAGGTAGATGAACGTAGATTTATACATTGCATTTCAGACTAGGGGTAGGCAAAGGAAAAGTAGACAAGTAGCAAGGAATTGCACGGATCATTTCAGAAGGGCAAAAACTGAGAATAAGGTGAGACTAGTGATACTGAAAGCAACAAAAAAGAATTCTTCAGGTATATATGTAGCAAAAAAACAACAAAAGAAACAGTGATTCAGCTACTCCATGGAGATTGAAAAATAACAGCATAAGACAAAGAAAAGGCAGAAATGCTCAATTCCTGTAAATTTTCCCAAAGGACAGATTGTGACCATCCAGACAATTGTGAAGTGCAGGTGGAGCGGACAAGATTGCAACTGGAGATTGAGGAACAAATAGTCAAGGAATACTTCACTACCTTGATTGAGTTTAAATCTCCAGGGCTGGATGAACTGCACCCAAGAGTATTAAAGCAGCTGGCTGAAAAGCTCTTGAAAGCAGTGTCCATTATTTTCTTGAAGTAATGGCAAATGGGTGAGGTGCCAGATGACTGGAAGAGGGCTAATGTTGTCCCTATTATCAAAAAGGAGGAACCTGGGAACTACAGACCAGTCAGCTTGACATCAATTCCAGTGAACATTCTGTAGCAGATTATAAAGTGGTCAGTATACAGACAACTAGAAAACAAAGCAATAACTAGAAGCCAATATGGATTTGTCAAGAACAAATCCTGCCAGACTAATCTGATGTCATTTTTTTGCTGTTTTGTTTAATAATTTCTTTTTTTAATTTTTTTATTTTTTATTAAACACAGGCAAACATACAAAACAAACACAAAAACATATATACGGGGAGAATAGATCCACCTAACATATAAACCTGACTACATAAACCATATTGCCCTACTAAGCATCTTTAGGCCATATCCATTTAATATATAATTCTGACTACATAAACCCTAAAGATTAACATACTTTAAATGTCTAATATATAATCTTAAACCTATATTGATCTTATATTCAAGCCATTCTTAGTTGCATAGATCAACTATAGTTCACAAGTTACTTAGTATCTTCATATTTCTAACTCATCCTCAATACCTTCTAAACAGTTGTGATCAGAATATGTAATCTAATTTGAGCATTACCTATATGTATCTACCATTTAAGACATTCAACAAGTAACTCCCCCATTTTTATTATATTTCTTTGCTCCATGTTTAAATCAGGGATTTTTAATTATTTATAGCCTTGTGGATCTATGACTTCATTTCTTTCATTCTTTTTACTGGCTATTAAAGTGCTATCTATATAGTCTCTATATATTCTTTCACCTGCATTCACCTCTAACCAGTACTCATCATAAGCAATTCTAATTTCATCATAAAGGTAGCTTAGCCAAGCACACCTCCCCACATAGAAGCTCTAGGCCAGCTCAATATATTTCTAAAAGATCTCCACTTTTACAGGTAAAAAAAACCATTGTAAATCTCATCTTACCTGTATAATCAATATAGTGATTCAGTCATATTTAAGATCTTTATATAAACCATAAGAGTCCAAACATCTAGTAGTAGTATTCTTCATTGACCTTTATGAAATTTTACCTTTTAGCTTCCCATCTGGCCATAATTGTTCATAATGTAATTGCTCATATTGCTTTCTGTGTGAATATATATCTCTCAGGACCAAGAAATTTTATCATTTAATCCACAGGATTCTTTCCCCTCTTTTCACTTTTTCTTCTCTACTCCAGTATCAAACTTCAAGTTTAATTTCTTACTCCCCTTTTACCAGTTTTAAAATTGCATCTATAAAATTTCATTACGACATTTTCTATGTGATTTACTAATTTCCTCTCAATATAATCCATATCTTGATTTCCAAGCAACACAGATCCATTCGACCTCTGATCATAAATTCCTGCCTCTAAATTCACCCATGTCTTCTCTTTAATATTATTTTCCATCAGGATAAAATCCATGTGCTCCTTCACCTTGTCCCCGCCCCTCCTTTCCTCATTTTAAAGTATTTTATTCTGCTTTTTTAAAAAAAGAGTCTCTCTCTGCCTCTCCGGAGGCCGTTGTTCGTTTAGTTCAGAGCAGTCAATCGTTTCATCTCCCGTCTCCTCCTCAGGAACAGTGGTCTCTCCCTCTCTCTAGCGATACTTGTTCAGCTGATTCAGAAGATACTGTCTGTTTGTCTCCTGCTATCATAGTGTCCAAGTCAAGAAGTATTACTTTAATATCTGTCTTCAGTTCTGAAATTTGAGCCTGAAGATGATTGATGAGATTAGATTGAAATTCCTGAAGACAGAATATCAGATCGGTTTCCATTTCAAAATCTCAAAGATGTGTCTCGCCCTTAGAATTTTCATCCAAAAACCATTAGAGTCCGGCAGACGAAGTTGCTCAGCTTCCCTCCTCGCTCCTTGGCCAAAGCTGATTCAGAGTCTTGTGGAAAGCACTCTGGTCATAAAAGTGACTATTTAGATATATAGTCCTCCTTTATGGCTCAAAGTAAAGTTCCTTAAATTTAAGCTGTTCATAGTCATTCACGATTCTCAAGCTTCTAATTTATAAAAAGCCAAACCTTAGGAGGTGGGGTTGGGGTGGGAAAGACAGATTGAGTTTCACTTTCTCAGTTATGGCGTAGTAAGAAAAACCTCCAAAGTTTGCCAAGATCCTCTGCCGCTTAAGAGATTGTCTCCACACTCAAACTTCCCAGAGAGAAACAAAACATCTGGTCTGTTACTTGCCGTAGAGATAGCCGATCAGCTTCTGTTCATGCAGTCAGATCATAAATCTTCCTTTCTCCCCCTTCTCTGAGCAGCTACGCACCAATTCATCATGGTGATTTCACGAGTCAGTTGCAATTGAGGAAAAGAAACTCCTCCGAAAAAAGCAGATTGCAGTCTGGATTCTTCGGTGTCTCTGGCTCCCCTGCTACGGTCCCATGTCTCCTGTGGGAACCCGACCCCCTTTTTCTTGGGGGGGGGGTTCGCTGACTCGGAATAAACCCAGGAGTTCTCAGAGCCCTGAGAATTCCCCTGTTCTCGCTGCCCGTTCCTCCACCCCTCTCCTCCATCTGATGTCATTTTTTGATCATGTAACCTGCCCGATAGAGAGAGGGAATGCTGTAGACATAGTGTATCTTGAGTTCAGCAAAGCCTTTGACAGAGTGTCCCATTATATTCAAGCTAACTAGGTGTGGGCTGGATAGAACAACTGTCAAGTGGATACACAGTTGGCTACAGAATCATACTCAGAGGATGATGATTAATGGCTCCTTTTCAAACTGGGAAGAAGTAACAAATGGGGTAGCAGCCCTGTGCTCTTCAATATTTTTATTAATGACCTGAATGAGAGAGTGCAGGGAATGCTAATCAGATTTGTGAATGACACAAAATAGTGTGGAATAGTTAATACACTGGAAGACAGAAATAAAATTCAAAGTGATCTAATAGATTTGAGCACTGGGCTGAAAACATCAGAATGAAATTTAACAGGGATAAATACAAAGTACTGCAACTTGGAAAGCTAAATGAAACAGAGTTACAAGATGGGGGGGATACCTTGCTCAGCAATACTACAAGTGAGAAGCAATACTACAAGTGAGTTGTAAATCACAAGCCAACAGTGTGATGCAGCTACAAAAAAGGCAAATGCTATTTTAAGTTTCATTAATGAAAGTATAGTCTCCAGATCCTGCAAGGTACTTGTTCCCCTCTGTTTGGCATTGGTTTGACCTCATCTTGACTACTATTTCGAGTTCTGAGCATCACACTTCAAGAAGGATGCTGACAAATTTGAACAAGTCCAGAGGAGGGCGACAAGAAAACCAAGCCCTATGAGGAAAAACTGAAAGAGCTCCGCATGTTTAGCATTGAGAAAAGACTGAGGGGAGATATGATACCACTTTTCAAATACTTGAAAGGCCATCATTCAAAGGAGGGGCAGGATCTGTTCTTGATCATCCCTGAGTGCAGGACACGTAAGAATGGGCTGAAGTTACAAGAAGACGGATTTCAGGTGAATATCAGGAAGAATTTCCTAACTATTAAGAGCAGTACAACCATGGAATCAATTCCTTCAAGAGGTGGTAAGTACAGTGGTGCCTCACTTAGCGACGTTAATCCATTCCAGGAAAAAACATTGCTAAGTGATTTAATTGCTAAGCAATTTTAAAAAGCCCATAGAAACGCATTAAAACGTGTTTAATGTGTTCCTATGGGCTCAAAAACTGACCTTATGCGAAGATCCTCCATAGGGGCGGCCATTTTCGGTGCCTCTAAAGCGAGGCAAAACAGCGGTCGGCCATTTTGTTTTTCCGGTGGCCATTTTGGAACCGCCGATTAGCTGTGCAAAAACAGTCTCTTTGCCACGATCACTTCCCCACAATAATCGCAAAGCGATTTTCCCCCATAGGGGCCATCGCTAAGCGATCGCTCTGGCGATGGCCAAAACCCCATCGCTAAGCGATTTCATCGCTCAACGGAGCGATCGCTAAGCGAGGCACCACTGAACTTCAAAGTGGAGGCATTCAAGATATAGACAACCACCTGGCAGATATCCTTTGATTTGTATTCCTGCAATGAGCAAGGGGTTGGACTCAGTGGCCTTATAGGCCCCTTCCAACTTCAGTATTCTCTGATTGTTGGACTGAGGTGTGCGCATTCAGTAGCCTCCAGGGATGAAGGCATTAGCACTCTAACAGTTTGACAGAATTTAGTTTCCAAAGAAATAATATTTTGGGAACAATTGGTGAACGTAAAAGGCAGAGACAAAAGCACAGATAGTTGGCT
This sequence comes from Pogona vitticeps, assembly GCF_051106095.1. Classification (NCBI taxonomy): domain Eukaryota; kingdom Metazoa; phylum Chordata; class Lepidosauria; order Squamata; family Agamidae; genus Pogona; species Pogona vitticeps. The sequence continues at coordinate 176,119,262 of NC_135787.1, forward strand.
TGCCTTAATAATCTGAAGAAAAAGTAATAAGCATTTTAAATTATAAATTTGGAGTTTTACAATTAAATGATTTATCACTGAATTTAGTCATTGTGCTTTTTAATGGGTTGATGTCACAGTGCATTGAATGGAGAAAGACAATAAAAATTTTAATTCACTCTTATAATTTGAGATGGCAATTGAAGAGAGGAATTTAAATGATTAATCTTTAGCAGAAATGTTATTCAGGATGAGGATACTGTATCAGTAATGCCTGTAAGGCTCTGAGTTTTTAGAAATGTATGTTTCAACACTTCCAGAGTTCTGAACAAGAAAAGAGAAGAAATGTGATATTAGTACTTCTGTAAATTTGATTTTGTGGACTCTGTTATAGAATAAGCAAGTTGCAAATTGTATTTTTATGAGGCCTACATGTGTACATGCTCCTGCATGTTACATTCATGTGGGAGAGATTAAGCGCTCATGTTGATGAGGATTGTAGCTCAACATGTCTGGGACATATTGCTTTAAGCTGATTATACTTCCAAAAACTAGAAGCAGAGATTGCAAAACCATAATACCTGTGGATAAGAAATTTCAGTTGTCTGGTGGCAAGTAATCAGTCACAAGCTATTTTTAACTGTCATTTTTCATGTGCATGTGCTTTGTCCTTTGATTGCTTCACATTTGTGGTATTTGATTAGCACCTGAACTAGTCATAGATTGTGTTGTGTTTACACCCTGAAGAAAATACAGGGTTTACTATTCTGTGTCCTTGGCCTGGGACTTGTTAACCTTTTTTTGGGGGGGGGGGCACAGAGGAGAGATGTAGTTAAAAGAAATGTAGTTAAAAGAAGATAATTCTGAGGTGCTTTAATCAAAATTTATGTTGTAGATGATGGTACCAAGCTGGGACTCTGGAGACATGGGCCACGTCCCCCACTCAACCATGGAAGCTGGCTTGGGGGTAGCGATGTGACATCACTCCTTGAAAAGCTCACATACCTAAAACAAACACAAAACAAAAAATACCATGATTACCATACCTTGGAATTGACTTGGCAGCACATAATAACAACAGAAATTTAGGAATATATAAATCAGTGCAAGATCAAACTTTGAAAACATCTGAAAATTAAAGAATTATTGTAGGGACATTAGAATGGGATTGCTAGTCCATTAGCCACATCAAGTGCTTCAGTGGTACTAATCATGATGAACCTTTGTGCTATGTACAGATGGATCAGAAATCTAGGTGACTGCTTCTGAATTACAGGAATAAAAATTGATATGATGAAAAAAGGTTTTGATGCATAAAAGTGAGAGAAAACAATTTACATTGTGACTAACGCTATGAAAAGCTTATTGTGGGTCTAAACCTGACACTCTACATTCTTCATAGGCAACATTGCTTTGCAGGCAGTTTTCTGTATATTGCTGTAGCCTGTAGAAAGACTACACTGTTTTGTTATTGGTTGTGTTTTTCTAATATGCTTGAGTAATGACTTACGGTGGAGTCCAGTTAATCTGTTCTGCTGACAAAACTGGTTCCATTAGCAGAATAGGGAGGATGGGTTCCTTTTCTCTTTAGTCCCTGTGTTCTTTCAGAATATGGTTTATGTGCAGGGGGAGAAATTATACAACATGGAATTCCTCTTAGAATTTTGGATTCTGTCTTATCTGACTGTCACTTGATCACTGTTTGTGTTAAATATTGTAATATTCAAAAAAGACTACTATAAAATAACATTTCTTAATGTTGAAGGGTGAAGATGTTAATCGGACCCTGGAAGGTGGAAGAAAACCTCTTCACTACGCAGCAGATTGTGGACAGCTTGAGATCCTGGAGTTCCTTCTACTAAAAGGAGCTGATATTAATGTATGTTGATTAAAATCAATGAAGCTTGGAAATAAATTTCTCTCTTTGGCTGGAGACAAATGATAGTGTTTTAGAAAGCAATATGATGTTGCAGTCACATGGTTGCCCTTGGTGTGCACATTAATTTATTTTGGCCCAGTGTTGCCACTGTTTATATAACTTTTATATATGTTTTGAAGCAACACAGTAAAGGAGCTAATGGAACGAGTGAGTAAACAACAGTGTTGTTACTGCTACTATATTCTGTACTTTGAGGAACTGTTCTGTCTCTAGCTTTTAACTAATTAACTCTTTTAATTGTCAATTAATAATCTTGATGGATCAAGTATTTGATGAGTTTGTCTTTCTTTAGCAGTTTGTAATATAAGGCACTGTCAGAAATGTGAAATAATACATCTCTTTATTAGAATCCTGCTGTAAAATTCATGTTTACAATTACTGTTGCAATTATTGGAAAGTACTGTTTATAGAATGTATCTGGGTTTTTTAAATTAAAATCTACCAGTTCATGTCCTATTTTTCATCATCAATTCTAGTGCTAATGCTTGATATTATTTTAGTATTTCAGAAACATTAAGAACTTATGTAGCTTTTTAGAATGGAATGTGGGCACACAATTTAAGGGACAAATTGGAAGTGGAAATAGAGTCTAAGATATTATTCTTTGTTCTTGTCACTACAGTTTTTAGAACAAGAAATAAGGTCCAAAGTCATTTGGAAGCAGTCCTCAACCACGGGGACCATGGACTGGTTGGAGGGATGTGGGCTCTGGGGGCGGGGGCACCCCTGAGCTCATGGATGGGCGTGTTGGGCTCGTGGCTGGGCCTGCAAGCCCGACATACCCACCTGCAAGTGCAACACGCCCACTGTGTGTGCATGTGGGGGTGGAGAGCCATGTCCGCGGCCCAGTTCAAGGAAGCCCATGGACCGCCACAGACCAGGGGTTGGGGACCCCTCATTTGGAGTACCTTTATTTTAAAAATCTTGAGGTTGGATGATACAAAGCAGATACAGTTGTGCCTCGCTTAACGGGCGCCCTGTTTAACAACAAAATCGCATAGCGATTAACTGTTTGCGATTGCATTGCGATGTTTTGAATGGGAAAAATCGCTTTGCGACGATTGGTACCCTGTTTTGCTTACCGATCATTGCAAAGCGATGATTTTTAACAGCTGATCAGCGGTTCTAAAATGGCCACCAGGTAAAAAAAATGGCTGTCCGCTGTTTTCTGGGACAGATTCCTCGCTTACCGGGCAGCGAAAATGGCCGCCGTATGGAGGATTTTCGCTTAAAGGTGAGTCTGAAGCCCATAGGGACGCATTGAATTGGTTTCAATGCATTCCTATGGGCTTTTTAATATTGCATAGTGACAAAATCGCTTTGCAGCGATTTTTGCTGCACCGATTATTGTCGCTATGCGAGGCACCACTGTACAAGGTTTCCACTTTTCCTTATTTACAAGAGGGGAAGTCAGTATTTATAGAGAGTTGGCAGGGTGTGTTTGATATTTCCCCGTCTTTTGAATCTTCCTTGCTAATGTCCATGCCCCAATCCCATTGTTTAAAATCACTTTTCCCAAGCCTGGGTCCAAAATGAGAATCTGTTTAGTCGTTTAGTCGTGTCCGACTCTTCGTGACCCCATGGACCAGAGCACGCCAGGCCCTCCTGTCTTCTACTGCCTCCCGGAGTTGTGTCAGGTTCATGTTGGTTGCTTCGCAGACACTGTCCAGCCATCTCATCCTCGGTCGTCCCCTTCTCCTCTTGCCATCACACCTTCCTAACATCAAGGTTTTTTCCAAGGACTCTTTTCTTCTCATGAGATGGCCAAAGTACTGGAGCCTCAGCTTCAGGATCTGTCCTTCAAGTGAGCATTCAGGGTTGATTTCCTTTAGAACGGATAGGTTTGTTCTCCTTGCAGTCCAGGGGATTCTCAAGAGCCTCCTCCAGCACCACAATTCAAAGGCATCAATTCTTCGGCGGTCTGCTTTCTTTATCGTCCAGCTCTCACTTCCATACATCATGACAGGAAAAACCATAGCTTTGACTATTCGGACTTTTGTTGGCAAGGTGATGTCTCTGCTTTTCAAGATGCTGTCAAGATTTGTCATCGCTTTCCTCCCAAGAAGAAGGCGCCTTTTAATTTCAGGGCTGCTGTCTCCATCTGCAGTGATCATGGAGCCCAGGAAGATAAAATTTGACACTGCCTCCATATCTTCCCCTTCTATTTCCCAGGAGGTGATGGGACCAGTGGCCATGATCTTAGTTTTTTTGATGTTGAGTTTCAGACCGTTTTTTGCACTCTCCTCTTTCACTCTCATTACAAGGTTCTTTAATTCCTCCTCACTTTCTGCCATCAGAGTGGTATCATCTGCATATCGGAGGTTGTTGATATTTCTTCCGGCAATCTTAATTCCGGCTTGGGTTTCTTCCAGTCCAGCCTTCCGCATGATGTATTCTGCATATAAGTTAAATAAGCTGGGGGACAATATACAGCCTTGCCGTACTCCTTTCCCAATTTTGAACCACTCAGTTGTTCCATGACCAGTTCTAACTGTTGCTTCCTGTCCCACATATAGGTTTCTCAGGAGACAGATAAAGTGGTCAGGCACTCCCATTTCTTTAAGAACTTGCCATAGTTTGCTGTGGTCCACACAGTCAAAGGCTTTCGCATAGTCAATGAAGCAGAAGTAGATATTTTTCTGGAACTCTCTGGCTTTCTCCATAATCCAGCGCAAGTTAGCAATTTGGTCTCGAGTTCCTCTGCCTCTTCGGAATCCAGCTTGTACTTCTGGGAGTTCTCGGTCCACATACTGCTGAAGCCTACCTTGGAGGATTTTGAGCATAACCTTGCTAGCGTGTGAAATGAGTGCAATTGTACGGTAGTTGGAGCATTCTTTGGCACTGCCTTTCTTTGGGATTGGGATGTAGACTGATCTTTTCCAATCCTCTGGCCACTGTTGAGTTTTCCAAACTTGCTGGCATATTGAATGTAGCACCTTAACCGCATCATCTTTCAAGATTTTAAATAGTTCAACTGGAATGCCATCACCTCCACTGGCCTTGTTGTTAGCCAGGCTTTCTAAGGCCCACTTGACTTCGCTCTCCAGGATGTCTGGCTCAAGGTCAGCAACTACATTGTCTGGGTTGTCCGGGATATCCAAATCTTTCTGATATAATTCCTCTGTGTATTCTTGCCACCTCTTCTTGACGTCTTCTGCTTCTGTTAGGTCCCTCCCATTTTTGTCTTTTATCATGTTCATCTTTGCGCAAAATGTTCCTCTAATATGTCCAATTTTCCTGAACAGATCTCTGGTCTTTCCTTTTCTGTTATCTTCCTCTATTTCTTTGCATTGTTCATTTAAGAAGGCCCTCTTGTCTCTCCTTGCTATTCTTTGGAAGTCTGCATTCAAGTTTCTGTAACTTTCCCTATCTCCCTTGCATTTTGCTTCCCTTCTCCTCTCTGCTATTTCTAAGGCCTCGTTGGACAGCCACTTTGCTTTCTTGCATTTCCTTTTCTTTGGGATGGTTTTCGTTGCTGCCTCCTGGACAATGTTACGAGCCTCTATCCAAAGTTCTTCAGGCACTCTGTCCACCAAATCTAGTTCCTTAAATCTGTTCTTTACTTCCACTGTGTATTCATAAGGGATTTGGTTTAGATTATACCTGAGTGGCCCAGTGGTTTTTCCTAATCTCTTCAGTCTAAGCTTGAATTTTGCTATGAGAAGCTGATGATCAGAACCACAGTCAGCTCCAGGTCTTGTTTTTGCTGACTGTATAGAGCTTCTCCATCTTTGGCTGCAGAGAATATAATCAATCTGATTTCGATATTGCCCATCTGGTGATTTCCATGTATAGAGTCGCCTCTTGTGTTGTTGGAAAAGAGTGTTTGTGATGACCAGCTTATTCTCTTGACAAAACTCTATTAGCCTTTGTCCTGCTTCGTTCTGAACTCCAAGGCCAAACTTCCCTGTTGTTCCTTTTATCTCTTGGCTCCCTACTTTAGCATTCCAGTCCCCTAGAATGAGAAGAACATCTTTCTTTGGTGTCAGTTCTAGAAGGTGTTGTAAATCTTCATAGAATTGTTCAATTTCAGTCTCCTCAGCAATGCTGGTTGGTGCGTAAACTTGGATTATTGTGATGTTGAATGGTCTGCCTTGGATTCGTATTGACATCATTCTATCATTTTTGAGATTGTATCCCATTACAGCTTTTCCCACTCTTTTGTTGACTATGAGGGCTACTCCATTCCTTCTACGGGATTCTTGCCCACAATAGTAGATATGATAATCATCTGAGCTGAATTCGCCCATTCCTGTCCATTTTAGTTCACTGATGCCCAGGATGTCGATGTTTATTCTTGCCATCTCCTGTTTGACCACCTCCAGCTTCCCAACGTTCATAGATCTTACATTCCAGGTTCCTATGCAGTATTTTTCTTTGCAGCATTGGATTTTCCTTTCACTTCCAGGCACGTCCACAGCTGAGCGTCCTTTCGGCTTTGGCCCAACCACTTCATTAGCTCTGGAGCTACTTGTACTTGTCCTCCACTCTTCCTCAGTAGCATGTTGGACGCCTTCCGACCTGAGGGGCCCATCTTCCAGCGTCATATCTTTTAGCCTTTTGTTTCTGATCATGGGGCGTTCTTGGCAAAGATACTGGAGTGGCTTGCCATTTCCTACTCCAGGTGGATTGCGTTTAGTCGGAACTCTCCACTATGTCCTGTCCGTCTTGGGTGTCCCTGCACGGCATAGCCCATAGCTTCTCTGAGTTACTCAAGCCCCTTCGCCACGACAAGGCAGCAATCCATGAAGGAGCAAAATGAGAATGAAACCTAGAAAAACTGTGTGGAGAAAGTGTCTGCAAGGGGAAACTGAAACATTATAGGTCAGGTATCATCACTACCTCCTTCCTCTTGATCTTCTCTTGCAAATGTCTTGGCCCTTTAATGGTGTTTTCAGTGAGCACAGGTTTGGCAAAATGCTTTTACAGAAATAAGACAGTTCTGCTGATAATTGTGTTTAACAGTATTGCAGCTGATTCTTTATAACTGTTGTATGCAACCATATCCTTTTTGGTAGGGGGGCCCTTCCCAAAAATGAGATTTCGGCATCACCAAGGATAAGGAAACCTTCACTCACTTCTTTTTACCACCAATTTTCAAGTCTTTTTGAAGTATTATAATTAAGTTATTATAAATGTTCCATGATTGGTATACACTAAGTAAACTTTATACTATTCAATTTCTTTTCTCCTTTATATAGGCTCCAGACAAACACAGTATCACTCCACTCCTTTCAGCAGTTTATGAAGGCCATGTCTCTTGTGTGAAGTTACTCCTGTCAAAGGTGAGCATTGTAAATTTGCTTGGTAGTAGGATATTGACACTCAGCCTAACAAATGGCACCCTGCTTTAAATTTTACCATGATGGCATTATAAAAGGATCTATTGTGTAGTGGGTCCTGTACAAAAATAAAAATTGAAGACCTTCCTTGTTGCTTACCAGTTTTAGAAAGATGAGGGACAAAAGGAGGGAAGCATTTAAAAATGTTTATTCAAATCTCAGCCTGGCACTTATATAATGAGAATTTCAATTTTGATAAGACCTAGTCTTGCGAGCCCTTGCCCCCAGATAACCATTGTCCAGGCTACCATGTCATAAAACTCCCTGTGCAGTTACTTTGATAGAGTTTGAGGGGGGAGCCATTTTCAACATGCCCAAAGATGTATGAGAAAGTGAGAGTCCTGAATTTTGCAACATTTGCATCTTGAGGACTTGTTTTAAAATCTGTGAAATGCTAAAGCTGTCAGACCAATATTCTGTGTTACACCAATTTATTATGTGTGTCTTTCTTCAAGGTCTTGGGCAGATATTTCCCTATGCTGCTACCTGACATACTTGAGAGGACATATTTATTAGCTCCTTTACTGTGACCCTCTTCATCTGCAAAGGATGTGCTCAGTTGTTGAGCAAAAGTAGCATGTTTCAAGCACACCTGGTTTAGCAGCTTGTACAGGCTTTCTTTTTTTGACTAGTGCGAACCCTTAAGGAAATCAAATTAACCTTTTTTTTCCCCTCTCCCCCTTAGAATAGAAGCATTTTTCTTCCCCTCTCCCCCTTAGAATAGAAGCATAGTTTGATCTGTCACAAAACAAGTTCATTAGTTTCTACCGTAATGACTTATTTGTGGCAGGAAATTCATTGTCACTTTAATCATTGACGTGTATAGGTGCTATAACTGAGGGTTTAACTTCTGGATTAACTGGTTAAGTGGATATTTGAAGCCAAGGGTTGTTTGTTTAATTTGGTTCTTTACATTCTCTTTATATAAAAATAGTGGGTGTTGTGTAGCGGTATCACTTAGTTTAAATAAGGCCTCTGTATTAGAATTAGGCTTGTTTTGACTGGAGAGAAAAATATTTTGCTGTAAATAAATTAAAGCACAGATCCCAGAACTCTTGTCTTCTGAGGTGCAAAGACATTTACATGGAATTCTCTATATCAGTGGTTCTTAACCTTTGTTACTCGGATGCTTTTGAACTGCAACTCCCAGAAACCCCAGTCAGGACAGCTCATGGTGAAGGCTTCTGGGAGTTGCAGTCCAAAACTCCTGAGTAACCCAAGGTTAAGAACCAGTGCTCTATATCAGTGGTTCTTAACCTTTGTTACTCGGATGTTTTTGAACTGCAATTCCCAGAAACCCTAGCCAGCACAGTTGGTGGTGAAGGCTTCTGGGAGTTGCAGTCCAAAACTCCTGAGTAACCCAAGGTTAAGAACCAGTCCTCTATATGATGACTCCAGTTTTCTCAAACTGTGGAAAATAGACATACTGAAGAGCCTTGTCATGCAGTGGGTAAATGCTGTACTGCAGCCAAACCTGTGCTCATAATCCAGGATTCAATCCCGGGTAGCCAGCTTAAGGTTGGCTCAGCCTTCTATCCTTCTGAGGTCAGTAAAATGAGGACCCAGTTTGTTGGGCGGGATATGTAGCTTGTATAATTACCGTATTTTTCGCACCATAAGACACACTTTTTCCCCACAAAACAGGGGGGTGGAAAGTCTGTGCGTCTTATGGAGCGAAGAAAACAGATTATATTTTCCTGTTTTCTTCTCCTAAAAAATTGGTGCGTCTTATGGAAAGGTGCGTCTTATGGAACGAAAAATACGGTAACTTGTAAACCACCCAGAGAGTGCTTGAAGTGCTATGGGGTGGTATATAAGCAGCATGCTTTCTTGCTTTTTATTTTGAAAGCTCGGATATAACAGTTAAGCTACTTTGGATAGGAACATATTGTGACACTACATTTTGAACTAAAATCATGTGTGTCATAATTTTTTAAAAATTTTTGCAAACTTACAGCTTGGGGAGAGTTTTTCGGCCCCATGGAGTCTCAATTGTGGGGTCCCACAGGGGTCGATCATCTCCCCAATGCTGTTCAACATCTATATGAGACCGCTGGGTGGGGTCATCAGGGGGTTGTGGAGCATTATGTCATCAGTACATTGATGACACTCAGCTCTACATCTCCTTTTTCACCAACCGCAGGAGATGCCGTTCTGTCCCTTCAGCGCTGCCTGGGGACTGTACTGCAATGGATGCAGGAAAGCGGGCTGAGGCTGAACCCGGACAAGACCAGAGGTACTGAGGGAGGGCGCCCCCACAGTTGGGGGCCTGGGAAACTCCCTCTCTTTTGGGGGGTGACTCTTCCCGCCAAGGATGGGGTCCGCAGCTTGGGGATCTATCTGGACCTGGCGCTCACTATGGAAATTCAGGTGGCGTCGGTGGTCCGTACCACCTTTTTTCATCTTCAGCGGATAGCCCAGCTGCGGTCCTATCTCGATGTTGGGGCGCCCACTGCCTTGGTGCATGCACTCGTAATCTCAAGATTAGACCACTGTAATGCGCTCTACGTGGGGCTGCCTTTAAGGCTGTTGTGGAAACTCCAGGTGGTGCAGAATGCAGCAGCCAGACTACTTGTGAATTTCATTGTATGGGTATACTGTGTATATACTTACAATGACAATAAATTACTACTACTACTACTACTACTACTACTACTACTACTTCTTAGTGGAGTGAAAAAATACCAACACATCTCACCCACTCTGGCCACACTGCATTGGCTGCCATTCCGGTTCCGCATCGACTTCAAAGTGTTGATGCTTACGTACAAAGCCCTAAACGGTTTAGGGCCTCGATACTTGGCGGAACACCTACTCCCATCAAGATCTACCCGTGTCACTCATGCGAGTCTGGAGGTGAGGCTGATGAGCCTAACGCCGAGGGAGGCCCAGAAGGAAAAGATAAGAAATCGGGCTTTCTTGGCGGTGGCTCCTCGCCTCTGGAACAACCTACCTCCGGAGATTTGTGTGGCTCCCTCGCTGGGTATCTTTAAAAATCAATTAAAAACATGGATGTTTCGGCAGGCCTTCCCTCCAGTCAATTATTAATGTTTTCTTTTCCTCCTCTCCCCACTGTTTGCCCCATCTCGTTGATATGTATTGTGTATTTTTATGCTGTAAGCTGCCTAGAGTGGTCTTAACCGACAAGATAGGCGGGATATAAATAAAATAAAATAAATAAATAAAATTAAATCCAAAGTTAAATTGAAATTTCAAACCTGTAGAATTAGGTGAAGAATTTTATCATTGGCCTTCAAAGTGCTAAAGATTTTAGAACTGCTTGTAACATTTTTTTACTTTGAAAGGTTTGGAAGGTGATTTGGTTTTATATGAGCTTCACCAGCACCATATTAAATATAGTGGAATGAGTAGCAAAAGACAGAGAAGGTTCAGAATATTTTTAGCCTGGGCTAGTGCTTCCTATGTAGATATTTTCAGATAATCAATTAAGTTTCAAATAGGTTAATACGTTAATAAAATTCATTTTTCAGAGTTGTTGTTCATGTGGAGTACCCCCTTGTGTGGTCTTACAAGATATAAAATTTTATATTTTTCAGCTAAAATTGAAAGCACATTCAAATGAGAAGTTGTTAAAATTAATTTTAAGTACAATTCCTGGAGGCTTAAAAAAGATTTCCATATATCTGAGCAAAACTGGACTAAATAAGAAAAATGTATTGACCGGTGATTGAGATACATATTTACATACCATGTACTAAATTAGAAATTCTATATAGGCTTCATAGTATAATGTGAGGCTACTGTTTAAGCTAAATATTAAAGCCACTATAATATATATACCTGTTCCTTTTGGTTTAGTGCCTTTTTGCAAGTAATTCCTGAGTACTTAATCCAGAGGTTGTTTGCTTTCTTTTGTTGCATTTGTGCTCTCTTTTCCTGCCACTTTCCTCAAATACTGTTACTCTAAAATGTAGAAAATGACAAGCTGAAATTGATTTATTATTTTACCAACAAATAAAGTGTACTTGGGAAAGCTTCAAGTGTTTAGACTGTAGATGATGGAGTGCTGCTTGATGCTTCTGACACACTAATCATAATGATTGGCTGTAGTCTATTACAGCCATGATTTTGATAGAAAGTCATTATGTCTCCTTGGGACATGCATGTGGTGCTTCAGAGCTGGCTGACACCTTAATACACAAACACAGGTGAACCAATGGAAAGTTGACCACCTATGTTAAAGGATAAAGGCAACTTTACCAGGCTATACTATATCAATTAAAGGAGTTACCATGCCTTTTTCGTTTTATTCACCAACCCTGTTAAAAAAATAGAAATGTAATTTGTCTGAAATTATGTGACTTTATAGGCAACCCTACTCCCTCCAGCTTCAATATAGTTTTAGTATTATTACTTCTGGAGTAATGGTGGTTGTACCCTTTCGTATATAACTAGTATGTGTTTGGAATTCTAAAACTTGCAATTCTGTCTGGTTGGCAGCCTCTGAAATGAATGAATCAAGCCATTGGTAACTCCTGAAAAACTTAAGCTTTTCAAGCATTTTGGCTATCTGCATGTGGGCGTAGAGGGAATGCTATGCAATTCTGATTTTATAAAGAGCTCTAGAAGGTCACTTGTGGGCGTAGTAGTCAGTGTTGTCTAGATTCCATTTTAATTTCTTTGTTATGTGCCTTCAGCACCACAATACTTTGGCTTTTGAGATATCTGTACAAAACGGGCTCTAGCCCACGCAAGATGCATAGTAACGTTGTGTTTCATAAAGTTTTATCAAAGCACAGAAGACTTGAGAATGGGGAATATAGGTGTGGTTATCTATTAGGAAAGCAGGCAAGTAGACAGCCCATTTTAAGAATAACTGTTAAATTTGGTATACATGGAGTTTGGTCATCTTCAGATAACTACAACCGAGTCTAAAAGCAACTATAATTGTGTCATTTAATTAAATGTGAGACTCCGAGAACTGTCAGTTGTTATCTGCCCCTGCAGTGCAGATGTGCATGTATAGTACAGTAGTGCCTCACATTACTATGTTAATTCATTCCAGCGAAATCGCTGTAGAACGAAAACATCTTAATGCGAAAATAAAAAGCCCATTGAAACGCATTGAAAACCCTTCAATGCGTTCCAGGGGGCTGGAAACTCACCGTCCAGCGAAGATCCTCCATAGGGCAGCCATTTTCGGTGGCTGTCTTGTGAGGAATCCATCCCAGAAAACAGCGGGGAGGCCATTTTGAAACCCGGAGGCCATTTTGAAACCGCAGATCAGCCTTAGAAAAATGGTTGTTTTGCGAAGAATCGGTTCCTGAAGCAGGGAACCAATCATCGCAAAGTGGAACAAGCCCATTTAGATCATCATTTTGCGATCGCAAAAACTTCATTGTAATGCGGGGCAATCATAATGCGAGGCACCACTCTAGAGAGAAACAAAGTTTCACAAATTAGGGTATACTATGACTTGATATACAACACAAACTATGGAATTGTTTAAAACCCATCTTTTTCATTCCAAATTATTTGGAAATTATCTCTTTGTAAGCTCATTTTAAACACACAATGCCATATCAAGCTAGTGCATTCTAGCTGAATTAATTATACAAGTAATAAAGTAACCTAATCACAGTAAATTGTTTAAAATACTCAGTTTCAGTACATAACCACAAACATATCAATACATCAGAAAGTGTTTCTGGTACATATAATTTTCCTTGTAGTTTATGTGCAGTGACACATATGAGATGCTGAGCAGCATTTTGAAAACCTCTGTAGTTCAGAAGAACCCATGACTGATGTGTTATTTCAACAGATGGCCACTTGAAGAAACACATTTTCAGGTGAGCAACCTGTTTTTCCACCTCTTTCTTTAAAATGACGGCTCTTATCTTTTTACAGGGTGCTGATAAAACTGTGAGAGGGCCAGATGGACTAACTGCCTTTGAAGCCACTGACAATCAGGCAATCAAAGCTCTTCTCCAGTGACGGATGGACTGAGATCTAATGTCTCTCCTGTGGCCTCACACTGCTGCCTGTCTATCACTCTTTGTATCTTCCAGCTTCTTCAGCTAAATATTGGAGAGAGAGGAAAAAATCACAGTAAATCAGACTAGTTAGGTATCTCTGTCAAAGAAGAAAACCTGTTTGAAGAGAGTAGAAATCCCAGTAATTGATGTCTACTTAGGACACTATTCAGAGTACAATCTTTCCCCATTTCCAGCAAAATCTGCTGGGCAAAGGGAGAAGAATGTTGTCTACCCATATAGCCTGTAAACTTTCCTTGTTCTGCTAAAACAATACTGAAAGTTTGTGAGATGGAATGGTCCTGTTCTGTGTTTTCTAACCTGTAATGGCAGTATCAGTCCAGTGCTGCAGTTCAACCACATACCAACCAAGGCTGTGGGACACCTCTTTAGCTGTGTCCCTGTGCCTTAAGTAGATTATGCAGCACTGAAGGCTTTTGCTTACAAGATCTCAATATTTAATCATTTGGATGCTGCACTAATTTGTTTTAATGAGGAATACACAGTAAAGACAGGGCTGCATTTCCACCAAGGGTTGCTGAGAGACGTGATCGAGATCATGTATTATTTCGCCATTTAAGACATTTAGTCGGGAGCCAGCCTGATGAAACGCAATGCCTAGTCCTGGAAAATGGTTGCTCTTGAAAGGCTTCCAGATGAAACTTTCTCACCCAGCAAATCATAAAATGTACTGGAACAAAGTGACTGCTCCAGTCCTCTTGGTGCTTGAGGATGATTGCTTTGCCCTTCATGATTTGAATTCAAGATAACTCTAATTACTAAAGAAGAAATTGCTCTCATGTTTAACTAACAACATTCTTTTAAAGAAGGCAGTAGCTTTCTATTTCCTAGCTTCATTTTTACATTATTCTCATACATTGTGTGCATCTTTAAAATGAGATTTGATCCACTATCATGGCATTGGATCTGAAAAACTAGTACAGCAGAATGAATAATAATGTTCCTAAGGGAAACAGTGACATGCTCCATATCCTGCTCAGCCAAGGATGTTTGTTTATAAAACTCATTTTACAAATATTCTTCAGGATAGCTTTTTTAAAGACATACATGCATAAGGCTTTGTAATATGCTAATACCTTGATTTGGAGATGCCAGGGCAAATAGAACTTGGTTATTCTTATTAAAAATATGGATAGGGTTTGTATCATAAAATCAGAAACTTCACAGTGAAACATCTACTGGCTTTGCATCAAGGTGTGCAGTACTTTGTCTTGACTGTTGTCCAGGTAACTCTGGTGTCCAAACATTTCATTATTTTGAATGTACCTTTTTCAGTTTTGAAAGCATTTCATTTACATTTAAGAATTTTAAGAAGTTACTGAAGAGAAATTAGGAATATAGCCTCCTTAGACCACATGTAATTCAAATTTTCTGTTGTGACTTGAAATGTATTTTACCAACAAGTAATACCCTTAATCTTAAAATAAGCTATTCCATAGCTATGAGAACAAACTTGATTCTCTAAACAGAATTTGCTTCTTACAAGTGGAACGATGTACTCTGTTCTGTATTGGTGCAGGAATGTGATTTACAGTGAAGTACAGTGTGTTGCATGACAGTCTGGGCAGTCACAGACTGCTTGTTCATCTTTCTGTGTGCTCCACAAAAGGTGCTGGTATGAAAATGATAAACTAAGAATTTGAATTTTTAGACTAATTGTAAAACTAAATTTTTTAAGTCAGATTGGATAGTTTACTTGAGACAAAACAAAAAATGACATTCTAGCTGTGCTTCATAGTTGAATATTACAAATATCTGTGTCAGTTTCTTCTTCAGTCCTTATGTAGCATAGGATCGTTTTAATCATTCTAGCAGTTCAGCTCAAGCATTTGGGGCTCTGCTCTCGTGCTCCTCTTTCTCACAACCATGTAATCATCTCACCTCCTCCGCACATCTTCCCTGAAGAATCTAGAAGTGGATTCTGTTGAGTAGCTGTGGTAAACGTATCTTCTGGCCACTTGACCAGAATAGCTGCAATGTCATAAGTATCTTTATATCTATCATCTCTCCAAGTATTTCCGAATAAAAAAAATCTAGCTACTAGTTTCTAGTCTGGAAATTTAAAAAATCAAACTAATGTTGAATTGTTTTATGCTAAGAGGTCATATCGTACTTATACAAAGAAAAAAAGAAAAATTGTGACTCTCAGTGTCACATACTAGCTTTTAGACAGTAATAACTTTTGAAGTAAATTCTTTTTTTCAGATTGGAATTTTTTGGAAGTAATCAAAATTAATAATCTAAAAATCCAATCCAGCACCAATATCTTTCCTTTTAGCTTTCATTTTAAAATAATGGCTTATGGTCTTAAAGCTTTCTGCTCCCTTTTGTACAGACCTTGCTTTTGTAACTTCATTTTTGTTCATTAATGCAGCCCTTACTGGGTAAATTGATGGATAGAAGAAGCTGGTAAGAGTGGAATGTCCTAGTCAAGCAATTGCAGTGTTGCATGCAAAATCTCAAACTGAACAGTCTTATATTTTATAAATGGAAAAAAAAAAACTTCAATCATATCTTTCTACCCAGTGATGGAAGAAGAGTAGTTCTTTGTGCATTTTGATATTTGATCTTTTTCCACAATGTAACTATTTTGACACAGTTTGGTTTATCATTATCATGGTTCATAAACATCAGATTGCTAAATGATACTGTGTTTGTGTTGCAAGAATGAATGGAATAAACTTGAATTGTGTTATAGTAAATTCAGAAGCTTCATTTATTTACATCTCTACCACACTCCTATTTCTAAACTGCCATCTTTTTACCTTTACTGTACTCATCTGCTTGTATCACTTCATGCATTACTTTAATGCATTCCATTAGTATGTTGCCTTTCCTTCATTGATCTCAAAGTGGCACACACAGCTTCCCTCCCCAGTTTCTCTATATCAGCAATGTGGGGCAGATCAGGCTGAGGGAGTATGATTGGTCTGAGATCACCCAGTGACTTTCGTAGGCAGAGAGTTTGAACCCTGATCTCTCAAGTTTGAGTTCAACCAGTACACTACACTGCTAATACTTTGGAATGGAATTAAAATCCTATGTAGAAGTATCATTGATGCTTACTATGCTCTTAGGAATTAAACTGTCATCAAGTTTCAAAAAAGGCCCATCTTAAATAAGCTGCAGCTAAAAGTGAGATTACTTTCATTTCTTAAGGTGGTACTTGTTCATCTTACTATCACTACCACTCTTTCTGCTTACTATATACATGAAACACAACTTCTACCTTAATTACCAGACAAGCTTCTGCTTTGCCATATGACCAGCAAAGCAGTCCTATAGATCTGTGACATTGCTTAAGAGTACTTCATTGAAATTCTGATTCTCAGGCTTCATTTCCCAATATTTCTTGAATGCTAGAGAACACGTAAAAATTAACAAAGCTGTTTAGCATGCACATGTAAGTCACTTGAACTGCAGATTACTCACCTTCTAGCAAATTCCTTTGTCCAAAGAGTAACTATGTACTGAAAATGAATCTTCTTGCTGTAGGTGGTCTGTCGACTGGTAATTTGCATGCATAAATATATTTACAGTTAATCTGATTTATATGAACATATCACAGGTGATATGACTGAAGAACAGAGGAAAGTGCTTACATGGTTGTTGTGGGGTTTTTGGGCTCTTTGTGTTCTGAAGGTTGTTTTTCCTAACGTTTCGCCAGTCTCTGTGGCCGGCATCTTCAGAGGACAGGAGTTACATCTCTGTCTGTGTTCTGGTTCCAACTCCTGTCCCCTGAAGATGCCGGCCACAGAGACTGGCGAAACATTAGGAAGAAAAACCTCCAGAACATGCCAAAGAGCCTGAAAAACCCACAACAACCATTAGATCCCGGTTGTGAAAGCCTTCGCGAATACAAAGTACTTAACATGTTTCTGGTCTTACACTGAGCAGTGCACATGTGATGTAATTAGATTGTGTCAGGTGCTCACAAAACTTAGTTGTTTCCAGACTCAGATCTGCTTCCCACCATGCATAATTTGCTATCTGAAGTTCTTAGTGGTTTAAAAGTCAAACTCGAGAACAGAGAAGATTGAAAAGTATTGTAACTTTTGCTATGATCACTCATAGATGCATCAAGACAGAAAAATAGCAATTAAATCTTGAAAGCTGTGGTACCTTAAAGCTTGGATGCCTCAGAAATTATTAATTACTTTTATGAGTGATGACGGATAAATGTTTCACTTCTAGACAGTTCCTGAATAAACAGCTAACATGATTTTGTATCATGCAATTCTAATTTCACTGTTTTCTTAGATTATCACCCATTTTAAAGAGGGTGTGTCTATATTTTCTGTTTAATTTGAAAATTAGAATCCTGCACCACTCAAAGCAACCTGAGACCCTACTTGTTGTCCAACAACTACCTTGTTAGAGAGAGTGGGAGGCAGCCATCAAAACCTACTGTGCTTAGAAAAGGTGGCACTTCAGATATTTTGGACCACAATGTCCAGAATCCACAGCTTGTGTTGCCACTCATAAAAGTACTTTGGGAGCTGCAGTTCAAAACATATGTAGTGCGAAAAGTTTGCCACCGCAGCCTAGAGCATCCTATAAATGTAGAGTCATTTCAGTTGACACAGACTCCCTGTGTTTGGTAAAAATAGCAGGGTATAGAGAGATACTCTCCCTACCTTATTTAGCTAAAGACAAATGATAACCATGTGAACGAGTAATGGAATGACAACGCAGTGAGATGCTTTGGAAACCCAGCCTGTTGTAACAGCAATTGCCTGTTGAAGCAAGTCAAAGTAACATAAGCGACTGGGGAAATAAAGTTCCAGGCTCTGGGACTTAGTGATGCTTTCTTTCATCTCAGTGAGATCAAAATGCGGGCTAAATTGCTGTGGATCTGTCAACTGTATTGTGAAAATTACACTTGTGGATGCTTATGTTGGTATAAACCACACTGTGAGTATAAGCACTAGAAAAATTGTAGATGTCGGATAAATTGATATTCTGAACTGTTTTTCCAAACATTTTGGTGAACATGCCACTCAGAACAATGGGAGGGATGCCTTGTTTCTGTCCTATAGGTTTGTAGGGTAATCATGCTGAAGTTATATGAAAAAAGGTAAATTCTCCTTCAACCAACAGTGGAGAGGGTGTTAATGCTCCTTCATTTCAATGAGTTATTAAATCCTTCCAATAAAATTGGTGAGCCCAAAATGTCTTTAATTTTATCTGAGCTGTGTTCTGTGTTAGTAATTTCAAAAGATACATGGGATCTTGCGATTTTGTTCACATCTCATACCTAATAAAGCGGAATAGAGGGCCCTTTCTAAAGTATCCTACTGTCTGCAGATCTATTGAAAATTGTGAAGAAATGAGCTATTTTAAATTGGTACATAAATGGAGTTATTTATGTGAGCTGCTTATTATGGTGAAGGGAGGGTTAATAAATGGTTACTGGAACAGAGCATAACTCTATAAGACTTTCCAAGTGTGTGAAACCTTCAGATTCTAAATAATTTTAGAAATTGAGATGGTTTTACATTTTGTCAGTGAGGTCATCAGATGTGGTACACATTCTAAAAGTCCCTGCTGCGTTTCATTATGTGCTGCTGAGATGGAAGCTGTGTTAGGTGAAATCTTCAGAAAAGTTCATTGGATGGTGGAGTACAGTATTTGGGCCTGGTTGGTCAAATCATCACTTTCATCCAGTGGACAGTAGAGCATAGGAGCCTAAGGGAGACCATTAACATATGCAGCTGTGTGCCTACTGCAATGTGGGTGTGTAAAAAGCCAAAAACTAGAAGTAGGCATGAAATTCAGCATCTGGAGAATGGCACTCTTCTGTAGTTGCCCCAACAGTTCAGAAACTAAAGTTAGCTTTGGAAGTGCTTGTATTAATTAAAAAGGAAATAACAAGAGTGAGAAATATCCATAATGCATGATCTGATTAGTTTCCCCACAATTTGGCATCTGTTTTGTTTTTAAAAGCAAAGTTTTAGCCCTTCACCCTTGTGTTTGGCCCAACTTATGACTTAAGCCAAAGACATTTTGCTTTTCCGGTGCAGTTTTGGGGTTTGTTCTTTCAGACAGTGGTTTTGCATATTGAATGAAGAATAAATGATCATATGTTTTTAATATTTTGAGGAGAGACACAGCAGTAGGAAGAGATGATATAAGGTTTTTTTAAAAAGGACTAAGTTCCAAAGAACAGCAAACAGCTCCGCTTGAACAGTGAGACCTTTTTTTTTTTTTTTTTGCTTCCTTGTTTCAACTTCCCACATCCTCTGGAAAGCACTTCATGAGTCAGCGGATTGTTTGGAATAGCATGCCATGGGGAAATGAGGGTCAGGTTTTCAGGATCCAAGGGGGGAGACATAGCACAAGTAGATACCCCTGCTTTCTATGCAAAAGGTTCTGTGAACCTATCCAAATGAAGACTGTTTAAGATAAATGACTTGAATGCTTAGGTGATATCCGCAGAGCAATTTAGTTAGAATGATTCATCACAGCTACGAATATTAGCATGTGATTGCCAATATTACATTCAGGCATATAACTTAAGAATTCTACTTGAGTTTCAATTAAATTTTTAAAAACTTTTCCAAGCATAGCTTCTTATCATTCATAGAGCTAATACTTAATATATCTGTCCTTATGCATGAAAGACAGTGCACTCTTAATTCATAATTCTGAGATACAGCAAAGCTGTGGCACCATGCAGTTTTATACGTTTACCTTGTAATAGGGAATAGAAGGTATGTCATTATGTACTTTTGTAACATCTCAATGAGTTTGCTTGTCATTAGCCTAACTTGTTCCCTCTAGCCCACACAGAAAAAATGGCACTGGCTTCTGTTCTTCTCCCATTATAATCCTTTGCTATTTATATATCCCTTCCTACCTACCTACCTTAAACCCAGGCTTGGGAAGACCAGGTTCTTAGGGGAGATATTCAGACAAATAATGAGGTTCCCACAAGTCCAGGATCACCCCCAAATTCTGAGCATGATCCCATGTCGGGAGAATAATTCCATCCAGCTTAGTCAATCAGTCTCAAAGGAGTGAGCTTCCAGTAGTAGGATCTCCATGCTATCCAAGTTCAGCTTCAGCCTATTGGCCTTTTGTCTATTCCAGAACTGTGGAAGCCAATTATTACCTTGTTGATGCTTAAATGTAGCGGGGGGGAAGGGGGAATGACAGGTCAGAGAGTAGTAGCCGTGCCATCCAGTCATTGAAATCTTGTTGCTTAGCATAATTTGTCACTCTAAAATAGGCCCATTGAATCCAACAGGGATTTGTTGAATTGACTCCTCTGTGAGTTCCATTTTTTCTGATGTGTCTCCTGCAAGTGTGACTTACTTTAACGTAATTAATCATAACTAAAGTGGGATTTAATGAATCAACTCCTTAGGTTTCATTGATTCAAAGGGGTCTACTCTAACTGAAATTTACTCTGCTAAAGTAAAGCATGGTTAAAGGAGGCCCATTTGAATCAATGGAACTTATGGAGGAGCTGACTCACCAAATTCTCACTGATTAACAGGCCTACTCTAGTGCAGTTTACTACAGTAGACAACAGAATAAGGCAGAGGTAAAGTTTCAAAAACTTCCCATCAGTCTTCCTATATCCCTCATATTGTTGTATCTGGGTGTGAAGGCCTTTAGGACAATGTGGGTGACAGCACTGGGGCTTTTAGGGGGAAGTATACGGGCATGTTGCCTGATGCATTCTGGGGGTTGTAGTACAACAAAGTAACTTTTTCCAGTAACTAAATAAGCCCCTGTAACATGCATGATAATAAAGGAAGAGCTGGTAGTTATTGTGAAGGAACTTGGGATCTCAAACAGTAATCATAATAAGGAAAGGCAATAGATCTAAGATCATCCCGGTAGTCTCAGAAGCAGTCTATATTTTGCCTGCATTTTCTTGCTCATTCTCCATCTGTATTCCGCCAGAATCTTGAGATCATGAGGGAGGCTGTGGAGAAGTCTCCAGCCACTTGGCCTGTATAAATAATGAGGCACTTAGAAGGATTTGCTAACCCGTGCAAACAGTTGGCTGGCAAATTGGTTATTCTCTCTTGTCTATTAAGAAAATTCAGTCCTCACTTAACAGACGGTTGCTTGGGGAGGAGGAGAGCTCTCCCGTTCCCACTTTGTGAAGCTCAAAAGGTTTACCTGTCAGAAGGTGCTATTCCGAAAGAGGCGTGGAGAGCAAAATGCACTGCAAATTAATGCCAAAGATTTCCCTGTGAGACATCAAAAGATGAGATTCTGTCAACTGCATGCTTCCTTAGCTTTCCTGGGTTGACCTGTAGCATTCTCTTTCGTCTGTGTTGCCCTCCCCACCCCATATCTTTTCCCCATCTCCAGTACATTCAAAACTTGATCCCATCAGGGGATTTAGTTCCTCTTTCTAGAGATGCTGAATAGCTGCCTTTGAAAGCACTGGTTCGTATTCAGAGTTGCAGGTTGTACCTGTTGTGCACAATTCTCCCATTTCTGTTTGCTGACTCCTAACAGAGCACAGCGGAAGAAGAAAACTGAGATGAGCCCCAGGGAGCAAGTCACCAGGATTCTGATGCGGAAGTAGTAGTAAGGAGAGGGTACTAGTGGTGGAAGAGAAAGACCAAGGTGCTCACTTGCAACAATCTTTGACTTAAAGAGAGGGTAGGATCGCAGACTCCTTTGGGTGTTGCAACAAAGGGAACACAGGTTCATAGGATTTATTTTTAAAATACTGTGACAGACTCTTTCTCTGAGTGGCCCATTTCAAAAAGAAATCTGCCTTGTGAAGTGACAGTGATGAGAATCAATGCTTCTGGAAAAAACTGAGTGATGTTTACATTCAGTATTACATTCAGGCTATGAAGGCAAAAGAGGCCTAGATCTTGGAAAACTTTAATTTTTGTTTACAATTTCCAAAAAAGTATTGGTCAACACCATATGGGCCAGGAGATTCTAAAAGCTGCAGTAATTCTCCCAAACCTTTGGGTCCTTCCCCTTCAGTTTTCCTCCTTTTGGGGAAAAGTGATAGTTTATTACTTCATTTCTTAATTGCACGTCTATCCAGGTTGGTTCTCAGGCAGAAGGAAGTTCCTAGCATCTGATGCCAACATTGAGAAACAAAGCCACATGTTACCTCATGTGCCGTAGAGCAGTGGTCCCCAACATTGGGCCTCCAGATTTTCTTGGAATACAACTCCCAGAAGCCTTCACCACCACCTCTGCTGGCCAGGATTTCTGGGAGTTGAAGTCCAAGAACATCTGGAGGCCCAAGGTTGGGGACCACTGCCATAGAGGCTACAGTACTCTTGGGCACCAAAACCAAAGTTTCTCTGGTTTATCTTAAATCTGGAGTAATCTGGCATAAGGTCAGGTGATCCTTTAAGTGTGTCTTGTTGGGCAATAACAGTAACATCACATACAGTTGCAGCCAGGTGGGATAATATCCTGAGGAAGCAACTTTTATATGATTCAATGCATACATAGGTATGGTTGTCAGAACCAGCTCTGCCATTAGGTAAAGTGATGTGACTCCCTTAGGCGTCGGCAGTGGTATTGTGGGAAGTCTGGAAGTTCAGATGCCCATCGTGATGATCCTTTTAGCCACACACCCTAGCAGCAAGAGTGTGGTAATGCAGACAGTTGGATGAATCAATATCAACCGCTCAGGAGCAGGTCTTCTTTAAAATTAATGGCTCTTAATCTGCCAAGGCTGAACCGTCCTCAAACACTTCACGTTACAACAGGAATTACTTTCAATTATTTGTGTGGGAAATCTTTTTCTTTCCCAGTTACTGTGTAGATTGCTGCTAAGATGGGGCAGAGCTGTGTGATGTCATAGCCGCTGCTGTTCAGAACATCCCAGGGCTTCGCCCCTGTGAGCCCTGCCTGACTCCTCCAGGCAGCAAATGTTGTGAAATAGCACTGGCAGCTTGCCATCTGTTCTCATGAACTGTCTTGCTGGTCACCTTTTATGGAGGAAACACGGCTGTGTGCCAAACTCTTTGCCAGGGGCTGCCTCAAAATGGCATGTTTCTTCAGGATGGTGCAGGAAAGTATCTCATTGTCAAAAAAATATTCAACAATCAACCCAACCTGGTTTCTATAGGTGGACCATCTATCCCTTGTCAGATGGCAAAATATTTTGGGTCAGACCTGCTATGTCCACTTGAAGGAGGCCTTGCAGTTTTTGTAAGGGACATCCTTTTTGGGTCATGTCTGGCAATTAAAAGGTCGGCAGATTTGGGAAGCCCCTGTGCCAGATTATACTATTACAGCTGCTTGCTGAGAACCTTCTGCTACATAGCCATCCCAAAGACCTGTGGACGGGTGTATCTCCTTTCCGCTGTCCCCTCCACTCTGCCCAACCAAAAGAAGATGTCATTCTCTCTGACAGCAATGGAATTTGTCACTTGTCATTTTCTCCTCCCAAGAAACTTAAATGTCACATTAAAATAGGTTGACTGCCAGAATTTGTATGCTCCCCTTCCTTTTTTTTACAGCATCCTCTTCTACAGATTTCTCCAATCTCAGGACTATAACTCCCATCATGCTCTTCTGGAGGGCATGGCATTGCAAAAGCCAGCTGCTGTACTGTAAAACAAGTATCTAGCAAAGCTGGGGTTTTAAAATGCCGATATCTCTATGGGCAGCTTTTGGGTTTTACTGCAAGGAGTATGGAGACAACAGAGATTAACTGGAAAGTGAGGTTTTTCCCAACTGGGGCAAGGAGATGGGGAATAAATCAGTCCCCACTTGAAAGGAACGGGCATGTTATTCTAGTGTATACTGTTTATTGTTTTTCTAGAGTATTTTTTCTAAGCCATTGGGGTACATCGGGCTGTCACAGCATGCTCTCCCCTCCTGACCCGATGTGCCATGGATTTATCCTTCTGTCACCTTTTGAGCATACCAGTATTAACTTAGGGCCCTCGGTGTTTCTCCTAATCCCCTGTCCACTGACCCTACCAGCTCAACACAATTAAATATAAGACATAATTAAATATTTTTATGTATTTCTTTTCATATTTTTCTCCCACTGAAGGGACCCAAAGTGAATCACTAATTATTAAAAAAAAAATAAACGAGCTTAAAAACATGAGAATTTGTTGTGTTAAAAATGAGTAAACATATAAGAGTATTTAAACAATTAGTTAAAACAGATCAAAACACATTAAAAACACACATCAATTAAAACTAGTGTCCAGCACATCGAATTAAAATTTGCTGTATCATTAAAAGCCTGCTTGAAAAAGATTGTTTTCATCTGTTTCAGGAGGACAAGGGGGGGTCAGTCAACTTAGCCTTCCAAGCGAAGATGTTCTACAACCTGGAGCAGCCACTGACAAGGCCCACCCACTCATTCCCACCAGATGTGCCTTTGAAGGTGGTGGGACTCAGATAAGAGTCTTCCCTGAAGACCCTAAGTCTCATTATGAGGAGACAGTCCTTCATATATAATATAATAATAAAAAGGTTGTAAACACATTAAGATCCTCGGGGGGGGGGGAGTAGACATTTCTTTGCCACCTTGTTGGAACTCAGGTTCTTCAGCAGGGTAATTGGCAGGACCTGTGAGAAGAACTATTCTAGAAAACACTATGCAAACTGTATTTCCTTATCTCTATCAACCACATTTCCATTTTGCCTTTCCCTCAGTGAATTCGTTGTGTGCGTAACTTCTTTCCTGTTCCTCAGATTGTTTTCATACTAACCTTATGAGATACCTCAGGATGAGAAAGAGTGAGATTTTTCATTTTTTTCTGGGACGTTCAGTGCAGCTCTTTAACCCCTGTACCACACTGATACAGTTAGCAGGGTTGTGAAGCAGCCATCTGTCTACATGCCCTGCCTCAGACAGATTGTTACTGCTAAAGCCAGTGATATGTTTCAGGAGAAAGTAGATGGTATGCTTACCACAGGTTTAGAATCAGTGGGAAAGGTCTGTTGTCATTGCATGTGCTTGTTTTCGCCTTTTTCTCTTGCAGCTAGTGCATTTTTACATTTGCATTTTTTTGTGATTGGTCATTGGAAGGTAAGCATGAGCTTACTTTACAAGTCTGATCACTGAGGAGTGCATTTCTGAGGAAATTGTGTTACTACAGGGAAAATGTTCTAAACACAGGAAACATGCATTTTCTTTATCTACTTTGACCATGACTTCAATGAGGCCTGGGCAATTTCTCACAACAAAACTGCAACAGAGAAGGTTTGTCATTGTTTTATTGAGAGAGGACAACTTATGTGCTCTCTCTCTGTCTCTGAATTCTGCCTCTTGAAAACGCATAGCCACCCCCAAACAACAAGTGGTAGAAGGAAGAGCGCAGTTGCACATAGGTTGTGCTCTCTCAGCAAAACAACATGTTCTGTTGTGGTCAACCTTTTTTTATTGTGAAAATAAACCAGGACCAAATGGTATAATGGGCCATTGACACATTAATATCTGTCATTGGGAGAACCAGATACGTCACAGGAAGCTTCCAAAGAACTTCCATGTTTGTGATTAAGATCCTTCCTCCCATGTAGCATTTTTTTTTCTAGAATAGGAAGGGGACACACACTGAGCACAATGTGATGGTCACGACAATGCAAATACATTGTCAATGTATTTTTTGCAGTCCCTGCCCTTCTCCTTCCTATATTCCTACATTTTCTTTGGATTTGACAGGTAGGTCTTAAATCCAGATGACAGAAACTCTTAAGCCAGGAACAGGCAACTGTGGCCCTCCAAATGTTATGGGAATATCCCTTGCCATTGTTTATAGTACCTAGGGCTGATGGGAGTTGCGGTCCAGTATTTTCTGGAAGTCCACAAAGGTTCGTCCCTGCTCTAGTGTGAAGGGCTATATGAACATAAACAGGGGAATACATTGCAATTAGTAAGATACAGCACTAAGAAAACAAATCTGATGATGAACTCTCCTAGGACAGTGTTATCTACTGTTGTAGAAAAATTGCTTATGGAAAAATCTCCATCATGATCTGGAGGCTCCACCAGCATTACTTTTGATATACACTGTTTTCTGATAAATCTGATGTGCAGTCCTGGTGGGTCTTCAAACCCACAGGGCGTATCAGGATATCAAGGGAGGCCTGGATTATATGGGGGTGGGGGAAATGTAAGGCTCTGGCTGGTGAATCTTGGGCCTTAAAAGCAAAAGCAAATCCTACACATCTGAAGTCTACTAAGCCCTTCTTTAAAGGAAGGGCTGTATCTCAGTGAGAGGCCAATGTGTTTTGTATGCTGGAAGTCCAATGGTCAGTTCCGACCATCACCTGCAAGGGAAGGGGGTGGGAAATGCCTGTCTAACAGTCTTGAGAGCTGTCCATGTCGACAGTACAGAGCTAGACCGATCAATGAACTAACTTGGTAGAAGGCACTTGTCCTAGACGTGTGTTTTTATTTTTGCACTCAAGGTTTGATTGGCCATTATTATTGCTTCCATGATTCGCTCTGATTAAGGTGAAGATTGGAATTCAGTCATGCTGAAAGTATCACACTTCTTCAAAATGCAGCTCTTGGCAGTTTAAATATACCAAATACCAATTTCACTATGCATTTTGAGAGGAAAATATGCATTTAAATGTGTGCATTTGGGAGAAAATATGCATTTGAATACTTACTTTGAGTCACTAAAGTTTTTTTTTAAAAAATATATCCAGTTTAATATGGCAGCAGCATGGAATGGAACAGACATCCATCTGTCTCTAGCCAAAGACAAGGAAATGCGAGAGTTTTTTTCTTTTTCTTTTCTTTTCCCCATCTTGTGCCACATTACTATTGCTGGTTTTTTTTTTACTTTATTGTATTGTTTTTATTCCATTTTTAAATTGGTAGCTGCCCAGAGTAGACTTCGGTCTAGATGGGCAGGGTAGAAATCTAATAAATAAATAAATAAATAAAAATACAAGGGCTGACCTAGACAACACAGTTGACTTCTGCATTAGAAGCAATGCTCCTTACTGAGGGAGCAAAATGAGAGAGGATTTCTCTAAATTAAACAAAAACTGCAATATATCTCACCTGGGCAGGGAGGATAGTGATTGGCTGATCTGTGTGCTTACTGAGTCTGCTGGTCAGATGATGCAAAATGCAGATAGGAGACTTCAGGGTCCTTGATCTCTTCTGTTGTGGTTCTTTATTTTTCAATCAGCTTATCTGCTCGGCACCCCTTCAAATAGAGGTTATGTACCAGTGGGAGGGGGTGGAGTTTATAACGGCATGGGTGTTGGTCATGCGAGTGTTGCTGCTGGAGATCCCAAGCCCCTTCAGTCACCTGCTCCACTTCAAGGTGCACTTTGAGTGTGGATAGGCATTGCCTCATGATCTGTAGTGGATGATCATCTATGTGGGTTCTGCAGAGTGTGAGGAATATGACCAAGTTCTTGACTCAGCGCTGGTGGGACTTCTTCCAGCTGGAAGTCATATGTTTCTGTTTGAAGCCAATGCCCTCAACCCTGATCTAATCCCTGAGAGTGATGCTGTGGGAATTACAGTAATACTCATCATTTGTACTTGCCTGAGACAGAAGTTCATCTGCATCAGATACTGTGTTAACAATGACTATATAGACTCTGAGCTAAAAGAGAAACCATCCTTCAAACCAGACTTTTCCCAGTTGCAGTGAAATATTCTGGCCTCCACCCACTTCACATCAGTTGGGATGGTCCTAGAGACCAAGTGGACAATATTGAAAATGTAGACTCAGAACCTGATGGTTTCCTGTCTCCAGGCTGTGCCTACATCAAAGGGTTGGCTCCCTTCATGAGTCTCCAGCCTGAGAATTCTATGGACTGTATGCGATTTAAGCATTAAAAAAAATTCAAAGGAAGGAATATTCTCTCTAAAAGAGAGGTGCTCCCTCTACCGTACATGCATATTCCTGCATACACATCAAGTAGAACATGTTTTGTTCATTTGCTTATACTCTCCAAAGAACCATTTTTGAAGCAAAACCGGAAGGCCCATCTAAATTCCAAGCTACCGCATGCTGGAGTGTTCCCTGTGCAGAGGTTGGCGGCGACAGAATGTAAATTTCCAGATGGCATTTTTCCCAGGAGTGGCAGTGAGAACCAATTAATAATTTCATGGCCATTTAGGCAGAAACCCATCACCTTTTTTTAAAAAAAGGATTCCAACGCGATTGTTCTTAGCTTCAGAGAGTTGTGACTTTCAGGGGAAGCAAATAGCACTGAGAAAGAATTCAGCTGAGCTTGAAATAGACAGCGCCGGGGAGACAATGTGAGATCTTCTTATGAGGAAATTCTCTTGAGTGCCGAAAGGTTATGCACAATGTGTCATAGAGCTTTACAGCTCTTTCTCTGTGTTTCTAATATCCTGTTTTTCTCCTCTGCATGGTCTTTATTTAAAAAAAATAACAACACTTAAAATGATTACATTTGTTAACCATTGCAGTTGCTGGTGGTGGATTTTATCCATTAAATGTTGCAATATACACTCAAGAAGTTCCTTTTTTATTTTCCTTTAGAGCAGAAGTGGAGAAGTTCTGCACCACCACCACCCTGCTCTTATTGATCCATGCCTTCCCCCATCCATCACCATTGGCCATATTGGCTCCAACTGATGGGAACTGGAGTTTAGCAACATCTGTAAGGACACAGATTCCCAACTCCTGCATGAAAGTGGTCTTCCTCATCCGAGACCCTCACGCTGCTTCATACTTGCAAACCTCATCATTCCTAATTTGGGGCCAATAAGGCTAAAGAAAGACCATGATCTGGGAGAAGTTCTTCAAAATATTAATTCAGTACTTCAATACCTTTGCCCTTCTTACTGCAAAAACCACATGCATGATTACTCAGAAGTAATGCCTTTTGAGTTCAGTGGGAGATGCTAATAGCTGAGATTCTGAGAATAAAGAGTCCCAAATGGTCACTTTGTGCATGCCAAGTTGGAACTGAGTTACGGCAATCCTAATAGGGCTTTCAAGGTAAGTGAGATATTTAAAGAGTGGTTTTACCAGTTCTACACCCCCAGTAACTGGACCTCTTTCTTATGAGGTTGAAACATTTCACTACTCATCCAAGCAGCTTCTTCAGTCTGAGGAGAGTTGGTAGGAGGTCCTTGATATATCTTCCATGTTGGTTTCCTACCAACTCTCCCCAGACTGAAGAAGCTACTTGGATGAGCAGTGAAACATTTCACCCTAATAAGAAAGAAGTTCAGTTGCCATGACTCAACTTCTAAATCAGCATTCCATATTGATGCTACCATTTATACCTACAAAAGGATGAAACTGGGGAGGTCAAGCAGAGGTCCTATGAGCCCACGGCATGGGGCAAATTCAGAGGGCAGACTGTGTTTGGGGAACGACATTGTTTTTTCCCCTTCCCTCCCATTTGTGGCAGTAAATAGATAGATGGGACACACAGGTGGAGTTGAGCTCTATGAGGAGCCCAAGGCCTACTGTGAGCCGAAAAGTCAACCCCTGAAAAACAGCAGCACCCAGGAACTTTCAGACCTCCACAAACCCACCGGCATGACATCACAGATTAAAACAGGGTGAAATGAGCCATCCATAAATTTTTAATAGTAGAGTAGTGGAAAAGATTAGGGTGGACGTGGTGGCGCTGCGGGCTAAACCGCAGAAGCCTGTGCTGCAGGGTCAGAAGACCAAGCAATCGTAAGATCGAATCCACACAACGGAGTGAGCTCCCGTCGTTTGTCCCAGCTCCTGCCAACCTAGCGGTTCAAAAGCATGCAAATGCAAGTAGATCAATAGGGACCACCTCGGTGGGAAGGTAACAGCGTTCCGTGTCTAAGTCGCACTGGCCATGTGACCACGGAAAGATTGTCTTCGGACAAACGCTGGCTGTATGGCTTGGAAACGGGGATGAGCACCGCCCCCTAGAGTCGAACACGACTGGAGAAAAATTGTCAAGGGGAACCTTTACCTTTACCTTAGTGGAAAAGATTAGTAGCAACACAGCAGCAAAATAATGAAGCTCCAGTGATATTGAATCTAAAACCATGACAGTGCTTGAAACACCCATCTTTGCTTTTTCCAATACTCTGGAAAGATTTCAGTCAACTATTGCATTCTTGGGTGATACTTCTATTTTTCATATATCCGCTAACAGAAAAAGTATGTATGAAAATGGCAGGCAAAAGGGCCGCGTTCCTCTTCACTACAGTGACCTTGCTAATGAATCTCGGGTTTACATTGCTGGATGAGTTTTGCTCCAAAGAACATTAACTAGTTTGCTCTGAAGTGACTTGAGGAGGTTTCTGTGCCATGTTTGTGGCTCTACTCAAGAGAGAGAGAGACAGACAAATAAGCTTCTGCTTGAGAACTTTAAATAAAATATTGGGGGAGGGAAGAATCCAGTTTCATATTATCACGGAAGCGGACAATATTCTTTATTTGCCTTTACCCATTAGTTTTCTCCCTTGCCATTTTAAAATCGAGCAATTAAATACCAAAGCTCACTTGTATTTTTAAAAACATGTGGGGTATAGAATGTGTTATTTTGTAATGTTGCAGATACAGCTTTGAAGAGCCTGGTTAAAGAGCCTCGTGGTGCAGTGGTTAAACCACTGTACTGCAGCCAAAACTGTGCTCATGACCCTGGGTTCAATCCCAGGTAGCCGGCTCAAGGTTGACTCAGCCTTCTATCCTTCTGAGGTTGGTAAAATGAGTACCCAGCTTGCTGGGGGGGGGGGCAATGTGTAGCCTGCATAATTAACTTGTAAACCACCCAGATTTGAAGTGCTATGGGGCGGTATATAAGCAGCATGCTTTTTAAAAAAGTACTATCACACAGACCACAAGCTAATGCAGGGAATGGAAAACATGACTCTGCTTTCGTTATTGGGCTGCTGCTCCCATCAGCCCCTAATCATATTGAGTGCCCAAAAATGATGGGAATTGTGGTCTGATGGCATCTAGCAGGCAACAGGCGACATCCTCATGTCTATTTTAATGCCATTTTTAAACTCAGGACTTTGCTGCATGAACCTCTTGGCAGACCATGAGATTTTGGTTAAAAAACCTCTATCTCTGTGTAGAGGAAAGATTTGAGGGCCTGCAGAATATAATTAGCTTCAAGTCTCCCCAGAGTAGACTATCCTTTATTGTTTGTCTCATCAGTTAGTACTTACAGTCTCAATAACTCACTCTGTGACACTGGTAAGAGAAAGAATAAAAAGTTCCATTTACTCACAGTTCTGAATAGATCAAAGACAGTATATTGTAAAAAAAAAAATTGACTGGTTACATTGGTAAAACTGCAGCTGCAGCTCACAACCTGAATTCAATATCAATGGATTCAGCTAGCCGGCTCAAGGTTAACTCAGCCTTCCATCTTTTTGAGATTGGTGAACTGAGTACCTAGCTTGCTAGGGGGTGGGGCACAATGTGTAGCCTGCATGATTATGTTGTAAACCACTCAGAGAGTGTTTAAGCACTATGAGGTGATATATGAGCAGCACATTTTGCTTTTTTGCTTTCTTTTGAGGATAAAGTGAGCCCTGAGCCACATTGAACTCATTGGAGGGAAGGCAGACTGTTAATAAAGCCATTATCATTATCATCACCACCACCTCCAAAAAAACAATTTCCTTTTTTTTTAAAAAAGTGTTCAGGATAAATAGTCATGTGTAATTTGACTCAATAACAATAAATAAATAGGCACAAACTTTCCCCACCTTATTCTTTTGCTGCGGCTGCACCATAGAACAAAAGATGATTCTTGAATTGTCAGTTTGTACTCTCCTAAAAGCTTTGCTTTTAACAAGATTATATGGACCATTTGAAAACCTACTGCATACTCCATGCTGCAGTACTGTATATATTTTCAGATGCTTTAAGAAATTACGCACGATGCACAAGGGAAATGTTTCTGTTGACAAAATAATCTTGCTTTAGATTTTTGTATCAGAATATTATTGGGTATTCCGTTTCACTAGCTGGAAAAAAAAGAGTAACTTTTCTGCCACAAACCTGAGAATTCCCAAACATCATGGAAAACATACTTCTGCTGGAATGAGGGTTTGTGAGCAACTAGGTGTTAAATGATAAAATAGGATGCCAATGTGATGCAGCATCAAAGAGCACAGTTTGCAAATAAAATAAAAGCTTAACGAGAGCTGTTGTTTGATGAAAGGGAAAGGACTACTGGAAACTAGACAGGCACGCAACTTCCCTAGCATTCTTTCATCTTTCTGCATCATTACGGTGGCCAAACATTGAGCTTTATGGAGGGCAGTCCTCTGCTTGAAGCACTGTGCACTTGAAGCCTGCTTTAACGTTCATGCACCATGATTTTTTTTAAAGGCATCAAGTGAATTTTGGATACTTTTTGTCTCACTAGAATTCCAGTGCAGTGAGGTTTAAGACGGCATTCAACCTACTGAGAATTTAAAAACCTGTTTCCCCAAACAGATTCAGCCTCCTGATAGCTTTATTACATGTCACTTCATGTAATAAAATTCCATGGTTTTCCTCTTTTTACGAACTCCTGTGTGAGTAGCAGGTAGCGGCTTATCTTTGTATGCACATCATAATAATCTGTGTCCAAAAATAACGATATGCTGTTTGGTGTCTCCAAATGGGAGCCCAAACCAACAACTCTTGCACTGGCCACATTGAATCTGAACAGACAACAGACAACAATTCCAGCCTCAAGAGGTGGGAGACCATAACATATGCATACACCTCCCATCCCTGTATTGAGACATGGCACTGGTTATTTTTTTCATCTTAATACTGGATAAGATGAAAAAGTACTACTACTTTTGTTGTTGTCATCGTCCATTAAAAACAACAACAGCACACACCCTCCGAAACATAACATAGTGCCCAGGCATAGAATGTTTACATTGTAGATCAAATTCCATACAGATTCTATGACAAAATGTGCCTCTGGAGTATTAAAAAGGACCCAAGGCGCTGACTCTTGGATCCATCATATATATATATATATATATATATATATATATATATGTAGAATTTCATTTCACTTCTGTTTAGCAACATTATCTTCATACCCGCTAGAACTGTGGATTGTGGAATGTAGGACTCCTGCAGGACAGAGTCTTTGATATGGGGGAGGAGGAGTTTGGGAGTTTGGCTGGCTTTCCTTGAGTTTTCATTAATTAACTGGATGGAGTTAGATAGCAGTTACATCTTTTTTTTTTCTTTTTGGTAGCATGAACCTCCTAGGGAGTGCAGTTATGTGCTTCTAAGAGAGCTGTCATATTATTTATTCCATATCACAGAAATGGACCATGCTCTCTAATCAACAGTGCAGTCCTAGGCACATTTGGTTAGACAACAGTCTCACTATGTTCAATAGCTTTTACTCTCAAGGACATGTGTTTCGGATGCCAATGTAAAGCAGTCTACGACACTAAAAGAACACGGACATGTTTCGGTGCTGATGATGATACTAATAAGTCACATAAATAATTGTAGATAATACAGTTAGAACTGCAAAACTGGAAGGGACCCTATGGATCATCAAGTCCAACCCCGTCAAGGAGCCACAGTGGGGAATTGAACTCCCAACCTCCAGCTCCACAGCCACTGAGCTTTCCAGCAGTTTCCCTCAAGTCTTGATAGCCAAAGGAGGTTTCTATACTGAATCACTGGAAGGGTCTCTAACAACTCCTTTTCAACATTAATGAATTATGCTCTTAGAAGACGCAGGCATTCTGTCCATACAAAAAATCAAATCGCCAATTATTTTGAAGCCAATTAGCCCTGAAAAAGAAACTTGGTAAGTGCCAAGTCATGTTTTCCTTGCTTACTTTTTCTAACGAAGGGCTGAACTTCAGTTCTCTTGTTCTCAATGGGAGATATCCTGACTGTAAGGCTGCTCTTCCACTGCTGGCACATTTTGGTTCATCCTGTATCATAGCTGATAGGAATCTACCAACATGTTCCATCTCTGATGAGGAAAGGAGCCTTGGCCCCACTCTGTACCAGACTGGTATACATGTACTTTGTCCAGAATTGTGAACTACTTTAAGGAACTTAGGGCCTGGAGTAGGGGGAGTTTTCAGAGGAAAACAAAGCTCTATGATTTACATTCAAATTACTCTGGCATTAATATTGCACTGACAGTAGAATTTTTCTGATGTTGGCTGGCAGATTTTGGGAGATTTTGGATCCCTGAAAGAGAAACTGTCTGGTGATATGATCTTAGTTGACTTTGTTTCCCTTTGGGAGTTGTTTTTTTAAGTAATTTTTCCAAGTTGCGATTCTTTTCCTGAATAATGTACTAATAAGCCACTTCATTACAGTTAAACCAACCTGAGGAATTACAAAGGGAAACAAAGTCAACTAAGATCATATCACCAGACAGTTGCTCGTTCAGGGATCCATTACCTTATATAAATCTCTTTTTGCCTCTGCTTGTACTCTGCTACATATCAATTAAATAAAGCAAATATTTTAAAAACTACTGTAGGAACACAATATTCACACGGGTTTGGTTCCAAGCCCTCCACTGTGGATGCCAAAAAATGTGGAAGCATCAAGTGCTATGATTGTATGCTTTGATTGTATTCCTGCATTGAGCAGGGGGTTGGACTTGATGGCCTTGTAGGCCCCTTCCAACTTCACTTTTCTATAATTCTATGTTTCTATACATTGCCTGGTTTCTGGATCCCTCTAGAGACCAGTTCTGATAAATACATCCTGGAGGTTTTTATTTAGTATTTCCAGGCAGCGGATAAGTGAATCAGTGGATACTGATCCTTTGGATAGGAAAGTCCTAGTGTATAATGGTTGCTACTTTGTTTGATGGACTTAGAAGCATTGGGCAGTCTGTTGCATCTTTCTAAAAAGCTCTTTCTTCCATGCCTGCTCATTTGCTGTACACTTGGCTTCTCAAAGGAAAACAACCCTAATTTTGTGCAGAGTTATTTTGTTCAAATTGTAGAGATCCACAGCATCCAAAAACAAAAACAACTCTTTGTCTCACATCTTACAAGCAAGGCAAGAATTTTCCTAGGATTGAGACAACCTGAAAAGATGAGCACAACTGTTCATGACATCCATAATACAATGTTTTTGGAAGTTTGTCCTATTGTCTTCAGTGGGGCTTTCATGTGGGAACTTGTTCTTTGGATTGCAGCCTCGGTTTCTTGATTATCTCTTGTATTTTAACAGGGTCCTATTAGGTGCTATTTCTGGCTCTAATCACCGAGAAGACAGAGGGTGATTTGTTATTGTTACGTTCATATTATATGCACACTGTCCCCATTTCTGATGATGACAGAGATGTAAGCATAAACAAAGAGTATACATCTGCAAAACCTAGACCTAGGAAGATGGAGGTCATTATTTCAAGAGAGGTGGTTTCAACATGCCTCCCTTTCACAAATCCATCCTATAGGTGACCTTTTTGGATGCCCTGCTCAATGAGCATGCTCTGCGATCTAATTATACATGCCTGACTTTCTTCTCTTAGCAGAAGGTTTGTAGAGATTACCAGTGCTGGTAAACACCCTTCCCTTCCTCTTCACCTGATGTTTCCTTTCAGTAAGAATCATTTCCCCATTCTGCACTGCCTCTTGAGCTGTAATTTTGGTTACACCGGCCTGGTTTGACACCACCATCCATTTGAAAAACAGGGCCCCGCCGGCTGCTGAACTTCCCAGCTGTTTAACATTCTACCTGCTCGCTGCAGCTCCCTGATAGCTTCATCAGCCACTGTTGCCCCATATCTGAGAGGCCCTATAAATTGCCCAGGAGAAGACAAATACCAACCCAAAATATATACATATACAAGATGACTAGGCAATTCATCAGCAAAAGTATCCCCGCTGGAAATATCACTCCCCCAGACAAAAGAAGGACATGATCTTCCTCTCCAGACATCAGAGTCGTGTCGTATTGCTGAGTCTGAATACTAAAATGTCCTTGAGTTCTTGGTGCTTGCCCTGGAGGCACTAGCAGTGATCTTTCATTTTGCAGGAAATGGTCTAGTGGATTGTATTTGAAACTTGGTATGAGCAATGGAAAGCACGTCATGGCCGTTTTAATGGCAGAAGAGCAGAGCTGTTATGGGAATTACATAGAATAATTGAGTTGGAAAGGGCTTCAAAGGCTATTGAATCCAACCCCCTGCTCAATGCAGGAATCCAAATCAAAGCAGATCTGAGAGATGATTGTCCAAATTTCTCTTCAATGCCTCCAGAACTGGAGCGCTTATCACATCCTGAGGTAATTGGTTCCATTGTCGTACTGCTCTAACAGTTAAGAAATTCTTCCTCATATTCAGTCTTCCTGTAGATTGAGTCCATTATTGTGTGTCCTGCACTCTAGGCTGACTGAGAACAGATCCTGTCCTTAAGAACAGACCCTGGGCTTCCTTAGCATGTCAGGGAGTTCAAATTGAGGACTTGTCATACTGGCTATTTTGGGTGTGAGGTGGAATGGCCTACAAAGGGTCTGTTGGGGTTGGAGAGAGGAGCATTGTGCCAATTGGGGTGCTCCTCCTGTCTGAACAGCAAATGACCCCTTGTAGCTTGATCAGGTATCAATTCAGCTCTTCCCTTCATCATCTGTAGAGGGTCTGGGGAAGTGAAATTATTATTTTTACATCACACCTCTCTTCCTCTGCAGGTGCCATTCTGTTTTCTCCTCTCCCCCCCCCCCCGCTTCCCTCCTGTTGTTCTCCCATGCTCTTTGTTTCTCAGAATTTGCAGGTGGAATAGCAGTTGGAAACTGAGGCTGCTGGAGGCTGCTGTCTCTCCACTAAACAGGCTAAACAGTGAGCATACCAAACAGAACGCATGCCCTACTGTGCCCTACCACAATCCCATAATATGCATAAAATCCCATGATTCGTGAAAGGAAAAAATAGCATGGAGGTTTTTAAAACACTTCAATTAATACTTCAATTTTCTCTTGAATGCCTCCAGCATTGAAATACTTCAATTTAATACTACCCCAACTACACTGAGAACACTCTTATCTCTGTTCTTATTGCAATTTTATTTAATAAAACATCTGGAACGAAGCACGGTCTTACAACTCTTCCAGAATGATTTATTGTTAATAAAGGTATTATTCTGACATTATTTTGTTTCCAAAATTCTTAGGGCTAATAGAGTTGAAAGGTTTTTTTTGTGTGTGTTTTTTTTTTGTTGTTGTTGTTTGTTGTGTGTGTTTTTTAAGTGAAGTGAATAGTTTACTTGTCTGGAGTTCTTCATTCTAAAATCATGAATTATCTTTCTCCAGTCACCATTTTTCTTAAAAGTTCATATTCCATAGACAAAATAGATAGACGTGTTAACTGTTCTCGTGTGTGTGTGTGTGTGTGTGTGTGTGTGTGTGTGTGTGTGTGTGCGTGCACGCACGCACGCACGCACACACACACACACATATGTGCATGTGCATGTGTGTGAGAGAGTTAAAAGCAAAAAATCCTAGTAACAGCATTGATTCTCACTGTCTCTGGGATCAAAATCCCTAACTATTATGGTACTTTGCCCTTACTCCAGCTCTCTCTTTCTCTCTTTCTTTTCTATGGAAAAGGAACTTTGGAACTAATAGTTGTTGAGACAGTATGTCATATAGAGAAGAATAAATTTGGTCACAGACGGACCTGGGAATTCTTGAAGTTTTACTCAAAATAGTAACTTTCCAAGCTCTGTTTGGACTACAAGCATAGCTAATAACTTTTAAAACAATAACTTTCCAAGCTCTGCCCAAACGCATCTGGAGCAACTTAAGTTCCCTTACTTTACTTAAACCAACAAAAAAGGAAGATCCAGTCACGGATTTCCTGCCATCTTCTCCTATTCAGCCCTCCTCAATCACTACAACAGCCCTGAATTATTATCTTCAGATTCCAAACCGTAATGTAGACTGATGAAGACTGCAAAGCTAAAGGGGAATGCGTTCATACCCTATGTCAGTGGTTCCCAGAAGTCTTCACTGCCAGCTATGCTGGCAGAGGCTTCTGGGAGTTGCAGTCTAAGAACTTCTGGGTTACCAATGCTCTATTCAGAAGCCACTGGAAACTGCACCACCACCCCCAACTCACATGGTCCTCAGCTGGCTCCAACTGCTTGGTGCTCTGTGACCGCAGGGACAAATGGACACATGCTGTGACAGTCAGTCCTCAAACAGAGAGTTAAGGGTTGTTTGTATGTACAGTGACTGTGCGAATCTGGTTTTCTTTCTTTTCAAATCCATTATTAGAAGTATCGTTGCATGGTAATACATAAATGAATGAATATTTCAATATTATTGTAGTAACATTTATTTATTTTTGTCTGTAGCTTGGAAGCCTCCCTAAGAGTCACTTGATTGAGAGATGGGCTTTGAATCTTTAAAAGAAGAAATAAAGAGCGCCTAATGAATTGGTGGCAGAGTCGAGATTAAGCTGAACTGCTGGCTCATCATTTCCACGCTCTGCCAAGATAATACACTCGCTGTCTGATGGCTCACTTTAAAGTTGAGCGTTCTTTTGTGATGTTTCTGCATCACCTACATCTGCCTGTTCTCAGCAATGGTAGTCAAGAATCAGGATCAAAACTGGAAAGCAAGCTTTGCCACTGAAGTCCTTGATTGCCATTTCTGGAGATCACAGCTACTTTGGAGAGACATCGTTTGAAGGTTTAGGGCTGCTTTCTGAAATCCTTTGTGATTAATTCAGACCAATAATTTCTTTGGAAATGATAGATGCTGAAAAGAAGGCCAGCTACTATTGGAACTCCATTTTGTTCCTTATCATGGTGCCTTTTGTTCAGAGAAGATCTGATTCTTTAATGAGCAGTTTAGTAATGAGAAGTGGCTGTATCCTACGTGAGTAAACTCTGACTGCTCTGGATGGGAAAGCAAGAATATGCCTGCAGCAGGAAGACTGTCTTTATACAGACCAAAGCTCCATGGCCCTGTTGGGATGATCAGTATATGAACATCATACACAAGCTAAGGCTCTAAACTAAACTACAGTGGTGCCTTGCTAGACAGTTACCCCGCATGACAGTTTTTTCGCTAGACATTGGCTTTTTGCGATCGCTATAGCGATTTGCAAAACAGTGATTCCTATGGGGGAATATCACTGGACAATGTTTGGTCCCTGCTTCGCAAACCGATTTTCGCTAGACGATGATTTTGACAGCTCCCTCTGTGCTCACAAACAGGTGTTTTCGGGACCTAAGCTTCACAAGACAGCGATTTAAACAGCTGATCGGCGGTTCGCAAAGCGGCTTTCCTATGGCCGATCTTCGCTAGACAACGATGATTCTTCCCCATTGGAACGCATTAAAAAGGTTTCAATGCATTCCAATGGGGAAATGCTTTTTGCTAGACAATGATTTCGCTAAACAGCAATTTCAATGGAATGTATTATCATTGTCTAGCAAGGCACCACTGTACTGATAGGAACTGCTTGGTCATATATCCTAAATATATACAGAGAGAGGGGAGAGGCCATCGTGGATGCAGGTTTCTTGCTTCTAAATTTCATTATCTCTTCTAAATTTATTATTTATTTTATTTATTTAAAATATTTTTACCCTGCCTTTCTCCTGGAAAGAAACCCCAAGGCAGCTTACGTCATTAAAAACACATTAAAAGTAAAAAACAGTAATTTATTCCATTATTAAAGAACTGATAACTTTACATTAAAAGTAAAAAACAGTAATTTATTCCATTATTAAACTGATAACTTTATATTTTAAAAAGTTAGGTAAAGCATTCTGAAAAACAGATTTAGAAGCAACAAAATGCAAACTATCCTGTTTATTGTCTCCTAGACAGTCAGTCACGAAAGGAAACATGCCTGGAGAAAGGTCTTTGCCTGCTTGTAGAAGGACACCAATGATGGGGCCAGGCTGGCCTCCTGTAGGAAGGAGTTCCAGAGTCATGGAGCAGGGTCAGAGAAGGCTCTCTCCCGTGTACCCAACAAACGCACCTTGTCAAATTGTAGCCAAATTTCTGCAAGAGTTTTGAATTTGGGGGTGGGGGTGGGTTAAAGTTTCTCAGCAGGTTAAAGACTGTTCTTAGATTTATTGAGACTAATTTTCAAAAGGTTTAAGTGCCAGTTGGAGGTATGGGACTGCAGGGACCATAGGATTTCGCTGGTTGCAACTCAGGTTTCTTTGTTATTGTTATTTTGTTTATTTATTTTTTCCCACCTGCTTCTGACTTACAAAGTAGCTTACAAAGTAGTCATTTTCAAACAAACAAACAAACAAACAAACAAAAACAAAAATCCATTACATATGTATTTTGGAAGTGTATTTTCCAAAAGTTCCCCTGGTGACTTACAAGTAAGACATATTTGCTTACTTACAGTTCACCAAGATGGAACAGAGGTAATTATTTTAGCATTTGCCATACATAAGCACGTGCATGCACAAAGAGAGCTTACAGATAATACATGACAACTAATGTCATTGCTTCTGATAATTTACTTTGTACAGCTAACAAGGGACAACACAGCAGTATTCCTCACACAGACACCCCCTTGTGTGAACAGCCAGCTTTTGGTAATCGTTATTCATTCCTCCAGGGGATGGGACATGTCATGTTTATTTTCAATCCACAAAGCAGCTAGAAGTTTTCTTTTTCTTTAAACCAAGGTTCTGCTATTGCCCAGAGCAATGTAAGACACTTCCAAACCTGGCAAAGTTACTTGGGGGGGCACAGGGTAATTTTTCCCCGCTCCGGGCCTTCCGTTCAATCAGCCATATGTCAGAAGATGAACTTAACTGAACAGTGTGATGGTCTACTCATTGTAGACATGGTCTGCTATTAAGCTTCCATTAAGTCCTAATTTTATTTGCAAACTCCAGTCCCCAAAACAGCATCCTATTAGCATTTATTCTATCATTAAAAAGTTGCTGGCTTATAAGCATTGATCCCTAAGACCAGTTATCTCTTTCCCTTGCTGTTTGTGACCTCTCGTGTCTAGGGAAGAAAGTAATGGTTGTTGTGGGTTTTTCGAGCTCTTTGGCCATGTTCTGAAGGTTGTTCTTCCTAACGTTTCGCCAGTCTCTGTGGCCGGCATCTTCAGAGGACTGGAGTAGGGACTGGAGTAGGGACTCCTCCTCCTGTCCTTTGAAGATGCCGGCCACAGAGACTGACAAAATGTCAGGAAGAACAACCTTCAGAACACGGCCTAAGAGCCCGAAAAACCCACAACAAACCATTAGATCCCGGCCGTGAAAGCCTTCATGAATACAAAGAAAGTAATGTTTCATTTTGTTTTAGCTTTGGCAGACGGAATACGCTACAGTATTCTGACATATAAACCCAAAATGGAGAGGGAAGGATGGTTATTTGTGGCAGGGGGAGCATACCCTTTTCCTTGTGTATTATAAGGGCGGGCCTCTTCCTCCATTTGAAAGCACACACATGCATGCCTGTTTCTACAATATGGTTTCAAACAATTCACATAAAGCCTTGGGGGAAAAAATGGCAAGTGAAAACTCTTCTGCTTCTGCATTCTAGTGTAGCTGAACAGGAAAAAAAAAGCTGGGGGAGACGTTTGTATCTGTGTGTTTTGTCTCAGGGACAAAATAGGCCTGTTTCTAAATGTGTTGTCTCCTTTAACTTAAACATTTTTAAGAGCATAATTAGATCCTGTTGAGTGAGATGGAGGAGAAGGGGGGGGGAGTTTCAGTTTGAATGCCTCACTGTGATACTAATGTAATTCATGCACCAGGGGAAACGGATATCAAAATTAATACAAATTGTTACAGAGCCTTTTTAAAACTCAAAATGTGCGAAATGGTGCAGAAGTAGAACAGAACAGATTTGTAGTTGGAAACATTTGAAAATTGCAAAACTGAGATGGGTGCATCATTTACGTGGCTTTCCTGGATGGGGCTTTTAGTCTTATCCAAGTGTTTCTTGTTCATTAAGTTGTTGCCACTTGGTCATATTTAGGAAAAGCCCAGCAAAACACAACAATGGACTCACGACTGTCTCAGATTCCCACAGCAACGAACAGTGGATAATCACTGAATGTACACTCAGACAATAAGCCTTGGCCAGTCTCACCAG
Organism: Pogona vitticeps; assembly: GCF_051106095.1. Taxonomy (NCBI): domain Eukaryota; kingdom Metazoa; phylum Chordata; class Lepidosauria; order Squamata; family Agamidae; genus Pogona; species Pogona vitticeps. The sequence goes on from NC_135787.1 coordinate 176,161,497, forward strand.
TATGTGCATGGCGTCTATTCAGCAAGATTTGTTTCAAGGCTGTAGCTTATAAAATCTTACACAAAAACTGGCCCTTAAGTAATTTTCTCCCCAGCTTGTGTTTGGGGACTGTGGCTGAAACCTTGTTCTTTAGTTATGCAAAAGGCGCAACCTTTGGGAGTGAATTGTTGCAGATTAAGAAATCGCCATAGGCATTATGCAAACGGACTCTCCTTTTTTTGCATTACCATGTGCTTTCTGGGACTTGCAGCCAGTCCATTCCTGGGCAGTCCAGTGCATATCAGACAATGCCATATAGGCAGGTATTCTGGCACAGTTGGATGTTGTTTTTTTAACACAGTCTGAACAATATACTCCTAGATCAGCTTGAAAGAAAACATGCTATTTTTGCAAAGTTAAGCATGCTTTATGGTAAAGCCCAGAAAAGGCTGTGATAAATTAGTCCTTTTATACATTTTTAAAGATAGGGATAACTCTTTTTTATTATCTTGCAGGACACAGACCATGCCCAGCTAAATTTACCTCAGGGAAAACTTTGAGATGCAGTTTTCTTTGACTATGTTCTTTTGTTTTTTGAATCGAAGAACAACATATACATCAGAGACTGCTGAATTTAATTTTTCAGACAATAACTCCCAGGATTCCCACAGGCCATGTCGGCTAGGAGACTTTGGGAGTTGTGATCAAGTAAAGTCATGTTTTCAAGTGGAACACAAGCATTATGTTCACTTTTGTGATGTTAGCCATCAGAAATGGAAAAATGATTATAGCTGAGTGTTGATGCAAGATTCTTGACAAACAATTAGTTATGCGACCAATATGGATTGAACATGTGATATGTAGAAATACAGTTAACCTTAGTGGAACTTTTAAAATTTAAGAGAAGCTCTACATATGAGACCCACAGTTTCTGCATGAAAACCAGGTGAAAACATGTTGTCTCCCTGTACTTTTGCATGTATGATTAATCATGTATTTTGCCCATGTTTTTTATTCTGACTAATAGGAATTCTTTAGGATACCTCAGATAAATATCTCCTCATCATTATCCTGTCTGAAATCCTATAACTGAAGTCGACAACAAGGATTGAACCAAAGGACTTTCACTATGTAAGTAATGCTTGCCTTCAACCGCTATGTTAATTTTATAACAAATCAACAAGATAGCAACAAGCTACTCAAGCTGTGCAACTATAGTCTGCTCCAGCAGACAGCATCTTCCTTCCTCTTCTGATGTTGTTATCTGCCATCATCAACTCACTTCTGACTTATGGTAACTCTACTGTAGTTTTCGAGCTATCTGAGATGTTAATAGAATGGTTTACTACTGCCACCCTCCACTGACTTTCCATGGACAAGCAGGGATTTGAACCCAAGCCTCCTAAGTAGATATGGGGGTATTTGAATTTGTATACAAATACGAATATCCCTCCACAGGTGTAAATATCTACTTAGGAGCCGCCTAGAGTGGACTTATAGTCCAGATAGGCGGGATATAAATTAAATAAATAATAATAATAAATAATGAGGGTCTGGCCCCATGGGGCGGGACTGTCCACTCACCATTCCGCTGCAGATGCGCACTCTACAGAGCCTTCCTAATGCACTGTTGTCCACAATGGATTAGCCACTCCTGGCAGGAGGCGGGATGACAAGCCTATCTGCTAGGTTGCAGAGTGTCTAATCCATTGCTGACAATGGCACAATAGGAAGGCTCCATCGAGCGCACGGCCTCAGCGGGATGGTTTGTGGAGAGTCTGGTCCCATGGGGCCAGACCCTCATTATTTCCACCTGTGGGGGGATATTTATATTCGTATATGAATATGGATTCCCCCATCTCTACTCCTAAGTCCTAGTCCAACACCCTGTCCACATTAGCTCTCCCAAATATGTTATTTGTGTTGATTGCAAAGTCAACTAAGGTCAACTGCTTGGAAGGCAGCAATGTCCATACTCTACTATCCACATATATCTCTATTCTATTACCATTTTGCAAACTCCGATGCAGGGAATTCTGCTGTTATATATGGGCTAGAGGTGGTCTTCTTGCAGGCATCTGTGTTGCATGGTCTCCTGCTATTAGGAATCAGATGGTATCAAATAGCACAGCATAATGAAAAGGCTATTTTTTGCATATCTTTGACTAATGAGAATGAAGAAAGTAGACTATAGGGCACAGGATGGGGACAGTGCTGAGAAACATGGCTGCACTGATGTGGAGGAAGCCACGGGTAGTGGGAATAATAGTTACAGACAGGCATTTATTTGAGTGGACAACATGCGTATCCCTGGTTGATAAACAGGATAGAGGACATAGTGGAAGAGAGTTCCATATTTATCCACTGTCTTTCTGCATTTGAGATGATAGTAAGTTCCTGGCCTTGCACAGTGACTCATTTTAATCTATGGAATTGTAAGCAGGGGAAATTTTATTGCCAAGAGGCTAAAAGAAGCATTATCTGACTATATTTGCAACTGCCAACTTTCAAGAGGTTATTCATCTTGTTATTCCTCAGAGCTCTACTGCAGGAAAGGTCAGGCAGCTTACGAAGAGAAAAATTTCAATGTAGATTAAGAAACTTATTAGAGAAAAGGAGGAAGCAAAAGGAATAACCTTGTAAGCAGGGACACATACACAATCCCTTCTTCTAAGCAATTTATTCTAAGAAATGATTTGTTACTCTTTTATTCTTCTCCGTGATGGATAGGTTTGGCATTTTTTTTGCCTTGAAAGCTACTGGGCTCCCTGCCTGCTTTTGTTTTATACTGCTTGTCCTGGAGGCAGATGCTGAGGGCTGCAGTAGTAGGTTCCTAGCTCTTCCAAGGGGTGTACGTCAGCTTGGTTTGCACCCCCTCATATGTGGTGAAAGCATCGCATCTCTGTGTTCTCAAAGGCTTTCCCAGCTGGGATCCGATAGTTGTTGTGGGTTTTTCATACTCTTTGGCCATGTTCTGGAGGTTTTTCTTCCTAACGTTTCGCAAGTCTCTCTGGACAGCATCTTCAGAGGAAAGGAGTTAGAACTCTGTCTGTGTTCTGGTTCTAACTCCTGTCTCCTGAAGATGTTGGCCACAGAGACTGGTGAAATGTTAGGAAGAACAACCTTCAGAACATGGCCAAAGAGCTTGAAAAACTTACAAGAACCATAATCTCTCTCTCTCTCTCTCTCTCTCTCTCTCTCTCTGTGTGTGTGTGTGTTTGTGTGTCTCTGTGTCTGTGTCTGTCTTATATCAGACCTTTCTCCCAGGGCTGGGACTCAAAGAAGCTTACAACAATATTACAGTTAGAGTTATGTACTCTTTCCTCATCCAACCCACACCTGAAGAAATGCACACAAATTGGGACACAGTTCCCTCTGTGTCCTCTGAGAGATGTGCTGATTTGTATCTGCTCTGGTAATTGGACATTCCCAGATATTACGAAACTCTCCCTTTGTGCATGTTTTCTTTAAAAAAATCAATTCCCACTCTAGAGCTTTACTTTAAGATTCTGTATCATGACCAGCCTTGGGTTCTTTGTTCCAAACTGAGGCAGACATGGTTTGGCACAAATTGTTAAAGAGTTTTTGAATTTCTGGTAAAATTTTCTTTCTGCTACACGGTAGAAGTACAGAGACTCACTGAGGAGAATAGCTACAAGTTTTCCAGAGTCCACCCCTTTCTCATTAACTGGCACTTAAAGTCTCAATGACTCATTGAGACATTTGTAGGAAAAAGAATAAAAAACATTTATTTACTTACAGTTGCTTGGAGTTACAGCCTTGTTTATGCTGCTTTCTTTACTGCACACATTCTTAGGAACCGACTAAACAGACTAACAGCAAATAAACAACTGCCCCCAACAAATGAAAGACAGGGAAAAGAATACTCAACAGGGAGGTGAGGTTTTCCTTGAAATCAAAGGCTGAAAGGAACGATTGGTCAGAGCACAATGAAATGATTGAAGGACAACTAAATTAACATTCAAAAAACATTCATGAGCCTTGCTCCCAAAAGCCCAGTTCCTGTGTCTACAACCATCCCACATTTTCATGTTGTCCCAGTTCTCTCACATCACAAGTCTTTAAATCACTCTGGTTCCAGAGCATCCGGACCCTTGAAGGCCCGTATATTTCTTTGGATGACCCCAGTTAGGCTGCACTGTATGCTATTGAGAGCATCTAAGCCAACGACAGCTGAAAGGCCAATTACCAATAAAATGCACGAAATGGGTATACCAAACTTGCCCATTATTCTCACAATCTTAAAATGTTCATCCAGACATCAGAAGCCTCCCTTCTGAACTACCAAACATTAACCTCCTTTTAAACTGACTACTTTCGTCAGAGCCATTTCAGAGTAATTTCATGAGAAACAAATGCCAGTAACCAACAACAGAAGTTGGACACTTCTTGATGGAAGCACGAATCCAAAAGAGGCCAAGTCTGAAATATGTTCTCTCTGATGACAGTTCAAGTAGTGGTTTCTAAAGTATGATGATGGATTCAACAGACATCCAAAACTAACCCTCATCCTGCCTATGTTGGCAATGTTTCTTGTACAGAGTCTGTGAGCCACGAGAAGCTAACTTGTTTTCCTGCAATATATGGAGACTGTTTATCAGATAGATGTAGTCAATCATGGAAAAACTTTATGTCAATATTCAGCAAGAATAGACAATACAGCCATGAAAAACTTGTAGCACCGCGTAACCAAGCCATGAAGTAAATGCCCTTCAAATGATATGTGCCCTATAGGAAGCTCCTTAAGGCTTGGTAAGGAACCATATGAACACATGAGGTTGCTGTCAGCTCATTATATTAACTGAGTTGTGAATTATATCAGGCCATTGGTCTATTTAATTTTGTGGTTCCCAACCTTGGGTCCCCAGATGTTCTTGGACTAAAACTCCCAGATGCCTTCACCACTAGCTACGCTGCCTAGGATTTCTGGGAGCTGTAAGCCAAGAACATCTGGGGGCCCAAGGTTGGGAGCCACCCATTTAATTTAACACTCTCTACTCTGACTCAGAGAAGCTATGAGCTGGAGATGGGCCAAGTATGGCCTTCGGATTTCGTGTGGATAAAGAACCCCCAGATGCCTCCAGAACCACCCAGTGAAAAATATTTTGGCAAATGTGCTGGAGACAAGACTCAAGCTTGCTCACAGTATCGTTAACGGAAGCAAAGAGAATTTCAAACAATATAGCCATTGCAAAACATTAAAGCATTAAATCATACATCTAAAAGCTAGGTTTAAAATGTAAGAACATTAAAAAGCAATTTAAAGGGACACAAAAGAGCAAGCATAGGGCATCAGTGTTAAAAACTGGATATTGAAAGGCTGTCTGAAGAGAAATGTTTTTGGCTTGTCCCCAAAAAGACAGGAGAAGAGAGGGCAAGCTTAGCCTCACAGGGTAAGTATTCCCTAATCTGGGAGCAGCCACCAAGAAGGCCCTTTCCTGGGTTCCCAATAAACATCCCTGTGAAAATGATGAGGCCAAGAGGGGAGCCTCTCTGGAAGTTCTTAAGACTTGGGAATTATAAGGGGAAATACCATCCATCAGATAGTCTCAACCCAAGATTTTAACCAGCACTTTGAACTGAACTTGAAAATGGACCAGCAGCCAGTGAAGTGGGTGTTTTTCCATTCGTTCTGGTTTTGCAATAACTCCCAACCCCAAATTCTCTGAAATGATACTAGAAAAGGATAAGCGGCCAGTTTTGATTTGGGAGGGGCAATCCACGTTCCCTCAAACCAGCCCAGTCTTGCTGTGATATCAGGCAGAGCTCACAAGTACTACAAAGAATGTAGCTGATCCATTTCTGGACTGAATTCAAGGTGTTGGTTCTAACCAATAAAGCCCCAAACAGCTTGAGTACAAGCTATATCAAGGACCGCATCTTCCTTTACAAGCCTGCTCAGGTGTCAAGAATCATCAAGAGAATCCCACCACCTTCACAGGTGCATTTGGGAATAGCCTTCTCTGTGGCTGCTCCCAGACCTTGGAACTCCCTCCCACAGGAGGCCAGACTGGCCCCATCTTTGCTGTCCTTCTGCAAGCAGGCAAAGACCTTTCCCTTCAGGCAGGCTTCCCCTCAGTGACTGGCTGTCGGAGTTAGGTTTTAAATGGACCTTCCTGCTTTAAATGTGTTTTGGTGTTGTGCTTAAAGTTTTTTTGTATGATATTTGTTTGATCTTTTTTAGTATTTATTGTTGCTAGATCTAATATTGTCTTTTAATGCTGTAAACCACCAGGTTCTTTTAAGGAGAAAGGCAAGATAGAAATATTTTAAATAAGTGAATGAATGTCCTGTGTTAATCTGTTTTTCCCCCTGCTTTCCACACTGCACTCTTCTGGAGTAGAAGCATTTGCTTCACTTATGGGATTGTGCATGACTTCCTGCTCCCATCTTTCCTTCCCTCCTTATATACATTCGATACTTTGGTTTCTCAGAGGGAGGAAAATGTTCATATCCCCATTTTAAACACTGAAGGAGTGGAAGGACCATGTATCAAACTATGGACGGTCCATTCCTAACTAATAAACACCGTAACTATGAGAGGCAGGTCTTGTTCTGTTTTTCAGGTCTATCTCAATCAGAGCTTGGAAAGTTGATTTTAAAAATAAATGGATGTGATTGCATGCCATTTGGCCTACAGCTCCCAGACACCCACCGACCCACACACCCAGTGTACCAAGCTGGCTGGAGGATTCTTGAAATAGGCCCAAAAGGAAAGTTTCTGAGCACTGCCGATTAACATGAAACTGCATGCACATGGGAGTGTTTCTTGTTAAGGTGTGAGTACAAGAACCTAGATGCCCCTCTAGGTGAGCCATCACACTCCAACAAAAGGCTCAATTCTACTGCTCAGCCAACAGTGCCTACTGAAGGGTCTCAAGGTCTGGAGAGGGAGATGCTGAGGCATGACACTCCCACAAGAGTGGGGTTCAGATGGAGGCTCTGGTAGTAATTCAGCCCTGGGGATTGGGGGATGACCCCTAGGGGGAAAGAGGGAAATTGTTTACCACTGGTGGACGGTGGCTATAAATGCCACCTTGCCACCAGCAGAGGCAGAGCTCCCACAGTCGACCATTGCTCAATCTGGCTGAGGAGCCCAGGAAGCAGAAACCAGAGGCCCCTGGGGAAACAGGTAAGGGCACAGTGGAGGAACCCAGGAAAAGGGAACTGGAGGCTACTGGAGAAGAAGAGGACCTTGGTGGAGGGCGATGCCTGAGAGGTCCAGGAACATCTGGACAGAGGACTTCCCAGAAGAGGAATCAGAAACCACAGAGGAATGGGACTACATTTATAAGAAATATCCTGTAGGGCATGGAGCTGGTTCAACTCTGGGTCCCCAAAGGAGATGGGGAAAAGTATAAGTATCTCAAGCCTCCACCACACCTATTATACTGGGGGTGAAGTCAGTCAGTGACCCAGAGCCAATACTGGCGGAGGAAGTGTCAAAGCAAGCATCAGCATCAGGAAGAGGACGAGAAGAGACCTGGAAGCTGGGCCAGGCATGGGTCCCTGGACAGATGACCCCAACATATCTGAACTTATTGTGGGTATACTGGCCTTCACTCCTAGAAGCGGTGCAGCATTTGGGATACCCAGATACTGGGGCCAAGGTGACTGGCTTGGCCAAGAGCCTGGTGCAGGCAACTGAGAGATGACATATAGAGAAGCTGGTCCATGAGCTGATGAATTTAACTAGGACCGAAGTTTCTAAATAGGTTATATATGTCTTAGATGTTACCTCCCTTCATGTTTCAATAAACCTTGTTGAGTTTGAACCTTTGTGCCATGAGTTTATGGACCAAAGAATGGAAGAGGAATGCTCTGCGGAGACAGACAGTGCTGAGGGGGCTCATCATGACATTGACCAATAAACAAATTGGCAATTTCAACAATAGGGCCAGTAACTTAATGCTCCCACCATCACCACCATCAGCTTCACACTGCGATGCATTCAGTAAATGCACAAGAGTGGGATGTAGCACAGAATTTAAAAATCTACAGGAGATCTTTCTTCTTGTGCTGAACTTTGCACTGTGCCAACCAACCATCCATACCCTTCTTACCTGCATTGCGTTTGGCTGCCTCTCCAAACTGCCTTCACTTACTGCATGATTATATGTCAAGCTTATCTTGACAGCTGAATGAGAGCTACCATTTCTGTTCCTCTATGAAAGATACCATTCTGTACAAGAACAGGGAGGACGATATGAACAAGAGGCCCAGATCAGAAACATAATAAGTACAGGGCAATCTTAATGAAATGCAAGACATCTCAATCAATCCTTTACAGGACTCAATTTAGCCTACAGATCAAATTACCTAGCCGAGCAAGTCTTAGACTATTTTCATATATTAGTCACAGTTAACCCTGTCCTGAGAATTTAGCTTCACTTTAGCAAATACATTGCTCCCCATGTTGCACTATGCCTTGTAGTTTGTTGCTAACTGCTGTTGCAAGGAAAGGATTGGGAAAGTGTCCCTCCAGACGTTGCTCAACTCCAGATTCCATCATCCGTTATCGTTGAAAATAGTAACTAGGGCTGATGAGAGCTGTGGCCATCCACATGCAAAGGGACACACTTTAGCTAATCCCAAACCTAGTTACAAAGTACATGCCATTAACTATTTCATGACGTACAAATGTCAAATAAAAAGACAAGGGGTGCTTGGTTCTAAGTGTCCCCACCGTGTACTGGGAGGCACATACAGTCTTTGGGATACACTTTTGCCCACCGTGGTACACATTGAATCAGAGCTTAGAAGCTCAACTGATAGCTGCACCCACTTATTTCAAGGTAGCCATAAAACTAGTAGTTATAAAGTTACTTTTTATGTATAATGAGTAACACTTAAGTAACTTAGATGCATCAAGTAACACCTAGTTACTTTCAAATGTTAGTTTTGAAGGGCATTTCAAAGTGATTTTAAAAAGGCCATTTTGAAGCGAATTCCCTAGTCTTCATGCACTTTCCCAGGTTTGTTTGTTTGTTTGTTTGTTTGTTTGTTTGTTTGTTCCTTCCTTCCTTCCTTCCTTCCTTCCTTCCTTCCTTCCTTCCTTCCTTCCTTCCTTCCTTCCTTCCTTCCCTTCAGCTTAAGAAAGATGGCCAGTCCAAGAGGCTTTGCTCACTGAGGTTCAGGGCAAAGTGGCAAAGCTCTGCAGAATCATCCTGGCAAATGTATCTTATACCAGCACTGGCTACCTCAGGTTCACTTTCTCTTCTCTCATTCTCTCAGATATCCATCAACAGTCATGCAGCAAGAATGCAGAGAGAGACTGTGTGAGCTAGTCTTATCTTCCTACCAACACAAATAACGTCATAAGCTTGGGAAAGCAGCTTTGGGAGGGAAGGGCAGAACTCTCAGTCCAAGAAGCAAAATGCTTAGGCTCTGCTGCATTTATTAACAGATATGGAACATTTACCTCCCTCCTGATTTCTGCCTCACTCCAAAGCCTGCTATGAGCTGAGAGGCCATCTTTACCTCACTCCGAAGCCCATTTCAAACTAAGAAGCCATCTTTACTTATCTTCACCTCACCCCAAAGCCTTTTACAAGTTGAGAGGCCTTCTTTACTTACTCTGATGCACAGACATTTCATTTTACTGTGCGTGGCAGGATATCTCCAGAACAGTTGAAGAGGGGAAGGAAAGAGAGAGATCTCCTCTCCTTCTATGTAATCTCTGAAGGGAGGAAAGTATTTTTCCTGGATATATGGGGCTAGGACAGTCCGCAGAAGGGGAAGGCTGGTTATCATAGCCCCAGAGCTAAGGGCTCCTATGCAAAACCACTTGCAAGATTTATCATATGAAGAGCAGCATTTGCAAGAGGGGAATGGCCTTTGGGGACTCTTAACTCCCAGAATCTCCAAGCTAGCAGAGGATTCTGGGAAAACAGGTCGTAACATTTCCAAAAGCGTCAGCTGAGAAGTATTGGAAGAATCTGTTCTGCAAAGTCTATAATTTGCAGAGATGGTCTTATTTTATTCCCTAAATCTTGCATGCATGAATCATGGAGGGGAGGAGAAGAACAAAAGGGCACTAAAAACATCCTAAGCAGCCCTGTCGACATAATTTCTAGGACGGAGCAGACAGTGACTGTATTAGCAGCTGATAAGAAATCTGATGGCTTGGGTTCATTTGTACTGTTTGCTTTGTTCTGGCAAATTGCTTTGCACTCAAGTCAAAAAAAATTGTATTAGAAGACAAAGCAAATATTCGAGCTGCCGGTAATGGAGAACCAAGTTTTGCCTGTAATATAAGATTTAGCATGTCAAATAACCTGCGCCATAATTGGATGGACCCACGCCAAAGGCATCAGGGAGGCGTAATTGTTTCAAAGGAGCAAGTTTTGCTGAACTAAGTTCAGTGAAATGAAGGGGGGACTCTCTCGTGTTCTTGATCTCTTCCCCTCCTTTGGGGAGAAAAAACCTGCTTTTATGTTTAATTGGAGGACTCCCAAGTGCTGTCGATCAAGAACAATGTGTTGTAAAGGTCACAGTAATTTCTCACATTTGTTACACCATTCACTGGAGGACTTATGTGTAGTTCTGATTTTACTGATGGCAGCTTTTAAGTACAGGCCACCTTCCATAATTGAATAATTGCCCTAATGGCAGATCCAGGTATTCACTAAGGTATAAATGATACTCCAAAGACAACTAAAACTGCAAACACTTTCAGAAAATGGCTCAATGAAAGAAAGAAAGAAAGAAAGAAAGAAAGAAAAGGCAAGACAAATCAAGTAGTCTACCACTTTTTCATTGATCTTGAAGAAGTTACTTTTTGGACTATATTTCCCAGATTCATACAGCTGTCATTTGGACTACCACTCTCAGAATCCCCTAAACAGGGTTGTAACAGGCATGACTGGCAGATTGTTGGATGTGTAGCCTACACACACAAAAAATGGTTGCAGGTCCTGCTGTCTCAGACTGGCATATCTGTGGGAGCAATATCCATAGTTTCCCTTATCTGCTGCCGGAAAAATAAAATAAAATAAAGAAATCTCAGAAACACACTTTCCCAAGGTGTATTACCAGGATTGGCCACCAGATGGAATCAGAGATTACGCCATAGACAGGTGTCTTAATGGAAATGCACTCGTAGCCTCATATCTCTGAGAGATGCAACTTCCGGTGAAATGGAGAAGCCACAATTGGTGGTGGGAGAGGCAGCAGTTACTGGTTTCCGGAAAGGCTGCCTTGTGAACAGGAGGGTAGGAAACCCAATCCTTTGGCAAGACCATGCTAGGGCTCCCTCTCTCATCCATGCACGGATACCAGAGAAACTGTAAGTAAGTGCTTCATTTATCCGTTATTTCCAATATCTGGGTGGTGGTGGTTTCGAATTCATCCCATGTGGATACTGTGGCCCTACTGTATATTCACTTCCAAAAACTGACATAGGATAAAAGCTATGCACTTAGGTTCGGAAATATTCAGAATTCACCAAGTAATGCCATATTCAGATAGTTCTGATATATCCAAATGCAAATTTGATAGATCCGAATATCTAATATTTGGAATTCCATTTACTCATATGGATTAGGGGACAAAAGACTAAGTTTCTGCTTGCTAGGAAGCGAAAGTGAAAGCTATTTCTCAGGCATCCTGAAGTGATTTCATGTGAAATAAAACTTAATACACTCTGGCACCAATGGGAGTGCGGGTTGAGAACTCGGTGTTTTTTGACTGGAGTTGTCATGAATTTCCCAAGGGAAGGGGGCTGAGGTAAGAGCAAAACCTGCCAATGATTTCTGTCTGCAGCAAAGAAATCTAGAAGCAGGCACAGAAACCAGAAGATACTACTTATATAATATATTCATTATTTCCAATTGAAAGGTAGACAATAATACATTGTTGCTGGGAAAATCCACCTTCCTCTGTCTACTTGGGACCGCCGGAACTGCAGCTGAGCACACAGAGAACAAGGACGTTTGAGTGGGGGTGGCAGAGGGCGTCACCTTCCCTGTCAATTAGCAAGCTGCGGTGCTTCGACTCTGCTAGCCCTGGCTCTGCTATACCACCCATCGCTGGAATAAGCAAGTGGTTGTATAGCAAAGAAATGATGTGGCTGAGTATCACTTTCACCTGCGGAGCAGTCTGGTTTTAGAAATCAGCTCTTAGGGATGTGGGAAACTGTCCATGGCATTCTCACTAAGTTTCTTACCCTGCCACTTTCTTTTTCTGTACTGGATTGTGACACCTCTTTTTTGCTCCACACAGAAATTTGTGCATATTTATGCATATCTATATTTTTTTAAATGATGTGTATGTAGTAAGAACAAAATCAAGCCTTGCAGCTATCAAAGCTGCCTAGGTTCCTTTAGCTGTCAATTTCCAGTATCATGAAGTGGCTTAATAAGTGAGTCACTTCAGGATATCAGCAAACTGAACACTTCCTCTGTTCCTTTGTGGAGGGGCAGGGGAAGTGAAATTATTATTATCGATTTGCCTCTGATAGACTATCATTGATGTGCTGCATCACTTAGATTAAATTTGAAAAATATTTTTTCTCTGCCTGGCGTAAAGTGCCAATCAAAACTGCAGCGGCAAGCAGTTTTTCGACTGGCACTCCACACAAGGCAGGAAAATATTTTTTTTAATTAATCTAAGTGATGCAGTGCATCAGCGATGGTCTATCAGAGGCACTTCCCCTGCTCCTATGCAGAGGAGCAAAAAAATGTTTAATTTGCCAGTATCCTGGCTTGTTTATTAAGCCACTTCACGATATCGGAAATTGACAGCTAAAGGATCCAGATTAAATAGGGTTCCTTGAGGTCTGTATGCCATTTGGATGTGAGGAATGCACCAAATGGCACATTGCACCTACACCCAACCTCAGGTGACCTTACTGAAACTGTACCAGCCTAAAAGGGCCAGTGTAGACGTACCCCTAGTTAATCTTTCACAAGACTTTGTTTTTACTTTCACAAGGCTTTGTTTTTACTGTAACAGACTAATATAACTGTACCACCTTGTCATTTTTACTAAATACATGTGAACAGTGTATGGAAATGATTAAGCTGTGGTCTTTCTCTGGGAGCATCTTTTCCATATTCCATCAAAGGAGGAGGAGAAGTTAGAATATGCAAGCAGGAAAGGCAAGAAATTGAAAGAATACAGGGGTAAAATGAGGTAGTCCTCTTCTCCCTACAAATTTCAACAACTAGAATCCTTCCAAAATCTTCAGTTACCAATTTAAAACAGCCAATAACTGCTAATGCGCCTTCATAAATTAACATTTAAAAATCAGTGATTTTGCAAACATGTCATCTAACCCACAGAGTTTTGACTCCTAATTTTTAGGCTTGCCTCTTTGGTCTGCCCCCATGTACCACCAAGGCTGAGGAATAGGTAGTGCAATAAAATGATGGTGATGATGTGCTCCCAGGCCACTTCCAACTCATGGTAACTCTTCTTAGGTTTCTCTAAGTATAAAGTACTCAGAAGGTGTTTACCAGTCATGCATTCTGGAGAGCACTCTGGGATTGTTTAGCTTCTTCTACACAGGCTCATTCTTATCCTGGGAGGCACAATGGCAAATTGGACTCTGTAGGCCAGCTACCCAAGTTGCCAAGATATCGAGCCAGCCTAAGATATCATAACTAATAGCCCTTGAGAGCTTGACCATCATTATTGGTTGTACCAGATTAGTGGTTCCCAACCTTTGGTCCCCCAGTGTTCTTGGACAACAACTCACAGAAATCCGGGCCAGCAAGATGACAGTTAAAGCTTCTAGGAGTTTTAGTCCAGGATCACCAAGGTTGGGAACCGCTGTACTAGATTATAGGTCTAGCTATACCAGAGATGAGGAATGTCTTGCCATCCAGATGTTGTTAGATTTCACCTCCCTTCAGGACTCATCAACATAACCAATAGTAAGGGCTGATGGGAATAGCAGTGCAATATCAGGAAGGCAAAACATTTCCCATCCATGATCTAGGTCAGTCCCATCCTTTCTTGGATTGACTCTGGAAGCTCCTTCAAATAAAGTACACATTCTAGTTTTCTGCTACAGCCTGTACTCAATATATTTTAGCAATGTACTTTATGACCCCGTGGGTATGAGTGAAAAACTCTGCCCTAAGGCTTGGCTCAACCAATATTTTTCTTTTGTCTTAGAACTGTGTAATATTTGCCTCATTGTTTACTGATAATGGGAATTTAACAGTATCTGCTTTGCTTAGAGATTAAAGATTGCCGAGTTTATGTATAGTTTTCGTTTTAAATCATATCATTTAAAAATTGATATATACGTGAACTTTGATTTACCCTCTTTTAAAAACAGGACTTGACTCAATAAAAAATGTCCCTGGGCTTTTGCTAAAAAACATGGGGAGTTTGTTTATGTGTATATCTCTACCTAAAGTTGATTTATTGTTCAGCCATTGGCAAAAGTCATTGAAAGAAATCTGTGAGAAATAGGATAAAAGTTGGCTCATAAATTTATCCCATGACCAGAAAGGTGATTGCTGCATTGCAGCAGTTTGCAAAGACAATTTTAACAGAAGACCAGAGGAGATGGTACCACTAAATGTCTGGCTCCCGGTGACACGACTATCTGAGTCCTTCTCATCTGCATAACATCTAATGGAACCAAATCTAGCTCTGAAGTCTGCCGATTCTGTATTTTTTTTCCTGTGAACTGAAATACATTATTGGCTGACAAGGGTGTAGTGGAAACAGTTGTGTTGCATACTGAAGAGAAAGGGAATCTGACACAGTTTCCCGGCATTTCTCAGTTCCTGGACATAAAACACAGCATAAGGATATAAGAAACAAACAAACAAACTAGAGAGAGAGAGGAGGGAAGGAGAGATAAAGGGAGGGATGGAATACTTTTTATTAGTCCTATTGATCAGTTTTCTTTTTACTACCTTCCACCCCCCATTTTTTCACTTCTGCTTAATTCTTGTGTTTCTTCATTTTTCCATATCTCTCTGTCTCTCCTCTCCACTTCTGTTCACTATCTCATTCTTTACTACCCCCGTATCTTTGTTTTCTATTTTCTTCTACTGTATCTCTAACATGTCTTTGAATTGGCTTGTGGGGGGAGGGGTTGGCTATTGCTTTGGAAAATGGGTATCTCACCACATAATTAAAGGTAGTGCACCACCTCTCCTGGCTACAGATGACTGGCAAACATTGTACAATGTGTGTTGCAGGGTTTCCATTGTGCCTCCAGTTGCACAAAGATGGGATCCAGCATAATTTCCACAGAACTCTGAGTACAGATATTTACACTGTGCGGTTGTGACTGCCCCATGGGTTTCTGGCCATAGGGACTTACTTATGAATTCATATACAAAGGGTGGCACTATAAAGAACTGTACTGAAGAAGCAAATGTATCTGACATGGTAATCATCTCCAGAATTCTTCACTCTTATCTTACAATATTGGCTTTACCATCTCAGTTCCCATGGAAATGAGACATCCAGTTCAGAAAGAATAATGCTTAGCACTTGTTTATAAGCAGTGCTCTCTGAAGTGATGAAGAACGTGTGTTTGACATAACACGTACTTTTCTTTACCATTGTAGTTTGCATTTTGTGTGCTTTTTGATGAGGCGTCGGAAGGTAAACATGGACTTACCTCTGAGGAAATCTCATTGTCAGAGAGAAAACATGTTAATTTCTGTGGATGTATTTTCCCCTTACTACCCAGCTTGACTTTCAGAAAGGCTCATTGGTTTAAGCAGTTCTCCTTGGGCCATTTCGAACCATGCCCTGCAGTCTCATTTTTAAAGCTTCTCCTGAGCTCCAGAAGAAAAAGTCTCAGATATCAGGGTCTTTGAATTCCCTCAAAGTTTTCACTCAAGCTTGTGGTTTGCAAAGAATTTCCAAGGAAAGCTGAGTGTTTTGCTCAGAGGTTCCTGGCCATGTGACCTGCCATTGGCCAAAAGCTATCTCAGCCACGCAAGCAAGGGGTGAGTCAAGGTTAGCATAGCAATGTGTATTGCCTTGTATTATGTCTGTCTACTATTTTCTTTTTCTTAGAGAGCTAAGCAATGAAAATGAGAAGGGAGGGATTTTTTCCCCCCTCCGAGCTGAGGTCACCACCACATCACAAGGGAAACACACAAAAGACATGGGATTTTAAAAGCTGCTTAGCTTCATCAAAAGACCTGCCTTGCCTTCCGATGTGAAATGTTCAGGAGACATTGTTTTGGCTGAGATGAAATGCAATGACTTGTCCTGACTAAGTACATAAGCAGAAGGCTGATTTGAAGTCAAATGCGTTCCAAGCAGGAATTCCTTAAGATCTGCTACTTCCTTGAAAACCCTTTGGAAAAGCCAGTCATTCAAAGCTAAATCTGGACCAATGCACACAAGACTAATGCATGCACATATTTTCTTTGTTAAGGAATAACATATGGCCATCAAGCAAACAAGCATGGGCTTATCCCTGGAATCTAGGCTAGGTCAACTCAGCTTATTTTCTGAACAGTTACAAATGGAGCTCATGGTCTGTTTATGGGCTCCTTGCTGGCATAGAATTGACCGTCAGAATGCTAATCAAACCAGAAAGCCTTGGGAAAAACATGAGTGCTTCTAGGGAAAGAGACCTGAACATTGCAAGCATCCATCTCCCAACTTCAGAGGAACAATCCTTTTTAAGGGGTCATTGCTCAGGGGTATGGCCTATACTTTCAAACAGAATGAAGAAGGTTCCGGAGAGAATCATTGGCCTGGCCAGCAAAAAGATGAGATAGCAGATGTGAGGTGAGACTTTCTGACAGAGACCTGGAACAACTGTGGGCAGCTGGAATAGGTGAAGAGGTACTCAGAGCTTGGCAAAGTTACTCTTTGCAGTGCTGTTCCCAAAATCCTCCAGAGAGTCTGGGAAATGTTGAGATATGTAGTCCAAAAATGAATGGCTCTGGGGCTGGAACTAGCTATTTTGGGCAAGGAGCCCCATCTTCGACCTATTCCTTCTTAGGTCATAGACGTGAGCCCATTCTCCCACTGGAAAAGAAGAAGTGTGGTGTGTTCCTAGAAAACAAAACGAAAATGTGTGCGTTCATAAATGAAAAATTTAAAAAGGAGGGATGAAGGGAGGGAACAGGCCTGGGAGCCTTTTCTTTATTTATTTTCCTAACACTCAGTGTTAGAGGCATGTCTAGGTTTTGCAGACTTCAGAAACAACCTAGCAACAGACCTGAATGACTCCAGTCTCTACATATAAGGTAGATTTCTATACTGACTTCTATCATGCTTGCTTTGTTGTCCGTGGTTTGGCTTGAAGGACACACAGCATTTCTCCTCGTTATTTTGAAACAAAAGGCACACTGTCTCGCAGACACCACTAAGAAATGGCCGGGTGTCTTCTGAGAAACAGACTAGATGCAAATGTAAAAAGGCGCCCTTTGGTTTCTTCCTGGCCTTGCTTTGACTTCATTCCTGTTAATGCTCTCTCCCATTCCAGGCTTCAACCTGTCATCAAGACCAATTTTTGGTTTAGGAAGTGATGGGGTCACTGTGAAGACTGGCCCATTCCTTTTCATTCCTGACCTGCAGCCTTGTTTGTGGGGCTTTCTAATTGGAAGTAAGACATAACAGCCAGGAAGCCATAACCCTACTCCTGCCTCTTCTCAACTGCCTCCAATCCAGTACGAAGGGTGGTTTCCTCTTCAATTAATTTGGAGCAAAAGCCGAACTGCAGTGGTTCTAAGTTCTCTTCCGTTCCTTCTGCCGCCTGTCAGTCTGCCTGTCACTCAATTCCTCGGCAGATGGAAAAGCCACAGGGGTTGGAATGAAATTATTTTTAATGAGCCCTGACACATCCTGATCAAGTCTGTTCTTCTTAACCGGGGTTAAGTGTCAGCGCGACGCCGTCCCGTACGCCAGATTTTGTCAGAAAGAGAAATAAAAACAAATAAGAGCAGCCTTGTGTCCTTTCTGCGTGGGCCTCTTTCAAATGGTCTATTCTGCAAAACAGGGATGCGGGCAAGTAGGAAGTGAGCGGACATGGAACAATGGCTCCCATTCATTGTGATCTCCCAGCCGCAGCAACAATGGCTCAGCCTTACAGAGCGTGCACTGCTAGCCAAGCAGGAAAACAGGGAGAGAGAGAAATCACTGACACCATGAGAGTCAGTTGTGTGGACAGCTTCGATGATGGATTCGACAAATGAATGCCAGATCACTACCAATGATGACACTATTAGGATCAAATTAGACCAGGGTTGGTTTAACCTCCAGAGGACCATGGCCCTGCATTTACCCGTCCCTGAGCTCTGAAAGACCACACCTGCTCCTGGCATACTTTTTGGGTGTGGTGTGTGCATATGAGCCCTTGGCAGGCATATGAGCCCTTGGCAGCCCTTGGCAGGCCACTCCTGAAGGGGATGACCTAGACAGCATGTTGTTAGAAGCTGACAGCAAGTTAGCATTGTAACAAGGGAATTCCTGTCCAGTGTCATGCCTGAGCAGCTGAACTCAAAAATGAAGCCTGTGCTGATGTCCCAAAGGCCAATCACCGAACCCAACAAGCTAATTTGCAAGTTATGTGAAGTTACAAAGTTTTTTGCTATGACAATCAGACATCGTTCAGCTCCTCAAAGGATCCTTGCTTCTAGAGGTGTGCAGCCTGCATTCTCTAGTTTGACCTTAGACATGACAGCTAAATGAAACCTCTACATTTTGAGACAATGGACATGTGGACCTCATATACGGAGAACAAACAGCTCTGGAAAAAGGTTGCCTTCATGCTGATCTTGGAAGCTTCCAAGCAACAGCCCATCAGACACACAATGCTAGCCTAGACAACAGCTGAGAAAAGTGCATTCTGTGAGCCATACATATCCCCATGGCCCTCATGGGTGCCAAATGTCACATTTTTACAAGACTGAGAGTATATTACAGGCCCACAAGAGCCTCCCTAATTCCCTGAATGAAGAGGAAACTTTGTGTGAGGCCATGCCTGAGAGAGGAGCTAGCAGTCAAAGTAGATGACATTGAGCCAGAAGGACTTGGAGTCAAGTATATTCATATGTTGCTAATAATCCATACTGTCCTGGATGAGTGGGTTGCATGAAAACTGCAGTTTAAGAGTAGGAGGCATGAAAATGGGTGAAAAAACAGTTTGCGTTCAAGTAGACCTGCTGTGGTGGTGTTCAGCAGATGTAGGACTGGGTTCATTTTCCTGCTCCATCCTAAAGTGTGCTAGGTGTCCTTGAGCCAGTACTACTTGGCTTTTCAGTCTAACACAAGGCTGTTGTGACAATAAAAGAGAACAGTCTCCTATAAACTATTCCAAACTCCATCAAAGAAGAAATAGAATACAATGACTCAGTATTCTTTGCTGCTACCACTCCTGGAAATGCCAGGACTGGGCTCAAGTGTCCTGTTCCTGGAAAAGGATCATGATCTGGCTCTTGTTGTTTCTTTGTGTTGCTGCAAAACTCATGCAGCTACAAAGCTTCAGCAGGAATGCTAATTGAAGGTATAGTGAAAGAATCTCTTTGTTCATTCTGCTTTCTCCAAGGCTAATTCCTATATGTGGCAGAAGACTCCTAGATCCAGCTTGTCATGGGTTTGGAGATAGCATAGCTTCTGACAACCATGTAATAGAGGGGTTACAAATGCCAAAAAACCCCAACCAGCTTGGCTGACTGGAATTCCTTCATTCCTTCCTTCCTTCCCTCCCAGTAACCCATGCTATCTAGAGTGTCCCGGGAGCTGTAGTAAAAAAAGTCCAAACAAACAACTATTCTAAGTTGGGCCATTTTAATACACATCTGCACAGTCAAAATTCACCTGACCATCCAGCTTGGGAAGATGATGAAGATGACTAAATTATTTGGAACATTCTAGGATGAGCTGTCTCACCATGACTCCTTCAGCCACCTTCACTGGATTCTCCAGACATTTTACCAAATGGTTAGATGCATACTATGGTAAGTTACATGTCACTAAACCTTTGTGTATGTGTTGGCCATGGGCTGGTGGGATCTTGCCTGCAGAAGAGTCCTTTCCCACTCCAAAATAGGCCTAGCACTGTGACCCAATGTTTTATCATAAGTAGCAGTATTCGGTGGGGGAGGAAGAGATAATCACGCAGCATCGTCTGTTCCAGGCTAGAGGCTTAAAATATGAATTGGCCTTGATCTTGGTTCCAGAACAAAGAATGTGTCTGTGATCATGAGTAATAATTTAGTACTGTTAATTGTACTGTTTGTGTGTAAGATTTGAAGGAATTAGCAAACTGCAATTTGAAATATTGTCTTGGAGAGCTGTACTTTGTTTTAAGAACACAGGAAAACCAATTTATTCATTCACTTCTCAGGTAATTATAGTTTCTCATCTTTTTTGGTTTGAGGCTTCTAGTTATATTTGATATGTACACAATCGACAAGGTAATGAAGAATTTCCTTTTCCCTTTTTGATGTGCTCAAACCTCTTCCCACCTTGGATGCATCCTGACTGTCAGAAGGAGTAGGGAAAAGAGAAAGAATACTATATATGACAAGGGTCCACCTCTTTTAGGGGCTCATTAGAAGTGACTTTGACTCTGTATCTAGAAGCAGTGCACCCTTAAGATGAAAAAAAGTGTCTGTTGATGTTAACAGAGGGTTACCTCAATCTGCATTTGACAAACCAGTTTGCTTTTGTTTTGCATTTGTAATGGCCTTCTCAGCTCACAACCTCTGTCTTAGACTTCAGGCCATGGCACAGGGTGCCAAAAGATAGGAGGGAGGAAGATTAGTTAAATGAGAAGAACAGAGGAAGGGAAGTGCCTCCATCTACCTCAGGTAAAACGTTTCTAGAGTGAGACTGCAAGGTGTACCTTTGAGTGGAAGGAGGATTGAGCATGCCTCTACCCCACAAATCTCCATGCCTTTAAATCCCCCACTCCTTTCCGTCTACCCTACTTTTCAGCTCCCTGCAGTTGTTCCCTGTGATTTTCCTGCTGTCATGTCTAGTTAGGCCTTTCCTGCCAGATGTTCTCAAGGCCTCTGCTTTCTCCTATCAGCCAGAAGCTGATTAGCATTCCTTCAAAACTATCCAACCCTAATTTGAGTGAAAGACATTTGATTCTGGCCTGCTACATACTTCTAAGTGATACCAAAGTTCCTTGAATTCTGCGTATCCTTTTTTGTTTTCCTCTCCTTCATTAGTGTGGTCCCACAGTATTCTTGGCTTGATGGGAATAATGTCTTCTGACAGGGTTTCAGGATTATAACTCTTGTAACTTTTAGGAAAAGAGAAATGGCAGTGATATGGGATAAATTGTCAGTTAGTTTAAAAATGTGTAGCTATTTCTCTTCCCCTTTCTTTCTTCAGTTTTCATCATTGGCATTTTCCTAATCTCCCGAGATTGCCCTTCACTTTCCCCAGACAGCTCTCTGCCCTTCTTCTCTGGAAACCTTCCCACCCTCCCAGTTCATATTATTTTAAACATTTCAGCCAACATTCAGTTCTTAAAAAAATGATGAATGAAGGCCTAAAGATGAAGCTGAAACTTCTTCTCTCTCCCCCAGTATATGATGTGATTTTTCATTTCTGTCCTGAGTTTTAGATGGCATTTAGTGATGGCTCTCCACTAAATCACAAGGGCTGAATGAAAAAGAACGCGTTTCAAAAAAGTAAAACTTTTTCATAAGGACCAAAACCAGCCTTACCACTGGGTACAGTCAGGTGGCCACTGCAGGCAGCAGATGTAGGCTGTCATGAAAGGGCATGATAGCTCTCCTCCAGGAATGAAAAGCCATTACATGATGAGGTGGGGAAGGCACCATTTGACACAGGGTCTCAGTTAGTGGAAGGTCTCAAGTGACCCTGTATGGAGCACCTAAATCTATTGATCAAATTGTTGTTCCTGGAAGTGACATATTATTTATAACAAGTGGTTCCCAACATTGGATCCCTGGATGTTCTCAGACTAAAACTTCCGGAAATCTTCTCCACTAGCCGTGCTGGCCAGGATTTCTGGGAGTTACAGTCCAAGAACTTCTGGGGACCCGACGTTGGGAGCCATTGGTCTATCATATGTATCAAGAGTAGTATCAGCGCAATGCCAATATCTTATCTCTCACTAACTTGGGTGCCACTAGAGGAAAAACAAAACCCTCTCTTTCCCCAAGAAGGGTGTTTGTTATGTTTACAGAATTCTATTTTAAAATTTATTGTGCTAACTGGCAGTTTTGGACCAGCCAGAACCCCAACAAGCTTATGTTCTTGGCATCCGGATAATGAAAGAAAGTAACTAGTGCCTTAGAAGGCCGATTGTATAAATGACTGGCAGAGATGAATTTTTAAATTATACAGCAAAAGGAAATTACTCTCACATGCTGGAGTCCCCCAGTTCCAGCTGGGTGTAGGCCTTTGAGGAGCAGTGCTTCATGGATAACTAGTCCTTCCTCCCACAATAGAGGGACTACCATCAATGGGGCAAACCAAAGGGTTTTTTTGTTCCTTAGTCTTCCTGTGTCGAAATTGGCCATGAGAAATAGAAGGCAATACCCTCCCCCCCCCCGCCTTCCAGGGATGGAAAACTGTTACAAGCTGAGATGGCACAAATCCTATGTTTGCCCAGGCCATTTTGCTGTCCTTTCGATATGGTAAGCCAGTCTCAGAACAATAGTTCTGTAAATACCGGATGCAACACAGAGTGTCTCGCGATTCTCATGGCTCCTGCTAAGCTAGTAACAGGACGCTCATGAAATGGCACACAAATGTGTTTTATTGAACATATTTCCAATCCAACACATTTATCATTTATGGTAAGGTGGTGGGAAGAGAATTAGGAGAAACTCTGAATGTTTAAAGTTACTGTTAGCATGCTATTAGTTTGCTGATGGATCGTCCAACAGATAAACAGGAAATGACATGTTGCATTTTTTTACAGGAAGGCAGAGGGATTGAGGGAGAGTGGAGTCTTAATGATTGTTATGAAAACGTTTTGCCCCACCTGGGTTACTCCAGTGTGTCAGGGACTGCCATGGGGGCAGGAGATTTCTTTGAGGAAACAACTAAAGTTCTTATGAGTCTCGGTTGACAGGGTTGGCTTCATCATCAGGCAACATGAGATGCATGCCCCAAGCTATGAACATGGGGTGTGTGTGCAACGAGTGCTCTCCAACTGTTTTGTCTGAATGATATCCACTCCCAGAAATTCCCTTCTATCATCATCATCATCAATTTTATTATTATTATTATTATTATTATTATTATTATTATTATTATTATTATTATTATTATTATTATTATTATTATTATTATTATTATTATTATTATTATTATTATTAATTGGACTTATATCCTGCCTATCTAGTGGCAAACCACTACTCTGAACAGCTTACAGAGGAGCATATAGGACAACACTGAACACAAAATATTGCTTACAAATAAGTGAATAACAAATCAGGAAGTACAGAGCTATGTGGTCTGCCCAGGTCATGCCAGTTCCATTAAATTGTTGAGATTTTGATATGAAAATGTATTAAATATTAATGTTGTATAGTTAAATGTAAAATGGCTGATTTTACCTGAGTCATTGCACTGATTGTATTCAGGTGTGAATATCAAGGATTAAGACTTAATGTTGTACAGCTGTGGTACATGATGAAACTTTGTGTAACAGAAAATGAAGTAATGTATTTTCTGATTGTTCACAGAACTGGACCTAAGTCGTGTGTAAAATAAACATCTTTATCTGATGTAAGTCAGATCACTTCATGTCCATGTTATGCTGCCAGAGGAATGTCTAATCTCTATGTATATATATAATAGACTAAGTTGTTGGCTTTACTCTCTCAGTGTCATAGTGTCATAAGTATCTCTGCTAACCAGTATCTCTTTACTCTGCTGATGTTATGAGAATAAACGTTGTTATCAAAATTCACAACAAAAATGAATTCTGCTAAACTGCCCCCCGCCCTGCAAAACTAGTTTCAGATTATGTGGGAGACACTGTACATGGAAGAACATCACATCTTGGTTTTGGTTTTTTTTTACCTCGGGCAGCAAAATGTCTTGAGCAAGAACTGCTGGCTAAAGAGATTAACAGAATGAGAGTTATGAATGGAAAGTGAAGCTGAGGGAGGGGAGATTAAAACAACAAGAAAGACAGTAGAACATGCAGCGTCAGCCCTTGGCATCTTCCAGAGCCAGAGAAGGTGAAGTCCTACGACTGGGCTGGGAGGACTGCCCTTGAGCTGGTCCACAAGCTGGCCATGGGCAAGAGTATGTCGGAGGCTGAGATTACAGCTATATCTCGGGCCACCAGCCGAGGACTCAACAGTCAGATAGATTTGCCTGAGAGAGTTTTTATACTCAGCTGAGGCTGACTCATCTATTAGAGTCTATTCACCAGTTTCAATGTTGTTTAGAGACTGACCTTAAATTAAAGACCTCTGTGTTCTCCTTCCTTCCTCAAAGCAAAAAAGCAAAGCACGCTGCTTATATACCACCCCATAGCACTTAAAGCACCCTCTGGGCAGTTTACAATTTAATTATGTGGAGTACACATTGCCCCTCCCCCCCACAGCAAGCTTGGTATTCAATTCACCAACCTCAGAAAGATGGAAGGCTGAACATCAAGCCAACTACCTGGGATTGAACCTGGGTTGTGATTAGAGTGTTAGCTGCAGTACTGCAGTTTAACTACAGTACTATGCCATAAGGCTCCCCTATTCCCACAGTTAAATCCGAGTGAATTCCCCCCCCCCGGTCTTTTGTTCTCCCTACATTTTTGCCCCGCTGCCTCCTTTCAGGAAATGTGCAGGCGGGTGAATCGGAAGTACCAAACACAATACTGGTGCTTTGCAATTCTCCTTCCTCATCCCTCCCTCAGTTGAATCCAGTTCCATAGTCTTTCACCCCACCCTCCCAGCACAAGAAGTTTCAAGAAGAAAAGTGAATTGATTCTCTTTGCATTTGCAGCTTTCCTCTGGCACTCCAATGAAAGCCAGTTGTCTTCGTTATGGAACTACCCTGCTCTTCACAGTCTATTGCTCTCACACATTCCGAGAAATTGAAAGGAGGACACCTTCTTTAGGATCAGGGAGGTGCTATTTCAATGATCCACCATGCTCTGCAGAATGTTGTGTCAGAGAATTGTGGGAAATTGGTCAGTAGCACTGTGCTAGTGACCACATTATGGAGGGGGGGGTCCATAGGAAGGCATTGGACTCTCCTTTTCATTGCTTCCGCATTTCCCTATTGTGCAGAATTTGGGTGAGCATCTCTCTGCAGGATGTGACAATGTGATCAGCAAGTGCAGGCTGGGCTTCCCCTCATATAGCACTAATCACAGGATGAATAATGCCCTGAGGGCTTCTGTTGCATATTACTCCATCCATTTTGAAATTTGGCAGCTGTCCTAGGCAAAGAGAGACGGGTAATTTATCTACTGATCTTACAATATGTGGCTGGAGGAGTTTGAAAGCTGACCTTTCTGTATTAAGTTTGCATCCCACATTCTGACACACATGGTGTTCATGTTGTGTGTTTAGTCGTTTAGTCGTGTCCGACTCTTCGTGACCCCATGGACCAGAGCACGCCAGGCCCTCCTGTCTTCTACTGCCTCCCGGAGTTGTGTCAGGTTCATGTTGGTTGCTTCGCAGACACTGTCCAGCCATCTCATCCTCGGTCGTCCCCTTCTCCTCTTGCCATCACACCTTCCTAACATCAAGGTTTTTTCCAAGGACTCTTTTCTTCTCATGAGATGGCCAAAGTACTGGAGCCTCAGCTTCAGGATCTGTCCTTCCAGTGAGCACTCAGGGTTGATTTCCTTTAGAATTGATATGTTCTCTTTGCAGTCCAGGGGATTCTCAAGAGCCTCCTCCAGCACCACAATTCAAAGGCATCAATTCTTCGGCGGTCTGCTTTCTTTATGGTCCAGCTCTCACTTCCATACATCACAACAGGGAAAACCATAGCTTTGACTATTCGGACTTTTGTTGGCAAGGTGATGTCTCTGCTTTTCAAGATGCTGTCAAGATTTGTCATCGCTTTCCTCCCAAGAAGAAGGCGTCTTTTAATTTCAGGGCTGCTGTCTCCATCTGCAGTGATCATGGAGCCCAGGAAGATAAAATTTGACACTGCCTCCATATCTTCCCCTTCTATTTGCCAGGAGGTGATGGGACCAGTGGCCATGATCTTAGTTTTTTTGATGTTGAGTTTCAGACCATTTTTTGCACTCTCCTCTTTCACTCTCATTACAAGGTTCTTTAATTCCTCCTCACTTTCTGCCATCAGAGTGGTATCATCTGCATATCGGAGGTTGTTGATATTTCTTCCGGCAATCTTAATTCCGGCTTGGGTTTCTTCCAGTCCAGCCTTCCGCATGATGTATTCTGCATATAAGTTAAATAAGCTGGGGGACAATATACAGCCTTGCCGTACTCCTTTCCCAATTTTGAACCACTCAGTTGTTCCATGACCAGTTCTAACTGTTGCTTCCTGTCCCACATATAGGTTTCTCAGGAGACAGATAAAGTGGTCAGGCACTCCCATTTCTTTAAGAACTTGCCATAGTTTGTTGTGGTCCACACAGTCAAAGGCTTTCGCATAGTCAATGAAGCAGAAGTAGATATTTTTCTGGAACTCTCTGGCTTTCTCCATAATCCAGCGCAAGTTAGCAATTTGGTCTCGAGTTCCTCTGCCTCTTCGGAATCCAGCTTGTACTTCTGGGAGTTCTCGGTCCACATACTGCTGAAGCCTACCTTGCAGGATTTTGAGCATAACCTTGCTAGCGTGCGAAATGAGTGCAATTGTTCGGTAGTTGGAGCATTCTTTGGCACTGCCTTTCTTTGGGATTGGAATGTAGACTGATCTTTTCCAATCCTCTGGCCACTGTTGGGTTTTCCAAACTTGCTGGCATATTGAATGTAGCACCTTAACAGCATCATCTTTCAAGATTTTAAATAGTTCAACTGGGATGCCATCACCTCCACTGGCCTTGTTGTTAGCCAGGCTTTCTAAGGCCCACTTGACTTCACTCTCCAGGATGTCTGGCTCAAGGTCAGCAACTACATTGTCTGGGTTGTCCGGGATATCCAAATCTTTCTGATATAATTCCTCTGTGTATTCTTGCCACCTCTTCTTGACGTCTTCTGCTTCTGTTAGGTCCCTCCCATTTTTGTCTTTTATCATGTTCATCTTTGCGCAAAATGTTCCTCTAATATCTCCAATTTTCCTGAACAGCTCTCTGGTCTTTCCTTTTCTGTTATCTTCCTCTATTTCTTTGCATTGTTCATTTAAGAAGGCCCTCTTGTCTCTCCTTGCTATTCTTTGGAAGTCTGCATTCAATTTTCTGTAACTTTCCCTATCTCCCTTGCATTTTGTTTCCCTTCTCCTCTCTGCTATTTCTAAGGCCTCGTTGGACAGCCACTTTGCTTTCTTGCATTTCCTTTTCTTTGGGAGGGTTTTCGTTGCTGCCTCCTGGACAATGTTACGAGCCTCTATCCAAAGTTCTTCAGGCACTCTGTCCACCAAATCTAGTTCCTTAAATCTGTTCTTTACTTCATGTTACTAACTTATTTTTAGATGTATAAATAGCAATTCTGTACTTTGAGGCTTTCCAAAGTGGTTCACAGCACAAAATACACAACAAACAACTACTGTTTTAAGGACTAGAAAAGAGCTAGGCTGGGTAGCCTTGGGCAAGCTGCAGACTCCCAGGGCACCATCAGAAGAAGGAAAGGGTAAACCACTTCTGAGTGCTGTATAGTTGGAAAAAGCTGGAAAGGTCATCGTAAGTCAGAAACAATTGAACAGCACACTTTAAAAAAAATACCACTGAGCATAATTAAGGATATTTCTGAATAAGTGATCGTGGAGTACAATCACAAAGAAATTATTCTGGTTCTTTGTGATTGTACTCCATATATTTATAGAACAAAATATTCATATTCTATAGCCAGAATCCTATTAGTGTTACATAAGGTTTGCATAACTTGTTATGGCTAATCGCAGCTAATTGCCAAGGTGGTTGGTTGACATGGCATGCCTGGTCATGTAGTTGATTGTTCAACTGACACATGACTCAGCCCCTCATCAATTAGCTGTGATCAGCCACAGTGAATTATATAAACCTTATGCAAATTCCACCAGAAGTCCAATCTATATATAAAAATCATAGTTGACATGTGTGTGTGTGCAGTATTTATTGTACAAGGGCAAATATGATTAGGTAGGTAGGTAGGTAGGTAGCTAGCTAGGTAGGTAGGTAGGTAGGTTTCAAAAACCTAGATGTCCATTTGACAGTTGAATGACATCTTGTTTGAATAACAAGAACAATTTAAGACCAGATCTCTCTGAAATTTCATTCTGAAATCTTATTACTTTTACCTTAGTAGATCTCACTAGAGTAGATCTATTAATCAATGGACATTTGGTGAGTCAATTCTTCTGTAACGGTCATTGTTCCAAACCGGCCCACTTTTGTTGCGAGATCCTATACTAGTGCACAAGAAAAGGTTCCTCTCAAATGGTTTTTTAAAGGCAAGCTTACTCAGGACATTGTCTTGAGTGTGAGTCCTTTATAATAACAATCAGCTTAATTACTTAAGTGTGTGGGGTGGGAGGGACCAGCCTGTAAAGTAACCTGACACTTGAAGAGTTGCATGTTAGAATTTTGTAATATGGTCTAGATTTGGGCTGCATTCTTTTTATTTTCCTTTGCCCTGCTTTTCAGCTTCAGTTTCATTTGTGTTCTCTACAGAGCCAGCAATAAGGAAGCATATTTATTTGCCCGAAGTAAGCATGTGTTTATTCTGCAGTTATTTTGATGAGTAGGACAGGGCTAAGTGCTTATTGCTAAAAGATGAAATAAAGTAATAAATTAAAGTGATCTGGGAAAAATATCTGACCTAACTTATCTTTTGTTTGTTCGCAAAAAAAAAATCTGACCTAAGTTATCTTTTGTTTGTTCGCAACCATAGTATTTTTTCTTCTTTTTCTTGACTATTTTAATGCAAAGCTTCACAACAGTAACACAAAGAATTAAACAGCTTCTGAACAATGGCACTTTTCACAAAATCCTTCAAGAAGCTGGAAAATTGCATGGGTCCCCTTATCAGGAGAAAGGCGGCATATAAATAAAACAAATAATAATGATACGAAGTGCTCAACTTGAAGAAGCCAAACCGAAAGGCTTAAAAAGATAAATGCAACTCCACAAAAGTATGCTTTAACAGAAGAGATTGGTGGAGGAAAGGTCATAACATGAAGAAAGGAAAGGAAGTATTTTGAACTCATTCATGTTGGACATCAAAGATAGCCTTTGGGTTAAGTTAACACACTCTCTGTATGGAGAAGGAGGAGTGGATTCACTTTTTCTACCTGCCCCTGGCCTGGCCTTTACACCCTCGCCATGGTGGAAAGGCAGAATGATTTGAATTATGAGCTTCTGTCCACACTCCACCTAGTAGAATGACTGCCCCACCTAATGGAAAAGCTGATTGTACAGGGGCTGTGGTTGCTCCCATTAAGCCACCACATATGAGAATTATTGCATGTATAGATTCCAGAGAATGCATATCTTTGCCCTGCAATCAACCAGAATAATAGATGTGCTTCATTTTTTTTCTTACACAGAGGTAAGTAAACAAGGAAGGACCACATTGTGTTTCTCCTAAAGACCTCCTCCAAGAACAGGCTGTCTGCTTTGCCAGAGAAACCCTCCGTAAAAACTTCCCTGTTTTTTCTCTCCTTACATTAAGATCTGTAATGGGCTACTTGAGCCATGCCAATCATAAGCCTGCCTGACTAAGCTTATCACTCTTTATGCCCCCACAAAAAGAAAGATTGTACCTTACTGGTGATTTAGACTCTCTGCAGCCTAACTGACAAGCCTTTTCCCTTTAGCCTTCCAAAGACACATTTATGGCCAGCTTTGAGCACAGGAATAAGAATAATTCACAACTTATTCTTTACCAGACTAAATGCAGAGCTATGTTTAAAATGATCATTTGAGCTTCAAATTAGCATCTATTATGTTTATCATGCAACTATGTAAAATATGTGCTTCACCAAGGAGAGGTCCCATTATATTGCAATTACTACATGTTGAATTTCAGCACCACTTCAAACTAGGTAAAGGTAAAGGTAAAGGTTCCCCTTGACAATTTTTGTCCAGTCGTGTTCGACTCTAGGGGGCGGTGCTCATCCCCGTTTCCAAGCCATAGAGCCAGCGTTTGTCCGAAGACAATCTTCCGTGGTCACATGGCCAGTGCGACTTAGACACGGAACGCTGTTACCTTCCCACCGAGGTGGTCCCTATTTATCTACTTGCATTTGCATGCTTTCGAACCGCTAGGTTGGCGGGAACTGGGACAAGCGACGGGCGCTCACTCCGTCATGTGGATTCGATCTTATGACTGCTTGGTCTTCTGACCCTGCAGTACAGGCTTCTGCGGTTTAGCCCACAGCGCCACCACGTCCCTTACCACTTCAAACTACAATATTCAATTTCCCCTTGTTATGAAAATTTCAGACCAGATACCCCGAATGTATCTGTACAGGGCACAACTGTACAGATAGGAACTGAGGGTCCTTTCCTTTGGGGGTCCCCTGAGACCAATTACATTTGTTGACTGCCTTACGGCAACCATGCAGATTTATGGGGTTAGCAAGTTGTACAACTTGTGCAGGACGGCAAGACATACAGTAGCCGTACAAA
Source organism: Pogona vitticeps (assembly GCF_051106095.1). Lineage (NCBI taxonomy): Eukaryota > Metazoa > Chordata > Lepidosauria > Squamata > Agamidae > Pogona > Pogona vitticeps. The sequence goes on from NC_135787.1 coordinate 176,192,125, forward strand.
AGGCTCTGTCACATCCGAGCATTTCGACAGCAAGAGACTTCTTACTTGCTGTTCCTCTTGCAATCTACTCCTGCTCCAGTTCTAGGATGCCAAAGATGTCTTTGCTGCATGGTATGGGTGGCTCTCAAGGGAAGACTATTGCTCTGGGATCCTAGAACATGGCTCAAAGCCTTACTGACTCAGCTCCTTTACCATTTGCCCAAGCTGAAGTTCAAAGAGCCGTATTCTCACCAGTTTCTTTTTTACTTTCAGTGTTGTTGTTTTTTAGCACCTCCTGTGGTAGGTAGTTCACTCTTGGGAACCACTGCTCTAGACAGCACATTAAAAACACTCACAGACCCATAACCCCTCTCTCAGCTTAGTTGGTCACCCCAGGCAACTGCTCAGCTCCTCTAGCCCAACCAGATCATCTTTTATACACCACGTGGACTACTGAGATCTTCAGAGGAGATTTTTATTGGTCACTCTGTAGCCAATAGAATGTCACCACATAATGTCTCAAAAGCTTGCCTGCTCGGTATTCGCATTCCATTCTCTGGAGCATCCTTTAACATGCAGTTCAAGCAGGAGAAACTGTGGCATGTTTACAACACCTTCTGAAAATCCATTTGCTTACCCAGTTTTCCGTACCTCATAATGACTCTGGCATTGCTTTGTTTTATTTCTGACACTTTGTTACCACATCACATTATTAGATGGGCTTTTCCTTTTCCTGGTTTGTGTGCCAATTTAGCTGGATACCTCCCAGAAGCAGTTTTCTCCCTTGCACATCTGCCTATGTAACATCACAAGGGTGTGCCATCAACTTGGTACCGACTTATAGCGACCCTATAAGGAAAGTGAGATATTTAAGGTTTTTACCAGTTCCACCCTCCCCTAGTGAGTTTCCATGGCTGAGCGGGGATTCAAACCCTCTTCTCCAGAGTCCTAGTCCATCATTCTGTCCACTACACCACACTGATTATCTTCGACATCATGATGGAACACATTTTAATCACGAGAAGACTGCCTCTTACCAGCTGCTTAATGGTCCAGGGCAGACAATCTGGATTTTGTCGGAAAGGCTTCTAGCCCTCTGCCATTCTATAATGGCAAAAAATTTGATATTATTTCTCAGTTTAGAAATAAAGCACTGGTTTATTAATTACCTACACAATGCTGCTGTTATCCCTCTGCAAAATTTAAATAAATAAATGTCAAGGCTGTTCTAGAAGTAAAATAGAGAGTAAAGGCACTGTGAAGCTGAATCTTTCTACATTTTCCTTTCCACTGTTAACCTGTTTGTTTGTTTGTTTTTGAAAGTAATATCATCTTTCTGCCAGCATACTAAAGGAATGCTAATCTCTGTCAAGGTGAAGGGGGTGGCCATGGACATCAGTCACACCTCTAGGCTGGAGAAAACGCATAAGCTTTATCATCCTGAAATTGTTGGTTATTACACTAAATGCATAAACCCTGCTGCCAAACGGAGACTCATCAAAGATAAGGGAAACAAAGCCTGCATAATGATGAAAAGGAGGCAAAACTTTCTTCTTGGGCAAGGACTAAAAGGATTTCACAAGTCCACAGAAATCTCACAGACATTTCTGGTTGAGGGCCCCACACTCCCCAATCTGGTATTTCAGTAAGAGTGACAGTGAAACCCACACCCGTAAGAGGAGCTGGTTGTTTCAGCACTTTCTGAAGGAGTGTCATATTATTTTCTTGGTGTGCATTGAATTTGTGAGGAAAATGTGAGCCAGGCAGTGAGTCACTGGGAAAGAGAGAGAGAGAGAGAGAGAGTTTGAAGCTTTCCTAAAACTTCATGGAAACCATCTCGTTCTAATCTATAACGTTCCCCCTTAATCCCAGATGAAATTATGGACATTGTATTGGAAGTTGGTAGTTTATGAAACTTGACAGTTTATTATTATTATTTAATAGCAAAGTAAAGGCAACTTGTCTGCACACAGGTGCATAAAGATGATTACTGTGGAGGTGGAGGAACAAGGGCGGCATTAGGATTCTGAGAGAAATCAGGTCTGACAAGGCTGTTTGTTTTCAAAATACAGTATCTATTAGCCATATGTAAAAACCCTGGAAGAGGATTTTAGCCTGGGGAGACCTATATTCCAATCCTTGGCAGCCATGGCTACTTCGAGACTTTTGTTGTGCATGAACTGAACTTCTTCATATGTCTTCAGTGAGAATAAGCAAGAGGGGAATCTATATATATGCTGCTGTTGGGGCCTTCTGAAGATGGCAGAGGTATTAATGGATTCTGTAATGAGAAAAGAAGAGGTCTGCCTGTTTGAGTTATAGCTATAAAACCATGAAACAGAAACATCTGAAACCCATCGTATGTACTAAGTGGATCCTAGGAGTATGTACTTGGGATGTATTTGTTTTGTCTTAAACATATTGTTGAATTTTAATTAACTTTAATGGGCCAACAAATTTGAAGCCCACAAAATTTGAGGCCCACAACCCCATCTTCACTCACTAGGTGTCAGGCTTTCCTTACCAGTGCTTAGGTAGTCGTTCAACACACATTTGAGCTTGGGGCAATAGTCCAAGGGACAGAGTTCAAGGTCGTCTTTTTTATCCCTGCTTCAGAGTGGCCTCCTTCCTGGTCACGGAGTGAGCATTCCTCATCCTTTTGGGTTTTAAGGGTGCACTGTGGCAACATTGTTCCTAGGGATTTTAGCAACTATATAGGGTTTTTTTTACTCAGACAGAAGGGTTAGAATGTTTCTCCCTCTGACAGGTGCAAAAATTTTCCTAGAGACTTGTGGTCACCTTGTAGAATCGTCATAGGGTTGGAAGGGACCTTTGAGGTCTTCTAGTCCAACCTCCTGCCCGAGACAGGAGACTTCATATCATCCCAGACCTCATACCATCCTGGACAGATGGCTGTCCAATCTTTTCTTGAAAACCTCCAGCGATAGAGCACCCACAACATCAGAAGGCATGCTGTTCCCCTGCTTAATAGTCCTCACCATCAGGAAATTTCTCCTTATTTCCAGGTTCGATCTCCCTCTGACAAGTTTCTACCCATTGGCTCTCATCCTATCCTCAGGCACAATGGAAAATAAATCGATGCCCTCTTCCCTGTGGCAATCCTTCAAATATTGGAAGACTGCAATCATGTCTCCCCTCTGTCTTCCCTTCGTTAAGCTAAACATACCTAGTTCTTTTAGTTGTTCTCCAGTCCCTTTATCATCTTTGTTGCTCTTCTCTCTTCTCTGGTGTATCAAACTAAAGGCATTTCCATCTTATAGAAAGCCATGTACTTCAGCTGGTTAGTAAATATTCTGAGGTCGGTTTGCTAGACGAATGAAGGAAAGGCTGCTTCATGTCTTCTGTGCTGGAAGGAGTGGAGGTTCCGAAGCAACAATCCAGACTGTTGCTGTGGGCCAGATTGTTGTACTGAGCCCTTGGCAAGGTTTATGTCAGAAGAAGTGTTATCAGAGCCTAGAACACGACTTTCTAAAATTAAAAACAGTAAAATGTCTTGCAGCAGATGAAGTATTTGTAGCCTATGAGTACCTTAAATGCACACACCCATACACATATACCCCTGATAATTTTTAAGGTGCCACATGCCTCTGTGCTGGTTTTCATGCAAAACTCCCAGCATGGCTACATCCTTAATATTTCTGGAAGTAATTGATTGTGTAACTTATCACAATGCCCCCAAGTAACTCATTAGTATTCACCAGAGCTAATATCCCCCGCCCCCCGCATTGGAGAAGCTTATTATGTTGCTTGTTCCTTCTTTATTATGTAGCACTTCCTTGAGGAGAGGTATCCCTCTAAAAAAATAAGAAACCAAGAAATTTAGGGGTGGGAAGAATTTCTTCACAATGCCTCCAAAAACAGTGTTTAGTCTGCAAAAAGGAATGAGAAAAAGTAGCTATCTGCTTTAAATAGAAGTGGTGTTACCTCTTGTTACTCCCCCAAAGTAATTTGTTACAAGAAGTACTGTTTCCTGCAACATATTACAGTTCTGTGTGTTTCTGAGTGCTTGCAAGGGCTGATAATCTTGAAAGGGACTACTGTCACTTCCTGTGGCGTCCAGGTCCTGTTAGCAATTTGGTCTCGAGTTCCTCTGCCCCTTCGAAATCCAGCTTGTACTTCTGGGAGTTCTCAGTCCACATACTACTGAAGCCTACCTTGGAGGATTTTGAGCATAACCTTGCTAGCATGTGAAATGAGTGCAATTGTACGGTAGTTGGAGCATTCTTTGGCACTGCCCTTCTTAGGGATTGGGATGTAAACTGATCTTTACTAATCCTCTGGCCACTGCTGAGTTTTCCAAACTTGCTGGCATAATGATTGTAGCACCTTAATAGCATCATCTCTTAAGATTTTAAATAGTTCAACTGGAATGCCATCACCTTCACTGGCCTTGTTGTTAGCTAGGCTTTCTAAGGCCCACTTGACTTCACTCTCCAGGATGTCTAGCTCAAATTTCTTTCTAGTTGTTTCATTTTTTGCTTCACAAAAAAGTACCATATTTCTCTGTGTATAAGACATCCCCATGTATAAGACGCCACCTACTTTTCTGACCCAAAATTAAGAAATCTAAGTGGGGCTTAGCAAGTCTAGGGGGAAAAGGGATCAAAGCACTGCAGGATCGCTTTGATCTCTGCTTTCTCCCTTCGTGCTAAGCCCTGCAGGGCTTAGCAAAAGGAGGGGAAAAGGGATCAAAGCAATCCTGTGACTGCATGATCATTTTGATCCCTTTCCCCCTTATACAGCCATGGGATTGCTTTGATCCTTTCCCCCTCCTTTTTCTAAGCCCCATGGGACTTAGTAAGCAGAGGGGAAAGCAAGGATCAAAGCCATCCTGCAGCCCTTTGTTCCCTGCTTTCCTTTTGCTAAGGCTTAGCAAGTGGAGGGGAAAACAGGGATCAAAGCTCTGCAGGATTACTTTGATCCCTGCTTTCCCTTCCACTTGTTTTTTTCTCTCCTCAGCTTACTTCTGTGTATAAGACGACCCTCAATTTTTAGTCAAAAGATTTTAGATAAAAGTATAGTCTTATAAATGGAAAATATGGTAATCCTTCCCCCCTCCTTGAAATTAGACCAAGATCCTGGTGGATTTTCACTGTCCAGAATGTGACTGACACCTCACCAAACATTCACGGTCATCTCCACAACTTTGGTTCTGCATGCAGAAAACCCAGTAGGATACTGGCTTAAATATTTTAAAAGATTCACTGCAAGATTCACTTATCTTCAGTGTCAAGCTAGTACTGTCATAACAGATTAATAAATGAGCAATTTTCCACAAGCAATTATGAGTAATTAGGGGAAGATGTATCTAAGATGCCATTCATATAGTGTAAATTTAATTGAATATTGTTCTCAAGTCCTTATTTAGAGTGCATGACTATTATTAAAAACTGCTCCAGAACTCCAGAACTCCAGTTCCTTCAAGAAGAGATGCCTCCTGTGGGAAACGGGTGCCACACTGTTGGTTGTTACCTTTTATGCCATGCTGTGGTGTAAGTAATTTTCCTACAGCACAGGTTTGCACATTCCTACTCAGAAGTAAGACTCATTAGGAAAACAAAATAAGACAGTGCTATGGGCACTGGTTGAGGTCTCAGGTGCTAAATGGGGGGCTCCATTAAAATGGTGGACTACTACTCCTAAGGGCTTTCTGCAGATGAACCTCACTTTTTCTTTTTCTTTTTGGATAAAAACAAGGAGGCTGGTGAAGAGCTGAGCGCTCCAAAAATAAACCCCAAGGCTAGCCTATCAAATCACGTCTTCAGAGTGCTCACAGTCATTGGCACACAGAGCTTGAAGAGTTATTTGCCAGGCTGAATTACTTTTTCAATAGTAACATACCCCCTGCCACTGTCAAAGTAACTTGTCTGCCACAGTAGAATCAAAGTTACCCCTGACTAAGGTTTACATATTACCATGGTCACTTAGGTGTCCATTACTATAAGAAAAAAATTAATAACAAGTAACTAGTGATTTGTAATTAGTTGTGCCCCAGCTCACTTCTGAGCCACACTCCATCGGTGCATTGTGGCTAATTGGCAAGAAGGTGCAACTTAAAGGCACATCTCAGAGACCTGGCTGGCTGCTACTGATGCTGCCTGTCTGCCTCCACTGGTAGGTCTCTGGGAAAGCCCACCACAAGGAAGGCACTGATGCTGGACAGTGGGAAGCACATGATGCCAAGGGTACTCTCATGCTGGCCTTACTTTTCAAAGCTTCATATAAAAGGCAAAAGGTACCAAGCAGGGATGCTGGCAAGTCTTGGGCTCCGAGTCCCAAGTCCTTGTTACCAAATCCCATGCCCAAGTCTGAGTCTTTGGCTCCTGAGTCCCAAGTCCCAAGTGCAAGTCCCTATTAAAAGCAAGCCTTCCCCCCCCCCATGGAGAGGTGGGTGGGTTTCAAGTCGCAAGTTGAGTCCCAGGAATTGAGGAGTGTGTGTGTGTGAAATTGAGTTGATTTGGAGTCGAGTCACCAGTGGGACTTGATAGCCCAATTTGATAGCAAGTCCCAGGACTTGAGTCCACATCCCTGGTACCAAATCAAAGGGAAGGAGTCTTTAGGGGTGGGGTGAGCAACTGAATTAGAACGGGGAAGGGTTTTTTTTTGCCAGGAGCAGCGACCATGGGCTGCTCCAGGTCTAGAAATTGGTCCCACTTATGCCTGAAAATTAAAGGAAGGGGAAGATTTTTTAAAAAGGGGGGGGGAACTGGTCTGGAAGTGAACTGCTGGATGTTTAACGGGGGCTTGGACTTGTGGGAAGGGAGTTTGGAGTTGTGACTCCCCTGGAAAAACAGACACTCCTGGATGCCTTCAGAAGCAGGAAAAAGGAATTTTCCAGAATGATTGGGAGCAGGGGCAGAGGAAACATTGTTGGGGGATTCTGGGGGCTTTAGACATGTCCTTGGAGCAGTCTGGCATTCATTGGCCACACTCTGCCCACTTTGTCCATTTCTCACCTTCGGAGTTTCAGGCTATTCACTGCTCTTGTGTCACAAATAGCTCACCACAGGCCCAGTTAAAAAGTAGGCAACCAGGCCTGAGGCTAACCTAATAAAAGTCTGCCATCTTGTGGCAAAGGAGAACATCTTTTCTCTCCGTTTCCTCCATTTATTCCATTGCACACATCATTTGGTTGGCTTGCCCCCAGGTTAACATTTAATTATGTAGCTCAAAAGGCACTGGAAATCGTTGCAGGTGTGTGTGTGTGTGTGGGGGGAATCAGTCAACATTAAATTCTTGTGAGGGCATTTATTTTCATAACCTTGCCAGTTAAAGAAGAGGATGGGACTGAGCACAGAACTGCACAGCCTTGACAGGCTTCCTCTTAAGTAGAGAAGAAGCATCAAGGTCACATTCCTTTGCCATGTGCATTTCTGAGGAAAAATATATTTAGGAACATCACGCTTGAAAAACAAGGTTTTCAAGTTGAGGATTTGTTTTAGAACAAACTGGAAACTGCTATATAACAATTCCAACTACTGGTCCACTGAGATTGCTATAGTGCACATCAATTAAGGAATTAATTGTTTGCCATCAAGTTAAGGACGTAAATCTTCCTTTTTTTGTTCTTCGTACTTGAGGAGAAGGAACACTAATGTTGTTGTTCTGCAAGGCAGTGGGGTAGTTTGTGGGGCTCTCAATGAGGGTAAAGAAAGAGAACACATTCCACGAAATTATATAACAGGCAACAGACTCTCATTTTTTTTGGACTCCAGCCCACAGAAGTCTGCAGGAATTACTGCAGCCAGAATTATGGAGCTTTTAGCCAAAAGAAAAAAAGAATAAAAAAGTTGATCTCAGGTGTTTTTAATCACCTACTGCTAAGGAATAAGGCTCTATCTTGGATGAGAGGAGTATTCATCTTTATGAAGACAGAGAAAGTGACAGGGAGGGGTTAAGCTCTGTGGGAGCTGCAAGGCATTAGGGGTCTGGTCCTGGTCCTGCCCATTATGCTCCATACAGTGTCTGTGAGGGGGCTACTAATCCTATTTCTTGAAAGTTCAGGGCCAAAACTCCAAGACGTCACCTTTGACTGTACCACCGAATGAAGATAGAGCAGGCAAAGGTTGGATTGACCAGCTTCTGGGCTACCTGGCCATGGAAATGGGCATGGAGGGAATGTGGGTAATGAGCACAGAATATGGGTTGAACTCAGCTAACTAGATAATATGGCTGCCATGCATACCATACCTCACTTTCTGTGCTGCCATACCTATAGCACATAGGAAACGGGCATTTTCAAGCTGTATATTACTATTCCACTGCACCTATTTGGCTCTTTTCCTAGTGCCCTTCTGTCACTTCTGGCTCTTGTAGTAGACAGTAGGAGTAAGACTCCAAAGTGACTAAATATACATATAAGTATGTCAAGATGTGAAATTTTGGATGCATAGAGTGGTAAAATAATTAAGGGGGTTATAGAAAAAGTAGCCCTCAATATGTACATTGTACTATATTTTAACAATGAGGCTTGAACAGCAGTTTGCTTTAAAAAAACGCTATGAAGTAATCAGCCAGCTCCAGCCAAGCCTGAAAGCAATGTCAAATATACACCAACGTTAAAAAGGAATTTATTTCGTGGCTGACAGTTGAGCTAAGGGAGAGAATTGAAAATGTTTTGAAATAATTGGTGAAATGTTGCAATATGTATTATGACCAGAGGTGGCATTTGCAGGTCCTGTGATTTGCATTTTATTTTATTAGATCCTTGTAGTTTAAACCCATTGAAACCGGCAGGCTCTGAAACTGTTAGTGAAAACAATAGTCCTTATCATCAAAATGACAGCTTGCCAGATTCTGAGCTACAGACATTTTATGTTACAAGAAGTGTAAATGCAATAGACATTCCTATTTAAAAGGTTTCTGCTGGTGCATCAGACTCCTACAACTTACAGGCTCTGGAAAAGAATTTTACAGTTTGAAGAGAAAATGTAAACATCTGAGAGAAATATAAATATGGGGGGACAATAGACACATACATGGCTACATGTCAACTCATCATCACATCACAACACAGCATGCAATGCCACAGAAACCATACCAACAATAATCATTAGTAGCAGCAGCAAATGAGGACAACATGGATTTTCCTCCATAGATTCAAACTAGCTTGGCTAAGTGAGCACTGAGAATAATTTTCTTACCACATAGTTAAAGGCTACAGATTCCTTAAAGCTATAACGCTTACTTTTAACTGATGTGTTTTACAAATGTATTCCCTGCTTTTCTATGTGCTTTTTCAGAGCATAAGCTCTTGCATTTTTTAATGTAATTAAAACATTCTTTTTGGTATTTTATTGTACTTTTATGTGACTATATTTTGGATTCAATTCTGGTTTAAGCATTTACTTGCCACTTAAGTTTCATTTCACATATTTTTAAGCATTTGTGCCTGCAGTTTTCCATAGCTGTATGGCTTTTGGGATTTTTACAACTCTGAACTAATTTTTGTGCATATGGAACACAGGATCAATGTAGATGAAAGAAGTTTTTAGAATTAGGCAAGCTGATGTTACCTGGAATCATTGCAACAAAGAAAAGACTTATACCATTATAACCAGATGACTGTTGATATGATTAGAAATGATTGTCTGATTTCCTTCTGAAATTAACTGGGGGGGGGGAGAGAGAAATGCCAGCTGTGATTAACACATGCTTCTGATTTTGTCCTGGAGCTCCATAAAGTTCTATAGGTCTCTTAGGGAGACTTTCAGGTGTCAGACTCTCTAACCTGACACATGATATACACTCATGTGAAAAAGAAAGTAGACTGCAGGGGGGGATTATGTTCCATCATTTTCACTCATGTTGATCCTTTCCATGATTTTTTGGATATAGAGAATGCAGATGTGTTTTGCCATTCTGTTCTCCTGGAGTGCCCTGGAACTGTTCAGCTTGTCCAAGGTTACCCAGGCTGGCTCTTGACCTGGGACAGACAGCAGGGAACTGAACTCCCAACCTCTCATGTGGTAGTCAGATACCTAACTCACTGAGCTATCCAGCCAGTCACTAAAGGGTGATGGAGAAGAGGGAGGGGAGGGGATTCTAAGGATGCCAAGTTAGAAATGACTTGACATCAGGCAGCATCAATAACAAACACTACACAAGCGCAACACATACAAAACAACTTGCTGAGCCAGTGAGCCCCTGGCACCAGCTAGGAATGGGTGCCCTCATTTTAAAGCCACTTCACTCGAAAATCAGACTTCTCCTCTGGCGCCGCTCATCCTAAGAATGGTCTCCTTTCCCGGAGACCTGGAAGAGCAAAGCAATTGTTCAGCACTCCAGCCAGCACCCTGAGACCTGGCAAATGCCATAAGACAGGATGATGAGCTAAACAGGCTTTTCTTATATTAAGGATTTTTTTTAAAAAAAGGAGACCAGATTAACTGGAGAGTTGTATCTTTCGTTTTTCATAACAGTGGCAAAAATACTTTAGGAGGCTGATTTCAGTACAAGTAAAAAGTAAGCACCTAGGCTTGTTTTAGCTTTCTCAAAGTTCCTACATGCTTGCTCAACTCTGTAGGAGGCATTTCTCAAAGCATGGCACAGATAATGATGTGTCTTTTTCTGACTATGAGCGATTGTGTCCTGTGGAAAAAGAGAGATTTGCAAAGATGGTTTTCAGCAGAAAATCTTCCTTAAGGACAAGCAAAGTAATTCTATTCCAGTTCCTCCCCTCCTTGGGGTAAGTCCTGGATTTGGAACTTTCTAAAAGTTGGAGAACTTGGGGCAATGTTTCATGATGGACTTGGTTTCCCTTAAAGTTTGTTTTTCTTTTAAATCCATCATGACACATTTTGCTTTCTTTTGTTTACAGGGAGCTACTGATCTAACCAAATTCCAACAGTTGCAGATCTCTAAGAGCATATCAGAGAGTGCGCTTTCTATTGATCTCTAGTAAGATCGATTGGCTGTAATCCTTTAGCAAGCTGCAACAAGGATAGGCTGTTCAAATCAGTGGGGATCTGGTGAGTCAGCTCCGCCATAAGTTCCATAAAATCAATTGGCTTGTTTAGTTCTCAGTCAATGGATTTCACCCTCTGAGTTCTGTGGGGCATACCTCCAGGTAAGTGGTACAAGATTGCAAGATCAAATTAGTTTAACAGTCATTCTCTCTCTCTCTTAGTCAAATCAGAGGCTAAAGTTAGGGCATACTTATGTAACACTTTTGAGTTCTATGGGGCTATTTGTTTACTTAAATATCTATTGATGAACCTTGCAAACACAGTTTCACAGACTGAGTCTCTTCTTATTCACATTTATATAACAGACAATATGAGCAATTATAATAAGAACCAAATGCTGTAATTTGTGCACCCAAGTCCTCAGGAATAGCACCGGTACAGGAGTTGTAGAAGTCCAATGTCCAAATGTCCTTTTGAATCCAAATTCAGAAAAAAAAATCTAACATACGGTATCTTCCTAAACTGGGTTGGGTATCTGTAACATAGAAGAATGAGTTCCACATGGACAGTCTTCAAAACCCTAGACCAAGTTGTCAAGGGCCTTACCAGTCTAAGTGGCAACAGCAGCTCTGGCTTCTTCAGCTCTCCTGCTCTTTCTGATTCAAATCTCTTACTCACAACTCCACTCTTTCTTAATCCCACCACCTTGAGCTGAACCAATATTTCATTGGGGTTACAAGCAGCAGAAGAAAAGTCTTCAGTCTTTCAGCAACAGCTGTGCTCTTCAAACATTGTGCCTGAGCAATCAAACTTCCTGCTCAGAAAGAAAGCTTCCAGCTAGCAGGGAGACACAAACAGGAAGTTTGGGTGAAGCCAAGCCTAGCTGAGCTTCAAAGCCTCTCAATTTGATCTTTTTTCCAAGTTGTTGGGAAAAAATCCACTTTTTTCATGTAGATGTTTGTAAAATGTCTGTAATTAAGTAGAATTCCCACAGTGGATAACTAAGTTATTTTTAGTCTAGAAAATCCAAAAATCCCATTCCTAATGAGACTTCTCCATCACCAAATGGTCAGCTGATAGGAGAGTGGTTTTTTTTTTTTTGCTCCTGCACAAAAACAAAAAGATGACTATTGTTTTTCATTTCGAGCAGCATTTGCAAAAAAAAAACCAAAACATTTTTGTAACCAAAATGTTATCTTTTTATATAAAGCACACTCTTACCATTTTGTGCAAAATGAAAGATATTTGATTTAAAATACAAGGTTTCTATATTTTAAAAATCACTTCAGTATTATGAGGAAAAATGCAAAGGATATGAAAAATGTACAGGGACTCGTACAGTTTTGCCCAGTAGAGACAACATTTCTGAAATAAGAGACAATCTACACCCTAGAATTCCTATCATGGCTTGTAGTCAGGAGCAGCTTTATCAACCATGCCTTTGTCTATTCTTTTTTTGAAGCTTAAACATGGTGTAGGAAACAGAAAGACTGTCCCACATATAGATATCTCTGGAGATAGATAAGGTGGTCAGGCACTCCCATTTTTTAAAGAACTTTCCATAGTTTGTAGCGGTCCACACAGTCAAAGGCTTTTGCATAGTCAATGAAGCAGAAGTAGATGCTTTTACTGGAACTCTCTGACTTTCTCCATAATCCAGCACATGTTAGCAATTTGGTCTCTAGTTTCTCTGCCCTTTCGAAATCCTGCTTGTACTTCTGGGAGTTCTCAGTCCACATACTGCTAAAGCCTACCTTGTAGGATTTTGAGCCTAACCTTGCTAGCATGTGAAACGAGTGCAATTGTACGGTAACCACTATTCAAAGGCACACTGTCTATGATCCTACAGATATTACATCCATCATGAGTAGCACTAGCCACTTTTACCCTATGTCTACCATGTATTTGCCCAATTCCCTTTTAAAGCAGCCCAGGTTGTTGGCTAGATACTCCGACTTCAAATTGTAGTTGTAGAAGGGGGTCACCGTGTTTGCCTGTGCAAGCATTATAGCAAGATAGAAATAAAAAGAAAAATTTGGTGGCTCTTTAAAGACTAACTTTTATATTTTTTAATATGAGTTTTCGTGAGCTAGTCCACTTCATCAGACATAAGAGTAGAGATTTAACATGGCAAGTATTTATACGTGGCATCACCATATGGATATCAAATACAGAGGTCATAGTTGGTTGGTAAGAAAGTCAGTGGGTGTTTAATATTGTGATGATAGCATCTTTGATATGCAGATCTTTCATTGAAGCTTCTGCATAGAAACTCCATAGCATTGGTGCTAGTATATTGTAGAGTATATTTCAGTCACAATTTCATCTTGCACACTACCTATCTGGTTTCCATTTTTCCCTGCGCAGTTGTAAAATGCCCAAAATTGGTTTTCAAATGTTTTTTTTAACTGCTATGTTGTTACAAAAGTCAGAACTAACACAATTTACTTTTCTAAACTACAACTTGCACAATCCCCATGGCTTGAGGTGATCTGGGGTGTTATTATCCAAGAAGTAACTTTTCCTAGGTACATAGAAAAAAATCTTACTAATGGCAAGATTCTTTTGAGACAACTTTAAAAGTTTTGCTATCTCTTCAAAACATCTTCCTTTCAACACTAAATATGTTGGATGCATTTTTGAATGTATCTTAAAATATGTATTTAATTTTAATTACCAATTCATTACAAGACACAAAAAGCCATTAATGCCATTATGTTTACAGGTTATCACGTTTTACAGAAATGCACAAAAATTCAATCTCGGAAACATCCCCGTCTCATTGTCTTGCAGTGCGGTGAAAAGTTGGACATTACCTCCATCCTTATTTCTTCAAGTTCTGTTGAATACCTAGAAAGCTGATGCAATGAATGTCTGCACTTGACTGATTATTTTTCAAGACAAGCAGATGTCTTCTGTTATGAAACTGTGCATGAATGTTGCTATTTCTTATGTCTGGTCTTTGGTGTAATGCGCGCAGAAAGAAAACTTCTTGTTGTTAAGCACTTTCTTCAGAGCCATATATAATTTCATATACTGCCTCCAGGACCCCATACCCATTTTTTTCCTAGGCACACAGCAGTTCAACTCAGACCCATCTGAATTAATTCTTCAACTTCTTTCCATTTCATTCCTCTAACTTCTTTCAATATTCTGAAGAAACTACAAAATTTTATTGACTGCATGCTTGATAAATGAGATGCCTGATCAATTTAATAATAATTCCCACCTGTGCGTAAACAGCTTTGTCGCAAGACTATTCATCATTTTAAAATTCTAATGAAAAATATCTCATTAGCTGTAACCGAGATAATCAGTGTAGTTTTCGACTTGGTGCTGTCAGATTATTTTCACATTATTAGCTATGCAAGAAAGTGCAGTTCATGCTGAGATTCAAATTGATGCTAAAATAGTTTCAAAGGCCTTTAAGTATGAATAACTTCAAGGGGAGTGTCTTGTAGATGTCAGCCACAGTTATAGAGAGGGCTGATTGGTTGCACTGGTGCTAAAGAGATGTTGAGGTTGAATTTTGGCGAATTTTGGTGAGAAAAAAAATAGAGGATATAGAAAAAACAGCGCTGAAAACTACGTAAATTGCTTTAAAATTGAAGCTGGATTAATAGTTTACTATAGTTGTGAAGTGGAATTAAAGAACCTCTTCATGAGGGTGAAAGAGGAGAGTGCAAAAACTGGTCTGAATCTCAACATCAAAAAAACTAAGATCATGGCCACTGGCCCCATCACCTCCTGGCAAATAGAAGGGGAACATATGGAGGCAATGACAGATTTTACTTTCTTGGGCTCCATGATAACTGCAGATGGTGACAGCAGCCCTGAAATTAAGAGACCCCTGTTTCTTTGGAGGAAAGCAATGACAAACCTAGACACCATCTTAAAAAGCAGAGACATCCCCTTGTCAACAAAGGTCTGCATAGTCAAAGCTATGGATTTTCCAGTAGCGATGTATGGAAATGAGAGCTGGACCATAAAGAAGGCTGACCTCCGAAGAATTGATGCTTTTGGATTGTGGTGCTGGAGGAGGCTCTTGAGAGTCCCCTGGACTGCAAAGAGATCAAACCTATCCATTCTAAAGGAAATTAACCTTGAGTACTCCCTGGAAGGACAGATCCTGAAGCTGAGGCTGCAATACTTTGGCCATCTCATGAGAAGAGAAGACTCCCTGGAAAAGACCCTGATGTTGGGAAAGTGTGAAGGCAAGAGGAGAAGGGGTGACAGAGGACGAGATTGTTGGACAGTGTCATTGAAGCTACCAACATGAATTTGACCCAACTCCAGGAGTCAGTGGAAGACAGGAGGGCCTGGTGTGCTCTGGTGCATTGGGTAACGAAGAGTCAGACACGACTAAACAACTAAACAACAACAATAGTTGTTCCAAAACAGGTAGCTAGCTACAGCCAGGCAACAATAACATTTTCTGGCAGCTGAACTGTTATGTTATCATGTCCTTGTTTATGTTACAATATATAACTTTTTAAGTGATTATAATTTTTTGATTTTACAATTGTCTACCATGTCAGGATTATAGGGTGACAATATTCTGGAGATCTAGAATCTTAGTATTATGAGGTCCTGATGTTACAAGAGCTTTATGTTGTACATTCATATTCCTTTATGGTCTGCAACATCTTAGTGTAAACAATAACAACTGAAAGAATTATAAATACAGTGGTGCCTCGCATAGCGGAATGGATTAACCTTCACTATAGCGAAACATCGCTAAACGGAAATAAAAAAAGCTTCGTTCAATGCGTTCCTATGGCTTTAAAACTCACCGTTAAGCGATCTTCCTCCATAGCGCCACCATTTTCGCGCCCTCGGTAAGCGAGGACAGGGTGCGAAAATGCAGCGTGGACCTTCCAGCGGCCATTTTGGAACCGCTGATCAGCTGTTCTCCCCCGCTTCGTTATGCGATATTCACTAAGCAAATCGCTTAGCGAATATCGCAAAGCGAAAAAACGCCATAGGGGCCATCGCTGAGCGAATGCTCCAGCGATGGCCCAGAGCCCCTCATTAAGCGATTTAATCTCTCAGCAGGGCACTCGTTAAGCGAGGCACCACTGTATAGGGGGATAAGACAGATGCACAAGTCATCAAGACATTCTATTCACCATTACTGCAAGGATTCATGTGGTGTCACACACATCAGATATCAACAACAATCATAACGGACTTTCCTCCATAGATGCAAATCAGTGTACAGCTGGTCTGACTGGGTTAGAGTGTGTTTTTAATATGCTTAAAGGCTAAGAAAGTTATTGTCTTTAATAATTTTTTTATTCTAAATAACGTTGGTGTTTTGGAGAAGTACACTTTTGCTGTTTAAATGTAATTTATTAGGCTAACAAACTAAATGCAGATTTAATTTCAAAACTCCCAAAGAGTAGCTCATAATCTGAACAGGGTGGTGTTTTAACTCCAAATTTTGAGGTGATGTGCCCCACTTTCTTAGCTCACAGGCAATCCGTAAACTCATTTCCCACCTCCAAAGGGCACTTCCATTATTAAATCTGAATTAACTAGGCAGTATGGCTTCACTGTGTTACCTTATATGAGGATAAGGAAATACTTGGCCTTCCAGAACATCTGAAATTAAACTTCCTTCAAGTGTCCTTAAATAGGATGCCTAATGTGTAAATGTAATGTGCCTGGAGAATCCTGCAATTTCTTTATCATTGGCTCTTCTTTGTTCAAGTGTGACTTAACAACCCTCCAAGAAGTTAAAGGATTGCGGCCATATGCTGTTTTGTGAGAGAAGACTTCAAGGCTCATATTTCTCATTTCTGGTACAATCAAAATATGTGTTAACATCTGGAGATTATGGCACTGCATCAACCAGGATGAATACTGTAAAACAAAAAGTACATGACTTTCTAATTTTGAATTTCTCAATTAAGGCTGCATTTTTAAAACTCTTAACAGCGCTGTTTGTATAAATGTTTTAGATGATCATAAACTGTTTGCCTTTCCAAGCATAATGATATTGCCTCCTAACTGTAGATTACGATTCTGTCTTGTTTATCTGTTGGAATGAAAATATCTGCAGCTGCTGTTATTCCAATATGCTAGCAGCTATTCACCACCGTAGCTGTTCCCATAATTTATGGCTTATGTATTTTATTTGTTATCTCTTCCCAGCTTTAATGGGGAAGGCAAAGCATTAAGCTTTAACTGATAGGTTAATCAACCAAAGAGAAAGATGGTCACGTATTTGGTTTGTTTTTCTTTAAGGTATTTTGGCCTAGGTTTGCTACTGCTTATGTTAATGTGTCATTAAGTCACTTTTGAATTATGGCAACCCTCAAAATTAAGGACTTTCAAAATGTCCTGGTCAGGTCCAGCAAAAGAAAGACTGTGACTTCTGCTATAGAGTCAACCCATCTCTAATTGGGTCATCCTCTTCTCCTACTGCCTTCAACTTTCCCCAGCATTATTACCTATTCCAGTGAGTTTTGCCCTCTTATGATGTGCTCAAAGTAGAACAGCCTCGGACTTACTCCTTTTCTCTTCTAGAAAGAGGTTGGTCTTGATTTGAGCTGCATCGATTTCTTTGTGAGTGGAGCCTTCCTTCAACGCCATCGGTCAAGTAAATCAAAATATTTGAAACAAATACAGATTATTAGAAATAATTATAGCTTTATATATAGATATATATAGCTTTAATAATTATAGCCTTATATATAGAATACCCATATCACTCGTTCTAGCCAGGAGGGATGGCTGAAGCGCCTAATGCCGAGGGAGGCACGAAGAGAAAGAACAAGAAAGCAGGCCTTCTCGGCAGTGGCCCCTTGCCTCTGGAACAATCTCCCCACAGAAATCTGTCTTGCTCCCTCACTGGGTGTTTTTAAGAGCCAGTTTAAGACCTGGCTGTTCAGACAGGCCTTCCCTCCTGTCAATACCTAACTTATTTCACAACCTTCTACTGTATTAATATTGTTGTTTTATTTTATTTTAATATTGTTATTAGCCTCCCAGAGTAGACTTCGGTCTGAGTAGGCATCCTTCAGTCTCGAAAGACTATGGTAGCATGCTCTGTATGGAGGACTTGGAACAGCGTCTAGTGTGGCTGAGGAGGCCAATTCGAGAGTTACAATCTCTTCCACACTGAAGACAAATCCAATCTGTCCCCTGTCCAGCTCCCTGGTTTTGCTTCCTTTGTGACTTCCTCTTTGCCTCGGCCTGCTGGACAAGGGTCTCTTCAAATTGGGAGAGGCCGTGATGTACCGCCTGCCTCCAGCTGAACGATCAGATGTCAGAGTTTCCCATCTGTTGAGGTCTATTCCTAAGGCCTTCAGATCCCGCTTGCAGATATCCTTGTATCGCAGCTGTGGTCTCCCTCTGGGGCGATTTCCCTGCACTAATTCTCCATATAGGAGATCCTTTGGAATCCGACCATCAGCCATTCTCACAACATGCTCAAGCCAGCGTAGACGTCGCTGTTTCAGTAATGTATGCATGCTGAAAGTTCCAGCTCATTCTAGGACTACTCTATTTGGAACTCTGTCCTGCCAGGTGATACAAAAAATCCGTCGGAGGCAACGCATATGGAAGGTGTTCAGCTTCCTCTCCTGCCGGGCACAAAGTGTCCAGGACTCACTGCAGTACAGGAGTGTGCTCAGGACACAGGCTCTATAGACCTGGATCTTGGTATGTGTTGTCAGTTTCTTATTGAGCCATACTCTCTTTGTGAGTCTAGAGAACATGGTAGCTGCTTTCCCAATGCGTTTATCCAGCTCGACATCTAGAGAGAGGGTGTCAGAGATGGTTGAGCCAAGGTACACAAAGTCATGAACAACCTCCAATTCTTGTGTGGAGATGGTAATAAAGGGAGGTGAGTCCACACCCTGGCCCATGACTTGTGTTTTCTTCAGGCTGATTGTTCGTCCAAAGTCTTGGCAGGCCTTGCTGAAACGATTCATGAGTTGTTGGAGGTCTTCAGCAGAGTGGGCAACAATGGCTGCATCGTCTGCAAAGAGGAAGTCCTGCATGCATTTCAGTTGGACTTTGGTCTTCGCTCTCAATCTAGAGAGATTAAAGAGCTTTCCATCTGATCTAGTCCGGAGATAGACACCTTCTGTTGCAGTTCCAAAGGCATGCTTCAGCATGACAGCAAAAAAGATCCCAAAAAGTGTTGGTGCGAGGACACAGCCCTGTTTCACTCGGCTTTGGATGTCAAAGGGATCTGATGTTGAGCTGTCAAAAACTACAGTGCCTTTAATTCCATCGTGGAAGGACCTGATGATGTTAAGGAGACGAGGTGGACATCCAATCTTGGGAAGTATTTTGAAAAGGCCATCCCTGCTAACCAAGTCAAATGCTTTTGTAAGGTCTATGAAGGCCACTAAGAGTGGCTGTTGTTGTTCCCTGCATTTCTCCTGCAACTGTCGGAGGGAGAATACCATGTCAGTGGTGGATCTATTAGCTCGAAATCCACACTGTGATTCTGGATAGACTCTGTCTGCAAGCACCTGGAGCCTCTTCAGCACAACACGGGCAAGCAGCTTCCCTACAACGCTAAGAAGAGAGATACCACGGTAGTTACTGCAGTCACCCCTGTCACCTTTGTTCTTGTACAATGTGACAATGTTTGCATCCTTCATGTCCTGTGGTACTCCACCTTCCCTCCAGCAGAGACAAAAGATTTCATACAGTTCAGTGATGATGATCTCCTTACCGCATTTCAGCACTTCAACAAGGATGTTGTCCCTTCCAGGTGCCTTGCCGGAGGTGAGGGAATCCAAGGCCGCATTTATTTCTGCTAGGGTTGGTTCGCTGTCCAGCTCTTCCAAGACAGGCAGGCACTCAATGTTATTTAATGCTTCTTCGGTTACTACATTCTTTCTGGAATATAGCTCGGAGTAGTGCTGCACCCAGCGTTCCATCTGCTGTGCTCGATCCTGGATGATCACACCTGTAGCAGACTTCAAGGGAGCAGATTTCTTCTGTAATGGACCTAAGGCCTGCTTGATACCATCATACATTCCTTTGATGTTACCTGTGTCCGCTGCTATCTGTATCTGAGAGCAGAGCTGAAGCCAATAGTCATTGGAGCATCTCCTGGCAGCCTGTTGGACTTGGCTACGAGTGGCTCGAAGAGCTTGCAGGTTGTACTCGCTAGGACAGGCTTTGTATGCTGTTAGAGCTCTTCTCTTATCCTCAATGGCTGGCATTAACTCCTCCGAATGGGCTTCGAACCAGTCAGCCATCTTTCTGGTCTTCTTGCCGAAGGTGGACAAGGCGGTGTTGTAGACAGTGTTCTTGAAGTGTTCCCATCATTCAGGTGCATTTACATTTGCTGGACCTGGAAGGGTTTCCTCGAGTGCTTGGGCAAATTTCTTCACTTTTCTTTGATCGCGAGTCTTGTTGATGTCAATACGTGGTCTTCCTTCCTTTTTCGTGTGATACAATTTCTTTGTTCGCAGTTTTACTCTACTACACAGCAGGGAGTGGTCAGTATCGCAATCAGCACTCTGGTAGCTGCGTGTGATCATAACACTAGGAAGGCTAGAACGTCTAGTGAGGATCAAATCGAGCTGATGCCAATGCTTGGATCTTGGATGTCTCCAGGAAACTCTGTGTTGCAGCTTCGTATTAAAGAATGTGTTGCTGACACAGAGACCATAATAACAGCAAAACTCCAGTAAGCGTTGGCCATTTTCGTTCATCTTTCCAATGCCAAAACGGCCTAGACAAGTGGGCCAAGAATTGTAATCAGCACCAACTCTAGCATTAAAGTCTCCAAGAATGAACAGTGACTCTCTTTCAGGGACTTTTTTGATAGTAGCTGCCAGATCGTCGTAGAATTTGTCTTTCACTTCTGTAGTGGATGACAGTGTTGGTGCATATGCACTAATGAGGGTTACTGGTCCTGCTGATGAGTGGAGCTGCAGAGACAGGATTCTTTCACTCCCCACAGTGGGTGGAACAATGCATCTCAGAAGGGTGTTTCTGACTGCAAAGCCAACACCATACTCCCTGGTCTCATTCGATGGTTTTCCCTGCCAGAAGAATGAGAAGTTTTTTTCTTTGACAGATCCCGAGTCTGGCAGTCTTGTCTCTTGCAGGGCAACAATGTCCATCTGCATTCTACTCAGTTCCATGTCAATGACAGCTGTCTTGCGTACATCGTCTATTTCTTGCAGGTCGTTAGGAAAGCCGTAGTCAGGAAAGCCAGGGGTCATTGTCCGTACATTCCAGGTGCCCAGCTTTAGGGCAGAAGTTTTCTTATGATTGTTGCATGGTGCACGGTTGTCGATCTGCTTGTCGGGTTTCACCCTAAACCCCACGCACCCCGTGAGGTTAACAGACCATGGCGAGGTAGCACCTTACTGGCTGGGGGCTGCCCAACTTAAGGCGGGCGGTATCTACCTAGTGAGGTGCAATGACCTCTCCCACCGTCAGAAGTAGCCCCTGGCGTCCTGCTCTACGCCAATTGAGCAGAGACTTATAACCGGTAACTGCTACTTCCCGTGTTGTTTCGACGCTGTATGCGAAGCTGGAGTGTCCTCTCCAGAGCACGAAGCCTGGGTAAAATAATATGGAGGATAGGCTGTTACCCAAGCAGCAAATCCCCCCTCTCCATGTCGCTGAAATGGTCCAGTGGAAAGGCAAGAACCAATACAACTGGTTCCAGCGACGTCGCAGGAGTTGGCAGAATGAAAGAAAATGCCTCCGGAACTCCGGCTCCGGATTTTGCCTTGAGGTTATCTCCTGAAGCCCTTTCCATGAGTGGATATAGCCACAAGGCAGTGGAGGTTTAAATTTGGAGTTTTCCTTCTCCTAGATGGGCTGCCTTCCAGGGCTGACGAGCCCCACCTACCCGGCCTGCTCTCTTTTACCAAATTATGTAAGAGATAGGATTAGGGAATTTCATGTGACACATTCTCCTCCTCATTCTCTTTTTAAAGCTGAAATTCTGCTCTCCTTCATGGAGCAGTAAATAGCACTTTTCGCCCACCAATATAAATCTAATTCTTTTGCAAAGAAATCTATATTTACATTTGACAGTACTATTGCATTAGATAAGAGAAATGCATCTACCTGCTTAAAATGGTATTTTAAAAGTATAGTTATATCATTACATTTCAAAACATCATTCTTCATATGCATCAGTTGCCTTATGCTTCTGTTAACACAAAAGTAATCATTTTTAAAGCTGATTTTTAAAAAAATGTAATGCATTAGTGCCAAGCTTTATGGAAAAATGTTAAAGACTGGAGCCCATGTCTTCTGGAATATAAAGGGAAGGGCAATCACCTGCAATCAGGCAGAGAGGTTGCAAATGATTCCTGATACGAGGTGATTGCCTCCCATTTCAACCCCATAAGACACTGGCAACCATTCGGCTGACTCGACTACCCCTCTGAAAAGGCTTTTTTGGGAAATAGAGGGGGCTGATGTGGAAAGATGGAGAAGAGAAAAAGTTGATTTGAACTTTGGAGCTTGAATTCTGGCCAAGAATTTCAACTGATTATGCAGAAATCTTTATAATGCTTTATAATTCTAAAACTCTGGGACCAAAATCCGGTGCCCCTCCATTAGCAAACTTCACCACTCCAATGTTCTGTGCTATTTATGATGGCTCATATCAGCAAGTGAAGATTAATATATTCATTTTTTTCATGGAGCAGTAAATAGCACTTTTCGCCCACCAATATAAATCTAATTCTTTTGCAAAGAAATCTATATTTACATTTGACAGTAAACCTCCTACCTTAATGTCACGATGTACTATTTGATTATCATGGAGGTATTTCAATCCTTCAAGAATCTGTTTGGTATAAAAGCCAATAGTCTGTTCATTATCTTTTAGTGGTCCCCATTTTTATCTCAGAAGAGCTGAAAGGCTACCTCCAGGTACATTTAGACTTTGGTCTAAATGGGCAAGATATAAATTAATTAAATGAATAAAATATAGTACTATCGAAACAATTGTACAATGTGGTTAAAAGGGTTAAGCTAATACCACTCCAAACAGAAAAGGGCGGTAGTTATATGACCCTTGCTTAGTTACACTTAGCTATGTGAATTCTTGCTCCTTTTTTTTTCTTGTGGGCAAGGGATTACATAATTCTTCCCCTCACTGGCAAGGATGGTGAGGGATTTCTTGCTGGTCACAACAGAATTTTTTACTATAGCAAGAATGTGCAAAATGCCTACAAAAATCCACTTTGGGTGTGAAATTAATGCAATTCCCACATTTGCAAAAATTTATGCAGTTTGCCCAAGACTACAGTAATTGCTGCTTTCAGAATGTGAAGCACCAGATGGATTGTTTGTGTCTTTCTTAGCCATCAGCCAGTCTTTCGTTGCTTGCTTGTGGTGTGCCTGTGCTTTGCTTCTCAGATGGAAAGGACATTAGAGACCTTGTCTGCCAATTACAGAGAGCCAGAGGAGAAGCAAATGAGCTCTTTCTCTCACTCTTGACAGGAGCTGAGGAATCTTGTGGCGTTTTACAATTCTTCATCAAGATGCCTAGTCTTGAATTAAGGCAGACTTCATTCATGCAATTCCCAGAAAAGAATAGAGATATTCACAAAAATTCTTCCCATCCCTAGTTGTACCTGGATTGGACAAACTGAAACCAATTGATCTGATTGACTGACTTCAAGTCCCATTGATTTCAGACATTTAATTTCTCCTCCCTTTGCCCCAACAGTAACCGTATACTGACTTGACTTTCACAATGCCAGTGTTAACAAATTCACCCAAAGTGTGCATCCTTTTCAAAAAGGGTATGGCCTTTTTCTTTAAGTGTTATATATGAATGAATAGCTTTCTTGGCTGTCCTGCCCCCCTTCCCACTGGAGTCCCCAACCCTGTTTTGCTTACCTCAAAAGAACAACCTTGAAACAAGACATTGGGAAGGAGAAAGCAGAGTGGTTCATAAATGTTTATTTGCTCTACTGTATTTTCTTCCATTGTCCTGCTTTCTACGATGTAGGTAAAGAGCTGCTTTAAGTCAAATATGTCTTAGGGGACCTGAAGAGGCTGTGGAATGTGGACAGGATGTACAACGGAGATTTAAGAACTGGCTCCCTTTATGCTCTCAGTCCTTCCATCTGCCATATCAAACAGAGATGCAGACGGCCAGAGGGGCTCTGTGGCTTCCATTTAAAACACAAAGAAATGAAAGAATGCTTGAGGAGACACAGCTCCGCCACCATAATATAAATAGCTTTGCCTCCCAGAAGCAAATCGACTGTGACATATTTGCGGTGCTTTTTCGTCAGTTTCTTTGAAACGTGCTGAGATGTTTAACCTCAAGGAGCCTCACTGCTAAAAGCAGACCTATTTTTCATTTGCTTTGAAAGAAGGTTTTACTCAAGTTCCTTTTTAAATATAATTATTGGGCAGAATCCTCTTGTGTAAAGTTACACTGCAGATGACATAATCAAGCATGGATAATATTCGATTTGAATGAATCAAAAGCTTCCTTACCCCCATTGCTTTTAGGTTTGAAGGTAGCAAAGGGCTCCCTTTTGCCCCGAGGAAGCCTTTAGAAGCCTCAGGGTTAGAGATGGACATGAACTGCCAGTTCAGCCGACAGCTGGATAGTTGTTACATGGTTTGGCATCCCACCCCCTCTGGCGGGCACCCACTCAGAAGCAACACTCCAGGTTCTCTACCCCGCCTCCTCTGGCACTACCTTTGAGTGGGTGCCCACCAGAGGAGGTGGGGCGCTGAACCACAGAACACCTGTCCGGCCATTGGCCAAACTGCCACAAACTGCCGAACGGACAGTTCATGCCATCTCTACTCAGGATTGTGGGGGAGACTTTAATAGCCAAAAATCAGCACTAGATTGTGGCTGCCTAGGTCAGGACTGCTAGCAGCTACCCAGCAGTGACTTTTTAAAATTGTTAATGCTCCTCTTCCCTTTGTGTTCTAAAGTTCCCAATAACTTCCCCAGGGCAAAAGGGGGACTCTAGGAAGCCTGGAAGCCTAAAAAAGATGGGATAGGAAACTTTCTATGAGTTTAAATTGAATAATCCTTTTGCTAGAGGATGACCTTCTCCAGCTTCTGCAGTGTATCTTTATACCAATAGGATTACTTTTGCTTATCTTTTGAATGCAACAAGTCACTGGCCAGTAGTAGGAAACAGACTCTCCTTCCATCCACTTCATCATCACTTCAACACCCACAACAGAGTCTGAGGCAACACTTGCACAAGCACGCCTCAGCAGACACTTTCATTTCACTCACCTGGAGAAAGTCCAAGGCCTTTCTAGGCCATATTTCTTGTCCCAGGGCTTCCTGGGAGGGAGCTGCAGCTGTCCTTCCTGAGGATGGTACAGCAGTTGTATTGCTCTTTATGCTTTAAAGGAGGACTCTTCCTGAAGGACACCACCCCCTAAGTGCTGTTCATTACTTTTCTATGTAACAAGAAGTAATGATGTTGCTTTTTATCAACAATGCCTGCAACAATGCATTTTTTCCTCATGTAGCAAGCAACGTGATTGTTGAATGATTGTTATCGTCAACCTTTAATTATGAAAGGTGGCCTGAAGCTTCTGTTCCATTTTTAGCATTGTGTTACTCATTGTGTTATTGTTATTTCTAACCTTTTCTTATTTACAGTGGATGGTATGTCTTCTGTTGTAGCTTTACCTTGAAAACAAGGGTTTCGTCCCACACAGAACAGCAGAAGCTCCTAGCCCTATTTAGTCATTACTTACATGGTTCTGTCCAACAGGTGCCTAATCTCCCTGTTTCCATTGTTTCATTCCTCATATGCAGAATGACATATACACAAACCAAAGATCAGCTCTCCTTGTGACCAAGGGGCAAGTTTCCCATTGAAGAACCTCTCCTTTGCAAACATATCACTCTCCATGTACAGAAAATGGAAACAGCAGGCTAGATAGTGTCTTATTTGTGTATCGGAAAGAACCAGGGAAGTAATGACCAAATAGGGCTGCCCTGCATGTGTATTGGAAGAACCAGGGAAGTAACAACCGAATAGGGCTGCCCTGCATATGTATTCAAAGAACAAGGGAAGTAATGACTGAATAGGGCTCCTTTCTTTTCCTTTTCTGTTATACCCAGTCCAGGAAATGTGTTTACCTACATTTCATGCTTCCTGGTCAGTGTAAATGTTTGAGAATGAAGAGACAGGATCTTACACTGGCCTTGTGCGGAACTTACAAATAGTCCAGAACACACATGCACACCCTTCAATAAGCAAAAGTAGGTGATAACAACAACATATTGACAACGTAACAACAATGGATTGCTTCTGAAGCTCGGCTAGCAATAAAGGCAACAACTCACCTCTAGAGGTAATCAATGAGCAATGCAATAAATGACTTTTTTGCAAATTTATATTCAAGCTCTGATTCCCGCCCTCAGTGTTTTGGGGGACAATGTGAAAATCCATCTTTTCTAACTGGTATTTTACATTGTTCTGATGCTTATTGACTACTGTAGGGATATTAATTTTTTTATTGTACAGTTATTTTGTTTTTAATTTGTTACTAATGCTGTTCTTTTTTTAATGAGTAGGCAGGAGGAAAATATTAATAACAAGAAGAATAAATACTAAATAATAAATAACAATAGAGATTAAAGCACAATATAGAGAAAATGTTCATCTCTAAGATAAATCATGATGCCTCCTTTAGATTGACCCCCTTGATTAGTTTTCTAAAGAGGAAAATTGTTTCAACTCATTAGTTCAGTGAACACAAAAATGTAGGAAGTCTAAGACATTCCAGACAACCAGCAAATAATTTATTCCCTTCACTGTTATCTTGTGTCACCACAGAGCACTTTAAGGTGACTTTTGCTTCCTTGTGTTGTTTATCAATGCAATAAAATAAATTTTGCTGCAGTGATTTTTTTTCTAGTATTCTGAAGGACACGGGGTAAATCACGTTCTCCAGTTAAAAATTTTGCAGTTCAGGAAATGCCAATGTATTCATTATAAATTTTAATATGTCTTGGAAATCCAATTGTTCTTCAGGTTCTCTGTAAATTGTTCTTTGTGGCCTGAGCAGCATTTTAAGGACAGTTTTTTTCTAGAAGACTTTCTGAAGATGTTTCCAGATTTGCAATTTTCAAGGATACTTGAATTTCCCAAAGAATACATCACTGCTTCGGTGTAATGCTGATGAATTAGAAGTTTGGTTTTTTATATTTCGGTCTCAATAGAGATAAGGGTTTACATGTTTCAATTTAATTATCTATGTGTAGGTGGTTCTGTGATCAGATTTTGCTGCTTTTGGGAATGGTTACTTGTTTTGAAGCTGCAGTCCTGTATACGCATATACCTAAGTCACAGTTGTTCATTACATTAGAAATATGCACAGTTTTTGCAGGAACCCAAACCCACCCTTCCAACCAAAACTAGCAACATCTAGTTCCTTTGACCAGGCCTGTTGCAACCCTTCATGGCTGCTGAAACTGACATCCCCACTCTGCCCCATTCCACAGCCTCACTGTATCAGCTCACCACAGTGTAAAGATATCCAGCTTCTTCTACTCTGAACTAATTCTGCTAGTCTTGGCGCCTTAAGCCACTTTTGGAATTCCAAACATATTTTCTCCAACAGGAATTCCAGTTTATAGTTTAGACAGAATTTGGTACTAATTTAGGAGCATTCAACTCCTACACCCAGAGAAAGTCCATTAGGGTTTTCAAGCCTCCTCATCTTGCTTTTCCTCACCATCTCAGAGACAAATTCATACAGAATTCCTTTTCTGTTTTGCTCAAGGAAGGAGCCCTACATTTGCCTCCTTTCCCCCCAATTGATCTATTTGGTGACCATTCAATCTAACAGAATGGGCTGCAGGGTGAGCAATGCTTGTGAATCAGCACTCCGTCGTGGCAGACCTGAAGAGGTTGTTTTGAAGTATTGACGTTGCTAAAGCTGGCTATAGCTCTTTTTGAACTCACACCTCCTGTTTTCAAAATCTTTTTGCGAAGCACTCCATGGCACAGTTGTGGGATCAGGGGGAAATGAACTAGGGACCCTGGAGGAGGATAAGTTGAAGTAGCTGACTACCATGTGGCGAAGGAATGATGAGAAATGGGTGGTCAGTCAGAAGTAGGCTTAAGAACAGAATATGGTATAAGAGCCTTTCCTACTTGGTTCCTTCCAGTGGTGTTAGAGTGCAACTTCCATCTTTCCTGACCAGCAACATGGGTTTTATAGATCAAGACACCATTTAGGAAACTTTAGCAATGGCTGGTTGGATAGCATAGTGAATCGGGTATCTGATGGTGGAGACAAAGACTGAGACTTAAATTCCCTTCTGTGTGTCCTTGAATAAGAAACTTGGGCAGCTACACAGTCCCAAGGTGCCCACAGAAGAAGGGAATGTTAAACAGTTTCCAAGTATTCATAGGCATCATTCAGTCTCGAGAGACTATGGCAATGTGCTCTGTATGGAGGACTTCAATGCTGTATGCGAAGCTGGAGTGTCGAAGCCTGGGTAAAATAATATGGAGGATAGGCCGTTACCCAAGCAGCAAATCCCCCCTCTCCACATCGCTGAAATAGTCCAATGGAGAGGCAAGAGCCAATACAACTGGTTCTAGTGACATCACAGGAGTTGTCAGAACGACACGAACTGCCTCTGGGACTCTGGCTCCAGATTTTGCCTCGAGGTTGACTCCTGAAGCCTTTTCCATCAGTGGATATAGCCACAAGGCAGTGGAGGTTTGGAATCGGAGTTTTCTTTCTCCTAAATGGGCTGCTTTCCCAGGCTAACGAGTCCCACCTACCCACCCTGCTCCTTCTCCTCATGGCATGGGAGGAGTATTACCCACCTAGGAAACCATGGAACAGAGGCCATAAGTCAGAATTTACTTGATGGCATCCCATTATTATTATACTAGAAAAGGCAATCTGTACACCTAGGGTGGGTATCTGTGGGACCTGGGCCCAAAATATGGCCCTCCTGGGGTCCCAATGCAGCCTTCTTAGCTTTCCTAGGTAGCCACACCACCTTCTTGTGACATGGCTCTTTGGCGAATTCCCACCTTTTGTATTGGTCCCCCCGCCCCATTAAAAAAAAATTAAACAAGTCTCCTAAGGTCTAGGAGCTTAAGAATAAAATATATGGAGTTTTTGTTGTTTGGTCTGCTTTGTTTTGGTGCCAGACCTTTTGCCTTTGACTCCATCCTACGCTGGAATCCCTGAAGAGGTCTCTAAAAGGGAATTTGGCCCTCAAGTTCAGATTCCCAACTCATCCTGTACACAAACACCACCGCACTGCCTAACAATCAGGTGCGACAGTGATTTGTTTCCCCTGCTGCCTTGGAGCGAAGCTTATTCTGTCTCCCATAAAACCCCTGCTCTGAACCCTTTTGCTGTTGAAATACTTTACTTACAACCTTGTATTTATCCAGCCCCAAACACACACCATCATCAGAAAAGACATGTTGAATAGCTCAGTGGTTTAGGTCTCTGACTGTGGACCTGGAAGTCTGGAGTTCAATTCCCCACTGTGCTTCCTTGATGGGGCTGGACTCCATGATCCATAGGGTCCCTTCCAGCTCTGCAGTTCTAAGAGGAGGAGGAGGAGAGATGATGATGATAACTTTCTGCCACTGTCTGCCTCCACATCAGCCTTTTTTTTCCTTTTCTCATCCTTAACAACAGAAAAGCTTGCTGAATGAATGGTTGGATCAAACTGCAGTGTCTTCCATAGTGGCAAACCGGATGCCCCTGGAGAAATCATAAGCAGTACATAAAGATGATTATACACCGACCTTCTATACCCTCATTCCCTAACACCCCACACTGAGATCTGATGGCTGGCATTACACTGGCTGCAACATGCCTCCCAAAATGGAACTTGCCCCATGAATAATAGCCATGAGTGCAGAGATGGGGGGCATTTTTTACACCGCAGTTAGCCGGGCTGTTTCAAACTGTTCAAAAAGTTAGCCGTCAGTCTCAATCTACTACAGCAAAATGGTCAAACTTTTATTTGATTGCCCAATTTGTGTCTTGTCTCTTTCTCCAGATTGAGCATCCATGGTTTCTTCCAATTCCAATTTTACTCTTTTGCAGATCAGACTTAATGATGGATTTTTTTCCAGGCAAGAAAACGCTTCCCCTCTGCAGTTTGTAAGGCATGGACACTGCTTAAAAAGAATTGAATTAAACTGATAAGTAACAGGGCTCCTTAGATGCACAAAAAGCAGAACACAGAGAAACAACTTATGGAAAGCATAACTGATTTTCCCACATTTGCCCTCCTCCCAGCCTGGCTTTCTGCTTTTGACCCTCGTTCTTCCAATACTTATACCCAGCAGTCTCCTGCTTGTCAACCTACCATGCCTGGTGTCAGCCCTGCTCTTGCAGGGGATAACTTGCATGCTGGAAGTCTGAGAAATGACAGTCATTTGTTTCTTTGCTTTTGAAAATAAAATATGCTGGTTTTAGTTATAATCTCACGGGACGTCTAGAGTGGCTTGACGTCTAGAGTGCTCCCCCCAACCCCCCAAATGAACCACAGTACAATAGAAACTAAAATGTGGGAAAATCAGTTTTGTTGAATGATGACTCCCAGATTTCTGCAAACTGTAGTCCAAAAAAGTAACCCTGGATTAAGCACATACAATAAAAATAATTTTAAAATTATCTTTCTGTAAAGACCCAATTAAGAATAGTTACTAAAGATTTTCATGGCCAAATAGTGAAGCACACAAGAAAAACAGGGAGAGTCCTGGCTTTCTGAAAAATATCTAGGTGTATTACAGGAGAACACTTTTCCACTTTTCCAGTGAGGTTGCTGGAAGAGAAGAAATTATCATATATCTTCATCAGAGTTAGGAAGCATTATTTATTTCAACTGCTTTTCCCAATGCTGCTGGTTGATGGAGATTCTGGGAGTCGTAGTTCAAAAATGTAACATTTTCAAGCTCAGATCTCTCTCCCTCTTCTCCTTCAACCTGTGAAAGAAAGGGGCTGAACTGTGCCCTTATGGCACATGGTTTAGGAATGCCACCAACCAGGACTCAATGTGATTTGTTTTCTCCAGTCAGTACGGGGTGGGTGACGATTCCTTTTATGGCATACAGAAGTTTCCATAACAATCATCCATACTTTGTGCAGGGAAAAATTGGAACTCCAGAAGCATTATCTTGCCTAAACATATGCTTGTACCCATTTATCTCCCAGTTTCCTTTCTGCTGCTGGTTATTAAAAACAGAAGAACGCAAACACTCTTCTTGGTGTGGAGGGGATGACAAGTTGATCTATTGCGTTGGATGGGTAACACATGACTCTAGCAAAGTGCCCTTCTCTTCCTGGCTCCCCTGCCCTCCCGGAGGGTGAAACTGCTTGGTTGCTGGTGTTTTCCATGGGGCTTATCATCCAAAGAGGAATAAGAAGGGAAGAGAGCAGATAAATAGAAAAGAACAGAGAAAAGAAAGGATCATCCTTCTTTAATTTACAATTTCAAAAAGGATTATGTTAAATTCCCTTTCCTTGTTCTCATTGCTAATGTTTACAGTTAATCTCACTCCCACACTGGCCAGCATCTGCTTTAGAATAATCTTTATTTCTCTTTCCCCCTTCTCCCTTTCTCTCATTCACTTCTCTTCCCCATAAAAGATAGGCATCATTTCCTGAAAAGGAGAACACTAGAGTTTATTTCTTCAAAGGATCTACTTCCTGATTGGGCTTTTATTGCATAATGCTGCAGTCTCCTTCATGGAACTTTATACTTGATTTACTTTGGACTACAATACCTTCAATGGCCATAGGAGTGATTTTATGTCCTCCAGAGGATTCTGAGAGTTGTAGTCCAAAAATGTAAGTTATCCCAAACACTGGTTTTATAAGGCTCTCCTACATTTATCCATCTTAACCATCTTTTTCCTTTGAATACATTTTTGCACGTACAATGTGCAAAATCCTACTGTAGTAAATTTTCATGGCATAACCTAGAGCAGGTACTGGAATCAATTAATTTGAAGTAATTAAAAGCTTTCTATTCCCCTTCTCTTTTCTCCTGGAGGGCATGAAATGGATGTACTATGGGGCATTATTGGATCATTGTCCAAAATCACAAATACACACCCTTCTACTTTCAGCGCCATTCATCATTTCAAGATTTTATTACTTGTCCAATAATCTGACATCTGTTGATAAAAGACAGGTTAATAAATAGTTCAAGGCATAGCTATAATGTTCAAGACAGTGACTGGTAGAAAGAGGTATCACAGTAGCTTTCTTTGCTGGTGGGAACTTATTCTGATAACAGCACTAAGGAGTACCAGGATGATCAATGGCCATAAAGGAAAGGACAAGGTAGCTCAATGGTGTGGAGTTCAATTCCCTGCTGGACCTTCTTGACAGGGTCTGGATTCGATGATCCAGAGGGTTCCTCCCAGTTTTGCAATTCTAACTTAATTATCTACAGTTATTTACGTGACTTGTCACACCAAAACAAAAAGAACTTTCTCAACTGCTTTCATTTGTGTCTTGTGCAATGAACTGTTTAGCAGGAAGACCTCAGGTGGGGACTACAGGTGTATTATGGTACCTGAAGTTCCCACCAGCAAAGAAAGCTACTGCAATGCCTCTTTCTGCCAGTCGCTATCCTGGACATTCTAGCTATGCCTTGAACTCAAGACCATTGAACTACCGTGTCCTTTTCTTTATGGCCACTGATCATCCCGGTTGGGTACTCTTTAGTGCTGTTATCAAAGTAAGCAATGTTTCCAAGCTCTGGGTTCCAATAAACATTTGGCCAGTTCTTCTTCTACCCAGGTAGAATAACATGTTTGTATTTTAGTTTATTAGAAAACTGTTTTGCCCCTAAAATCTCCTATTTTCCCCTGAGCCTAAACACACACGCCAGAAGAAACCAATAGAATTGTTATTAATCTGCCTGTAAACCGGCCATCCAGTTTGTTCTCTTCTCCAGATATAATACTATGCAGTCTGGCTTTACACAACCAAATCGTATTTTATTTTGCAGTCCCTTCCCGGCCTTCTTTAAGAGCTTTTGTTTTTAAGAACCACATCATAAAATTTAGCAAAAGGCACATTGGTGCTTATTCTGGACAATTAATGACAAATCTCTTTTCTGTGAATTCTGTGACATGGTGGTTGTTGACTTTGCAAGCTGGAAGACAGGAAATTCTTTGCATTGTTGACCTTCCTTTATGATTTTAACAGCAGTTTTCAGCATTGAGCTGCTGTCTGCTTGGTTTTGGAACACACTGTCCTCCATAATATCTCCAGCCACATTCCCTTTCATTTATAGATGGGCTTCTGGCCCTCAATGCTTAGCCTGGGCTCTCTGCCCTTGGACTCTTGCATGAGGTATGCTGATGATTCGAATTAGCGAAGCTCAGTTTCAAGTTTAGAATTTTTCTTAAGACAAAACAAGCTTCCGAAGGAAAGGAAAATATATTCCACCCCTCATGTAGGTATATGAACAACTTTTGCAGAATTCCTCATTCTTTTCAAGACAAGATTCTGAGAAGTCAAAAAAAGTGCTCTCACGTACAGGATGAAAAAAAGAGCATTTATTTAATTGATGTTGATCTTTTCACATTTTGGTCTGTGTGAAATTGACTCTTTCCCCCTTAGAAAGGGAAGCAAAATTAGCAAACACACAGGCACTAAGTAAAGAGACATAAACAACCCATCCAATGCTTCCACTTACTGAAGTCAGCACATACATTTTGTGCAAATTTTGTGCAAAAAAACCCCCATTCTTTTACAATTGGCACAAAACAGCTGTTTTGAAGGCAAGGAGACTAGAATGAAACAATAGAAAATTCACATCCCTACATCCCTAAATTGGGTGAGCTTCGCATACTTCAAGTGGAAAGCAGAAGCCTGTGTCTAGGGGAAAGCTTACTTTTACGTTGAAGAATCAGATGTAGTGTCCCCTTTCAGCTGCATAACCAGAATGCTGTGGGACTCACATTTCCCAGCATATGGTTGTGCAGCCACTGTGAATTGCATATGAATACTGAAACCATGTGAATGAAGTAAGGTAGACGTGGTATATTGTGGAATATAGGCTTTGGTGGCAAGGGGTAACTTGATCAGAAACATAGAAGGCTGCTTTCAACTGAGTCAAGCATTGATTCATGAAGCTCAGTTTTCTCCAAACTCATCTGGAGATCCTGAAATTAAACATGGGACCTTCAAGCACTGAGCTACACCCCCTGCATCAGACACATTTAAAAAGGCAGAGATAGAGATAGACACATATTTCTTGCATATCTCTGGCAATATTTTGTTTATCCAAAAGTAGCTCTGTTTTTGTCCCAAGAGATGCTAGCAAAAAGGATTTTAAAGTCATGAGTTCCAGCAATAATGGTCAGCCAGTGCGGTATTTTTATGTATGACCGGCAGCCGCTACAAACACAACAGCAACCTATAAAAATAAGCAGAAGACACAAATCAATGCACTTTTATCACCTGCATAATTTACTTCAGTAGTGTTCAAGGTGAATATATGGATTTGTTTCATTGACTTAGCTCATGAAGCTTTCTGATATGTAACAGAAGGAGCTCAGTCAGACAGTAACAAGTAAATCTACAGAGAAATGTGGTCAGCCCTAAGGACTGTGGGGCTTAAGGTTTTGGCACAGAAGAAAACACAATGAATAATCAGGCCACCAGGATAGAGCTATGTAATAGACTTTGTGCCGGCCGCTTTTATCTTCTGTTCAGAAGCACTGTAGGTGTGCTTTAACACGGTAATTCTGTAAATGCAGTAATCAGTGAGAAGTAAAACTATGTAGATACTGGGCATTTTCCTATTCTGTTTTGAACAGGCAAAACCACTGGAGAGGGAATGAAGATTTGATACCCATCATTCTTGATTTTTATCCAGCCCACAAGGCTGTTTAGCTTGATTTTGCCTCTAGGAAAAGCAAAGCTATCAAAATGGTCACTTTTCAGAGATTAGCTGTTCTTGATAAAATTCAGCCCAAGCCTTTTTTCCTCCCTTGTTCTCTCATGCAAAGCAAATTAGAGGCAATGATTGGGCATATCCAGTGCTTGGAAAAGTTACTTTTGGACTAGAAATCTCATGCTGGCTGTGGGGTTCTGTGATATGTAGTTGAAAAAGTAGCTTGCATATCGTCCATAAGTACAAAACTTACTCAGAAAAAGCCATATCTAAATGGATTTGGTTCCACTTGTGTGGCAGGTAGCCTCCTCAAAGGTGTGCAGACATGGTAACTTTGTCAGAAGAGCCATTGTTGTGTAATTTCTGTCTTTGATGTTGGCAATAAATAATTACAGGCTGTCAAATCAATTCCAATGTACAACCATCTTTTCCAGGGTTCCCTAAGTATGGAGTACTCAGAACTGCTTTATTGTGCTTTTGCTCTTAGGGCATTCAGGGACTATGCAGCTTGCCCCAAATCCCACAACCTAGCCTTCTATATGGAGGAGGAGAAGGGGAAGAGCATGCCATCAAATAACTTCTGAATTATGGCTGTCCTTTCTAGGATTTTCTAAATATAGAATACAATGGTGGCCCTCTAGGACTTGTCCAATGCTACACAAGCTGTTTTTGTCCTGTGATGCAGAGTGAGGAATCAAATTCTCAGCATCTTGTCTCTGAAGCAGATACTTAACTCACTGAACTAGCTAGCTAGGTGAAGTGACAATCATATTATAGCCACTGACATTTCTGTGGGTGTCACTTATGTCTATAACCCTGGGCAGCAGCAACCCCACTTTAACAGCTGGTTCAGAGGACAATTTTAGAAAACATGTGTTGTGAAGCTGCAACATATGTTTATTCGTCATAGCCTGTGATTTTTCTCATTTATGCACTTTGCCTTCAGTGTGCCTTGCTTTGTGAAACCCCTGCAGAGTAAATGTGGGCAGTGGGTCGATAGAAAGTAAGCAAGTCTAATTTACAAGTTGATTCCCAAGGCTCATGTCTCTTGTTGTTGTTTAGTTGTTAAGTCGTGTCCGACTCTTTGTGACCCCATGGACAAGAGCACACCAGGCCCTCCTGTCTTCCACTGCCTCCCAGAGTTGGGTCAAATTCATGTTGGTTGCCTCGATGACACTGTCCAAGCATCTTGTCCTCTGTCATCCCCTTCTCCTCTTGCCTTCACACTTTCCCAACATCAAGGTCTTTTCCAGGGAGTCTTCTCTTCTCATGAGATGGCCAAAGTATTGGAGCCTCAGTTTCTGGATCTGTCCTTCCAGTGAACACTCAGGGTTGATTTCCCTCAAAATGGATAGGTTTATTCTCTTTGCAGTCCAGGGGACTCTCAAG
The DNA here is from genome assembly GCF_051106095.1 of Pogona vitticeps. Classification (NCBI taxonomy): domain Eukaryota; kingdom Metazoa; phylum Chordata; class Lepidosauria; order Squamata; family Agamidae; genus Pogona; species Pogona vitticeps. The sequence continues at coordinate 176,228,281 of NC_135787.1, forward strand.
AGTCTCCTCCAGCATCACAGTTCAAAAGCATCAATTCACATCTCTTAGGAAACCCCATTGTGGGAGTGAATCATCGGAGTATGTATTCCCCTAATCATCTGGTTTGATGTCTTTCTTACAAGGAAAGTTGAAGATGTTCTTTTGCATCACAAGCAGACCATGGGACAGCTGCTTTGACTTCTCTCACCTTTTCTTCACCTTCTTTTCATGCTCGAGATTTGCTTTGAATTATTTTAGCTCTCATCTCAGACACTCTGTAGAAAAGGTGTTTCAAGTATTAATTTAGACTCATGCCAGCTTAAGCTGGATGTATCCTATAGGGATTTCAGTTCATTTCATTTCTGGTAAGTAAATGGTTTCAAACTTTCCTAATGTCTTCATATTTGGGGTAGAGAAATGATGATGCTTAAAAAAAAAAGAATGTGGGAGAAAACTAAAACTGATGGTGTTTGGGCAGAGTTTGGAATAGTTATTTTTCTGGACCATATTTTTAAATACTGTATCTCCAACCTGGCAAGGTTGCTGGAGTGGGATTCAGGCAATTGTAGCCGAGAAAGTTACATTCACAAGCTCTGAGTTCCAATCTCTCCATGTGGCACCACAGGTGCTGTGTGAGCCCATCTCCCACTCACCTTGGCCAGCTGGGCTACTCACCCCCGGGGATCTTCTTCTCCTCCAGCAGTACACCATTCTGGACAGAAGCTTATCTTGTCCATGCCTCCCTCTTCAGGCAACCAACCATACTGATGAAGACATGTGACAGGAGATTCTCCCCACACAGCCAATGAGTGGCCGGCTGCCTGAGGAGGCAGGGAAGGGCAGCCTGAGCTTCTGCCTGGATTGGCATGCTGCTGGAGAAGGAGGTCCCCAGTGGCACACAAAGAAGGGTGAGTAGCCTGGCCAGCCAGGGAGTGGGAGATGGCCCCACACGACACCTGTGGGGCTGTGTGGAGAGATTCATACAAAACACTATGAAGTGCTTCGTGCCCATCTCTACATAGCACAAAGCAGTCCAAAGAATGAAATGCATAGATTTGTTACATTGGTTTCGTGCTATGGAATTCTATACCTCCCTTTGTAGGATGTCACCACAAATCTGTGACGTTTCAGCTTGTGAAACACCACCAGCAGCAGCAACAAGAAAAATAACACATTAAGAAATCTGTTCTTCCTAATGAAATCTATCAGGCTTTCCAGCTAAACATATGTTATCTTGCTTCTATAACATGGTCAACATGCAGGAGGGTTTCCAGATTCCAAGCATCTGGGAAAGAGTTTAGACATATGGATGGAATGCCAAGGTTCTAAGCTTGGTCTGCTGCACTAAACAGCTCAAGAATGCCTCTTGAGGATTTCAGGATTTTATCACCAGCCTCCAAGTGACTGTCAGCCTTAATTTAGAAAGTACATTCTTCAGTGCAATTGCCAATACTATTAAATGCTTTCCAGGCACATCAATACACCCATAGAGTATATAGTTGGCAATTAAAGGGCAACAGAGGAATTAAAGAATTTCAAAGAGCTGCTAGCTACTGTTTGTCTAAGCTTAAGATACAAAAAAACATGGTTTAGTGTGATCCTGAATGACGATACATGGATGAGAATTAATACCTGTTTGTGCAGTAGTGATCTGCGTGATGAGTTGTATTTGGGTCAGAAGACATGGAAAAAACATGAGAGGCCATTGTTTTTATTCAAGAAAAAGAATTGACAGTGCATTCAGAGAACAGACACATCAGTTGGAACCAGCTGGGACTGAAGATGGCATATTGGCCTGAGAAAATGAACTGGAAATGAAATTCACCGAAGACCAATAACCCTGTAAGTACCTACTGGTTCTGACATGCAGAGACATTACATCCACTTCTGAAACACAATGAGGGAAGAGGATGATTTTGGTTTTCTCAGAAGGAACTTGAGGGAGCCTAGGAGGAAAGGAAGGAGCTTCATGGTGGAACGTACATTTGGCAAGCAGAAAATCTGTTGATATTTGTGAAATATCAGAAGAGGAAACTGTTCTGTTTAGGACCTTGCAGTTGCTACCAACTGTAATAGATAATAGTCTACTGGTCACTGGCAGGATGATTATGGGGCCCATAGCCCAGAAACAAAATGTATTCTTCCAGATTCTGAGTATCTATACCCAAAAGGACTCAAAATGACATCTAGGAAACTTACAGTTCCCAACTAGACAAGCTTCAGTGATGGACCTGAATGATGCTCCTTCAAACATTTTCTGTGGTTTTAACCTCATGGTTCCTAAAAGACACTGGTTTATGGGTGTGATGTGGAATCTCCTGCATTAACGTCACCTGGCTTTCTGGGACTATTTATTCATTCGCATAGCTATGTTTCCACTGGCAACATACTAAGGGAAACATTTTCCTTACGGTATTTTTAGCAATTACAACGCCTTACTTCCAGTGCTGCGTTTTCTTCATTAAAATGCACACACCTCATGGAGGATTCCCTAAATAGAACCACCCCATGAAACTGTATGCTAAGCAGAGTAGCCAAGCAACTGCTCTACTGAAAGACTGAAGGCCCTTTCATATAGGGTGTTTCCAAATGAGCTTTTGGCCCAAAGATGGTTTTTGCCCTGTTTCGAGGCAGTTGCCAACACTGCTCAAGCTACGTGCACAACATGTGCCTGGAAGTTTCCTGAAGACAAGGGTAAGGTGTAACCAATCAGCCAGTACTTCTATTGCAACAGCTAATATTCCCTGAACCAGAAAATATGTGGAGGCAAAAAAAAAAAAAAAAAAAGGATTCAGCCACCAATTTGGCACATCAGAGTTTAACAGATTTTGCTTGCGTTCACACCAGTTAAGACAAAATGGAGAGCCATGGCTTACAGATCAATTAATGCACTGTGATTAGATTTGGGCTCACGTATTTTCCCATCTTCTTTTCTGAGCCTATAAAGAAGGGACACGTTGCAGTGTTACAATATCTGAACTGGGAAACTGAGCTTTATTACAACCACTGGATCCCACTTGAGATTTTACCAGATGTTGAACTACAATGCCTGTCATCTCCAGATAGCAGAACCATTGGTCAGGACTGATACTACGGTAACAGGCATCCAAAAGCATCTAGTACTGAAGACTGAAACAACTGCTCTAAATTATGAGTAGCAAAACTTAGCAGGGGTCAAAACTGATTTCGGATCCAAACGTTTAACAAAACCACAATTTGGTGGATGACCATGTTAGGGAACAGTAGTTAAGCATCTCCTCCTCATGAGCAGGGGAGGAGAGGGTTGAACCACCATTTAATTATGTACAGTCCCTCAGGTAAAGGGATCATGTACCTTTACATCACAGGTTTTGCATAATGAGGCAGATGTTCTTGTAGGACTCAATACAATCAGAGATGGGCATGAACCATGGTTTGGCGATTCATGCCGGTTCAGCCCTCCAGCGGCACAGTCATTCTGTGGGTGTCCTGGGCTTTTCGCCTCTCAAAGGCCAGCAATGCAGCTTCCCAACCCTGCCTCCTCCAGCATACACCCACTCAGAGGCAGCGGCACGGCTTCACACTATCTCTGAGTGGGCAGCTGCTAGAGGAGGCAAGGCCGGGAAGCTGGGTTGCCTGCAGAACAGCTGCGTGGCCAAACTGGCAGCAACCATCAAACCAGCAGTTCATGCCCATCTCTGAATACAATCACAAGAACTGCTTGATGTGCAAATTAAAATGTTGTGAGGATAATTTGAGACTATGCTATGCTCATTGCTATTATGTTCAAACTCTGACTTTTACTATGGGTAAATAAACATACTACAGTTTTGTGAAATGCCTACAACTTCCTATACGATCCACCAAAGCAGTTCCCGTATGCTTAAAAAGATTTCTCTAAATGGACATAAGAGCCATGGCTGTCTAGGCCAATTTAAAAGCCAGTTAAATTCCATGGGGGGGAAAGAGGCATTTGGTTAAATATGGCCCATCTGATGAAATATAAAAGTGATTTACTGAGTTTGTTCCTGTTCTTCAAGCTGCTTGCATTGAGAATAAGAACACAGTAATGGCCGGTGGCTTCTTCTATAAATGTGTCTGGTTTGCTTTTAAATATTGTTTTCCAAGCAACTCTGTGCCAGTCAATGGTTCATTTCTGCACAATTTCCACCCAACCTAGACCTCATTGTACAACTTCTTTCCCCCACCCCGTGTTTTCTGTAAAGCAATCGGTCACTGTAAAGCACAGAACATTCTCTCAGCCAGTGTGTTCTGCTCCCTCATCGATGCATCCAAGAAATGTTCCAGCATCATTCAGCAAGCACAACCGTACTTTTATCATGAAGGCATGCTTCTGAGCCATAGGACCATACCACCCTAAAGGTTTAATAACGTTCTTTAGTATAGCTACTGGTGTCTGTTGACACTGGGATATTCCAACTGGCTGAGCTACAATGGAACTGAACTAAAGGGGTGGGGTGGAGGGAAGTAATGATATTTATAACCTCATAGCTGCCAGCAGGCTCACATGCATCATGAGTCATTCCAGATGTGGATATAAAACAGAGTCTGTCTGTGCAAAAGGAATTCCCTGATCCCAAAGAGACTAGGTTGAAAGGCAAGGTGCTGCTACTGAACTTTGTCAGAAAAATTGTTCTTTGCAAGAAGTCTTTTAAAAAAAAAAAAAATCACCATCTGCTCCAGACATTTGCAGAAGGTTGAAAGGAAAGGCCTAATCTATAGATACCCCTTCATTTGGAAGAAAACCGAGGATGCACTGGAAATCGGTGCTGTTGCTGTTGTTATATTACAATGCGCATGCCACTGTGCCTCCCAGGTGGAACCGAGGTAAGCATGATCAATACTTTTTGCTTAAAGGAGACCCAGAGCTGTAACGAGCCGTGTGGGTATCGGTGGCTTTGCTGACACATTGACTAAGTTTGGGCCACAGGAGGGTTGCATATATATCGGGAGAGGGGAGAGGAATGCAGATAAACACCTGGGGCTGAGGATGTGACATCAATATTGGTTCCATGCTGAGCCCATCTGTTTTGTGCTCTCTCTTCTTCCTCTGGAAGGAGTAGTTGAAGGCACTATATATACTCAGAACAGGTGGGTTTGTGCCCTTCCAGGGGAGGGCTCTAAATTTCAGCACCCTGGGTTAAAGTCTTTTTTGCCCCATTCGCTCTGAAACAGAACAACTGCTTTTTCACACACGCTTTCCCCCTAGTCATCTCTACCAGTATTGAGAGCTATTTGAGATGGGCTAGGAGTGACTATTATTCTCTTCCCAGCTGAACACCATTTTGCTCTGTTTTCTCGGACAAATTGAAACAGCTTCCTCTTTTCCTGCTATGAAATGTGGATTGCAATTGGGACTTACTCAGGAACAAACTCCTATTCACAGGCACTGCTCTTTGATCGCCAGCAATTTTGCACGGGTGTTCAAGCTTTTTTTTATAGATACAGCAGCTCCATAGGCTGAAGACCTTAACTCACCCTTTGCTGAGTCCACAGCTCAAGCGCATACAGTTATGCATTTCTGACGGGCTGACTTTAAACACATTGTGCTGGAACGCAACCTCTGGCTGTGCTTTGGCTTGGGGAGATCTACTTACAAAACCAGATTTAACATAAGGAGGAAACGACTAGCCATCTTGAAATATCTATGTGTCTTTTTCAAGAGACACATGTTTTGCATTGCTTGGGCTGCATCTGAATGCCAAACGCATCCAACTGTAACCTTTATTTAACCTCCATGTATTGGTTATACTTTATAATTGGCATGTGTGTTACATTTATATCCTGCCCTTTGTCTCCCTCTCCACCACTTTATCTTCACAACAGCAGCTTGATGAGTAAGGTGAGTTGAGAGAGCATGACTGAATAGTTCTCTGAAGAGTAGAACTCAGTGAGTTCTACTAGTTAAAGGAAAGACTAGAATTTTAAACTCCTAAAGTCCCAATCCAACTCTCTAAACAATGCACTGGCTCTTAAGTGACACTCCCTCTAATTTTCTGGAATGCTGCACAGGAGCTTCCCCCTTGCATGTGGAATTCCACCCATATCCAGACACAAATTGGTAGAAATACTGGGTCAGCCGTATGTCTCCAATGCAGCACTGCGCATCCGTACAGTTTAGAAGGAATGTTGCTCTTATTATTTTTATGCTTTCCTCTCCTTTCACTGGGTTCAAAGCAATGTTCTGTGGGGTGTGCGGGTGGGTGGGTGTGCTTCTTTGTTGGGTTTTCCAGTCCAACCTAACATCAACCAAAGCCAGGCCAATTAAGTTTCAGCAAGTTATGAACTTTGCTCAAGGGGGGGGGGGTACTTTTCACCTGTCTCTCTTGTGTCTCATAAAACATAACAACATGAAGATATTTTACAAAAATACAGTGACTCTGGAAGTTAAAACAAACCTTTCTGTCTTGCCCTCAGCATCAAGGGAGGGAACCTCACAAACCTCTAAAATTCCTTGTTGAGGTGCCTTGTATGTCAAGGGCCAAGGCAACTAAATTGGTGAGAACATGTGAATATCCTTTCCCATCCTCCATTGCCAAAGAGGTGCCTAACAAAAGGAGAGTGATGATGCTAAGGCAACTGGGAGGGAGACAACCTAGGCTCAATCAGTAGGGAATTCCAAAGCTAGGGAGCAGCTACCCAAGAAAGCCTTGTCATTACCAGCACCTTCTGAAGCATATCTATTGGTGATGCAAGAAAGTGCTTTTCTCGTCTCCAACAGACACACCTTAGAAGCTGATAGGAAAGAGTCTCCCTGAAAAATTTTCAGAGGTCAAGAAGGCTAATATGAAACAACACAGTCCATCCATTAGTTTGTATTAACTCAAATAGGCTTTTGGACTGAAGTCATCTTCAGGAACAAAATTAACATTAGCTGTACATGCAGAAACCCCTTTCCATGTCCTTCTTCCTTACATGATAAGAGAATGAGAATCTTCAGCTAACAGGACTTATCCTTTCAGTCTTAGGCAAAATTAAGATTTCCCAGAAGCAAACAAACAAAATTACTCCCTGGAAATTTTTAGAATTTGAGGCTACCTGTGATAACGTCTGATGAGTCTTTTTACTGATGATGACCAAGGAAAGTCACTTGTCTAGTTTGATTGAAATGCCTGTCACAGAGAAAGTGAATAGCTCTTGGTAGAATTTTGGGAACAAGCCTTAAAGCCACAGGTTTTCAAGGGAATTTTGGCAGAGCATAAGAGTTACATTTGTCATCATTAAAATAAACCTCCCGCCTTTGCTTGGCTTGAATTGTAAAAGCGAGTCTGTTCGTTGAATCATAGTGGCATAGGGGTTATTTTAGGCCATCTATTGCAACTTCCTACTCAACAGAGAAAATACGGAGCTCAAACAGCCCCAAAATATGGTCGTCTAGCCTTTGCTTAAAGGCAGCCTTTGAGGGTGACTCTTATAGGGAATCCTCCAGAAAAAGCAGCTTCTGCTAAATTCTATGTGACAGCCCTTCAGGGATATATGAAGAGTGCTATCCTGTCTCCCTTGGTCTTCTGCTCTCCAGGCTAAAAATATCTCCAGGACATTGCCCTCAGCTTTTCTTCATAGGACATGTCTCAATCTTGTCCTTCTTTTTCCCAGTTTGTCTAAAGAGTCATATTTCTTGTACTCCATTTTTTTAAAAAAATTATCCGCAGCATCCCTTTGAAAATAAACTGGAAACATTATTCTTCAGACAACAGCTTTCAGAATGCACCAAACGTTATGTCCATGTGGCAAAATCCAGTGTGAAAAACAGTGTTCCCAAGCCCTGTGTGGACACAGCGTTCATTTTAAAGTGATGGCATTCAGAACTGGACTCAGTTCTCTGTAACAGAAAATATGCTACTCAGTCTGTGAAATGTAGTGGTTTCGTCATAGTGCAGTATGGGAGAAAAAAGTCCCAGATTTTTGTGGGTAAAAACTGGATCCAGCACTAATTCTAACATTCTTGTTAGATGCCTCAATTCTTCTCTGTGTTTCTTTTACTAAGAATCAAGAAAGGAATGGTCATAATTTACTGTCAACAGAAATAATTGTCAACTTGAGAGAATCAGGACAAGCCCTATTAAGGACAGATGTCTACAACAATTAACATACCACATTATCTGTGGACTGACGACTGTGAAGTCAGTGACATTTTTAAAATGTGATTGCTCGCACAGAGCAAAGGCAGCTAATTTTTAAACTAGAGGATTTGCAAGTGATAAATGCAGCATGAAACTAAAAACTCAGAAAAGTGGCAGATTTTGTTGGTGCTGCTCATCTGCTAGCCTTGACTAGGGTCATCAAGTATTGTGATCTGACACATGTTTGTCAACATTTGCCTTAGTTGAATCTGTGTCCACGCCAGGAAAAAGAACCAAGTTTTATCATGAAAATATTTTCCTTGGGCTGTTTCTGTCTCCACTCAAAGAGATTGAGGGTGGACAAAGTGTGGCCCTCCAGATGTTGGTGGACTGCACCTCCCAGCATTCCCTCCCTTTGCTGGCTGAGGCTGATGGTAACTGTAGTCCAACTGCATCTGAAGGATCCTACTTTCCCCCACCTTTCAAAATGAGAGAGACAGAGAAAGAAATTGTGAGACAAAATATTAGATTGTGGGACACTGGAACATATCACAAAAGCACATTGGCTAGAATTTTTTTTGCTTGAGGCTTCTACTTCTTATCTGTCAGGCTCTACCAGGGCTAATCACAACATTAGACAGAGTGAAGCAGCTGTCTCCAGGCCCTCTGAGGGCTCTCATGAAGCCCAGGCGATTTCACACTGTGAGCCCCCATCATTGTTTAGAAAGAGGGCAAGAAATATTTTAACGTAAAGAATGGCATGCTTTAAAAAAACCCTCAAAGGATTTATATATTTGGGCACTTTAGAGTTAAAGTGAAGGACCTTACACCTTGGCTGAGGCGACCCCCCCCCCCTTTTGTGAGGTGAACCCTAGGCCAAAGAGTCCTGCTGGGGGCCCCTCTTGTAGGGCCCTGCTGCCTCAGGAGGTGGATCCTAGTGACAGGAAGAAGCAGCACACTGTGAGAACAGACCTCTAGGTACATCTCAAGCCAGTTGCCCTCAAGTGTGGTGGGGTATCCACCACTGAAGTAAAATGTGGCGGCAAATCCAGCTGGGTTCTCACATGTAACATTACAGACATCTTGTCTTTCACTTTCAGCAAAAACTCATCTTGGCCTGACAATGAATTTGATGCTTCATGTGCCACATAGTAGCCACTTTTGTCTCTGCAAAGCATTGCTAAGCTCCATGCCTAGCATGCCAGGCACCCTGTCCTGAGTTCATAGCTTTCACCTCCTGTTTGAAGGCCTAAATCTCATGACACTAGGTTAAACACCTCCTCTTTGCTTCACTTTCGCCATCAAAATGCTAAAGGAGGGAGGACAACTTCAGCTGGTTTCAGACCGACCCTTCCCATAATCCATTGGGTGTTGTACCCTAGCCACGGCTTTGTGTGCTGCTGAAACTCGGTGACCAAAGTTTTAAGAAACAACACTGCTGTGCGGCTGTGGTTGTTTCAAAAATGCACATTCATTGTAAAATAAAGTACACAGAAAACTTGTGTCCTGGTTGGAAGAAAAATCTTGCTTCCCAGAGGTTTTATGGAACACAATTCTCCTATAAAAACAAGGTTTGCTCTACCTGCCCACCTTGTTTTGAATCAAAAGAAAATGGTCTCTGCCATCAACGTAGTACTGCTGAATTTTGGAAGCACATCACCAAATTCACCAGCAATGCTGTTGGGGGGAAGGGTCACATGCTGCCCACAGGCAGCAGGTATGCAGTGCTTGTTCCCTCTGAGTGAATTATGCTCTGTGTGAAGAAGGGCATCCTTTTACGCAACCACAAATGCTTGACAGTTAGTTTCATTCAGGGGCCTTAAGTTCTCTTGTCTCAGGAGAAGCTCTTTTCTCCTAAAGAGTGCACACCCCAAAGCACAACCTACTGTTTGCCAGGGGGGTAAACAGAAGGAACGTTTAATCTGGCTGCACATTGTCCACCCGTGATTAACCTCTCCTTTTGCTTATCCTCCTCGCAGATTCTGGGTCATGCATGGGCCATGCAATCCACAAGAGAAAGGTGTGGCATGGAGCTTCTCTTAAACACCTGAACTTCTTCAGGTCACCAAATGAAACAGATAGGCAGGTCCTTCAGGGGATGTAAAGGAAGCCGTTTTTCACATAGTGCCTAATTACTGTATTTGCTGGGGTATAAGACTACTTTTTTGCCCTGAAAAACATGCCTCCAAGTGGGGGGTCGTCTTATACGCTGGGGGCACTTCAGTTGGGATAGACATAGCTGCCCATATTGGCCTTCCGATGCTCGCCCAGTGCCCATAGTAGCCTCCCGATGCCTGCCCACCTCATTCTACATAACGTCCAGTATCGTGTGGTATCCAGTACAGCCATGGCGAGCATCAGCAGCGAGACAGGGGTGCCAGCTTTTTTGACGTGACCGGCCCGTTCTGCTCAGCGGGAAGCAGCGGCGCTCCGGCCCGCCCCTTGTCCACGCAGAGCACACACATGCGCACTTGCGCACTAGTGCCGGTCACAGGGAGATGCAGGGGTAGGCTGGAGGCGCTGCGGTCACACTGCAGCCATACAATGGTGACAATGAATAGCACCTTCTATTTGGTGTGTGGAAGGTATGCAGAAGAGGGGGTAGTCTTATACGGCGAGTATATAACAAACTCTATGTTTTGAGTGGAAATGTTGGAGGGTCGTCTTATATGGCCATTCGTCTTATACGCCGGCAAATACGGTAACTCAGAGAGAGCAAACAGCAGTATTGTGGTCTAATAACAGAAACAGAAGATTGCATGCATATCCTGCTTCTAGCATTACCAACGAGTCTTATTGGCCACTGTGGGATACAGGATGCTGGCCTGGACTCAGCCAAGCCCTTCTTGCACTCTTGATCTGGGCTTTATTGGAGTTTTTGTTTTTCCTCTTAGTCACTGCTCTTCAAATTTCCTCACTGGTTCCAATGCACACATAGAACCAGATGGACCATTTGTGATGCCTAATTTATGCACATCTAGCTCCTCCTAAGCTTCTGGCTAAGGTTTCAGACTTCATTGCAGTTTAAAGTGAGAGATTCATTTGGAAACACCCAAATTCTAGAAGGCAGATTTATTTTCCAGCCTCGTCTGGTTTTCACCCTCTCCCCTCCCAGACAGTTCCGTGTTTGCACTTGCTTCTAAAACATGTTAGCCATCTGTAATTGCCCTCATGCATTGATGCTGAGGCTCAAACTGCTTTGTTCATATAGTTGTTTCTCCCTAATGCTAAGAAGAAATCCGTATTTCAGACTGTCCTTGGAGGCATGACTATCAGGATTATGATGTTGACCACCTGCAGTTCAGCGTTTATCACTATATTCTCGTAGGTGTAAACCCACCTCCAGGTTTTGTGGGGCCCTTGGTAAATGGCCCTTGGTGGACATCCTACATTCCAACAGATGGGCAGGTTTCTATGATGATGATGCACATCATGGTGCCTAAATGGTCAGACCTACCATCTTACACACATGCAGTTGATTTGCTTCCGCTATCATCTGAAGAACATTTGCCAGACCTACATCTGACATGTCTAGATCAGTTTCACACAGGTCCCACTAAAATCAGTGTAAAACTTGACATTCAACGGGATTCCATAGACTAGCTATTACAGTTGTGCCTCGCTTTACAATTGCCCCGCATTACGACAAAACCGCATTACAACGATCTTATTGCGATCGCAATTGCGATCGCAAAATGATGGTCTAAATGGGTTTTTTTCACTTTGCGATGATCGGTTCCCTGCTTCGGGAACTGATTCTTTGCAAAACGACAATTTTAAAATAGCTGATCGGCAGTTTCAAAATGGCCACCAGGTAAACAAAATGGCACCCTGTTTTCTGGGACAGATTCCTCGCAAGACAGGCAGCGAAAACAGCTGCCCTATGGAGGATCTTCGCTGGACGGTGAGTTTTGACCCTATTGGAATGCATTGAAGGAGTTTCAATGCGTTTCAATGGTTTTTTTCACTTTATGATGCTTTCGCTTAACGACGATTTTCCTGGAGCGGATTATCGCCGTTATGCGAGTCACCACTGTATTTTGACCAATTTATTATTATTATTACAAAAGTTGGAATTCTTGTGAAGACTGACCAGCACACTGCTAATGGAGCAGAAAGGTTGCTCCTCCTTTTAGTTCCTAAGATTAAGTTTATTTCTTTTCAGTTGGAGAGAGGAAAAAAAAGGTCATTCCATCTGCAGCAGTCTGGACTCTATTTGTGCTAACTACTCCCCTTCTAGAAAGTGCTTAACAGCTACTTGATCCCAGAGGCACGAGCCTTTGGCAAGAGACCTTAGATTCTTTGCCAGTGGCTCGCCCTCTTTAAGAGCAAGGGAGCAAAATAAATAAATTATGAATATAGGAAGAGACTGCTTGTCAGTAGTTTAACTATATATAATGTTTCTGAGGAGTTTTTTTTTCTTCCCTTCCAAGACTGCCTGGAAAATGTCACACCCTTCTTTCCATGACGGTGAGGGTCTATGAAACTAAAACACCCCATGACGCTGATGGTTTCCGCCGGGTCTGAATGAATTCCTTACAGCTCAATAATTTCTTATACATTGGTGCTGGCTGGTTAAGGACTTGGAAAGTTCTGGTTTCAAATTATTCCTCAAATAGCAGCTGTATCTGAATTTGGGGGATAGGTGGAGAAATACCTATGTCTATTTTTTTAAAATATTAATTCTTCTAGACCATTGCATTGCCAAGCTCTTATACTATGGCAATTTCTCTAAGGAGCAACCTGATATAACGGGAAGAGTCAACACACCGCATTTATTGGAATATTAGTCCAGATGTGTGTTTAATTCAAGATAACATTCCCACACTTATTCCCTCCAAATTGTCTTTTGGCAATTACCCTGCCTGTTGCCTGCTAGCTACCAGTAGCCAGTGGCCCTTCAGAGTCTTTCCAGTATCCATGTGTGTGTGTTTAGTCGTTTAGTCGTGTCCGACTCTTCGTGACCCCATGGACCAGAGCACGCCAGGCCCTCCTGTCTTCTACTGCCTCCCGGAGTTGTGTCAGGTTCATGTTGGTTGCTTCGCAGACACTGTCCAGCCATCTCATCCTCGGTCGTCCCCTTCTCCTCTTGCCATCACACTTTCCCAACATCAGGGTCTTTTCCAGGGAGTCTTTTCTTCTCATTAGATGGCCAAAGTACTGGAGCCTCAGCCTCAGCTTCAGGATCTGTCCTTCCAGTGAGCACTCAGGATTGATTTCCTTCAGAATGGATAGGTTTGTTCTCCTTGCAGTCCAGGGGATTCTCAAGAGCCTCCTCCAGCACCACAATTCAAAGGCATCAATTCTTCGGCGGTCTGCTTTCTTTATGGTCCAGCTCTCACTTCCATACATCACGACAGGAAAAACCATAGCTTTGACTATTCGGACTTTTGTTGGCAAGGTGATGTCTCTGCTTCTCAAGATGCTGTCCAGATTTGTCAGCGATGACAAATCCAGTATCCATGCCAACTAGTTAAGCTTCAGCTGGCCTGGTTGCATGATCTTAAAAATATGCTGAACAGCCTCACTTTCTCTCTCACACTCTCTTTGACAAAATGTGTGGATTGCACTGTATGAACAGTAAAAAAATACAGCAAAACAGAATGTGGTACCGTCATTTGCTAGCATTTTAAAAGAGTAGAAAAGGATGACATGAAGCTGTTTTGAATGGTAGGACTGCTGGATAGCTCGTTGGTTTAAGCCCGAGGTCCCCAACCCCCGGTCTGCAGCCTGGGCCATGATCTTGGCAGGACTGGGCCACGGAGACAGATCTCCCGCCCCCTGCACGCATCTCCAGCATGTACACCCCCACATACATGCATGGATGCTCCGCCCACCCATGCATGGGTGCCCTGCCCACCCACACACACATGGGTACCCGACTGCCCACGCACGGACACTGCCCCCCACACGCTAAACTGCTTCGTGGTTCGGAAAAAGGGAGAAAAAAGTGTTTGAAGTGTAAGACTTCAAATTATTTTCCACATGTGCAAAGTGGTTGCTTCATAACTAGATGAGGACAGAATGTCTTTACATTCACAAAATTAGAGCTAGGGTTTGTGCCTCAGCACCCCTTCCAAAGGATGCATCTGCAGTGTCTGGAAATTGCCATATTTTAAAAGAAGCAAACACAGGAAGTGTCTGGATGGGTACTTTGGGCTTACTGGTGGAGGGATGAAGGCATCTTAGGGCACAGTTGGCAAAGCTCAGGAGCATTTTGTTCAAATCTGTTGCTAAAATCTTTTTGGGTGTGGGGGCTCTGAGGGAAGTTGCCCATCAGAATGCACATGTATATCAGCATTTGGGAAAGGGAAATTGAGTGCCCTCTTACATGCAACCAAAAGCATACATCACCACAAATTACAATTAAAATTGAAAAAGGACTTGATTTGCATAAAATTGTATAGTAAGACCCCCTTATCTGTGGGGGATCCGTTCCAAGCCCCCACCACTACTGATGCTGAAATAGAAGCACTATTTTAATAGCCAAAGCTATACATAGCATGGTTTCTGGATCCCTCTAGTGGCCAGTTCTGGTAACTTCATCTTTAGTTATACTGTATTTTTCTGTTTATAAGACGCCCCCATTTATAAGACACCAACCCACACACTTTTCTAACCCCAAAATTAAGAAAACTTAGCTTTGAGTATTCAGCCTCTGGGCTCAGAACACTCCGCCATTAGGAGTCCCTGTTGAATCTGAGCCTACAGGCTCCACCTCCAACAAGGTGTGTTCCAGTTGGATTATTCAGCATCAGCTGACATCACTGGAGGCTCATGACTGGAGGCAGCTAAGCCTCCTGATTGAAGGAAGCCTGTTTGCAGAGGCAAGGTATGGGCTGCTTTGTTCTCTCCATGTTCTCAGCTTACTTCAGTGTAAAATACACCCCTCGATTTTTAGTGTAATGGTTTTAGGAAAAAGTATCATCTTATATTATACATGGAAAAATACGGTACATATTTCTAGGATTTTTCTTTTAATATTTTTAATATTTTCAGACAGTGGAAAAGTGAATCAGCGGATACCGATCGTACAGATACAGGGGTCCTATTTTATATGCTAACTTATTTGTGCGGATACAAAATCAGAGATGTCATCTACAATGTAAACAGAACAATAATGCATCTCACTCAATTGCACATGACGCCGACCAAGGGACCTGTGTGCTGGCTGAATTCAGCTACTCAGCTGCTCCTAACTGAGAGTAGGCCATTCCTGCTCTCTGATCTTGTTAGTACAGTGGTGCCTCGCACAGCGAGGTTAATCTGTCCCGGATTAACCCTCACTGTGTGAAACATCGCTGAGCGGGGCAGAAAAGCCCATTGGAACGCATTAAACAGTGTTTAATGCGTTCCAATCGGCTGCTGTACTCACCATTCAGCGATGTTTCTCCGATGGCCGGCAGCCATTTTCGCGCCCTCCCCTCGCTGAACGAGGGCGCGAAAATAGCTGCAATCAGCTCTCTGGCGGGTCCAAAATGGCCGCCGGAACAGCCGAAATGGCCGGCCGCAGTGTTTTCGCGCCCTTGGTAAGCGAGGGGAGGGCGCGAAAACGCTGCGCGCAGCCATTTCGGCTGTTCCGGCAGTGTTTTCGCGCCCTCCCCTTGCTTACCAAGGGCGCGAAAATGCTGCGGCCGGCCATTTCGGCTGTTCCGGCGGCCATTTTGGACCCGCCAGACAGCTGATCAGCGGGTCGCAAAGCGAAGGTCGGTAAGCGAACCGCTTACCGACCTTCGCTCTGCAATTTTCGCCCATTGGGGGCATCGCTCTACGATCGCATTAGCGATCGCAAAAGTGTCACCGTAAAGCGAATTCATCGCTCTACGGGCCGCTCGTTGTGCGAGGCACCACTGTAAAGTGGTTGGGAGCAGACAGCCTTGAAAGAGCCCTTCATAAGGAAGAAAGCCCTTTCAATTGAGGACTATTCCCTGGGGGAAAGGAAATGTTCCTGTGATAAGGGAACGCAAAATGGGCTAACAAAGACAGCCTAGTCAGCAGCCACAGAAAGTGCTCTGACTGTTAGCTGGAGGGCTGTAAACATTGAGGAGACAGAGCGAAGTGCATGGAATGCTAAATATTCTGTCACAGATCCATTTGTGCACATTCTGAAAAACATGAAACATTGGCATTTCCTATCAGACTCAGCTTGGTGCCGCTGATTGAAGTGGAGGCCCATTTTCTGGCCTGTTGTGAAAACTCATGCAGATGGTATTTTGCACTTACCAATTCTTCCACGCCAAAGGCTACATCTAACATTTTCTTAACCTGCTCCTGGGGACTGCTTATGTTATGACACATCTTTGTATCATTACATCTTTGTTTCATTGAGGAAACCAATGCAGGGTGCTCAGCTGTTTGGTTAACATCAGGAGAGACAGCGATGATATAAACCAGGAAAATCCTGACATTGTTGGAAGGGAAAAACACACCTCAGGTTACGCTGATTAAACATCAATCATAAATTAGTGTTTGCTCCTACATTACACCATTTAGGAATACAGCAGGGGCCAATTACCTATGGGATCAGTATAGTATCTGCTGATTCATGAATCCATGTCTGAAAATATTAAAAATATTAAAAGAAAAAAACCCAAAATATATATTTTAATGATGAAACTGGCCATTAGAGGGAGCCTGAAACCATGCTACGTATAAAATTTGCTTGAGAAATATCTGTCTATGATGTCATTACCAGAACTCATGACTAAAGAGAGACAGACCATGCTATGTATAGTGTTCACTATTATAATAGCATTTGCTAAAACCCTGTTTTTCAACATCCGCAGGGTGGGGCTTGGATCTGATCTCTTATGAATACAAGGGTCCTACTGTATCTATCTCAGTGGATGATTGCCCTCCTAAGTATTATCATGATGAAGGTGATGATGATGGACCTGAAATAAAACATTAGGTGCATTAATGAAAACAAATACTGCATTATACAATTTCCATTCATTGTACAACTTTCAGTCATGCTTCCTGTCTATTGTCTGGATGAGAGCTTCTTGATTGCTTGAGGGGGTACAGCATAAATTTATGAGAAATTTTGGGGAAGGTTGATGGCACCTTCGTTTCAGATAAGGTAGCCATCTTATCTGATATGTATCTCATCTAGTTCCTTTTTAAATTTATTATTATTTATTCCTTACACTTACATCCTCACATTTTCCCCAACAAAGAAGTGCTCAAGCAGTTTACAGCCTTTATTGAACAAGTAAGATTTCACTCTAACCTAACCGGAATTGAACAAGGCCATCCCTACCATTTAAAAGCATTTAAAAGCAATCAGGCATATACACATTTTAAAAGACCATGGGCTTCCTCTGAACATTTACAAAGAAGTTCCCCAGCCATTTCTGAGGTCAGAATGTCAATGGAAACAACATTGTGTTGCATCATTCCCTTGTTCCCAGGTAGGGGTGACCCAGATCAACCCTCCCCCATGAGGCAGGAAGAGAAGCAGAGCAAAGCAAAGTGTGCTGCTTATATACCACCATGTAGCACTTAAAGCATTTTCTGGATGGCTTACAACAGAATTATGCAGGCTGCACATGCCCCCCTCCCAGTGAGCTGGGAATTCAATTTGCCAACCTCAGAAGGATGGAAATCTGAGTCAGCCTTGAGCTGGTTACCTGAATCTGCTGGGAATGAAAGCAGGTTGTGAGCAGTCTTGGCTGCAATAGTGCAGTTTAACTACTGTATCTGGAGTTAAGGCTTGGTCCCAGTACTGTTGCCCTAGGGTACCTAGATACCATCGAAAGAGAGAAAGAAAGAGAGAAGAGAGAGAGAGAGAATGAGAGGAGGGAATTGCCACGTGATCCTTATCTACAGCATATTAAAGTCTTGTGTAGCTGTGCCTCCTGCAAATCAGGACATCTGCAGGAGAGCTAGCTTAACAAGCTGCAAACAAACCTGTTTGTCAGTTTATTTATTTATTCTTGTTTGGCCAGTTAACATGAATTTTCCTAAGGAGATCTGACTTCCCAGGGACAACACAGCAGATGAATTCACATTTTTCTCGCTGTGTAGTGGCACCCTTGGTTACCTTTTAAAACAGCACTATTTGCTGCATTTAATTGATTTTTTTTAGATTCTTAGTTTCAGAATGAATAATTTTGTCATTTGATATGAAAAAAAAAGTACTAAAAGCAGCCCTAGCTTTGTGGGTGGGAATAGAACTGAGACATAGGATATGCTGAATAGATGATGCCAAATAGGGTGGCTTTAAATGAAGGAGCCCTTTCCCACCATTTGTTGCCATCAGTTCCACTCAAGTTGACACAACACACAACACAATACACTTCACCTGTGGCAGAGCCATTGCTACTTCAGAGGAGGTCAGAACACAAAAGAAATAGCATCTTCTGATACAGGAATCCTCAGTCTTTAACAGGGACATTAGATGTGAATGCCCCTTCATCTAGAAAAGTCTCTAGCAGAGCAAAAGCAATGAAATATAGGGCAGCATTTTGGTTATTAAAGATTAGTCAGCATGGCTGGCTGACTTGTTTAGTTGAACTGGGTTTGTTCTGTTTTGTGTTTTGTCCAAGAGCCTTAAAAAAACCTTTGAGCAAACACAAGTTTTTGTGTGTTTTCACACTTCTGACCAAAACAAAGTCCAAAAGATGGAAGGCCAGCGTCTCACTCTGTTACCAAAGTCAGGGACTTCAGGGGGTGATGGCTGGGGGAAAAAGTCATGTTAAATTCCTCTTTCTCATCGATTAGGCTGTATTAGCGCAACGGGAGAACCTTGAGGAGGAATTTTAAAGCCCCATGAGATTAGCTGCCTTCAGCCAGGAGCAAAACAAAGAGCTCTTTTACCTCATGGCCTCTAGACGTTGTATAAAATGTGTCTAGTGTTGAAAAGCAAAGCCAGTGTAGGTTGTAGTCTAGGTGAGCACACACACACACGCACAGACACACAGAGAGAAAAAGAAAGAGAGACAGAGAAACAACTGTCTGAATGTTAAGAAAAATGCCAATTTGATGTTTCTGATCTAATAAGGAAGCAAATCATCCAAATCTTGGCTGCACAAAAACCAGACAATTTTGCACAAAAAATAAGGGGTTTGAGCAAAATATTGTGAAAACTCCCTTAAAATTCCTGGGAAATTCCTCCCCATCCTTGCAGGTAGGAGGAGAAGAATGTTGCAATTCTTTGTCCTTCCCTGCAGAGTTAAGGCAAGTATGGAGTTACATCTCTAACTATAATTCTTCATTGGAGCCAAAAAACAGGACTTGGTTCATGGCAGGAAACCGCACATTGTTTAATCAGGCTGCCTTGATATCTTTGTGTACCTGTGTCTTCCATGCTCCACTTCCACAACTCCATACACCTGCACAATAGTTTCCTTTTCTATTGGGGTCAGTGGAGGAGTTGTTCCCATGATTTCCTACTGAAAATCAGTTGCCTAACCAAAGAAACTACAGTTGCAGTTGCCATTACCAAACAGTTAAAATATTAGAATAGCACAAGGAGAAGTCATCAAGAAAAGATGGAACCACAAATCAGAATGAGGCATAACCCAGCAGTGGAGACTATTCAGTCCTCCAGATGTTTGAGACTACAGCCAGAATCCTATTGGTGATATGAGCATATGTAAGTGAAATTATATTAAGATGTGATGGTGAATGGTTGAGTTACTAATAAGATGCTGGTCACATTCTTGGTTGCATGCCAACTTTTGCAATGGGCACATGACTAGCATGCAACCAGCTCCTCATTGATCAGCAGCAATTTGCTGCCAGAATGTAACACAATTTTACTTATGCATGCGCAGAGCACCAATAGGATTCTATCCATTAACTCCCAGAAGTCTCAGGCAGCATGGCTAATGGTTAGAAACTGTGGGAGTGTAGTTCAAAATCTCATGAGAGCTTACTTTTCTCTGTCCTAGAGAAACCCTTTTCTCTAACCCTTAATCCCTGTTCTCCCCCCCCAAAAAAATTGTTTTCTTTTGTTTTTTTCTAAGACCAGGTAGCAGGAGAGCATATAAACCTCTGCCTAAAATCCTGTAAGAATAGAAGTCTGTGAGCAAATATAGGACTGTCTCCTTTTGCATTACTGCCGTTACTGTTCTTAAGCATCCAACATTTATTTCAGAGGAATTTGTCAAGTAACTTGGTGTACTGAAACCAGTTGAATGTGAAATCCAGCCTTATAAAGAACTGGGAATTTCCTGCCTCCAAGCACTCATCAGTACTATGCACGATGTGAGTCAGATGCACAATTAAAAGAAATTAGTGCATCTTGAGATGAAATAATAGTTTTACATAAACTCCTCCAGGGGAAAAGAAAGGAGGTAGCAAATCACGTTTAATATGGCCTTGGTTTTCTTTGAAACTGAACAGAGTACCTCGCATTGCCGCTCTCAGTCAGCGTAGGAGGAAGCCAAGTCAGCAGAAAAGTTTCTGCATGAGTTTATCTAATCACTGAGCTACATATGGCCTCCACATCTTTCTTCGTTCTAGCTCCCTCCGCTGTAGCTTTCTCAATTTACTAAGCAATAAAGGCAATGGTTACAAAACAGAACAGAATGAGATGTCATGATTCATGCCTATGAAGAGTAAACAGATATCAAGGCAGAAGTGGAAGAATATCAAGTATCCTGGAATGGAAGAGCAGAAGCTTCTAGAACTGGGGTGGGGGAGCATTTTTCTGGGGGAGAGGAACCCAATGAGACTTCCCCTTGGAGGTACACATGGTTGCTAGAAAGCCCCACAGTTGACTCAGACTTCCATCCTTCTGAGGTCAGTAAAATAGGTATCCAGGTCATGGGGGGGGGGAAGCAAAATATTCCTTATTTAAGTATGTTGTAAACCACCCAGAGAGTATATAAATTGAAACAACAACAACTCTATCCTGCTGAAATCTAAAGATGTTCTGCAGGGGCTTAGGAGTGAGAAATTAAGCTGGGAGCCACATATGGCCCATAGAGCATGTGTTACCCCCCCCCCGACACACACACATACACATTTAAAATTTGATTTTAATTGATCTTGCAGTGAAGGCGTAAATAGATTGGTAGGACACCCAGTATGATAGAGAGGCCAGAGCGCTGGGCATATCCAAGGGAAATGGAGATTTAAACCTCTACTCAACCACAAAACATGGGGTGACCTTGGTAGTTGTTTGAGTTGCCCAATTGGTTAGTGCACCAAAGCTTGGAACTCAGAGAGAAGGGAGGAAAGGAAGAATGTGTAGCTTGGGAGGAGTCCTGGATGTTTCTGTCACTGGAGGGACAGGTGGATCCAAAAGCTTGGGATATGGGCAAATTAGAAACACTAAAACAAAACAAAATTTCCCACAAAGCTGCTATGATAGCTCAGAGAATCAGATAAGGGAGCTTGATTCCTCACTGTATATCCCAGGACAAGAGCCAAGCTCTGTAGCCTTGGGCAAGCTGCACAGTCCCAAGATATCCCCAGAAGGGAATGGTAAACCATTTCTAAGAATTATGTACCTACAACATCCGAGGGGGGGAGAGTTTGCTATAGGTTTGAATTGTTTGGATGGCATGAAATTATGGTGATAATTATACAGGTCCCAGAAGTATGGTGGGGTATGATTCAGGTAGGGTGAATGGCACAAGAAAAAGGATTAAAATATCCCATTTTGAGGAGCAGCAGATCCATTTTGATCCTGGAGGCCCTATAACTGCTTTAAACTTTTTTAAAAAAAACCCTCCTCACTCAGGATATACTTATCTTCTGGACTGCCAGCTATGTGTCTTTAAACTCTACATTCTCCATCATCAACAGTGGAGCACAGGAAACATGTTGGACTCTTGCAGCAACAGTGAGAATGCCAGTTCCTGGACAAGTAACTTTGTTAGTCTGTTGCAGCAAAAAACACAGAGTCTTGTGGCATCTTAAAGGCTACCAAATGTGACTTGGAAGAAGCTTCAATGGACTTCAGCACACTTCTTTATGCAGTTTATGCCAAAGAAAATGTGTCAGTTTTTGGGGTGTCACAAGACTTTTTGAAGAATCAGAAAGGTCTCCCACATGTCTTCCTTTCCAGATGGCAGTCATCAAATGGAAGACATCCTGTATTGAAGGAAGGTGATTCCAACGCAGATCCATTTTAACGATTAAAAAAAAAAAAAAAACTCGCCAGAAGAGAAATTAAGGATCTTGACATTGACCATCAAGTTTTAACACCAGGACAACAGATCCAGTCTAAAGATTTAAATCTTTGTTCGTTTTGCTCATGAGGATGAGGAACTGCAAAATTAATATTCTAGCTCTGTGGGAGTGAGGTATTTTGTGGTGCTGGCCTTCCAGTGACAGAGAACAAGACATATATTTCTGACAGATTAAGCAAAATTGTGCAAATTATGTTTTGCCTCAAATAACAGAAAAGAAGACTGAGGGGAGACATGATAGCACTTTTTAAATACTTGGAAGGTGGACATACAGAGAAGGGGCAGGATCTATTTTCAATCATCCCAGAGGGAAGGGCATGTCATAATAGGGTCAAGTTACAAGAAGCTGGATTTAGGCTGAATATCAGGAAAAACTTCTTAACTGTTAGACCAGTACAACAATGGAACCAATGACCTTGGGAGGTGGTGAGCGCTCCAACACTGGAGGCATTCAAAAGAAAATTGGACAACCATCTGTCAGATCTGCTTTGATTTGGATTCTTGCATTGAGTATGGCATTGGACTTGATGGCCTTCTAGACCCCTTCCGACTCCATTATTCTATGATTGTATGAATAGACATAGCACAAAACAATGATGCCCGCTGCTTTGTTGTGTAAACTTTCGAAGATCAATATCATCATCCGAGGAATGTGCGTTTTCTTCTTTCTGTGCTCGTTCTGTCTGTGTGAGTTCTTCCATTTTTAAAGGGAAATGAAAGACCACCAGTCTTGTACAGTATTGTCTGTGTACATTGTGGAATTCGTAACAATGCTCTTAATCCCTGGAGGAAAGGCATCTTGCAGGGCTTGATATTTTCTGGCTACAGTGTCACATCTGGTTGAGACAGCCTAAATCAAGTAGAACAAAGAATTTAGCAGGTATTCTTTACATTTTCACTACGGGTGGGGCAGACACACTGGTCACTTGGCCAGTTTTCCCTGCTCAGGTGAAATGTACTATGCTGTTCTACTTTTGTACAACGGCCAAAATCCTACTAGTTACGTCTGCAAGTATAATGCCATTGGCAGGCAAATGGTCTTAAGAAATCGGAACAGATGTTATCTGTTCTGCGACAAATTCAGTGTGCAATTAATAATATATAGCCTGTTTTTTTTAACTTTAGGCAAATCACCTCCAAAAGGTACACCATTTGCATTATGCAAGTGCAAAACCACAATATAGTGGTGCCTCACTTAACGATGATAATCCGTTCCAGGAAAATCGCCATTAAGCAAAAACATCGTAAAGCGAAATAAAAAACCCCATTGAAATGCATTGAAACCTGTTCAATGTGTTCCAGTGGGGTAAAAACTCACAGTCCAGCAAAGATCCTCCATATGGCGGCCGTTTTCGCTGCCTGTATAGCAAGGAATCCATCCCTAAACACAGCGGGGAGCCATTTTAATTACCCGGTGGCCATTTTTAAACCGCCGATCAGCTGTTAGAAAAACGTCGTTTTGTGAAGAATCGGTTCCCGAAGCAGGGAACCGATCATCACAAAGTGAAATCCCCCCATTTGGACCATCGGATTCGTTGTAATGCGGGGCAATCGTAAAGCGAGGCACCACTGTACTGTAGAATGTTAGTCCTTTATTGTTAATTGTGAATCTATATGTGCCAACTAAATAATAATAAGTGTGTGCCGTCATGTCAATTCTGAGTCATGGTGACACATTTCAGGATCTTCTAGGTAGAGAATACTCAGAAGTGGTTTACCATTCTCTTCTTCTAGGGGCGCTCTGCAACTGTGCAGCTTACCCAAGGCAATACAGGCTGGCTCTTTTCCCAGGGGACATAGTAGAGGATCGAACTCCCAGCCTCTGCAGCCAGATACCTAACTCATGAGCTACCCAGCCAGTCCATATGTATCAATTAGCATATGCAAAGCATGTGCATACCTGCGCTCTCCTTTATCATTTATTTGTTATGTATATTCTCCTTCATGCCCTTCCCAACCATAAAAGTGTATTCTGGCAGTTTGAAAACTCAACATATTTGTTGTGGTCTACTTGTTGTGAAATAAAAATCCACCTTTTCAGATGTCCATGAAATGTTAGTCTCTGCAACAGATTGATGTGGCTGTTCCTTAGATGATGCGCGTCCATATGTATATGAGGCTGTTTCCCCCCCCCCAGGATGAATGCTTTAAACATTATTAACGCGATCATTGTTGTCTGAATTCCTGCCAGCAGTTGTTTAGCAAATAAACATAATAACTGCTGAGTGACTTAAGTTTTAATTACTTAGCAATTAATACCTCACAATTTCGGTTTGTTGAAATTGCAGAAGTGAAAAGTGCCACAACTTGGAAGCAGAATTCAAAGGACAGCACAAGAGAGGGTTGGCCATACTATTAGGCACAGTCACAGGCAGTCATCTTAGGCAGCAGATGGTGGTGGTCATGTAGGAGAATGGTGGAGAGTGGCATCTCCTTATTCTTTGCCACAAGCAGCAAAACACTTGAGCGCACCTGGCAGAAGAAAAGAAGGTCCAAAAGATCACACTGAAATCATGCTTCATAAACCTATTACTGAAGGGCCAATATTTGGGATACAAACTTACAAAGGAATCATAAGTTGAATGGAGTGGAATAGAGATTGGGCTTGATTTGATCACCTAAACTCAGAAGCCCAACACGTGTGGTTTAAATATTATTCCCATCGGAAACTCTTTTTAGACCACTGGCTGATTCCCTTTTCGGATTATTTTCCTGATCTTCTCCCTATTTTCTTGAGTGATTGCTGTGCTCCCCTCAGTGAGGCAGTGGCAAACTACTTAACTGCCATTTTGAAACTCACTGTTGCCTCATAACGTTGAACTCTTCTTTACCCCATTTCTCTGGGTAATACGTATTACTTTTCATGATTTTGTACTTCCTCATTAATGTTGATTGTATCTATTTCCCCTGAGTTTCTGCCTAATGCCAATAAAGGTTTATCGTATCGTATTATAATATGTCCTTGAATTTCTGCCTGCTGGGAAACATGAAATAATGAAAAGCATTTAATGTATTTTCTTAATTTTAATGGTTCTTATGTGGATTAGTTTATTTGATTCTGTTATTTTAGTTAAACCTGGCTTAATTTGTTTACAGTAGAATCCCATTATCCATAGTATCCACTGATTCATGTATCCACAATCTGAACATATTTAAAATATTAAAAGAAAAATCCTAGAAACATAATTTCTAAAGATGACGGTACCAGAACTGGTCACTAAAGGGAACCAGAGGCCATGTTATGGATAGCAGTCACTATTAGAATGTTTGCTATAATCTGCAGTTTTCAGCATCCCTGGGGGGACTTGGAATCGATCCCCCCGAGGATATGAGGGTCCTACTAGATCTTATTTTAAGAAGATTGTTAGCTACATAGAGGAATATCATTAATACGAAAAGAGGGGTATCAATTTAAGACATAACATTTAAGGAACTCTGCTGGAAGAGGCATATGATACAATGATCACTGACAATATCTTTCCCATCTTGCTTCTTCCAGCAACACTTTTCCCATCTGCTCAGCGAGTGA
The DNA here is from genome assembly GCF_051106095.1 of Pogona vitticeps. NCBI lineage: Eukaryota > Metazoa > Chordata > Lepidosauria > Squamata > Agamidae > Pogona > Pogona vitticeps. The sequence continues at coordinate 176,253,999 of NC_135787.1, forward strand.
AGAGGTCCTCAGCAGCGTTTCTTAACCCAGTGCTTCAGAAGTCCCAAGATGATGTGGATCTTCTGTTTGAGGTTCAGTATGCATGAGACAACATTCTCCATCTCTCTTTGCCAAGATCATATCAGTGACGCCATATAAGATCTGATTCTCAGATTCAGACTCAGATCTGCCTGGCTTGGTTTGGGACATCTTTCCCAACTTCTTTGAATCAATCTGATTTAGTTCTGTGTAAGCAATACAGAGCTTACCACAAGGATCTCATAGCACTGATTTACCTGCTTCCTATGCTGTGTTTTTTAAAAGTTTCCTCCAGTTTCACACATTCAGCCTCTGCAGGAAGAAAATCAAGGCTCTTATCTTGCCTGTCACTTGAGTTTAATACTTCAACAACTTTAAGTTAAAATCAGTCATTTGATTGGGTTTATATGCTGCCCCTTGAATACAGCAATAGGGCAGCTTGCAATAAAATATTAGAACAGGCCAAATTCTGCAGGGAATTTAGTACAATGATTTGGTAAACCCATGTCCAGTTTTAGGGAGCAAGTTAAAGTTCTGTGATACTCCCTTTGAAAAAAAAGGAGATTCCTACAGACAGAGAACTAAGGGGAAGGACACATCGGAGAAGATCCTCAGCTCTGCTGCAGAGTGCAGAAAACCCCAGATTTAAATCTCCATTATGTCCATTGTTGGGTTGGGAAAATCAGTGTAGTCAGCACTAAACTAGATGGACTGATGTTCTGACTTATGTTCCCTTAAGGATAAGCTGGAACGTTTCTGCTCAATCTCATTTTGTCTATGTACCATCAAGACACACTACACTACTGGCAATCCTAACAGGTACATGAGATATTTAAGGAGTGATTTTACCAGTGCCACCCCAGCAGGAATTTGAACCCAGGTCTTCTGAGTCCTAGTCCATTACATTTGCCCATTACACTACACTAGCAGCTCAGACTTCAACTCATGTACACAACCTTTTCCTCCCCTCTCTGGAGGAACATTCAGTCAGTTTATTCTGTCACTGCAGCCTGAAGTGATGCAGTGTTCCAGACCCAGATTTACTGCCTGCCATTTGACCTTCTGTATCTCTGTCCCAGTTTCTTCTAGGCGAGCTGGAAATCAACGATGACCTGAAGATCTCTGTCAAAGATGAGGAGCTGGCTTCCATGAGGAAGACGACGGCATTTGACACTCTGTGCAATGATGTCATCCCCAAAAGCATCACAGACATTCGTAGGCTGAATGCCAGGTTGCTGGGCTACCCTGGGATGCTAAAGAAAGAGGATTTTGAAAGGATAGTGTTGACCATGGTATATGTAGCATACAGGGCAGCAAAATCCCAAGGGATCCAGAAAGACATCTGGACTGAATCCTTTGTGGACCTCTACAAGGCCCTGAAACATGACTTGATGGTCTCATCCAGCCAAACACCATCATCTAAAAGGACTTTATAGACTATAAATGTGCTTTGATAGGAAATGCATATGCCTCTGCTTGATTGTTTAAGACTGCAAAAGATGAAAAGTTTTTTTATTATTCTCCAGCTCCTCCTAGAGGGTACCTGTTGTAAAACCAACTGTAGAGAAATGACTGATTCTATTGCTTTTCTTGAGAGACTTCCAGATTTCAACCCATCTGAATTTCTTCATGGATCTTGGAGTCCCAGCCTGCTTTTACTTCTGAAACGGAAATGCATTAAGAATGCTCCACTGTTCTGTTTTGGTTCAATGTCCAGTTTCTTATACAGAGCACAGTTGTATGCACAGTTCCCTACAGGAGAGATGACCATGTTCTCCAAAGTTCTTAATAATAAATAATCTCAGAACCGCAGAGCTGGAAGAGACCCTATGGATCATCATCACATTCAGGGAGGCACAGTGGGGAATGGAACTCCCAACCTCTGCTTCTACAGCTAGATAGCTAAACCACTGAACTATCCAGCAGTTATGCCTTAGGTTAGGTTCAGATGAAGCAGAGTTTTCTTGGTATTAGTGATGGTAGGAATAGTGACTGTGGCATATTTTCCCCCTGAGCTATTCTAAATGCTTTCAGCATCCTGACCTCTCCAAATAAACATCATTTTCCCACCTGCACAAAATATATTTGCCTGAGAAGCATAATAAAAGTACACACACACACAGAGAGAGAGAGAGAGAGAGAGAGAGAGAGAGAGAGAGAGACTTATCATATACAGAGATTGACCAGAGTGACCATACCTCAACACTGGTAATTGTTGTTGCTGTTGTTGTTTAGTTGTTCAGTCATGTCCAACTCTTCATGACCCCATGGACCAAAGCACGCCAGGCCCTCCTCTCTTCCACTGCCTCCCCAAGTTGGGTCAAATTCATGTTGGTTGCTTCGATGACACTGTCCAACCATCTCATCCTCTGTCGTCCCCTTCTCCTCTTGCCGTCACAGTTTCTCAACATCAGGATCTTTTCCAGGGAGTTTTCTCATGAGATGGCCAAAGTATTGAAATCTCAGCTTTAGAATCTGTGCTTCCAGTGAGCAACAGATATTACACTGATAATATCTTCTACCGTTTTACCTAAGGAAAGCAGAGGAGCTTAGCAGGTGAAGGGTAGGCTGTGTAGTATATACAGGTCTGCTCTGTATCTCCTCACAGACTTGGCCTACAGGGAAGGCTGGCCTTGAACTTTTTCTTTTTTCTTGAGCAGCTATGATGGGAGAAGCAGCACGGGCCATGTAGAAGAGGAGAGGTGGAAGGCTTCAAGTAATGCTATTTCCTGGTTAAGCCACTATTGACCTCTTATTTGTGTGTTTACGCTTCATTCTAATTGTTAAAATGAGAAGGGTGACATGCAGGGTGCTTTTCTTTGGAAATAAAATAAGGAAGAGAATAAGCTGTGGGAAGAAAATGGTCGCTATTTTTCATCCGACAGTAATGTATTCCCTCTACATATGTGTAGAGCAATTGCTTTCATAAAAAATGCATGAGTCTTTGAATTTGTATTCGCAAAGGCTTTCATGGCCGGGATCTGATGGTTGTTGTGGGTTTTTTGGGCTCTTTGGCTGTGTTCTGAAGGTTGTTCTTCCTGACGTTTCACCAGTCTCTGTGGCCGGCATCTTCAGAGGACTGGAGTAGGAACTCTGTCCATGCTCTGTTGCTGTTTGTTGGAGAGTTGAGTATTTATAGCTGTGGGAACATCTTTTGTCCTTTTCAGGAGATAGGGTGATCAGCATATTTTTGTTGTGGATATATTGTTGTGACAAGTGGGAAAGATTATCTGTTACTGTAGTTGATGGCTGTCTTTAGCTGGTCTCTTTTGTGCAATGATCCCTGGTCCTTGTGGCTGGGTAGAGTTCTTGACCTTCAGCAGGCTGTATTTTCCAGTGATGGAAACATGGCCAAAGAGCCCGAAAAACCCACAACAACCATCAGTCTTTGAATTCTTTGAGAGAGCTTACTTTTGAAAGCATATTCTTACAGAACAATCTTAAATACATTTACTCAGAATCAAGTTCAATTGTCTTCCATTGGCCTTTCACCCAGGTAAGTGCACACAGGGTTGCAAGTCTTGGACAGTAGGAATGGAATCAACCTTTGGTCCTCCAGATACTGTCGGACCACAAATTCCACCAGCCCTATCCAGGATTCCTAGTGGTGAGGGATGATGGAAATTACAGTCCAACAAGGTGAGCCATGCATTCCTCATCCCTGGGCTAAATGCAACAGTAAACTTCTTAGAGTACAGTCACTGAAATTGGAAGGGCCTTTGTTGAGACTCCCATTCATTTCAAATGCATCTTCTTAGGCAGGATTAATACTGGATTTATCCCTAGGTTTAGTTTTTGTTGTTGTCCTCACTTAAAACAGACATTGATGGATATTTGATATCTACAGTGCAGAACCTTCTCACCCAATATACACTCATGTTTTTCAAGCTGGTATCATCTGTTTCACAGACGGTGACAGAATGGGCTTAGCCTTGGTGCAACCCAGTGCAAGTGATGAGGGATGAGTTACCCAGGCCTTCTCTGTACTAGATAAGAGTTCTTCAGTCCTTGGTTCCCATATGTGCTCACAGAACTCTCAGCCCCTACACTCAATGATCAGGGATTCTGGGGATTGCAATCCTGCAACACCCAGGGACTGACACTCAATTAATGATCAGAAATAGAACTCAAAGAAAATGGGATAGGTGGGCTTCATCGCTCCTACAAATTTAAGCAAGGCTCCCTTGTGATAAATGGCCTTTGCATACCCATTTGCATTCCTCTAGCAGAGAGCCAGCATTTATTTTCTATAAATTCTTTGGAAGGTCTAGGAAGAATAATATTTATATCTGTGTCCAAAAACAGTGCACTCACAGCCAGACTGAAAAGGCCCAAGCAGAGTTGGTATCTCTCTATGGCTCCAAGCCTAGAACTGACTCTGTGTGGGCTCAGACATCTGTTCAGTAATGACCACTCTAAGTCCACTTGCTGTGTCTGTACCCTGTTCCTGGCTGTTTCTGTCTTGTGACACAGGAACTCTGTGGCCAGTTCAGAATCCCACTGAGTGCACCAGGAAGGGGATATGTTAGTTTAGGTCACAACGGACAACCAATCAGGGAGCCCACAGTAGGTGGCTGGGTTTTCTTTGGCTTGTGCCAGAGAATGAGGAAGCCGACGACATCATCAGGAGGCCAGATTCATACTGTAGGACCCTAAGAGGGATAATCGTTTTGGACCAAAACCCATACCCAGTTGGGTGCAAGAATTTCCCACTCAGCTGAAAGAGAGTTTACTCTAACACAGGGGTGTCCTCCAAATGTTTTGGGTTACAACATGGAAAGGTATTGGAGGAGGGTGTTTTGTTTTTTAAGAATAATGAATAAAATGACCTGCTGAAACCATATATAATAGTGAATTGTGACATGATCTAGGACACCATTTTACCACAGTTAAGGATGGCTTCAGCATGTCACTTGATTCATAGTGTTTAATTAACTATTTCCAAGCTCTGGAGTGCCAGGCACCACCGCAAATGGCTGTGTCAGCTCATCATCCATTCTTGGTCTTAACATTTGGACTGTCAGACTTCAACTCCCAGAATCTGTGATCGCTGGTCATGTTGGATGGGCATTCTAAGAGATAAAGTCCAAAACATCTGGAGAATCAGGTTGAGAATCGCTCCATTGAAGTTCAGTCTAGGGCTAACTAGTCTATAATAGGGCTGACACTCATGAATAAAGCCCTGCGGTTTTCTGATTAGCAGGAATAATTAGATAATATACCAGCCCCTTCAGGATTCCCTGTTCCCTCTGAGCTTAGCTGCAATCATGGCATGAAATCGGTGAGTAAAGGATGATCCAAGAAACATCTTATTATCACAAGCTATCTTTGCTATAACACAAGATATAGGAGGATGGTTTTAGCTTGAACGAGGCATTAAGAACCATTAAATTACAAAATACTTGCTCTTCATCTGTTGGTATGGACTAATACAATTGTCTTATGGGGGGGTCTCTTCATAGAGTGAGGAGCTGGCTATGGGGTGTTATGATGAACAGCTGTACTTCTACATTTATAACTACTCCCCTGCTGTTTTCTGAATGAAGGAATCCTTTCTTGGAAAAAGCACACAAGACAACCTTAATATTGCCCCTCAGCAGAGTGAACAGAGAGAGGTCAGAGTCCCTTTACTGAGATTAATGTCAGAAAGACAAACATTTTGTTTAAATGACTCACTCACTTTTGAAATGTGCATCCAGACATAAGAGACAGCATCTGGATATATTATGCAAACAACATTCTTTTCCATCCTTCTTGAGTTGCATTTCTAGTTTTATGTGAGTGAAATCTGCCACTCTAGTTTGATAGAACCCTGGGAAGAAATTAGGCTTCTGATGGTCTTGTTTTAGAGAGATGTCTTGGTGGTCTTCTACACTTATGAGTCAGGCATAGCCCAAGACATTAAGTTGTCTGAGGTGGAGATCACGGTAGCACCTCTTCTCTGTTCCGACCATAGAAGCCACTGGCAGACCGCTCGATTGCCCAGTGAATCTTGAATTCAGTACTAACAATGGAACCACATTATCTGCTACGCTTGCAGACAACCTGTTAACAGTGGGAGTGGAAGTCAGAGCATCCTCAAACACACCACTCTGTCCAATAACATTGCAGAAGAGCCAGGGTGCCGCACCTGCAGTGCCCTCTACACCACTCGGCATGTCTTGACTGAAGTGCCTGCCTCCATCTGAGCCTTGAGCAACTGTGAGGGCCGGCCTGCTACAAGCCTTTCAGAGGACCTTAGATAAACTTTGAAGCCGAGCACAGCGAGACGCCTCCCACAGTCAAAATGAAGTGTTGTTGATTTAACACCAGCTTTCCTTGCTCTCTGAATAATGCATATACAAACAAAGCATAAAACACTCTGGGACTCCCTCCAGAGCAATGAACCTTCAAAATAACTTGCACAGCCTCCCTAGCTTTGTGGTTTCCACCCTCCTTCTTCACTGTAGGTAATGTCAAAAGCACAAAATATGGCCATGGCATCCCAATAGTTCTGTTTTATTTACTAAAGAATCTCTAATGAAGAAATAAAACAGTAGTATTTCAAGATATACATGCACTGGGGATACATTTATCACTAGAAATAAGTAACACAAGTCTGAGGGTGTGTGTGTGGAAGAGCACATAGCATATTTAGAAGCCCTTATGCTGGCATTTAATGTTTTGTTTTGTTCTTTTTAAACAACTACTTCTAGGTTTCCAGGGATCCTTTTTTTTTCTTTGTCTCTGCCAGAAGCACCAATGTATGATTAATAAATATATCGGATCATTTTCAGTCAGTAACAACCAATGTCTAGAGTGTTCAGGGCAGTTAACCTCCAATCTTCCATATATATGTTGGGGGCACACCATGCACTAACACAGATTTGAAGTTGCCTGTTTTTCTCTGAACGCTAAAAAGCCCCATTTTTAGGTTCATCTTGGTCTAGGGGCACTAGAGAGATGGGCCTCATAGATCATGAACTGGGATCTTTAAGCACATGTTTACATGGAAGGATGGGAGACAGCTTGTTTTTTGTGGTTCAATTCCCAGCATGGCCCAACCATTCTGAGGCATTCTGGGAGGTGATGTCCATAAAGGCAACGTTTCTGAACTCTGGAATGGCGTTCTTTCCATGCTGAGGGCCACGTGATCCTTTGCAAGAGAATACAATAGTCCTGTTGGATCAGACTAAAGGCCTGTCTAGACCCATCTTACTTAACACAGCTGGCAGCCAGGTGCTTCTTCGAAAGCCCACATTAGGGCAGCAGCCATTTCCCACTATTTTCTGTGAACTGGTATGCTGAATACAAATATAAATCACTGACTGTATTTCATTGTCGCAGGTGAGAATCAGAAATCTAAAAACCTTTTAATGATGTGGTATGCCTCTTTATACTCATTGCTCTTAGTTTTAAATATTCTCTTCTAATGAAGTTAACTACCGTTGCATAATTGTTTTCAACTTTAAATATTGCCTTTCAATGTTGTGAGCCACTATGGATCCCTTTCAAGGAGAAAGGTGGGTTATAAATAAATAAATAAATAAATAAATAAATAAATAAATAAATAAATAAATAAATAAATAAATAAATAAATTTGCAAAAACATTAAAAATTTTAAATGCAGAAGCTGTTTCTGCACAAAAAAATCCATACTTTGCATAAAAATCTTGAACTTTGAATTTAAAAGCGTGTGTGTGTGTTCTTTTAAGTTACATTTTGTTCAAAAACCTTGTATGTTGCCCAAACATCAAGGTTTCTTGCATAAAATCCAAGGGAGTTGTATTTACAAAACAAAGACAACAATAAAATAACAAAATGTTTTTTTAAAGAAATGTTGCTGTTGACGAAACAAGCTGTGATCTTTCTGCTCCCATGCAAAAGAAAAAAGGCTTTGCAGCTGTTTCCTTTTTTTATTTTTTATTTTTGGTGGAATGTCTTCAGGTAATTTTCACCAAAGCTCCATTTCGCAAACTTTTTCACCAAAGGCAATTTGTGAATAGTGTCTACCTCCTTCCTTCAGACAAATGCTTTGCATCCTGGAGATCATAGGTTAACCGTCATGATTAGCACTCAGGAAAAAACAATAGGGACTAGTTATAATTGCTGGGTCAGAAGCCTCCCATCTTCTGAGACTTCAGGAGCATCATGTCCTTGTGATGTCACTGGAGACATCTCTTTGGGATGTCATGAGGATGGGTCTTTCAGCAATAGTGGAAAAATTGTGTGTGAGCAGGCAAACAACGTAGAGACTTAGGATAAATTCAAAGCACAATTGGTGCTAACAAGCATCAACGAAGTGAGCAGAGTGTGGTGGAGTGGGCAAACTAGGGCTTAAGGGACCTGGGTTCGAATCCTTGCTCAGCCATTGAAACCCAGTTAGGGATGGCAATGTTAAACAACTCTGCTAAGGTCAGCTAAGACCCTCAGTGCCAACCATTAATGTGAGCCTTGTTACCCAGGATTAGGTCTACGGAGAGATGGCACATTTTAATTTTAACAATTCAGAAGATGGGGTGAGATCAGAAAATAGATGCAAGTCACAAGATAACGGAGAGTACCAATTATTCTGGAAGTATTATGAAAGTTATATATTCCACCTATACTTTGTTCTTCACTGTTTTATGAACCATTTAAAAAAGCAATCATGTATAATATATAAAGCACCTGCTGTAGATCTAGTCCTGCACAATTCCTTAATTGCTGATGACTTTGGGGGGAAACGTATCACATTATCCTTCGAGGAAAGCATGCAAGAAAGGAAAGTCTGAGAGGCAATGTGGAACTTTGAGTCTCTCTAGTATGACAATTTAACCCTCAAGGGATCCTCTGCCCACATTATATATTGTTAAAAACTCTGCCCAAGTTTGGCGTTGGTGTATTCATTAACAGTGAAACCGTTTTTCCACTGTTGTTTTAAAAGCCAAGAAGCTATTTATTCTGTCATCTAAAAGCATTCCAGAGGAAAATGGCAAGAAAATATAATTGTCCTACACCACCATAATCATAATTAATCTATATTAATAATAACCATGTGCCATCAGATCAATTCTGAATTACGGCAGCCCTTTTCAGGGTTTTCCAAGGAAGAGAATAAACAGAAATGGCTTACCATTCCCTTTTTCTGGGGATGCCTTGGAATGTGCATGTCAAGATTTGTTCCTTTAAGTGAACAAGGGGTTAAATTTAATATTGTAGTGGGAAGCCAAAGTCATGTCTGTAAAGTCCAGTCAAGGGATGACTGATGGCATGCAGCTGGAACAAGCTTAGGTAATGCTTGTTAACCACATTCAGCTGCTATGTCTGCAGTGATAGGCTGCTCTCACTATTTAAGCAAGAGAGTGAGAACAGCACTTTGCCACTGAGTTGTGAGTCTAGTGGTCATTAGTTTACTTCTGTGAATGTTATGTTGCTCTGAGAGATCTATGCCTATGTATATAATGCCATGTATATATGTCTGACCAATGCCAATATATCAAGTCTAATATATTATGCTATATGTCTTATCAGAACTCTCTCCATGTTTTTCTTTATACATCCGTATCTTTGCCCTGCTTATAAAGGGGAGGAATTGAAGCTACCAGATAAGAGGCTCTGTGTAACTTGTTATCTTGGGCTCCAAGGTTTGTTTTCCCTAACAAAGTGCTCTTGGAAGTTTCATTATCCAAATCTGACTCCAAGCTTCTGGAGAGGCAAACGCCGCATCCGCCTTTGGAATTGGACCCACTCCAACAGTGCAGCTTGCCCAAGGCCACAGAGGCTGGTTGTACTCATAGGAGTCACAGTGGGGAACTGAACTCCCAACTCTGGCTCCATGCCCAGATACCGAAACCACTGAGATTCATTAGCTAGCTGAGCTATCCAGCTAGCTAATGAATCTATATTAGAGATGTGTATATTTGGGCCATGTTGGCTTGGGACGTCTGGGAGTTGTAGTCCAAAAACACAAACATGCAAACATCTGGATTCTAGTATATGCCACTCTTCCTCCACCTCTCCCCCTCCAAAGCAGCTCACAGGAAGAAATGCCCCATCGCAAGAAACCTGGGAAAGTATAAGTGCACTTTCTCTACAATATACATAAATTGATTAGGGCCAAAGAATCCCATGGTATCTTAAACACAAACAAGTTTTATTTGGCATTAGTTTTCCTGGACTGATAAAAGTGGGCTGCAATCCGATGAAATTCCAGGTAAAATCTGGAATTCTTTCATGAGCTGCAAGACAAAACACAATCAATAATAATCATGGAACAATAAGTCAATTTTGACGAATGGCAGCTCTTTCCAGGTAGAGAGCACTCAGAAGTGGTTTACCATTCCCTTTTTCTGGGAGCGCCCTGGGACTGCGCAGCTTGCCCAAGGCCACACAGGCTGGCTCTATTTGCAAGAGGCACCATGGGTAATTGAACTCCCAACCTCTGGCTCTGCAGACAGATACCTAACCTGCTCAGCTATTCAGTCAGCTAAGACTAAACAAGGGGGTTGTTTTTGCTGCAAAAGACTGACAAGGCTATTCCCCTGGAAATTCCCACATTTTAATGTTCATATCTGAGCTTTACAGACAAGACTTATATCCACGGACAACAACAGCCCCTTTCTGACCAGAAAAGGGCATTACAGATGGTCCATGACTAGAAGAGGAAACTTCCTAGCTAATGAAACAGCTCAATGTCACAACAGGAGTTTTCCTGACCTTTGAGGCTAAGCAAATTAACTTGCTTTGTTTGGTGTTTTGGTCTTCAGGTTCTAAGCGTGGAACACCTCTGAAGGTCCATTTCATAAAACCTGGAAAGACCACCTTAAACCCCTCTCTGAAATATTAAAGTGGTTTGATTTCAAATTGTGAGCTGTCTGTGAGCAGCTTTTGGTCTCAGAGTTTGCATGTCCTGTAAGCCTGACAGATGGGAGAACCTAAATCTAAAGTCTTGTCCCCTTTTGAGTGCTATACAGCAATTCACCTCAATACATAGCATAGGTTGCCAGCATCCATACAATACAATATGAAAGGGCACGGAAAGAAGGGATTGGCCGTCCGTCCGTCCGTCCGTCCGTCCCTCCCTCCCTCCCTCCCTCCCTCCCTCCCTCCCTCCCTCTATCTATCTATCTATCCATCCATCCATCCATCCATCCATCCATCCATCCATCCATCCATCCATCCATCCATCCATCACATTTATGCCTTGCCCATCCAGTGCCTAAGCACCACTTTGGGCAGCTAACAATTGGATGATGCTGAATGCAGCAGGGGTTCATAGTCTTAAAGTGCTTTCTGATAATACTAACAGCTCTTTGGAATTAATTTATTTTCCTTAAAATTCATCACACCCTCTATCTTGCCTGATTTTCTCACATACCATTTTGCAACGGTTGCCCAAGGGTCCACCCATTATACTACAGTACCATCATCCATGACATCCTCAGGCCTTGCCCCTGTATCTCAGACTTTGCTCCTGAAATTTCTGGGATGCTGCTGACCTCGTGGCCTTGCTACTTTGGTCCTGAGGTGCTGTTTCCTCTAACACCATGTTGCCACTTCTCAACATTTATTGTCTGAGATGGCCACTAAAAATCATTGGCAGTTGGCACAACACGGGCCACAACCTGTAAGGCCTTAATCTTTGGTTTCCGTTGGGCTTAACTCTCTCTGATATGAGTGTGTTCTTCAGAAACAATATGTTGGGAAGGGGGAAAACGAGGTCAGGAATGCATCAGTTTATATTGTCAACAGGGAGTCATATTTAAACAGCAGTTCCCTTGGCCCTGAAACAGTCACATTGTCCAGCAGCTGGAGGTGAGGAGGTGACCAGAGTGAATGAGGGCAGGAGGAGGAAATAGCAAGTTTGAGGGAAGAACATTGGTTTTGTTGCCACTCACACTGTAATTTTCGGCTAGTGGGTGGAACCTAAGCCTCCTTCCATCCTTCTCATTGGTGAGCTGCAGTAGACTGAGACTTTATTTCAAGTTTTTATCTCAATCTACAAGGTAATCTCTTGTAAGAATTGGTGCTCTGTGAATTTCCCAGCAGGGCGGGGGAGGGGAGAGATAATCTCTGAGCTGTTGAGAAAAGAATGCAGAAGGAGAAAGGGTTAGGAAAACACTTTTGAAAAGCTGTGAATTTTCCTCAAGGGTTTACTTTCAGACAAGTGGCTACTAATTATTAAATGGGACACACATGAAAGTAAGCAACTGCACAAGGAAGTGAAGCTAAAGACTGTAAATTTGTGCTTCTGTATGTGTGATTTGTATTCTTAAATACCTCAGCATGATTGTAGGAAGAAAAATCATTGGCACCATGGAGTCAGTCTGGTGATCTTTCAGATCACGATAAAATGAAAAGGCATTATGTTCTTCAGAGGCTCGTGGTGTGATGGTCAAGAAGATGCACTAATCATCCCAACATAAAAGGTGTAGACACTTGGATGCATTTCAACAAGTTTCTTTAAAACATCAAGTGCACCAAAGAACTCTTAGGTGGAAGGAAGAAGAAACCATTGGCCTAGTTCTGAACTAGAGCCTTTTTTGGGAATACCCATTGGGACATCAAGAAGATAACAGAAGGTGCAACAGAATGACTGTGGTCCAGGAACTCCTTCGGGCCAGAAACCTGCTACTCGTTATCCTTATTCCACTCTTGTTGCTTCCTTTGCCACTCACGTACCCCAGTAGCGTAAGTACTTTCTATTTTCTCCATTTTGATCCTAACTATATTTGGGCTTATGTGAAGTAATGAAAAAATTGGGCGATTGCCAAGACACATTTTTAATAAGAGGGTAGTCACATTAAATTATGCCAAAGGCCACTTGATAGTCCTTAAGGTTCAGACAATTCTTTGTCTTTTCAAGTAAACGTGGAATTGTAGGCAAGCAGTCGGCAAAAGGGGGAGAAAGCAAGTGGGAATTACCGTATTTTTCGCACCATAAGACGCACTTTTTTCCGCACAAAACAGGGGGGTGGAAAGTCTGTGCGTCTTATGGAGTGAAGAAAACAGATTATATTTTCCTGTTTTCTTCTTCTAAAAAATTGGTGCGTCTTATGGAAAGGTGCGTCTTATGGAGTGAAAAATACGGTACCCATTTTGCTACGTGATCTCTCCTGGGATTCTGTGCAGCTTTTCCCCTACTATCCTACACAGAGTGGAAAGAAGTGGTAAAGAGCAAAGGGGGGGGGAGAATAAAATAGATAATGGGAAGTCTGGATAGCCAAGAGATCCACCTTTGGATTAATGAACAAATGAATGAATAAAGAATATCTTTCTGTATTTAGCTACAAGGCTGAACTTCTGAGTTCTAATTTCTTTATTAAATGCACTGATGCCAAAGCACTCCAAAAAGGTAAAACTGGAATTTGCACATCTATACTCCCCAAAATAAGCTGTAGCTGACGCACGTAATATATCCTTTCTGCCTTGTCTTAAGGCACATTATTGTGCCCACTCTAAAAAACTGTTCTTTTTATTGTATAGCCTTCTCAGTCATGATGTCCCCATGTCAATCCTGTTTTTTTCAATATATAGATATAGATTCAGGCTTTATATCCTAAGAGCTGAGCCACCTGAAACATATAGAGACCTTTCATTCAGACATGACAGCTTGAAAAGGTTGGTTATTTTCAGACAGCAGAATCCCCCAGAAAGATTAGCCATCAATCCTTTTGGCAGAGGAATTCTGAGGCTTGTAGTCCACAAAAGTAACTTTTCTAAATTCTGCCAGACACTGTGTTTCATGAGATGGTCTAGTATCATGTTTGTCCTGAAGCTTCTTTTTCCTCAAGGGGCCATCAAGAGTGATTATTCCCCTGTCCTTAAATTATGTAGCTTTCTTGTAAACATTGCAAATAATGTGTGCAATTGGCAATGAGGGCATCATGGATGAGAACTCCTTTTAAGAAAGCAAAATTGTGGGTCAAATATGATTCTAGGTCCCACCCTTACTGAATATTCTCCCAGCCCCAGTGGCTTTTGAGTTAGGATAAGCAGATCAAAGGTTCTTTTGTGGAGCAGAAATGTGTGTCTTTATTTAGACTGTTTCTATAATGCTGTACTGAATAAGAAACCAAAGTGTAACAAGAAAGGAAGCTTCATGACTTTTCTTAGTCCTTGGTTTTCAGATTTAACCAATCCAGTTTACACTCTCTAATGGAACACACAGATTGAAACACTACCTTGGGTTTTTGCATTTTTCCAAATTATACAGTACCTCGGGAGATTTACCAAAAGGGTGGAGGGGTAGAATTCTTACAAAAATAACATGATCTTCTGGGCACTGAAGACACCAATTCATGTGGAAATGTGTAAGGAGACAAGTAAATACAAAACTAACATACAAAAATGCCACCCAAATGCATTAGGTTTGGAAAACTGCTTGCAACTATTATGTACGTATACTGAACAAAACTGTATACAAAAATTCATTTCTGTTTTACATGCAAACTTTTAACTTCTTGAAATTCAAAATACACTGAACTTTTGACTAGAATTTTTTTTAAATGATGGAAAGAATTTAATTTAAAACTGGGCAGATTCTCAACTTTTGGGATAAACCAAATTTAAGGCTATAGAATTTCTCAAAATTTAGGAAATACTGTAATAAACTTAAGACTAGCAAAGTGAAAGAGAGCAACTTTTTCATATTCATCTATCCCTGCTTACTCTATGAACATCACAGATAAAATATATATATATAACTGTATAAGTGAAGCTCTGTCTATCACTCCACTTCCAAGCTGAGAAAACTTTCCCATTTTTAAAATTAAAAGCATATTAAAAGGTTTATAAGCCACATAACCAAATCTTACAGCTATGTTCTTAAGTCTCAGTTAGCCAGCATCTGGCACATGTTACTCAATGGTGATGGAAATGCCCTCCAAGCATGTCCAGAAGCCAAGTGTGAACTGTGATGAGCCCTGCTCCAATCCAGCACCAGTTGCAACCTTGAATTTTACCTTTAAGAATTTAATTTTTTTTTTAGTTTCCTCCACAAGCATGATTACCTTTATTAAAGAACAAGGTTGAGCTGCATTATTGCTTGAAACAAACAAGACAGTGTCAGAAATTTGCCCATCTGTTTAAGGAATTAGCTTCAAGAGCAAATCCATTGCAAATGTATTCTCGCATAAGGCAGATTTATTTATTTCACATTGTTTGTTTTAGCAAAGTAGAGATCCACCTTTTTGATTAATCTGTTCGGAAGTTGCTTAATTAATGATGTTCCTTTGTTTATCAGGGTTGGAGTTAGCAAATGAACAAACAGGCAAATCAGGCAAAGTAGAAGTCAGCTAAAACTAATTTCAGCCTCATTAAGCAAGTAAAGTAAGAGCAGAGCACAGGAAGATAAATGAGGTGCTCGCTTTCCTTCACACCTTGGGAGGTGAGAAAAGCTAAGCAATTACAAGTTACAAACCTGGCAGAATAATGAAGATGGAATTAAGGTCTCTCTCTCTCTCTCTCTCTCTCTGTCTCTCTCTCTCTCTCTCACACACACACACACACACACACACACACACAGAGAGAGAGAGAGTAACCTCCATCAAGCAACAAGTTAATAGAGAATGGAAACAGGAACAGGTGAATTTGGGTATTTTTTTACTGAAAATATTGCTTTTCTGCCCTATATCCAAAGATCTTAGCGCACAGGACAGTCAATGTGGCCTCAGTATTTAATTGTTCTTAGTTATCTTTCAGGACCAGGATTTTCCCAAGATTTCTTACAATATAAAAACAATAAAGAATAAAAACAAAGTATAAAAGCACTGACTGTATGCACTTGTAAAATGACCCAGTTAAAATGAAATAAAATTTCAGATACCCCAGAAAATGCCATAAAAGTTTGCCGATGTTTATTTAAACATTTATTACTTGTGTGTGACTGTTTCCACATATTTTGCTAATTCTCTTCCATTTCTTCATAAATCTGCATAATTTTTTAAATTATTTTTTAAAAAATAAATCATCCCAAAATATGAAGTTAACTTATGGAGGTTTACATATATTGAAAGGCACATTTTCTCACAAATTAAAATTATAAATGCATATTTTGTCACGTTTAAATCTCTGAGTACTATGGTTGCAATATTTGCAGAAGGCTCTAGCAAAGAAATCATTTCTCATCTGCACACTAGCTTGTGGGCTGCAGATGGGTCATCTGTTAAAGGAATTCCCCAAAATGTGATTCACCAGGTACACCTAATCAGCAAATATAAATTAAGCAAATAGATCACAGGAACAAAAATGGCTTTCACCTGGGAAGAGGGGGCTCATAGCATCCTAGCTGTGTGATCTTATCCATTCAAAGCTCATACAAGAAGCATCTTTTCACAATTACACACATGCGCACACTCCCAATAGTGTAATGGTGTTTTAGTAATAATCAAATTTGGCTGGATAGCTCAGTGAGTTAGGTATCTGGCTGTGGAGCCAGAGGTTGGGAGTTCAATTCCCTACTGTGCCTCCCATGATAAAAAGCCAACCTATGTAGCCTTGGACAAGCAGCACAGTTCCAGAGTGCCCCTAGAAGAAGGGAAGAGTGAGCCACTTCTCAGTACTATCCCCCTAGGAAACCATGGAAAGGGTCTCCGTGAGTTAGAATTGATTTGACAGTACATGATGATAATTAAATTCAGTAAACTAGACTGAGTGAGAGAACAATGCAAAATAAGAATGTCCCAGAATGCTGAATGTCAAGTATATAGCAATGCAAGTCTCTCTCTTCATCCTACAACGCTGCCAAATGGCTGGACAGTGGCTGGAAAGGGATATGAATGTACAATATGGTGACCCCAATCTGAGTCCTCCTTAGAGCCTCAGAGATTCAAGCATCCAGGAAAAATACTGGCCTCTGGAGGGTAAAGGGCTCAGTTGTCACTTACCTTCTCCTTTGGCACCAGCAACTCAATCTATTGGACTGTTTTCAATTTTCCCTTTCCTCAATTCACTTCTCTGACCATCTTTTAAACCGTAAAAATGCTAGATGGCATGTGAAGGTTCTCTAGAGGTATTGTTCCATCTGGGACACAAACAGCAGCCCTTTGCTCCACCCTGTATTCATCCTGATTCAGTATTTTTGCACATTTGTCCAAAGACAGCACACATGCATCCTTTGCATTTTGGCCACCTCTTGCCTTGAGTTCTTCAATATTCTCCTGTTTGGTCTCTAGATGTCACGTCACACCACTAGTGTAAAAGATTATGGCTCACGTGAAGCACCAGCTTCATGTTCATAAAGGAAGTTCCCATATAGCACTGGGGCAGGAACGGGACGTTTGAGCAGAACTAGGCCTAGCTAGGGACATGGTGGCTAAACCGCAAAAGACTGTGCTGCAGGACCAGAAGACCAAGCAGTCGTAAGATCGAATCCACGCGACGGAGTGAGCTCCCGTTGCTTGTCCCAGCTCCTGCCAACCTAGCGGTTCGAAAGCATGTAAATGCAAGTAGATAAATAGGGACCACCTCGGTGGTAAGGTAACAGCATTCCATGTCTAAGTCGCACTGGCCATGTGACCACGGAAGATTGTCTTCGGATAAAACGCTGGCTTGGAAACGGGGATGAGCACCGCCCCCTAGAGTCGAACACGACTGGACAAAAATTGTCAAGGGGAACCTTTACCTTACCTTTACCTTTAGGCCTAGGTAGGCCTCAAAGCCTTCCAGTTAGAACTTTTTCTCCTCAGGTGAACCACATTTAGGTATCTGTAAGATGGATGTAAGACAGGTAGGATTCCCAGAATGGGAAATTGCGGCATGTATAATTTAAGAAATCAAAAATCTCACCCCTCTATATTACTGGGAGAGAAAAAGAGGTCACAGACTTGCATAAACTTTTCAAATGATTGCTGCATTGATAAATGCAGCAAATGATAAACTGCATTCATAATTGGGGGGTATTTAGGAGATTGTAGTCAAAAAAAGCAACCTTCCCAAGTTTTAGTTAAAACATCAAGGATAAACAACCAAAGACCTATACACAGCATTCTCTCAGTGGTTCCAAGAAAAGGAGAAATGTCAGTGTGGTCTACTAGTCAGAGCAATGGACTAGGAGTCTAGGACTCATGAGACCTGGGTTCAAAACCCTGCTCTATCACTAAAATTCACTGGCAACTGGTGAAACCACTCTTTAAATATCCCAAGTGCCTTTGAAAAAACCCTATTAAGGTTGCCATAAATTGAAAATGATTTCATGGTACATAATGACAAGAAGAGGAGTTGTATGGTAACATCCTGACCATAAGAAGCTTTATCTTCATATGCCACCATTGCCTCGATATCTGATTAATTGGTAAATTAGAAAATCCATTATGATGTTCTATTCTCCTCCTGGAGGATCTGCCCATTGAGAATAACTAATCCAACTAATCTTTTTTGTATTCTTCATGAAGAATGGAAGGACAGATGATGACATTGCATAACTACATGGAAACCCTCCACAATTTCTTTGTTCCTAAAATCAAGTTAAGTGCAATGGAAAGAGATTAGCACAGTGCCTACTCAAAAGAACTGGTTTTTAAGCACCTGAATAGCCTTGTCATCCAATAGCCCCATTACTTGAGCATTAAACAGCCCAACAGAAGCTGATTAGGTTTTAGCTGAGATTAATAAAATTGGCAATTGTGAGTGCTTTCCAAGCCAGCATTGGCTACCAGTCCTCATGGCTACGTAAAATCAAAGAACTGCAAAATTTTAGAGTTGGGAGGGATTTCCAAGTGACATCTTTTCCTACAATCTTTGGGAAAACCACTGACCAAGTATCTATGATAGATGGTCAAAAAGGTCTAACAAAAATGTCTCTGTGCAGACATGAATACAGAGATAATTTGTTTCATTGTCAAATAGTTCCTCCTGTGAGGATGATCTTTGTGATCTTTAATTGTAAAATTGATCTCTTCGTAGAGAGGAAGTATGTCACTGCTGCTAGTTGGTACGGTTGTGACAGGTACTCATGGAATTTGTAATTCTCTGCAATTTTCAGAGACTTTCAGAGTCTTGCCAGGCCAAGGCTCCCTGTAAAGATTTCTCCCTGCTTCAATGAAATTTCCTGGCATGCTGCTTTCTCTTTTATTCTCTTTTTCTCTGTTATGCCCATTGTTCCGCACAGGAAACTGCCGGATTCTTTACAGCTTAATCGCTTTTCCAGTGAATCTTGTACAGGAAAGATGCCATTTTTTTTTCAAATGAATTGGGAACAATTCTGTCCAGCTTTTTGTTTTCTGCCCCTTACAATAAATCCTGTACAGGAAACCTGCCAATTGTAATGACACTGCACATCTTAGCAGTTCTTCCAGGGATATGGGAAAGGAGCACAAAATCTTCCGGGGGCGGGGGGATATTGGCAGACAAATTCACTGCAAGGAGAAAAGAGTGGATTTTTCCCCCTTCACTTCTCTCCAAGAGTGAGATGGGATGAAATCTATATTGTTTGCCATCTTGTTGCTGTCCAGGCCTTTTGGAGAAATGGTTTCACCAGAGCTGCTGTCTGTCCGTCTGGCTTTCTTCCCTACTTTGACCTCCAAAGAGTTTTTCACAGTCTGTGGCATCCTCAAATTTGACTAGCTAAATGCTTGCCTCTAACTACCAGATCAATTATGAACAGTATAAAGTAGGAGTTCCAACAGAAATCCTATAAAGCCTGTATTGCTTATATCTCTTTTTTTTCTTGCAGAAACTCTCATGCTTCACATGCTTGGATCCATTGCTAACCCACACAACAGGACTTGTCCCATTACCCTACATCTGATGTTAACTCCCAGGCCATGCCCTTTTATCCCACCCCTCCTAAAATTATTTAGGACCCTGTAGTGGTGAACACAGTTGGTTTGCTCGGTGGTTTAGGTACCTAGCTCCATAGCCAGAATTTGGCAGTTCAATCTGCGGCTGTGCCTTCTAGGGGGACGAGCCAGGCTGTGTGGCCTTGGGCAAGCTGAACAGTCTCAGGAGAAGAGAATGGTAAACTCCTTTTATGCATTCTCCACCAAAAAAAAAAAACACCCTAGAAAAGGTCACCATGTCAGAATTAATTTGACAGCATGCAATGATCATTATTAGCGAGGAACTCTGTTGAAGGCTATTTGGAAGTCTAATTACTGGATGGCTATTCTTGTTCATATGTCAGGTCAGAGAACCTGATGCCTGAACATCAATGTAAGAACTGTACAGAACTTTATAGACCTCTAGGGAAAAGTCAGAAGCCCATGTTTATCGAAGCTGGCATTTATCCCAGGAATGGAATTTTTGTTGTTGCAAGGATTACAGGCAACATCAGCTTGTCCAATTCTACAAGCTTTTTTTTTTCTAAATTGCTTCTATGTTCTATATGCTGCCAAATACTTAAAGTCCCAAAATCTTACAGCTATGGAAAAACTGTAGACACAAATTCTTGAAAAAATATATGAAAATTAAATTTAAGATGCGGGCAAATAATTAAGTCAGAATTCAATCCAAAATACATATTACAATAAAATACTAAAAATAATGTTTTAATTGCTTTCTAAAAATGCATGAGCTTATATATAGATACATTGAAGGAGCAAAAGGCAGTAAAGAGATTTCTAGAACACATAATTAAAAAGTAAAACTTGAAGCTCATCCCATTTGAGGCTCTTCCAAATGGCCACCCTGAGGGAGGCCCATAAATCCTCTACAAGAGGTAAACAAATAAACAAACATTATAACTTTATTCGCGAAGGCTTTCATGGTCGGGATCTAATGAGGGTTTTTTGGGCTCTTTGGCCATGTTCTGAAGGTTGTTCTTCCTAACGTTTCGCCAGTCTCTGTGGCCAGCATCTTCAGAGGACAGCACTCTGTGCTCTGCTGTAGTTTGCTGGGGAGTGGAGTATTTATGGCTGTGAGATAGGCTTTTGTCCTATTCAGGGGATGTGTGATTAGTGTGTTTTGTTGTGTGTGTATTGTTGTGATAAGGAGATTATCTGTCACTGTGATTGATGGGTGTCATTAGCTGGTTTTTTGTGTGTAGTGATCCCCGGTCCTTGTGGCTGGGTAGAAGTCGTTGACCTTTTGCACGCTGTATTTTTCAGAGCTGGAAGCCAAGTTTTGTTGAGTTTCAAACTTTCCTCTTTTTTGTTGAAGTTCTGCTGGTGCTTGTTAATTTCAATGGCTTCCCTATGCAGTCTGACGTAATGATTGCTGGTGTTGTCCAGTATTTCAGTATTTTGAAATAGAATGTCATGTTCAGCTTGTTTTAGGGCATGTTCAACAACCTCTATCCAGCCACAAGGACTGGGGATCACTACACACAAATGACCAGCTAAAGACACCCATCAATCACAGTGACAGATACTCTCTCCTTATCACAACAATACAACCACAACAATTTAATTGTACTAGATCTGGCTGGAGAGCTGCTTGTTTTGGAGAAACTTTTATTAAACTGCTCTTCAAACCTCCCTTTAAAAATGTAATGTACATTTCCAGGGCTGCTTTGTCTACATCCCCTTTAATTATTTTAACACTCTGTATATTCAGAGGATCTTATCTTGACATTCCCCATCACCACCACCAGTTGGACATGAGAATGTGTTGCTTATACAAGTGCTCTCTTGTTGAAAAATCCAGCTGTTGATCTCTAGTGCTGATGTTGAACTGCCTCTGGTCAGGTGTCATCCGTCTGTAATGTCTTGCAGCATTTCTTGCTCCCTGAGCTTGCATAACTCAGTGCCGGTTTGTCATTTTACATTGATCTGCAAAAATCTGGATCTGTTGCTTATTGTTCTAACCTGGAAATAAATAGAGAGGGGAAAATAGTGTTTTTTAAAAAAACAACCCTAAGAATATACATTGAATTTTCAAAATGATCGCAGGGTGAGCACACTTAAAATAATTTTCTGTATCTCATTTATAATATGCTTGAAGGCTAAAAATTAATTTGAGTTATAATGCTTTTTTACTTTTTAATGATGTGTTTTAAAGATGTACAGTATTCTCTGCCTTTTTCATTTCAATGTGCCTTTTTAATCTATAGGCTTTTTAGGTAAGCTCATAGATTTTTAGAACTTATGTTCCTGCAGTTTTAAGACACAATTATAAATTCTACTTACAACTACAATTTTGTTTTGAACATACTGTACTTTCGTTTGTGACTTCTCATAGTTGCAAGAATTCTTGATGGCAATCACACCTGCAGCATTTCACAAGTTGCAAGGAGGGGTTTCTGTTTGAGCATTTGTGCCTACAATTTTTCCATGGCTGTAGGATTATTATTATTTTTTGATGTTTTCAATAACTTTGAAGCATTTTGTGCTTATGGAACATAGAAGCAATGTAGAAATAAAGTGTGTAGAATTAGACAAACTGCCTGAAATCATTGCAACGATTACAAGACTTATACTTTGATACCCAGATGAATTTTGATATGATTTGCAATGATTATCTGATTTCATTCTTGAATTAACCCTTTCTAGGATAAATGCCAGCTGTAACTAATACATGTGCTTGTTAATATTGTTAAAAAACCAAACAGTTAGGAAAACAGGACTCCACTTTGTAGCAGCTTTTGCTGATTCTTCTATAGGAAGACCTGTTCTTCTCTAAGTTTGGTAAATCCTTCTTTAGTCATTTCCCCCTTTAATTTACCAAGAGTAGGCAGTAGGATAACTGAAATAAGATTCTCCACCTGAAACACTTATTGAGAACTGAAACATTTCTTGAGAACTGCTATTGAAGTGGCTACTTCTTGTTCCTTACCACATACTGTACGTTAATTTCAGGGCAAAGTGGAACAGCAGCATTTTTACATATTTTAAGATCCCTCACGTTGATGTCATCTGGGTCTACTAATACACTTCCTTTTAATTTAATGATAATCACTACCAACTCCAGCTGACTTGTATCTTTAAGGAAATCAGTTAGACACAGATATCTCCTCTGCAGGGAAGACAGATGCAAACAATTCATTAAATGCTCCCTTTCCTTTTCCTTTGTCTTGCGCATATGTTCCCACTGCCTCCTGCTCAGTTTTTAATGCTAGTGTAGTTAAAAGAATTTTTTATTGCTCATCTTAATTATGATATTAATGCTTTTGTTGGTTTACAAAATAAGGTCACCTAGATCAGGGGTCCCCAACCTTGAGCCTTCCAGATGTTCTTGGACTTCAACTCCCAGAAATCCTGGCAGCAGAGGTGGTGGTGAAGGCTTCTGGGAGTTGTAGTCCAAGAACATCTGGAGGCTCAAGGTTGGGGACCACTGACCTAGATCACTGGTTCTTAACCTTGGGTTACTCAGGAGTTTTGGACTGCAACTCCCAGAAGCCTTCACCATCAGCTGTCCTGACTGAGGTTTCTGGGAGTTGCAGTTCAAAAGCATCCAAGTAACAAAGGTTAAGAACCACTGACCTAGATCATGCTTTAACTAAAACACCTTAAAGCAATTTACTTAGGTCATGATGAGGCAGATAGTTCAAGATGGCATATAAATATGTTTCATTAAAGTTAATTACCTTCTTTATGGCCATGGATGGGGGGATTCATTTGTCTTAACGCCAGTTTATGTTGTATAGCCCACTTTTGTGTATCCCTTTCATTTTCCACTTCTGTCCTCCAATCAACAAACCTCTGTCTTGCCCTTCACCTCCGTATGACAGAGTCTGTTGGAAACACACATAGATGTCAAGACTTTTTTGCTCATGATGCAGTACAGCCGGAAAGTGCTGTTTGGAAAATAAATGAAGTCCTACCTGCATGTACAGACTAAGCTATGGGCTTTGCTGAATCTCTTCCAGTGTAAATAAGCAGTTGCATAACCAAATCAACAATTCTTAAGTGCAGGCTCTCTTCCGTTAAAAAAAAAAAAGGAAGAAAAGAAAGCAAACAAAAGAAAAATGTCAGCAACAAGCCGTTTCTGATTCCTGTGGTGTGTTCTCAAGGAGAGTTGTCTTCAGAAAATAATTTTTGCTATGAATTTCTGAACTGTTAACACATGAGAAAGTCAAATACTACAGATGGTGATTAACAGACCAGCATAATTCTAAGCATCACTAGTCAGAAAGAGGCCCCGTCGTGCTCTGTGGAGGTTTCTGTAGGGTGGCCACTGCTCTGGCACTAAAAAGGAACACAAATGCCACCAAAAAAGAGAACAGGTATGGGAATGAAAAGGAGAGCAACAAGAAGGAATACATTCTACACAAAAAATGACATTTTCATTAAATCTGCATATGCTAATCTAAACTAATCTATGCAGATATCATAAATAGGCATTATTACGATACTTTAAGTGGAACTAATCGATGAGTCACCATATTGCACAAGATTGTGACTTGGTAACCAACAGATCGGGACCCAGCACTGAGATCATAATAAGGCATCGTGTTTTTATAGCCCTCTAAAATGCTTTGTATTTTTTGCACCTTACTAAAAATGAATATGTCTACAGAAATAAAATAAGCAGGGACCACTGTGTTTTTGTTTAAATAACGAACTGGGCAACTATCACTTATTTCACAGGAATGGGCTGAACAGTGCTTTCAGAATATCCATTCCTCAGACAGCCACTAATTCTCATTGTTTTGCTGCTCCATCCCTGGGAACTTGAGAACAGGGCTCTGTTTCTTAATACAGTCAGATCCCCAAATGAAGGGATACTGGACTCTGTTCTGGAGAGCTTACAACATCAATCAGAGTTACATAATGGTTAAATACCCAAACAAAGTTATGGATGGGGGATTATGCTGTTGTAAGAGTTGCTGTGTGCATGTTTAAAGCTGCAAGACATCAGAGAGACTTTGAACTGCTTTTTCGTTGATGCCAGCTCTTCCAGCCTGTGGGGACTGTACTCTCGCCAGGAGAGACCACAGTCTCTCTTTTCTACCCAGTGTCAAATAAGCATCCCTGTCAATCAAGAGGGATCTCTATTTTTCTGGACTTCAGCTTCCAAAGTTCCCCACCCAGCAGGGCTAGTAGCCATGCTAGTGGAGAGATGCTGGGCATTGTAGTTCACCCCGCCCGCCACCCCCCCCCCCCAATATATCGCAGCTATGACCCTCTTTAAGGGCTGAATAACTGGATTTATTTCTGTTATAACTGTATGCACACATTATAATATAGTGATCCACCCATTATTTTGATCCACAGGTGGGCAACATCTGGCCCCCCAGGCTGTTTCTGTGGGTCTCCATTGTCCCCTTTTATTTCCTTTCAGAAAGATGAACATGTCTTCTGGAACTCCTGGAAACAGAGGTTCATCTTTTAAAGTCACCTCCTTCTGCTCAGTTTAACACCTCAAAATACCACTTTTGCAGAACTGGAAGTGGATTTTTATCCACATCTGACTCCACTTTTTACAGCCCTCTGTAACTAAGGGGCAGAAAACTGGATGCTAAACTCACCCAAGCTACCCTCCCTTCTCTAATTCACCGGACTTCGTGGAAGGGGTGATACATCCTAGGAATGCT
Source organism: Pogona vitticeps (assembly GCF_051106095.1). Taxonomy (NCBI): domain Eukaryota; kingdom Metazoa; phylum Chordata; class Lepidosauria; order Squamata; family Agamidae; genus Pogona; species Pogona vitticeps. Next base: position 176,279,389 of record NC_135787.1, read on the forward strand.
TCAATGGATAAATGTGTAATGGAGGGTGAATTTCCTGAGTGTCAGCCTCCCTCTTTGCATTCTTCTTTCATGGTAGATTAGTTTTCCCACAGTGTTTGCAAAGTTTGGCACGATATTTTTGGTGTATTATTTTTAAAATCCCATTTAAACAGAGCTCATGTTGTTAACTCACTGCTCTCAGGAGGCAGATGGTCACAGTTGTTATTCCTCTGATTGTTGTCACATCCTTGCTGGCACACCAGAAAAACACAGGGAAATACTCTCTGCTTCCCTCTTTTGGCTGATTTTTTTATATTAAACCATGAAATGTTCAGATTCAGGAATTCTGGTACAGTATACAAAAAAAATGCAATACCACAAAGCAACATACGGTATCTCTATTGACATGCAAACCTGGTGTGGTGAGGATACCTCCAGGGTGTGAAAAAGGATCATATCAAAGACTTATTAAAATTCAGGGGGAGGGATTCATTTCACTTTCAGTACAGTCCATGCCAATTCCAAGTTATGAATTCTGAAGCATGCTTATTGAACTAACCAGAGTTTGTGTTAAATCTTAATCTCTAGTTTGTGAATAACAAGAACCCAGTATTCTTAGAAAAGGAAGCTAAATGCTACCGGACGATTTTGTGAAAGGGAACAGAAATATTGAATCAGACCTATTTTACAGGAGGAGATGATTAGCAAATATGTGAGCCCAAGCTTTTGCATAGGCTCATTCCAGTTTTTGCTTGCCCACTGGAAGGCTAAACCATGGTTTAGCATTATGCATCCAAAAGGCCAGTGTGTCAGAACAATTATCTACTGTTTCTCCCAAACATCCAGGTTTAATTGGAGAAACTGCAAGTAAAATTTGGGAGCCAGGGAGAGATTTGCACCCTTTCAAATGCTCTTATGTTGAATGGTTTAATATGTATATTTACTGTATTACTGCCGTTTTGCCAATGCATACATGGTTGTCCACAGCTTAAAGTAATGCCTTATAATTTCATAGACGTGATATAAATGTGATATGTAAAAGAGAAAGAGAGGCACGAAAAAGAAAAGTTGACGTAGGTCATGTCATGGCCATTGCAGGAAATATTTTCACTCATCACTGGAAACGTATTGGACTTGAACTCTTTGTTCTACACACTACCTTGAAGTAGTGGGAACAGCATGCAAGCAATGCAGATCTGTAAGTAGCGATGCACCTCCAAATGCTGAAGTGACCTTGAACTAATTCTTCTTTTCTTCCTTTAGGAAGCCTCATGTGCCTATGTGCTGATAGTGACGGCGATATACTGGGTTTCAGAGGCAGTGCCTCTCGGAGCGGCAGCTCTTGTTCCTGCTTTCCTCTATCCACTGTTTGGCGTCATGAAGTCCAGTGAGGTCAGAGCTACCAACTTTTAACTTCAGTGGTACTGAGAGCTGATTCACATAGGCGTGTGGCTTGATGGTTCCTCGCTCAGTGATTTAGTGTGGCATACTGTAGCTGCCAATGGAGGGCGCAAATACATAGTCATACTATTGCGTGTCGAAGTGTATATCTATGGATTTTGTGAGGGTTTTTTTTTAAAAGTGTGTTGAATTTTTAGAATATTTAGATTACTGTATGCTTGGGCCCAAATGCATATTGTGGTAATAGCTAAATTAAGAAAACTCAAAAAACACAAAATTGTGTGCAAGCTTTCATAATCGACAGATTCCTTCATTAGAAAAGATGTCAGAATGATCAGTCAGAGTTTGTCTTAATGTCATGGAAATGCTGACACCAGCAAGCTGAAGATGGGCACCTTTAGTGCCAGGGACCTCTACCCAGGCCCTAGTCCAGGCTTCTGCACAAAGGTATAGTCCACATCTCCGACAGTGCAGAAGATGGCGTCAAGCTCCTCTTCTGCTTCTCCCCATTCCTTGCCTTTTGAGCCAGTCTCCCTCTCTCCTTCCTCTTCCTTTATCCCTGACTCCTCCTCATTGCCCAGGTGTAGCATTTTGCCTCCTTCCTCCATTTTACCACCTGGAGCCTGCCATTCCATATCTATACCCTGCTGGGGCCTGGGCATCCCAGTTCTTTCCGGGCTTCTAGTGGGCATAGAGTGAGGGCAGGTGGTCCACCAGTGGTGCCAGGAGATACTGAAACACTGAGTGGCAGAATGAACAGTAGGTGAGCCAGAAGGAGCAGCCTAGCAGAATGCCAGCTGTCCAACAGAGATCCTTTGGATACATCACCTGTACAGTTACACTGAAGGAGAGGGAATAAACCTGGACCCCACACACAAAATGGCCAGTCTGGACTGATCCGAAGACTGAGCTGCAAGTACTCCTCCCACAAAACTGAGTCGTTTCAACAAATGGAAGTTCTGAAGGATACAGGTTAAATCCCTTTGGCGGACTTGAATGCATGACAAAGCTTTTTTCCAGCCAGAGCAAACCTGCTGCGGATTACTCAAGGCCTTATGCTTATAAGAACCTTAACCTTTGTTTCTGCCGCCTCCCCAAAGTGTGAAAGGGATAAAGTGGGATAATACAAGCTTTTCTGTGGCTACTTTAGATGGTTTCTATCCTTTCCATTCAATTATACTTTTATTAAAGTATTGTTGGGCAGGCTAATAGGGACACAGCAGCTGGAGAAAGAAGTGAGACCTGTTAGAACCAAGCCCAACCTTTAACATCCCTTGCTCTTTTAAGAAATGTACCTGTAGGCACTTTATCTATATCTGAGAGGGGTTTTAAATGGACTGTCCTGTTCTGTTGTTTTGAATGTGTTTTAATATTGATCTTATTTATTTATTTATTTTATTTTATTTTATTTTATTTTATTTTATTTTATTTATTTATTTATTTATTTATTTATTTATTTATTTATTTATTCTTTTATTTATTTATTTATTTATTTATTTATTTATTTTATATCCCGCCTATCTGGTCGGTTAAGACCACTCTTAGTTACCATTTTTAAATATTACTTTTTTAATTCTTTGTTAATTTGTTAATTCTTTGTATACTTACCATTTCAGCTTTTTAATACTATTTTAGTAATGTAAGCCACTTTGGGTCCTTTTGGGGAGAAAGGCAGCAAATAAATAAATAAATAAATAAATAAATAAATAAATAAATAAATAAATAAATAAATAAATAAATAAATAAATAAATAAATAAATAAATGTGATTATTTAGTAAATACTAGCAACATGGGCAAGTACCTATTTGTTTATTTTAGGATAGATCCTGACTCAAATCGTAAAGGAGGCCCTAGGTAGGTTGCAACCTAAAAAATAGAAAACAAAATAAAAACCCTATAAATGTATTTAAAATGAAAAATAAAATGCAATCTTGGAAACATTAATATAAGGTCATTAGTTTCATTGTCATACTGCTCTAACAGTTAAGAAGTTTTCCCTGATATTCAGCCTAAATCTCACTTCCCGTAGGTTGAGCTCATTATTAAATTTCTTAATGGCTGCAAGACAGCCACCCCCAACAGACTCGCACACCTCCAGAAAAAAGATTCTCTGGACAAAGAGCCCCTAATTCACAAAACACTTTCAAATACATTTCTTCAGCAGGACACTAAAGGAGCTGTCCATGAAGGGCCAGTTCTTGCTCTTCCATGTGGTTTCAGAGGTCACAGTGTAGTAAGAAATCATTCTGTAATCATGTCAGGGACTAATAAGGTTTAGGGACAGTTTCCATGGTGTTGTGTTGAAGACAGGCATTGGTCTACATAGAGCCAGTCTTCTCTGGGAAGCATATGGGTGCCTTTTCCTTGGTTGGTCAGGAGAAATCCCACAATTTAGAGAAGACAGTCTTCCTACCAACCTGATGTTTTTCAGACAGTGGGACCTCATGATCTGCAGGTAAATTGTACTATGGAATCTGTACTTCATCAGAAGTAAAGGAAATCTTAAAGCAACAAATCGAGTATAATGATGATAATAATTAACAAACTATGATAATAATGATAATTAACAAACTAAACATTTTCAGTTTTACAGAACAACATATTTAACATTTACTTCCCTATTTCTAATACTAAGATGTTAGCATTAATACAGTATTAGCATTTTAATATTAATCATATTGATTGAACCTAATATTCCAAGCTCTGGAATTTTACTGGATTTTCTTAAAGCAGGTGTCACTATGAGAAGGTCCTATTTCATATATCACTAAGGTAACTTCGGGACGTGGTGGCGCTGTGGGCTAAACCGCAGAAGCCTGTGCTGCAAGGTCAGAAGACCAAGCAGTCGTAAGATCGAATCCACGCGACGGAGTGAGCACCCGTCGCTTGTCCCAGCTCCCGCCAACCTAGTGGTTTGAAAGCATGCAAATGCAAGTAGATAAATAGGGACCACCTCGGTGGGAAGGTAACAGCGTTCTGTGTCTAAGTCGCACTGGCCATGTGACCACGGAAGATTGTCTTCGGACAAAACGCTGGCTCTATGGCTTGGAAACGGGGATGAGCACCGCCCCCTAGAGTCGAACACGACTGGACAAAAATTGTCAAGGGGAACCTTTACCTTTACCTTTACCTAACTTCAGCTAATTACAGGATGTCCAGCACGGCCTAATTTGAAGAATTGTTTCATGGAGAAAGTATTTCCATAGATAATGCGGGTCCGGGCAATTTATGGCTTTAAGGATTAGAAATCAAACTAAAATTGTTTTCGCTCAAGTCCTGTTATTAAATATGATAGCCCACTTAATTAAAAAAAGATTATAAGTAATAAAATGCATTTTTTCATTATGACCCAGAAACATATTGAGAGCCTACTGAGTTGTTTCAGTGGTAATATATGTTCTTGCTGGCTTCCTTGTGCTAATTGTATGCATTTGTTACCTGAATGCAGCATGTTGGCAAGGTGAAGTTATGGGTATCAATTAGGAGTTATTGTTCATGATGCTCACAGTAAAGTAAAAGGAAAAATATTATGAGTAACATTTAAAACATTTACCCAGCATAAAACAGAATAAAAGCTCAGGTTGAGTACAAAAGCCCTTACAACTGGCTTTTGTGTGGATAAATTTACTGAAGGTCAACATGGTGGCACCCTTAAGGGTGGTCTTCCATTGCAGTCAAGGGAGAACAAAGAATTTGAAGTGTCCCTTGGTGATTAAAAAAGTAATCAGAATGCACAAGATACCCAAGCCCAGCTGGCTACCAAGTGGTCTACAGCAGTGGTCTCCAACCTTAGGCCTCCAGATGTTCTTGGACTATAACTCCCAGAAGCCTTCACTACCACCTCTTTTGGCCAGGATCTCTGGGAGTTGAAGTCCAAGAACATCTGGAGGCCCAAGGTTGTGGACCACTGGTCTACAGGTATTCAGAAGAATATAAAGATGGTTAATAATGTATTGCAGCTCTTAAGCAGAGCAAGGAGACTTAGAATATAACCTTTCTCATAGTATCTAGCATGAACTGGCCTCAAAAGGAATGTGTATCTTTTCCTCCAACCATGTTTCCACTTTCAACCACACTCTTCTAAGGCTGTGCAAGTAATGTTCAGTACTGCAAACTCCTTATACTCTCAGACCAAGCCTATCGTTTAAAATCCAGAAATGATTTCGACTTCTGCTCATACAAGGTTACCTGTCAGATTTTGCTCTTTGAAACTGCCTGCTTGTTTGGCATTCATCTAGAATGGGCCCTGTCTATCATTATTAGCAACCTCTGTTAACCCACAGCTTTTAAGACATTGAAGCAATGTTTGAATACCAACAGAAATAAAATCTATAAAGTTTGCAGCAGCAGATTTGCTCAGGAGGAATGTAATGGGAATTCACAATCAAGATCACATAAGGTCACTGTTATTTTCTCATAATCAAATCATGCAATAAGGCAAATGTGCATTTCCTGCTATTAAATTTTCCTAGCAGGCACGTAAGTCTTTCATATCTGTATGCTGAAGCCATCAGATTTCCAAATAAAAAGCCTGTGTTTACCTATAAAGTCCAATCACAAGGCAAAGGAAAGCTAAAGTACAACACACAGAATACCTAAATCTGTGCTTGGGATAAACTGATCTCTCTTACACTTTCAGGCAATGCTATGTCTAATGCCATGCTTGTTATCCAGTTTGAGCTTCAGCTTGACAATAAAAAGTTCTCTAAGACGCATGAACAAAAATAGTAAATATATTGCTTTAATATAACAGCAAAATCCAAAGAAACAACACAACACAAAACAAAAAAAGACAAAACCATGTGGCACATTAAAGATTAACTATTATATTTTAATGTAAGCTTTCGTGGACACATCCATTTCATCAGACATAAAGAAACAGAATGAAGCTTTTGGATCAGATTGACCAAAAAAAGAAGCTGAGATGAAATTAAAAGAAACTAAAATCTAGTGAGAAGAGTGTGGTGAAGTGATTCTTCTTTTACTGATAGATCTGACATCTGCTCCAGTCTTCTCAAATGCCTTGTGTCAGTAAACAATTCTATCCCATTACTCCTCATCTATCTCTGTTTCTTTTCACCCTTTTTTTTTCTATAGGTGGCTGGAGAATACATCAAGAATACCACATTGCTTCTCATGGGGGTAATTTGTGTAGCAGCCTCTGTGGAAAAGTGGAACCTACACAAACGGATCGCCTTGCGTATGGTGATGATGGCAGGAGCAAAGCCTGGCATGTGAGTGAATCCACTTTTTCGCAATGTGAGAAACAAAGCAAAAAAGCAAAGCGTGCTGCTCGTATACCACCCCATAGTGCTTCAAGCACTCTCTGGGCGGTTTACAAGTTAATTATGCAGGCTACACATTGCCCCCCCACCCAGCAAGCTGGGTACTCATTTTACCGACCTCTCGGAAGGATAGAAGGCTGAGTCAACCTTGAGCCGCTACCTGGGATTGAACCCCAGGTCATGAGCACAGTTTTGGCTGCAGTACAGTGGTTTAACCACTGCGCCACGAGGCTCACGAAGACAGAGAGAATAATTAAAAACCAAGACAGAAACCATCATTAACAGTAATCTGTGCTGCCAAGTATAGCCAACTGAAGTACTGTTCCAAGCAGAATAATAGAATGGAGGCCACAGATGTTATGAATAAATAAATTTCCAAGACATATTGAATGTGATGGATATCAAACTGAGGCAAGCATGGAAACAACATGGAAAAGAATTCATTAATCTGAAAATACTCTCCCCTTTCTTCTGCTGCTTCTATTCTCCTCAGATATTCCCTCTCCCTCTCTCTCTCCTCTTACTTTGCTGATATCCAGAACCAGCCCAAGACTTTTTATAGTTGAAACACAGTAACATATTATGACTCCTGCTTCCCACTTGAGGGTCCAGCTAGAAAATTTAGCACATTTTCAGAAGAGCTGCTCTCACAAGTGGACAAAGACATATCTTTGTCATGGCACATGATTTGCCTCATTTAACATGTCTTGTATTAACATGCTTTGTTTTGTAATTGGTCATTGAAAGGTAAATATGAACTTACCCGTATTTTTCACTCCATAAGACGCACCTTTCCATAAGACGCACCAATTTTTTAGGAGAAGAAAACAGGAAAATATAATCTATTTTCTTCGCTCCATAAGATGCGCAGACTTTCCACCCCCCCTGTTTTGTGGGAGAAAAGTGCATCTTATGGTGCAAAAAATACGGTAATTTGCAGCTTGGAATTTTAAGACATAGATCTCTGAGGAAATCCTGTTGTAAGCAAGAATACACATTCTTCTTTATTCCTTGTTTAACCCTAATATGCATAAGACTCATGACTGATCAGCAGAGCTGGTTGAAGACATTTCTTTGCCTAAGCTGAAAAATCAGTGTATGCCTTCCGTTTCCATGTATAGAATGCCTTTTGAATGGTAGTAGACTCTTACTTCAACAAAGTTGGTGGAATAATAACCTCTACTGCAGGGGTCCCCAACCCCCAGTCCACGGCCTGATGCCGGTCCATGGACTGGGCCGCGGAGACAGATTTATTTATTTTATTTATTTATTTATTGGACTTATATACCGCCCCATAGCGCTACAAGCACTCTCCGGGCGGTTTACAATTTTTAATTATACAGGCTACACATTGCCCCCCCAGCAAGCTGGGTACTCATTTTACCGACCTCGGAAGGATGGAAGGCTGAGTCAACCTTGAGCCGGCTACCTGGGATTTGAACCCCAGGTCGTGAGCACAGTTTTAGCTGCAGTACAGCACTTTAACCACTGTGCCACGAGGCTCGCTGAGGTCTCCCACCCATCCAGCACACACTCCCCCCCACAGCCCCTTTGCACATGCATGCAAGCATGGCCCCACGAATGCCCTTGCCCCTTTGCGTATGCATGCTCGCCTGCACAAATGCCCCCAAGCACTGCCACCCCTTTGCACATGCATGTGAGTGCACTGTGCAAGCGCCCCTCTGCCCCTTCGTGCATGCACGCAAGCGCGGGGGTGCCCTGTCTTCTCCACACATGGACCCCATCCTCCCCCAACTGGTCTGCAGTGACAAAAAAGTTGGGGACCACTGCTCTACTATACAAGAAGTGCAGCAAACTTGTTGAGGCGCAAAACTTTGGAAGATACTCCCAAAAAGAATGAATATGAGAACATTTTGAATCCTTGCCCAACCAAGTAGGATGGGACCCTAGGTAAAGGTGAAGTTTTTCCCTTGACATTTAGTCCAGTCGTGTCCGACTCTAGGGCGCGGTATTCATCCCCATCTTCAAGCCATAGAACCAGCGTTTGTCCAAAGACAGTTTCCGTGGTCATGTGGCCAGCGCAAATAAACATGAAACGCTGTTACCTTCCCACCGAGGTGGTACCTATTTATCTACTTGCATTTTTACATGCTTTCGAACTGCTAGGTTGGCAAGAGCTGGGACAAGTGACGGGAGCTCACTCCGCTGCGTGGATTCAATCTTATGACTGCTGGTCTTCTGACCTTGCAGCACAGAGGCTTCTGCAGTTTAACCCACAGCACCACCACATCTGGGACCCTACCATGGCCCAGTTTCCTCAGCATAGTGTTGTATCAGTTATTTTCAAATGTACTTTTCAAAGATCTGTTGGATTGCAGGCTAAGTAGTGTCAAGCTTTGTCCTTAAACAAAGAGATAAATGGTGAAGGGAATCCAGGGTAATGGCCAGGAGTGTGTTTGCTGCCTTAGCATCTGCCACTTGAAATGATAGCCTTACTCTGCCCAGTGGTAGAGCAGGTCCTGCTGGCCTTGTTATTTTGATCCTGAGCAAGAAAATATCTTTATAGGTGAAAACAAAATTTAAAAAATAACTTTAAAAAAATGTGGTGGCACCTTAAAGTCTAATTTTTCATATTTTTTTAATGTGAGCTTTCATGGACAAGTCCACTTCATCAGACATATTCATGAAAGCCCACATTAAAAAAAAGTTAGTCCTAAGGTGCCACCATGTTTTTGTCTCTCTCTTTTTTAACTTTTTATTTTGTTTTCACCTATAATCCTTGCAAGGACTAACATGACTACCCCTTCTAAAAGTGCCCTTCCTTCTCTCCATTGCAGTCAAGATGTCATGGTAATAGGTCATATAATTAACAATTTCTGTCTTTCTATGGTATCACAAAACAACTGCCTGAGGCAGTTGCTTCACTCTGCCCTGTAGCAGGACCAATAATCGATCCATCTTTGATTCTGAAGGAAAGCACCAAAAGTTCAATGTGTCAGCCAAAGCTTCCAGAAAGTTCTCATATAATTATCAATCATATATATACATGCTATGCATAGTCCATACTAGATTATCATGGCCTTGCCAACTGACATACATTACCAGAGCATTTTAAATGGGGTTCAGAGAGGAATTAAGTAATCTACCAAACATGTAGACTATAAAGAGAAGAAAGAAGCAATTCTACCCCCTATCTATTATTTCCTGTGTTCCAGGTTGCTCCTTTGTTTTATGTGCTGTACCACAATCTTGTCCATGTGGCTTTCCAACACCTCTACCACAGCCATGGTGATGCCCATTGTTGAAGCAGTGCTACAAGAGCTAGTGAATGCTGAGGAAGATCGGGAGGTGAACAGTGCCACAGGCAACGCTGTCCTAGAAGACAGAGAGACAATAGGTACATGACAATACCTGGAGCCTCTTGATGCTGGCTGGCTGGTTGGTTGGTTGGTTGGTTGGTTGGTTGGTTGGTTGGTTGGTTGGTTGGTTGGTTGGTTGGTTGGTTGGTTGGTTGGTTGGTTGCATACTCATTTGTTACGAAGAACTATGTTATGTTGGGGCTTATATAGTTTAGTCCTGCCCAGCCTTCCTTCCTCAGATATTGAATTACCACTCCCATCATCCTTGACCATTGTGCATGCTAGCAGGGGATTCTGAATTTTGAAACCCATCTGTGAAAACCAACCACACTCAAACTCTCTCCCCTCTCCATTTTTTTTGCTACAGGTCTCGGTGACAAACATGGGCAAGCCTCATTGGAACTCATTTTCATCAACGAGGAGTAAGAACGAAGCCTGTCCAGCTCTAATGGACTTTTGAACCCTTTCAGGTCACAGTGAGATAAAATGTAAAAAGCAGGAGCAGCAAATGACAGATTGCAAAGAATAAAGGGAGGGGATGGTAGGATGTGCAGAAGAAAGCAGGAATGGTTCAGATGTCATTACTATGATACTTGCTACTCTTTTTCAGAAAGGAAGCGACTGATGCCTTGCATGCTTGGGAGACATTAGGGCCGGATTTATGTGCAAACGAAGCACACTTTAATTTAAGAGTTTAGATGATGAGAGGTCTCTACATTTTAAAAAAATATCTATTTTAATAGCACACATTTTGGGATGATGTAACTTCTTGACTTCAACCTCAGATTGCCTTAACCCAGGCCTGGGAACTATTTAAATGTGTGCCCAGTATGCTGTACTGGATACAGGGATAGCCTAGGACTCAGGAGACTTGCGTTCAAATCCTGGCTCAGGTATAGAAAATCACTAGAGTGAGGGTAGCACTGGTAAAACTGCTAATTCAAGATTTTACTCTGAAAACTCTATTACGGTCTCTAGGTGAGATGCAACCTGACAGCACACAACGCACACAACTGTTTAAACAATATTCTTTGTAACAGTATTCTGATGAAATAATTCAAACAGGTACCAGATGTGATGTGGCAGATATAATTTAAACAGAGTAGAAATTAAATTGTTTCTTTTTTCTTTTTTTCTTTTTTTTTCTTTTTTCTTTTTCTTTTTCTTTTCTTTTCTTTTCTTTTTTATTTTTTTGATTGGGGGGCCATGTGAGATATTATTGCATGGTTAGCAAAAAGGACAATATAGTGGGAACCCTGTATCTATAGGCTCAGTATCCACTGACTCACTTACCCACAGTGCGACAATATTAAAAGATAAATCCTAGAAATATATATTTCTAAAGGTGTACCTACAGAACTGGCCATGAGAGAGAACCAGAGACCATGCTATGTATAGTGTTTGCTAATAAAATAGTGTCTGCTTTAATTCACATTTTTCGGCATCTGCAGGAGATTTTGAACCAATCCTCCACAGATACGGGAGTCCTTCTGTATTTTTTTTAAAAAATAAAGGTGATATTCACAGGCCCCACTTTAGAATTTCATTGGGATTTCTTTAGATGGATGGGGTTCATTGGGCTCAGCCCTAGAAATAGGCTTTAGCAGATTATAATGTTTCCCTCTGTATAGTGTAATAAAGGAGGAGACCCATCGCTTTCTCTTGCCCTGGCATGCCATTCACATCACATTGGTTCTTTACAGCAGGATAAGAAGAGCTAGTGTTAGCCACACATGGAAATAGTTGTGGCCCTTTTTAGACCTCACATGACTTTTCAGTAAAATGGAAAACAGCCAGAGTGGTGTCGTAGGTCATGCATCGAACTAGGACTCATAAGTCTGAATCCCTAGTCAATCTTGGAAGTTCACCAGACAGAGTGGGGTTTGCAAATGTTAAACCATTCCTTGAATTGGGGTTATCAGAAGTCAGAAGCAACTTAATGGAACTTAACAATAGCAAAGATATATGGTGATTATTACAGTGAACAGATCAGATAAGATGTATGCTGAATATATTTAGGTTAGTGGTTCCAAAAGGTGTACATCAGTGGTTCCAAATCATGGATCCCCAGATATTTCTGGACTGTAGTTGCAGCTCCTTGAAGCCCCATCCCTGTGATCAAGCCAATGATGTGGTCATTATCCACACCTGTTATCTCTCTAAAAGCTAGAATCACAACAAGGTGGAAAAGAAGCAGCTGTGTCATTATCTGTTTCTATAGGCATAGAACCCAGGCATAACATCTGGCTAGGGTTAAGATAGGGGTGGGCAGAATGTAGAGCTACTGTTAGATCTACTGGTAGATCTCCAGGGAGGTTGCAGTATCTAAGCAAGGATGCCTAACTCCTAATTGTTTTCTTCCCGCAATGAATTACTGAAATGAAAAATATTTAAATTTATGAAAGACTGGGGTTTTCTCTGAATGGATGGTGAGTTCCATTCGTTTCTACAACTCAGAGCTGATTTAGGGCTCAGTGTTCTTGCATTCTAAGTTTATGTCTTCTGCAATCTGGGCTCTAGATGGTGGACCATGGAATATATGATTGAACTGAGACCCTAAACTACAATCTCTGCTCCATTATGAAACTAATTGAGTGACTTTGGACCAAACCCACATTCGGCATCCCCTTCTTACAAGGTTTCTGTGGAGATAAAATTGGATAACTCTATGCACAACAACCTGTTCTCCCGGGAACAGTATAGAATAATAGAGCTGTGGATCAACATTAATGTTTTTCCTCTTTTTTCCTTTGTTACTATTTTTTTTCCTCTTGTAGTGCGACAACTGCTGACTTCAACTCTCTGATGCATTCAAAGGTATTTTCAACCGGGCAATTGCTCCAGTCCCTTGATAATTTTTGTTGCCCTCTTCTGGACCTTTTCCAACTCTGCAATATCATTTTTAGATACGGGGACCAGAACAGTAAACCCTAAGCTAAATGTGGTGACACCGTGCCTTACACTGAGACAGTACAGTAACAACAGTTTTCCTTTCAATTCCCTTTCTAATAATTCCCTTGCTTTTTTAACAGCAAGCACAGATTGAGTTAATATTTTCATTGCAAGTTCCATTTAACCAAGTCTTGTTCATTCAAAAGTCTGGTTTAAATAATATCTTTATGGGATCACTCAAATGAACAAAGCAAGCTTCTTTTTTCCCCAGGATTTCTCTCTTTGCCTCTTCTTAGTGATCCCATAAAGGTTTTACTAAACCCAGGCTTTTCTTTCTATACCAGGATCACAAGAGTACTTTAATTGATTTTTCTTTCATTCATTCAATATCATTTGGGACTAACAATAGGATTTAATCCCCATATTCTTCTGGAATCCTGCCATCCCTGTTGTACTCAGGTTAACAAGTGGTCCACATGCTGATAATTGAGTGTGTGTGTGTGTGTGTGTGTGTGTGAGAGAGAGAGAGAGAGAGAGAGAGTGAGAGAGTGAGAGAGAGAGAGAGAGATTATTTGAAAATGCAAGGCACAATCTTTGACTGGTATTATATAATAGATAACAAGTTTTAGCAAAAACCTGGTATCTGTTGGAGGGAAAACAAAATAACAATGGAAAATCAGGAAGGCTGGCGAATAGAAGGAAGTATTGTGGAGGAGTGTATAGGTGACTCAACTGGAGCACTCTGTATTTCAACATTTTGTTGCACAAGCCAACACTGGATTGCAAGTGTTTAACTAAGCTTCAAGAAAGATAAGGATTTTCTGTTTCAGTGGGGGGGAGAGGGTTGACAGCCCTTGGGGTCCCTTGCCTTGATACAGTTCTATAATTCAATGAAACAGCAAACATTGTAATTGAATTAATTATTTGTAGTTGTGATCTCAGCTTTTGACTGAACCTTAGTTTTGCTAAATTAGGTAGCCGCTGTGGCACAGTCCTGTACTTTAAGTACCAAGTATAAGTTTACGGAGAAGGATCTGAAGTGTATTTTCATGAAATGGGTACTTTCTAACAAAAGAATATTTCTCTTTCCACAGAACATGAATGGTGTGCATATGATAGCTAACACAATTGGAACGGTGAATTCCAAACCAAATGGACAGCATCGCGCTCAGGTGAGGTCTGCCCACCATCTTCGTTTTCACTTTACTGACTGTGCAGAAGGCTTGATGGAGATGCGTGTGTTTATTGCTTTGTGCCCTCCCCCTTCATTGGTGTTCCCAACTTTTCCTATGCTAAAAATCTCTCTCAAAAAGTAACATTTTCCCAGTAGGTATGACTCTGTGTAGCTCATTTCTGCACAGCTTACAGCAAGCAAAAAAGGGGGATTAATCTGCGTCTGCTTCAAGGAAAGAGTTGTAAAATGCAGCAATACAGTTTCATGAGTAAATGAAACAATTTCCTTTGTTGTAACAAAGATGACACTGTTGTGCTTTCCAGAGGCTGGTTCTCCTCTCAGAGTTCCTTAATCAGAACAGTGTCACTACCGTTGAAATACTGTTCACTAACTATACTGACCACTTGCTGTCTAGTGACAACTCAACACAACACAAGAGCACTACGGAGATGTTCACTAAAAGCTAATCTGAATGTGTGAGGAAGGAAAAGGTGCTACCTTCACACACAGCCATTTTTTTCCAAATTAGTGAAAGCAAGTTAATATAGGCCAGTGGCCAGAATTCTACTGCACTTGTATATGCATGATTATTCGAGATGTTTTTCATGTGCTCAGACATAACCAAGTTGTACCCTCCAGTATGTGGTTCTTCTTGTATAACAGGTGGCTAGAAAATGGGAAAAACCACATCTATGATTTCTCTATATGTTGCAGTAAGAATTTAGCTAGTAAGGTAAAGGTAAAGGTTCCCCTTGACATTTTTCGTCCAGTCGCGTCCGACTCTAGGGGGCGGTGCTCATCCCGTTTTCAAGCCGTAGAGCCAGCGCTTGTCCAAAGACAGTTTCCGTTGTCATGTGGCCAGTGTGATTAGGGAACGCCATTTTACCTTCCCACCGAGGTGGTACCTATTTACTCGCATTTGCATGCTTTCGAACTGCTAGGTTGGCGAGGAGCTGGAACAAAGTGATGGGAGCTCACTCCGTCGGGTGGATTCGATCTTACGACTGCTGGTCTTCTGACCCTGCAGCACAGGCTTCTGTGGTTTAGCTCACAGTGCCACCACGTCCCTATTGCACACACACACACACACATATATAAGCATATAATATCTATTATATGCTTAATTAATGAAGAATTTTGTAATCAGTCAGAATCTGCCTCTTTCAGCCATGTGTGCCCAAGAAGCAAATATCTTAAAGTATCTTCAGAACAAAATGACGTGTGGTGGGGCTCCCTAGTGGCTGCAGCCAGGAGTATACTCTTTTGTGTTTTGGACTCCAACCCTCAGAATTCTCCAAGGATTCCCCAAGCAGAATCCTGAGAGTTCCAGCTTACAAACTTAACTCAACGGATGCCTGAATTTCATTCCCCTAAGAAAGGACTTACCTCCAATGCTGCATTGGCTTTTCTGACATTGGCTTCCTTTGTCAACCTTTGAAAAAGGAAAGAAAGAAGGGTGTTCCAGTGGTTCTGGGAGTCCTAATTCTTCAGAAGGTACCCTTTACAGAGACTAAGAGGGAATGAGACTAGGACGTCCAACGTGTCCTCTGTACCCAGGAGTTCGACATGTGACTGAACCACGGGCCCAGGCCCTCCTGGGGACACAGGATACTGGGGAATCATAGTTTGGTTGCCCAGGAGCTTTTACAAAATGTGCCTCCTGAAGAACTATGACTCTGAAGAAGCACTGTGCTAACATTCTCTTTTTTTAAAAAAAAATGTTAAGAACAGGAAGCAAATGCTGGTGAAGCCAATGTAGCATCTGTAGTAAGCCCTTCTCTAGTCGTCTATAGATTTGTGTTTGTGATCAGAATGCCCAGAATTCTGCCTGTGAGATTTCTTGGTGAAATCTGGGGTTTTAGAGTCCAAAAACACAAAAGAACAGATCACATCAGCAATTTGTGCTGGCAGGCAGCCCTTTTTGAACTCCCACAATGCCCCTGTTGTAGTATGGGGGGAACTGAAATAGCAGCTCACAGCCTTGGACGCTGATCAGAACACCAAGACATTCATGGCAAGGGAGGAGAATAAGGTAGCCATTGGTCAGATACCCTGATGAGATGCTAGGAGCCCAGATACTGGTGCCAGGCTTGGCCCGTAGCCCATTTGATGCATGGACAACTCAGACGGAGAGAAAGCCATTGCCCAAAACCATTCCAACCTTGGACTAATCTGAGGAGAACTATCTGCCAAATATTGCCCTGGCCTTCCAGTCACGTGACCTGAGGATTATAAGCTCCTGACAAAACCCGTCTGAACTGAATCTTGCCTCCAAGGCTGCGTGCGGATCAGTGGCCTGATTACAGTTGATCTATTATTTCTGTCACTGACCAAGCAGTTTTCACTGGAGAGGGGTTTCTATTATGAATCCTTTTTGTTCCCAGGGAAAATAAGCTGCCTCCAGAATGTAGACATCTTGGCGCATGGAAAGCTTCTATTCTGGGCTAGGCTAAGCTTTTATAAGTTTTATCAGGCATTATGGCATGACTGCCAGTAGTTTACACATCACCAACTCTCCAGTATTAAAGAAGCCTGACAGGAAATTTTGGTCAGCAAGTTCTCCTCCAAGGCTAGTGAGCCCTCATTAGAGATCTGTAATACCTATTCTGTCTGTGATCTCCTGTAGCATATTTATATCCTGGCTTTAACAAATGGCAGTGCAAATTTGGATGTGTATGAGAGAGAGCCTGACGTATATTGCCATACAACAGTATAAGATTTACTTTGCTAGGCTTTCAACTTTTCTCAAAGCTTTGTCACATATAGTTGCCAATAATCCAGTTGCTGTCTGTTCGTTTCTCAGTATTCTGTATTCCATAAACATCACAGGTAGCGATCATGTGAAGTTACGGACTGTTCACAAACATTCTAATTCCTGAAGGGGTAAAGGCAGTCACAAAAAAAAACAGCAAGGTGGTTAAATGCTTTGAAGAAAATGAAAATGACTGGTTGACAAGAAATTAAGGCATTGTACATCTTATTGACAAGAATGTTCATATCCCTGCAGGACAATGATGACAGTGAACACAAAGTCTGACTGTGGTTGGGATGGAATGGGAAAGCCGGGGGGGGGGGGCAGGAAAGGACATTGCACTAAAAGGCTTTACACTGGAACTTCTCTGGAAGATAAGTTGTAAGCTTTCATTGAACAGGGACACGGAGAAGTGAGGAAAGCTGGATTCAAACAATTGATTTACAATAGCCTTCCAGATTTGTGTCTAAAGCACTTTTTAAAATGAAGTGTTAAATAGTGAAATCCTATACACATCTGCTGAAAAATAATTCTCAGGGATTCCAATGGGATTTATTCCTAGGATAGGACAGCAGCCTAAGTCATTATCATCTTAGAACTGTAGAGCTGGAAGGGACTCTATGGATCATGAACCCCCATGAAGGAGGCACAGTCGGGGATTGAACTTCCAACCTCTGACTCTGCAGACAGATGCCTAAACCACTGAGCTATCCAACAGTTCTGTGGTTGTAAAGAGTGGACACCATGTATCAGGTTAGAGCCACAATGACTGAAATCATGTTGCTTAGCCTAGTAAGTCACATTAGGTCCATTGAATCAGTGGGGATTGGTGAGTCAACTCCCCCGTAAGTTCTGTTGATTCAAGTGGGATCACTAGTTGTGATTTAGTTGTGCTTTTCGCTAAACAACAGGACTTGCATTATTTTGCAATGCATTATTTAAAAAAAAAAATCCACAACTGTATCTGAAGTGTTCTCTCGTTTCACTTTTTCTATAATATATTAACATAAATAAAGCTACAATAAATCATCATTTGCACCAATCAATTCCAAATGGCGGTGGTGTTGCAGATTAATTTCCATTGGAAAGCGATGTACATTTTTCCTATGGTTGCCTAGAGCAATATTTGTACAATACCATAAAAGTGCAATTTATTATTTTAGCATTGCTTTGGAGAGTGTAGGTTTGAAGTCTGATATTAGAGTCTGAGAGCCTGTGCAATGGTAACTTTGAGAACTGTCGCCGAATGAATTAGCACCTGCACATGAAAAGTGCTCTGTTTGTTTCTCTCAGACCTACATGCATATCGATGAGAGGACTGGTTCAATCTACAGGATGTGGTTTCTTTATAGGCTCAGATCCTTGTCCTGCCACCCCAGCCTCAAAATGCGGACCGTGATGGTAAACTCCAGTACCCATCCAAGCATGATCGGATGGTCTGCAAGTGCCTTTCTCTGAGCGTCTCCTATGCAGCAACCATTGGCGGACTCACAACCATCATTGGCACCTCCACCAACCTCATCTTCCTGGAATATTTTAACAAGTAAGTGATACATGTCACACAACTGATGCAGCGGCATGACCTCCTCATCATTTGACTGCAAGAGGCAGATCATTGCTCATCCAGCAGTCTCACAAGCTGTTTACCTGTTAGACTAGAACATGTCTATCGTGTCTTTAGATCTACAAATTTCCTCTGCCAACTATATATCCAGTTATGTTCCCAGTTCTGTCCCTTTTTTAAAATAATAAGATAGAATCCAGCCTTTCTTTTGCTGATTTTTCCCCAATGTCTACTTGTTCGCATTGCTTAAAGGGTGTTTAGGCAGCATTCTGTACACACTGGAAATCTGTGCAATTTTTTTAATGCACACATTTCCAAGAGGTATCTTTCCCTCCCAGAGGCATTCTCATTGCGTAGATTCCAAAACTCAGATTGTTTCCTATCTGCAGTCAGTACAGGAAATATGGACTTGAAAAAGTTCACAGTAAATGTCAGCTGGAATGAGCTTGCTTCCACATCTCTATTTACTGTCGCCTAAGGAAAATAGCTAGTGAGATGAGTGTGTTGTCATATCAAACTAAGACTCAGAAGAGCTGGTTTCAAATCCCAGGTTGACTCCATAAACTCACTGGAGGGAGGGTGGCAACGATAAATGACTGCTTGAACATCTTGCATACCTCGAAAATCCTATAAGTGACTTGTTGACAGATAACAATAACTAGGAAACTAACAGTCAGGGTGATTTTATATTCTGCTTACATAGTCCAGTACTGTCTGTGCTGGTAGAAAGTAATTTCACTGGGGACTCTGGAAAAAAGCCTTTCATGGACTTGTTATCTTAGTTTCTTATGAGTACAGATCACAGAAACTGAACCTGGGTTTCTATAAATTCCGAGTCATGTGCTTTATTTTGCCCAAAATGTTGCGGAAGATCAAGTTCGATGGAGAACACTTGCTGCCCAATATAATCTGCATGGGACCTGATGATGATGATGAAGCCATGTGCTGTATAAAGCTATGGCCCTGGCCTGTTTTGTCCATTGGAGATAAATTGCAGGGATCCCTTGGAAAGACTACATGGGAAAGATTGTTATTATTCTCTCTCTGCTACTTGATTTGGTAAGGACTGAGGAAGTTGTGAGAGATTTGGCCACTGAAGTCTGGCCCAGTGTTGCTGTCATTGACTGCCGGCCGCTCTCCGGGGCCTCAAATAGGGGTCTTTCCTAGCCTAGCCTGGAGATACTGGGTTTGAGCATGGCTCTTATGCATGTAAGCATGTGCGCCAACACTAAGCTACGGACTCTCCAATTTAGACTTATATTTTCTCCCCAGCAGCCCAGATTTCACCATGCTTCCACGAGTGTAAAACTCTCTTAATTTCTGCCTAAGTGCTTTTATGTCTTTCACATAAATTATGATCCTGACAGGTCCAAGGTCTAAAGAGAAGCCAGTACTTTCCTGGTATAATTGATGGGAAACTGAAGCTGAGAAATGGTAGCCTGCTTAAGGCCCATTGGAAGTTCTTTTACTAAGTGCAAATTTTCACGGGGTGACTTTCTGCCACAGCTCTTCACTATATGCTGCGCAGAGCAAGTTCCGCTTTCATTTCCATTCCCACTCGTTCCTCATGTTTTATCACTACAGGCACCAAGATATTTGAGGGGAGGGGAAGAATCTTTTTCTCGGGTTATTTTGGATGGCTCCATCTGTTCTCAGTGATTTGTTCCCTCTGCAAAGTCATAATCTTCCAAGTGCAACATCATTATGTTTTTTAATGTGGCAAATTATGTTAACAATAGATAGGAAATTAATGAAGCCAAAGGCATGCCTAAACGACTTCAAAAGACAAATGATCTGATTTTTATGAATGTTTTCAGGCAGATTTACTTTTAAGGATTAGAGAGAGAGAGAGAGAGAGAGAATGAAATGCCTGAAAGGGGAAACAAAATATTAAGATGCTGTTTGGAATCTCAGAGCACTCTGAGTTGTGCAAAATAGAACAGAGGTCTTATCAGACTCACACTTAACCAAAGTATTGGAAGGAACAAAGCCCGCAAGCTCTGATGACAGTGGGAGGATAATTTGTACTCCGGTTGTACTCCAGATATGTGAGGAGGGATCCAAGGTGGTGAAAACCTAGCCCCAAAACAGATTTGGCAGCTTGGATCACTCCTGTAGCATCGGGACTACAATCCACTGTGGATTCACCATCTCCCCTCTGACACTGAAGCCATCTTTACAAGGAAGAAGGTTCTGTCTGGAAAATTCCACAGTATCTGACACTTTCTACAGCTTGCAGCTTTGTTGTTGTTGTTGTTGTTGGAAGGCAAATAGGGAGTGCTCAGGAACAACCTCCCTCTGGATTTTGTGCGGCCCCCACGCTGGGTACCTTTAAAAGCCAATTAAAAATATGGCTGTATATTCAGGCCTTCCCTCCAGTCAATACTTGATTTTTCTTTTTATTCTTCCTTTATTTATTTCTTACACTATCTTTGTATTGTAATTTGTTATCGGATGACTTATGTAATATTCTTGTATTATTTTATTGTTTTATATTATATTGGAAGCCGCCTAGAGTGGTCGTATAGACCAGATGGGCGGGATACAAATCAAATCAAATCAAATCAAATCAAATCAAATCAAATCAAATCAAATCAAATCAAATCAAATCAAATCAAGAAAGAAAGAAAGAAAGAAAGAAAGAAAGAAAGAAAGAAAGAAAGAAAGAAAGAAAGAAAGAAAGAAAGAAAGAAAGAAAGAAAGAAAGAAAGAAAGAAAGAAAGAAAGAAAGAAAGAAAGAAAGAAACATGATAAAACCAAATAAGATGCTAAGACCAAAAAAGGAAGAAGAAAAAAGATGTGAAAACTTTGTACACAGTCCAAAGACAAATGTTGGCAATCCCTTTATTAGACCCCAAAAAAGCTAGTTTTTAACTCCTGAAAAAATCATTGTCAGACTGAGCATCACAGAGAGAGAATGGTTCCACAAAATCATGGCCAGATGTATGTGCCAGATCCCACTGTTCAAAGCAAGTTTCAGATTGGGAGCTGCAGAGTCAGTTTAGAGATAGCAGGTTGCCGATTTCACCTCTGAGGATGTAGATTTGAAGGTCTGTCCCAACCCTCTTAGACAAAGAAATGGCAGAGATTTGGATTTGTTTGTGTGTGTGAGAGAGAGAGAATGAGAGAGAGAGAGAGAGAGAAGAGAATAGTGACTGGCAGTTCTTTGTCTAACAAGATGGGGAGAGACCTTCTAATCTAGATCCTCAGAGGTGAAATTTGAAACCTGCTACCTCTAAAACCAGGCTGCAGCCCCCGTTTTTGAATTTGTTTTAAACAGCCTGAAGTACCTGGCTCAGCCAGCCAGCCATGACCTTATGAGCTCCTTATCACAGCTTTGTTTTGGTTGTTAAATAGCAATATTAGCAACCATGAGCAGATGCACAGTCAGAAAGAATGGAAACACTTGGAGTGATTTTCCTCCGTTGTTGAGAAGAAGTTGAATTACATGGTTGTGATGAGAAGGAAAAGGAGGGTATGTTTAAGTTGTTGAGTTGTAACGGAAGAAAAACTGAAGCTCAGAAATGTTTTCCCAAGTTGTTGTTACTTTGTAGTAAAGAGAATATTGGATTTTTTAAATTCTTTAACCACTGGGTCTAGTGTGGTTAATGGCTGAGTTCAAACCTTTTAATGGAAAGTTATTTTTAAAAAGTGACAAGCTTGGCTTGGGGCTGGTCACAAGTACAAATGAAATGAGAAAGTAGGCATAGGTTGTTGGTGTCATTTGGGAAGATGTTGAATCACATGGTGGTAATATGCCTGTTTTTTTTTTTTTTATTGCCATACAGCCATTATCCCAATGCTGATGTAGTGAATTTTGGAACTTGGTTTTTATTCAGCTTACCGATCTCCCTCATCATGTTGGTGCTAACCTGGTTCTGGATGCACTGGCTTTTCCTGGGCTGCAAGTAAGTAGCACCCGCAAGTTCTCTGCAAGACACCTTTAAAGGAGAACAGTACCCTACAGTTTCCCAAGGTCTCAAATTTTCCCTCTTATAATAGAGATGGTTGAAAAATGCAATCTTTGTGAATTACAAGGTGAACTGATCTGATTGGCCCCTCTTAAGACTTTTAAGAGAAGTGTATAAGAACTATCTTCTGGACCGCTGAAGCACTGGGGAGGCTCTCTGACTGATCAGCTGCTCTACCTTTTTTTAAAAAGGATGCATTGCAAGTGAAGAGTTTTTATCAGTATAGCATATTTCCTGGGCTTTGCCTCTCCCCACCTTTTAAAAAATGGTTATGCCATTAACACTGAGCATGCATGATTGTGTGTACGGGGATATGGATTTTCTCCTTGCCCTGTTTTGGCTTCTCTTGTTGGTGTGGTGGTTTCACTTCCAAAGGTCTTAGTAGTAGTTGTGTCCTGCTTCCTTTAAGCTGGAAGTGGGTGAATTTTTTTAGTGATGCTAGGCTACCCTGCTTCCACCCCTATATCGTAGCCATGTGTGATTCCCTCTTTGTGGGAATGGTTTTTCCTCTTGGAGATCAGGATAAAACACAACCAACAGCACTGACAAAGAGCAGGTCAGAGTATCACCAAAATGACACAGTGTGGTTTGAGCGCCCATCTTTGTGCTCTTATTCAGGCATAGAGTGGTGGAGGAGAGAATGTATCCCTCATTAAGATATAAGGCAAGCCAGCATTTATTATGGCAGTGCCCACTCTTTGGCATTCCTTGCTACGGGAAATCTGCCTAACCTTTTCCTCATTCTCTTGATGCTGACAAAACAAAGCTCTTTTTGGTTGTTGTGGGGTTTTTTTTGGCTCTATGGCTGTGTTCTGAAGGTTGTTCTTCCTGACGTTTCACCAGTCTCTGTGGCCAGCCACTGAAATGCATAAACATCAGCATAGCTTTAACAAAAAAGAAGAAAGTCTGAAACGGAACGCCTCGCTTTCAGCACTGGAAAATACAGCCTGCAGAAGGTCAACAAACTCTACCCAGCCACAGGGACCAGGGATCATTGCACAAAAAAGACCAGCTAAAGACAGACATCAGCCACAGTGACAGATAATCTCTCCCACTTATCACAACAATACATCCACAACAAAAACACTCTGATCACCCTATTTCCTGAAAAGGATAAAAGCTGTTCCCACAGCTATAAATACTCAACTATCCAACAAACAGCAACAGAGCATGGACAGAGTTCCTACTCCAGTCCTCTGAAGATGCTGGCCACAGAGACTGGCGAAACGTCAGGAAGAACAACCTTCAGAACATGGCCAAAAAGCCTGAAAAACCCACAACAACCGTCAGATCCCGGCCGTGAAAGCCTTCGAGAATACAAGCTCTTTTTGCTTACAAATAGAGGCTATTGTTGATCTTTTGCATTGCTTTCAGTCCTGGCCTTAGCTGCATTTAAATTATTTGAGGACATACTGTCAGGGAAACTATGCTCTTCCTCAAGCAGGGTTATAGTTTTCATCATCTATTTTGCACTCTATTTTGTATGGTGGGTTTCAGTTATAATGGCAGACTTCACATTGCATTGCTTTGTGAGAAAATATTTTAAAGAAAGAATTGTCATACCCATTAATTGCTGGAAGACAGAAATGACCTCAAGTTGACATTGCCCTTATCTGACTTAGAACATGGAACTGCTCCATTCAGTTTCCCGAGCCTTTCTGTTTCTCAATAAAAATGGGCTATAATAAATCAGAAATCATGCATAATCCTGCAACAAGTCCTAGCATGATCCACAGTTCTTTCACAAAGAGCATTCACATTCCACATAGCCATTCCAAGAATCCCCCCTAATAAGTGTTTTTTTTTAATTATCCGTGACAGAGTTAAACCTTTTATGAAATGTTAGGAGGTTCTGAGGCTCATTAATCTCTGACTCCTGTTTTCTGTGGCTCGTTCAAGAATGGATTACCCTGGAAATTTGGCATTGCAGCTGCCCATGAACAGGAGATAATCAAAGAAGCCAAAGACCATTTTGGTCTGCTATGGCCAAAGCATTTGTGGGAAAGGGGCAAACTAAGGCAGATCATGAGGGCAAGGAGGCCAAGAAACAAGATTCAAGCAGACGTCTGATCCTTATTATGGATCAGACTATCCATGTGATTCCACCACCACACCACCCAAGCCCCAGCATTCTTAGTTCTG
Organism: Pogona vitticeps; assembly: GCF_051106095.1. Taxonomy (NCBI): domain Eukaryota; kingdom Metazoa; phylum Chordata; class Lepidosauria; order Squamata; family Agamidae; genus Pogona; species Pogona vitticeps. The sequence continues at coordinate 176,303,870 of NC_135787.1, forward strand.
ACCCCAAAGAGACAGCAGCCAGTGAAGATCCATAGTGACATTGCATATTGATGATGGGGAAGGATGTAAAGAATTATTTGTTGGCATGCAAAGCAAAGGGATTGTGGCTTTGATGTTTACTCTTCAATTGCTGTGGTAGGGTGGCTTAATTTACACATACTTTGCTAGTACATACCTGCAAAGAATCTGAAAACAGGCCAGGCAGCCCCTGATAACATCTTGCTAAACTGCACAACAATCAGACTTGTAGAAGCTTTCAGAGTGATGACTTCAGATAGTGTAGTTTAGCCTCAGTACACAGCTCTGGTTGGAAACCTATTGGTGTTCATATATGTTTCAGATAACCTGCTGCAACTAAATGATGGCTAAATGATGAGATACTGGGGTGCACCTCATTTGGGCAGTCATCCAGCAGGACTCTTGTTATGTTCTTATCTGTGTATAAAGGAAAACTGTAGATCTGGAATGATTCAAAGCAAAGAAAAGTAATTTTTAAAACTATATGCAGGCCAAGGGATTCTGAACATCACATTTCAAGAAAGTAAAGTTTACAGGCTCTGGAATGGTCATATACTATTTTGGAAATTTGATGTTTTTTTGCAAAAGATATTGTCTATTGGATAGATATTGTCTGTAGAATAGGCAACCAGGATTGGGCAGTCCCAAATTGGATGAAGAAAGCAAAGATTACTAACCCTACCCCTATCCCCCTTTGTTTTGCCTCTTTTCACAAGGAAAGTGATAGCCTGAAGAAGATGCATGCCATCTCTCTATATCAGAAACCCTGTCTTTTTTATCAGAATGCCGTATCATGTAAGAGATGCTCCTTTTCAGCCTGTTATTCTTCATGTGAAGAAAGTGACAAATGCAGAGGTGGATCTACCTTGCTCCTTCTCCTGGTGCATCAAGTTAACACTGCCCTGAACATCTGAATAGGACTATTGCAGTCAACAGATTAAAGAGATGCCATTGGGCCCACATAGAAAGATTTGCTTCTTTAAAAAAAAGGTTGATAAACAAGCATATCTGGCATAGTGAGAATTCTCTGCGATTAGTTCAGTTGCTTTTGATAATGATGTTTTATAAGTGCTGAAAGAACAATACTTGGTGCATGCTTCAAACTTCACTTCCATAACCTGATTGCTTTCTGTCTCCACGGGTCTCAGTTTTAAAGAAACATGCTCGATAAGCAAGAAGAAAAAGACCAAACGGGAAGAGATGTCGGAGAAGAGAATCCAAGAAGAATATGAAAAACTGGGAAATATTAGGTAAATGAAGTGCATGGATGTTGTTTTTCTTTTAACACTTGGGAAAGAACTCAAGAGTAACAAGACTAAAAAGACCACAGAGGAGGTGAACTTCATACTTTGAATAGAACTAATCATAAAATACTTGATTGCAGTTAATACAAAAAATTTGATTTCACTATTTCCTTTCTAGCTATCCCGAGATGGTGACTGCTGTCTTTTTTATCTTGATGACGTTGCTCTGGTTTACAAGGGAGCCTGGATTTGTACCAGGCTGGTCCTCTTTATTTGAGAAGTAAGTTCCTACTTAGATACATAACTTCATATTATCACAAAATGGGACCAGGGCTGATAGGTTGCGAAGTATCCTGGTATGGGACCAGCTGCTTGATGCAGGAAATCCAGAGTTAGACCATCTGCATCAGATGGCCACCCACCTTCTTCTTGTAGACTAGTAGTGGACAATTTTGATGGAGTATGGGGACCAATTTTCTCCCTGCAAAATCTTTGCAGGAACATGGACCACCAAAAATGGTGTTGGGTTTGGGGGTGAAACCAGAAATGGATCAGATTCCGAGTTTTGGAAGATACGAATTTGTGACATTAAACTGGAGACTGGTAATTCTGATATCCACAGAATGACAAATGTGCTCCAGATTTTAGTCAGAAACTCACAGGAGCTATCCAAGGTGTTAACCCTACCCCCAAAATAGATTCAGAAGTAGAGATTGGGGTATTCGCATATGAATACAAATATCCCCACGCAGCTGGACTTAACAAGGGACCATCCACTAATGCAGCCAGCGGCGGTGGCCTCGCTCTTCCTTCCAATCACTCCTGGAGTGCCCCTCTCTTCCTACTCAGAACCTTTGACAACTCCTTAAAGTTCAAACAGAACTCAGTACTGGATTTACTCACTTACTGACACAGAGGGACTGTGGCCTATTTACAGTGGATCCTTGACTTACAGACAGCTTGACGTACAGACTTTTCGAGTTACAGACTTCTCTGGCCACAAAATTTAGGTTCGACTTGCAGCTGGAGAATTGACCTACAGACCAGGAAAAAAACAAAATGGAACAAACATGGCCAGTTACGTGATTAATCGGTTTTCAATGCATTGTGGGTCAATGGAGACTTGACCTACAGACTTTTCGACCTGCAGCCACCGTTCCAATATGGATTAATTCGTAAGTAGAGGGTCCACTGTAAAAGATGAATCCCTGCTCCTGAAGGCTTCCAAAGTCGCCTCTCTTTTTTACTGCAGAAAATACATTTTCTGACCATGATCAAGGGCATAGGGTTGGGCAAGAGGCCACAAAAAGAAATTTGGGGAGAGTATACTGCCCCAAGGCTGAACTTTACCCCCACTGTACGCTTTCAGCCAAAGAGAACTTACCACTGTTCCAGGTAGTTTGTTTCATTTGCAAACTGCTCTTCACAGCAAAGGAACTGATCTGCCTGGTAGAGTACGTTTTCTTCAGGCTTTCTGAACAAGATTGGGAGAAATGGGAAGGGCCAACTTAAATGGCATTAAAAGAGATAAGGCACATTCATGGATGATAAAAGTCTCAGCAGTTATTCATCGTGATGGCTAAATGCCCATCTCCAGGATTTGAAGCAAACTGTTTCTGAATACTAGGGATTGAGGCATGTGTTTATATCCTGTTTGTAGAGTTTCCAAGGGGATTCAGTTGGGTAGCTATTGTAGGAAACAGGGTTTCCTATACATGGGCATTTGGTAAAATTCAGCAGTGCTTTTCTAATGCTCTTTTGATTTTTAGATACCTAAAGGTTGCTAGCTACGTGGAATTGCAAATGGTGAATCATGAAATATCGGTTCCCACCAATTCCCTTATTCTTATTGGGAGCCTCAGAGTGGGAGCCTTTAGTGTCAAAAAATGGCCACCACCCATCCTGAACCAAGTGGCAAGATCTTTTTGAAGAAATATTAAGGTCTTTTTGTGCAGCTGCTTATTCCAGCCTGCCATAAAAGAATTCAATGTCTGTCTCTTAGGAAAGGCTATCGGACAGATGCCACAGTTTCCGTTTTCCTTGGGTTCCTCCTATTCTTGATTCCAGCAAGGAAACCGTGCTTTGGGAAAAAAGCAAAAGGTATGAGTGATCTAAATACACAGTAGCATTTCCCCAGTGTCATTAACTGTTCTCCAGCTTCGATACTAGCGAAGGACAAGACCACACATTCATCTGGTCTAGTGGTAGCCACAGTGCTGAGTGTTTGGTTTTGTTACTTCCGAGGTAGACTTCAGCTGGGGTCGTTTGTTTAAGGTCAGTAAGAGGCAAAGATTCCAATCAAGCTCATAATGGCAGGCATTCTGATCCAGTTCACCTTGTGAACTCTTAGCCCAGAAAGTATACTTATAAATAAAGCAAGGCTGGGAAAAACCTTTCAGCCTAAGTGCTCAATTCTGATTCAGAGAGCTTCCTGGAAGCCACATCCTAGTAATGTGGAGGGCCAAAGGCAAACAAAAGGGAAACAAAAGTATTGTACCATCCTATTTTAGTTTAAAGCTCTTACTGCCAGTCAGTTAGCCTTAGGAGAAGCATTTTCAGCCTTTTGGAAATGTGTGGAGGGGCAGAAACAAGGCTACCAAACAATCATGTAATGGGAAAGGGGTATAATTATCTATGGAAACACTAAAGGGCTGAGTGGGCCCCCAGAAAGGCCACATATGGCTACAGGGCCTCAGGTTCCCCACTCTTTCTGTAATGGATTTCAGGAATGGGTGCCTCATTTTCTTCATATTTACGACTGACTTCTTGTGGTGCAGTGGCAAATTTGAAAGTGCAGGTGCTCAACACATAGCCAACCCCCTCCATTCAGAGCCCAAAAACTACAGGAATAGACAACACAATACCAGTCCTTTAAAAATCTATTTCTTTTCTAGCTGCTGTGAGGATTGCAACAACCAATGGAGCTGGAGAGCCAGGTGGCAAATGATATGATTATCTTTGCTAACTAGGAGGTCCCAGGGGCTTGGCCACACAAGCCCTGATTACACTGATCCTTGTATCTTTCCCTAAGGCTTCCCATGTACTGTACGTTTCTTCTCACTGATCCAGGATAGGACTCATTTCCATTTCCTCATTTCTTTCATCCTTTTACCCTTGTATTCAAATGAAATGGACTGTCAATAACTCTCAGCTTAGGAGTTTATGGAGCTCCAGATGTTGCTGGAATACAACTCTTGCGACCCCTTGCCTTTGACTACGCTGGCTAAAGTGAAGGGAATTTGTGTCCAACATTACAGTATCTGGGAGGCCACATGCTCCCAACCCTAGGAGAGACATTATCTTTTCCATATCTCAGAACTTTCTAGGTTGCTACAACTGAATGAGATTAGACTTTAGACATGCTCATTTGTGCAAATTGAAGCCCAAACATGGGCAACTCCTTGCTTTACAGAAGAAAATATTCTCTGTAGAGCCTTGACTCACTTGATCCATTCTCTTCTGCACATCTACAAAATGCACTGGGCCATTTGGCTCCAATTTAGATGAAGTTTATATTAGGTTTTTTAAAAGTGTTGAACAGTTTAAAACATTCAGATAGGGTCAGGCAGAAGAATGTATTCAGTAACATGGACCCTGCGTGGGAACTCCACGTGCTTCCTCAGGAAAGCTTCTTGATAGTGTGGTTCACACCATCCTCAGTTGGAAGAATAGGATTTGCTAAGGAATGGAGGCAAATGGCAACTTTATCTCTCCAGTTGCATCTTCCTTTGTTACAGGAGATGTCACGATTTCTACAGACGTTAACTCAGGAGGTGCAATCATCACTTGGAAGGACTTTGAGAAAACAATGCCATGGGAGATTGTTGTTCTGGTTGGTGGAGGTTATGCTCTAGCAGCTGGCTGCAAGGTAAGACAATATAGGGGTATGAGAGTGTGACGAAGCAGAGCCCGTACACAGAAATGCTTCCCTAACCCTAACCCTATCAACGTATAAAGCACGATGGGGGAAATTTCTCTGGTCAGAAGCCACGTTCCTGCTGTGGATAATCTACACAGCATCTATTGCTGTCAGGGGAAAAACAAAAATCTGACTCCTTTGATGCCACAGTATACTAAGTGAGGTCTGACCAAAGAGGAATTGAGCACTACTATTACTTCCCTTGCCCCGGACACTAAACATTCCCCTGATGTACCGAGCTTGTACTTCTATTCAAAAAAACAAAACAAAACTCAAGAATTAAAATTAGTTTGACATGACTTCGTTTTGACAGGCCCATGCTGGCTTTTACTAAATACTATGTTCTTTTCTAAGTGTTCAAAACCCAACTCTAATAATTTGATCCCATTCATCTCAGTCACATTGTCTTCCTTGTCTTTTATCCTGCCCCGTACCAGATAAGCTATTTTCTCTTATGCTGCCTTTCCCTCTCCATTCATTAATAATGAGCTGAAATTATTCTCTGAAATATCCTGCTGTGAGGGTATTCTGCGTAACTGTAGCCTGGTTACAATTCGTGGTAGAAGGAATCGGGGACTGGAATTCAAAAGACTGAGCTTCCCTCTGGGAAATCCTGATTCCCAGCCTGCCCCAGACCCTTCTGATAGTGGGTCAGGTCCAAAATAGTTGCACTCCTACCACTACCCACCCTGCCCTGTACTGCCCTACCCATACACACACACATGCAGTCTTTTTAGCCTCTCCCCTGGAAAATGATGCTCCAGAGGTGCTAAAGAATATGGGATTCTTCTCCCCCATACCTTTGATTTAGCTCAGGATGCAGAAGAGACTACATACCCCATAGCAGGAAATGACATTCTCATTTCCTGTTCAAGAGAGGCCACCCACCCTTTTCTGCATTAAGCTCTTCTTATCATTACCCTATCTTTTTATTCAGCAAGTATTTGCTTCTGCTTGGCAACAGAAGAATCAGTTGGGGAGAGATTTGTGTTTGACCCATTTCCCCTACGCTGTACAGCTTTGAAGGATCATTTTGAACTATCTCCAGAAAAGACAGGAAGATGAGGAGGGAGGGAAAGATAAATGCTGAGACAAACCAGGGCAGCCAAAGTCTTATTCAAATTTTCTACATATGTAAGATGGCAGTGGCTTTTTGCCTTGGTGGCTTGTCCCCATCACATGATCTATTTTGCCATTAGTGCATGCGCAGTTTAATGAAGAAGAGGCTGCAGGAGGGGGAAAATACACACAATGACCATATACAATCACATAAGCAAAGGTGCTGTCCTCTGAAGATGACGGCCACAGAGACTGGCAAAACATTAGGAAGAACAACCTTCAGAACACGGCCAAAGAGCCCGAAAAACCCACAACAACCATTAGATCCCGGCCGTGAAAGCCTTCGCGAATACATACCCCCAAAACTGTGATTCCCCATTATTTCTTTACTCATGTCTCTTCCTTCAGAATTCTGGTCTTTCCACATGGATTGGGCGGCAGATGTTGTCCTTGAGTAGCCTTCCTTCTTGGGCTGTCAGTCTGCTAGCCTGCCTCCTGGTATCCATAGTAACGGAGTTTGTCAGTAACCCAGCCACCATAACAATCTTCTTGCCTATTTTATGCAGTATGGTGAGTACCAATTTCGGATGGGTTTAGATTTTGTGGAATATGTAAACTGTTATTTCTGAAGAAGTGGACTTGTCCAACAAAGCTCACATTAAAACATAGCAGGTAGTCTTTAAGGTGACACAACGTTTTGTCTTCCTTATTTTTTATTCTTGTTTTGTTTTGGCCTGACAGCCTATGATAGCTAACAGTATATCTTGGACACAGTGCAGAATGAGACTTAATACTCCCAGCAATGGTACAAGGGCATGCAATGGCCTCTTGCACAGTTACGCTCCATCCTCAGGACACACTGTAAAAACAAGTTTTCAAATTGCTGAGTACTGTGACCCAGGGATGATTGTGTGGTTTGTTCTGTCCAAGATTCTGTAACGAATACTGTTGTACATGTGCCACATCTTTGATAGTCCTCCAAGACACAATGGAGCCTAAGTCCTGGGTTTGGGAGACGGTCCGTTAACAGGCAGTAGGCCAATGCTTTGCATCCAGGATGCCTCAGAATGAATTCCTCACAGCTCCACAAAGGAAAGGACTTCTCTTTGAAGCCTTAAACAATAACTGCCAAGTGCAGACAATTGTCAAACGTTGGCACATTATTTGGGGGAAAGAACATGCTACCAGAATTAATTTTTACTAAGAGCAACGGCAAAAGCAAAAAAGATGTCATAAGGCATTCATTATTTGTTATGTTTAAAGCAGGGTGGGTATCCTCCAAGGCGCCATGTTTACCCTCACATGGTCCTCGGAAGGGTATTCTCCCATGTCAAAAAGACCTTCAACCAATAAATAAGTGCATATCACCACACAAGCCGAGAGGTGTGATATGCACTGAGTTTATTTTGTGCCTAAGACTGTTTCAGGCACATAACAGAAAGTGGCCGGGTTTCTTTTATTTCAAAAAAGGGTTATTTTGGATCTAAAACAATGTTGGAATAGGGCCAAAAGAGACTTCCAAGTGCAAATTGTGTTATCCCCAAGGCTTCTGGGGGTGGTTATTGCACTTTTGTTTAATAAAAATTCTTCAGAGGTGCTTGAGGGACTGAGAGGCACACTTTGTTCGCATCTGTTCCAGAGTGACATGTTAATAATGATCAGGTGCCCTCAAGTCTATCCCGATTTGTGGCAACCCTTTTGAGGGTTTTCCAGATAGAGAACATGCAGAAGTGGTTTGCCGTTCTCTTCTTCTGTGGGTGATCTAAGACTGAGCAGCTTCGCAAGGCTACACAGGCTAGCTGTACTCTTGGGAAGCACAGTGGAGAATTGAACTCCCAACCTCTGGCTTTCTCGATACCTAAACCACTGAGCTATCCAACCAGGTCATGTTACTGTCATTCTATTAATGTACCATTGTTTTTCGTTTTTAAGTAAAAAAGTGGTTTTTTTTACAAAAATGACCAGTTAAAAATACTTGTGTGCTTAAAAAGAGCCATCGTCTTTGTGTATGTGTGTGTGTGAATGAGTGAGTTAAGGCACAAAGTAGTGTCGTATGTGTATGTGTAAGCACAAAGTAGTGGCATGAGCCCCTGATCTGTCTTGGGAGCAATGGAAAGTAGAGGTTTAGCATCTCTGAGATAGCAGGGACAGGAAACCTTCCTGCCCCTGCTACCTCACCTGCTCTTTGGCCCCAAAAGTGCAACATTTGGTGAATGCCACTTGTAGTGCTAAAGGTGCCACATAAGAGAGGAGGGGCTAGAGATGAATATGGAGTAGGAATGAAAGTCTCAACCCATTCTAGATTCACATTTGCTGACCTTTTTATGGGAAAATGGTGGTCAGTTATTCTTTTTTGAAAATGATGGATAATGTCGATCTTGCTGTTTTAACCAATCTTAATAAGAAATGAAACACATATAGAAGTTTCCCTTTCCTTCACCTTTCTATAGAGACGTCCCTTCTAGTTTTGTTGTTACTATTCTTGGATTTTCAGTTGTTCCTGCCCCTAGATCTTCCCTTGGAAGATGACATCAGAAGGACCCTTAGGTCTGGACAAGGGCGGGAGCCAAAGCTATTTTTTAACACAACTTTATTAACTAAACCAAAGAAGTAACTCCAAACTATTCTAATCACTTAAGTCTTCCTTCAGTCTGCCTAAGTTGGCCTGATCCTGAGTGGCATTTATGTCCTTCCTTCAGCCTCCCTTCCAAGTCTCTAAAGGCTTAAGGCTATCCTTGTCGCTGCCTTCTGCTTCAGGAGGAAGATGTTCACTGGCTGTCCCAAACCACAACTTCCAGCTGTTGGAGGCAATTAAACTGTCCCTGCCTCCTCCACCACTGTAACTGCATCAGAGCTGTGTCGTTGGGGTAGGATAGGCAGGAAGCTTCTGGTCCCTTTCTCTATGGTAAGCTGGAATGCTAAGCTTGCAGATGCTCCTGAGGCAGTTTGGGCTGAGACTATCCCAGTGCTTCCACCCATGATTCCCCTTCCTCATCTTATCCCACCTTCCTTCTGCTCCTCTTCCACAACTATCCACTGCAAGCACAAAGAGGTTGTCTGGAGTTTTGGAGTCACTGTTACACTGATGGCAGTCAACTCTCTCCTTTCCACCTCCCTGCAAGGAAGCTGTTCCTGTGCAAAACCAGCATCTGTCATTGTTAGTGGACTGAATGAGGGCAAACAGATTGAAATTTAAGGCAGCCATGACAAAGATGTTTCTGGTTAATTGAAAGCCAGGTCAGGGAACAGTGATTCACTTGTGCTGGATGGGGCTACAGTTTTCCTGGAAAAAAAACCTAATTTTGCTGTTTGGGAATACTCCTTGACTCATCTTTGAGCCTGGGAGCCCAGGTCTCAGCAATAGTCATTTGCTAACTTAAACCAGCATGCCAGCTGTGCCTATACCTTGAACTGCCTGATTACAGACACATGGCTTACTTACTTCCTGTTTGGATCACTGTAATCTGCTCTACATAGAGCTGCCCTTGAAAAAGGTTTGGCAACGTCAGCTGGTTCACTCAGGGTGAGCCCCTCCTGTTGCTTCTTCATCCTCTGCCACCATAGGTGACATGCAGGACCAGGGGGAATCCCCTTGTTATCTCTGACCATTGATTGGAAAGAGTACAGTGGTGCCTCGCATTACGAGCACTCCATTTGATGACAAAATCACTTGACGTTGAAGATCTTGCGATCGCAAAATGATGTTCCCTATGGGGGAATTTTGCTTTGCGATGACCGGTTCCCTGCTTCGGTAACCGATCATTGCAAAGCAATGATTTCCGCACAGCTGATCGGCAGTTTCAAAATGGCCACCGTGTAAAAAACATGGCCGCCCGCTGTTTTCTGTGACAGATTCTTCGCTGCACAGGCAGCGAAAATAGCCGCGCTATGGAGGATCTTCGCTGGATGGTGAGTTTGAAGCCTATAGGAACACATTAATTGGGTTTTAATGCATTTCTATGGGTTTCTTAATATCGCATTATGACGTTTTCATTCGACAGCGATTTTGCTGGAACGAATTAACGTCATCATGCGAGGCACCACTGTAGTATGATTCCCCTGCATCACTCTCAGGGAACTGTCTCTGTACAAGGATGTAAGCAGCATAGGGATAGGACTAGACATGTCCAAAGTAGGAGGAAGTATCATACAGTGGATTGAGCGTGGGACCAGGGGTTTCCTCTCCTGCTTTAGAGTCTAGGAAGCCACCATTTTATTACGGAATGTTTTTTTCATCAACGGTTAATCCAAATCTCTTTCTTTCTCTCTTTTTCTCTAGTCAGAAACTCTGCAAATCAACCCTCTGTACACCCTGATCCCTGTCGCTATGTCCATCTCTTTTGCAGTGATGCTACCAGTGGGTAACCCTCCAAATGCCATTGTCTTCAATTATGGACACTGTCGAATCAAAGATATGGTAAGGACTAGGAATGATCTGATCTGATCTGGTAGATGTGGACATCTCCTTCTTAAGGCACTAAAAGCAGCACAGGTGTTTGGGGATTAGATTGAAATGACGGATCAGCCAAATTTGAAACAGGATATCATTTTGAAATTTCAACTCTTGAGCTCAGATATAACACCAGCATTTCTATAAAACTCTTGGAATATAGAAAAAATGTGACTGAAGAGTGAGGAAGTTTCTAAAATTGACTACTTAAATCATTTTGTTTGGCCTATCCTGTGAGGCAATTTGTCTGTCCAGGCCCATCTTTTCTGCCAAGTCATAATTCTCTGTGATAGATGTGATGTTTGACTCAATATACTAAGACTACTAGAGCTAGGAAGTCATCGTTTTGACTCCCAGAATAGATAAGGTGGTCAGGCACTCCCATTTCTTTAAGAACTGGGAACAACACCCTAACTCTCCCTATATATGACATTTGAAAAAGCCTAACATTACCACACCTAAAAAAAATTCCCTCAGTTTCACTATCACCACCACCACTAACAACAATTATTTCCCTTTGGAATTTGTGAGCTTTAAGCCATGCCACTGCCTCTGAGTGGGAGGTTGCCCCCCCCCCCGAGGTGGGGCTGGAAAGCCTGTGTGCCTGCAGAACAGCTGGGTGCCTGAAGTACGGAACCAGCATGAACTGCAAAAACCCACAAGATCTGTTCTTGTTCTGTGGGAGAGAAGAAGAGAAAGACTTTTCCCCACATGCATAAAATTCTAGGAAACATCTAAGAAAATCCATAATCTCAAAGTGTTATCAAATGCATGTCTCCTTGTGCTCCCAATATGTGTACCCTGATATTTGAGTTGGAAACCCCTGCTTAAATGACAATGTCCTTACCATGGCTTGTTTTTGTTTTGCTTTGTTTTTATTCATAGATCAAAGCTGGCTTTGGTGTCAACGTGATTGGTCTAGTGGCTGTGGTGTTGGCCATAAATACCTGGGGAATTAGACTCTTTGAATTGGATAAGTTTCCAGAATGGGCTATAACTGGCAACATCACTGGCCCACTGTAAGGAGAAATTTTAAAAAACAATACCACTGGAGCATCGTATTTGCACATACATCAAGAAAGGAAGACACTTGAGTATATATTCGTTCAGCAGCCAGAACTGAATAAGAAGTTAACCTTAGCTGAGGTTCTCCAAAGGATCATCATATCTTCACCATCTAGTACTTTCCTTATTTTTCAAGACTATAATGGAATGGATTTGTTCTCCTTTTCCCTTCCTGTTATTTCCACAGAAAATTCATCAATAGAACATTTAACCAATATTCTTTTTTACTTGATGAATTATATACTTAACTCATAGTGGATATAGTCCTGCATTTATAGATTGTTTTAAAGGGTGTATTTATATGTATATACATACATTTTTTTAAAATGTAGAAAATTGTATATGGTTATTTTATAAGAATCATGAATTATTTGAGCATCAGATTGATCCAGGGAAGAGGGAGACCTGCATCAGGGTCTCAAGCATTACCGGTCAGCAGTAAAAGCTTGGGAAACATACGCTGTCCAATCTCACAGTAAAAGTTTATATTTTTTAAATTATATTTTCTGTGTTAGTGAAATCACAGCATGGATTTGGGGCAATTTTTTGCTATCTGTTCCCCAAATATCTACTTCTTTTTGTGTGTGTTACTTTATGATCAACAAAACTGATCATAATATCCAGCCTAGGGAAAAGCCCTGAAGAGTTTTGCTGACTTTTTTGTGACTTTTTATTTGGGGCCAATAAAGATATTATTCTGCTGATCTTTGGTTACATGGGCCAATGTCGTTGCCATTCATTTGGAAAATGCACCGATGCATTCTAAAGGTTTTTGTTTTTCTAAACATTTTCATTGAAAAAAATCATGAATTGTTTCCCTGCAGTCATTTTTTTTTCTTGCAGGTTCACACTCAGTGGGCAAAATATCTAGATGGCTTGATTATTCCCCAATAGCAGAACGCCTGCAGCTTCTGGTGATCATTAGCTTGCTGACACTTATTCTAGCTTCTGGGCCTCTCCAATAATGTGCCAAAATTTTCTTTTTTTAAAATAAAAAAATCTCTTAATTAAAATTAGTAGGGGTTATATGACTTCAGAGGGGCTACAGCAAAATCTCACAAGATCTGCTGCTAAGTACATGGATAATTCATTTTTATATAGACTCAAGCACACTTAACAGGAGTACAACCTGGAGCAGGTCACCCTGGATGTCAGAAACGCATCCTTGAACTGACTTGCAAGCCAGTGGGTTGGTCTCTCAAGCACCAGTGTCCATTAGAAAGAGTCTTAAAGCAGTACCTTTCCCCCTCATGACCATGAAATACCCCTGAATCCTGATGAGTTTAAAAAGTAAACCCAATAGTCCCAATAGCTCTGCACATTTCACTGTTGGCTGTATGGACCTTTAGCTGCACAAATTAGTTAAGCAAGAGCTTATTGTATCTGGGTACCAAACAGAACTGTCTGCAAGGCCACCTAAACATGTTTAACTTATTTATCTGAGTGAAGTAAAGTACAAGCTGGCAGCCCATCCATAAGAAGTTGCCTGGACAAGTATCTTACTTCTCCTTTGCTGATAGGCTAGCTGCTCCTCATCTGAAGCACCAGGCTAATTTAGGGGACCCTGGACAGGTGCCATGGCACTCCTAGACCTCTGTGTCCTCCTGCAAGGGAGATTAGGTAGGCAGTTCATGAGGAGCAGAGCAAGGCTGCCACCCAGCACTGCTGTCTCAGGTAGCTGCCCAATTGTATGACTTGATTTATCTGGACCAAGCATCTGGCATTTGAAAACAGCAATGGCAAAGAAGGGGCATTGTGAGACCACCTTCAGATGAGCAAGATTTGGCTCCATGGGCCTCTCCAAAAAGAGGGAATGCTTGTGTGTATACCTTTCACCATGAATTATTTCCCACACTTTTGCTGAAAAAGCAAGGGAAGCCGTTTCACGCCCTGTGCGCTGCTATGTATGAAGACCAGTCAGTGTGGAAGATGTGCTTAGACTGAGGTGATTCAATTCTGAAGGAGGAACCAAGGTTAGGGTTGCATCACCTTGTAGATAGTGTTGCTTTTTCTTACAGTAGCTTTTCCTATCACCCAAGTTGCAGCCTAGGAAGAGGACAACTGTTCTGAGGCTAGAAAATGTTTTGGTAAACACCTCCCAACATTCCCCAGCCAACTTGGGGGATTCTGGGAGATACAGTCTGAAAAAATTACCATTTTGAAGCTCTGCACATTCGCCTGGAAAGAAAGGGAGTGGAGGACAGCATTCAGAGATCACACCAACCTGGTACAAAAAAAAACAACACACATGCATCTGGACTTCTCACCAAGTGCTAATCAAGCCTTAATAATGAATACACAATTTTAATAATGGATGTAAAAAAATTAGACGCCATGTTAGCTACAATAATTGTACTATGAGCCATGTTTATGTTCTGTTTTTTTTCCACCAGAGTAAAAACAGTCTTGTGTTGTTAGGATGCTTCTGCTGTAGCAATCACTTGCTAATAAAATAAATTATTCAAGCCTTTGATTGTCTCCTGGTCAAATGATAATAGTGGTGTGGGGAAAAAATTACTATTCTAAAATAGCAACCTCCTAAAGGGACGTGATGGCGCTACGGGTTAAACTACAGAAGCCTCTGTGCTGCAAGGTTGGAAGACCAGCAGTCGTAAGATCGAATCCACGTGATGGAGTGAGCTACCGTCGCTTGTCCCATCTCCTGCCAACCTAGCAGTTTGAAAGCATGCAAATGCGAGTAGATAAATAGCTGCCACCACGGTGGGAAGGTAATGGCATTCCGTGTCTAGTCTCACTGGCCACATGACACGGAAACTGCGCATGGAGAAACGCTGGCTCTATGGCTTGGAGATGGGGATGAGCACCATGCCCTAGAGTCGGACACGACTGGACTAAATGTCAAGGGGAATCTTTACCTTTACCAGATGCACACCTGGTTTTCTTCCATGGATATGGTCTTGCAAATCTGCTTTTGTTGCAACAGATCGACACAGCTTCCCCCCTCCTACACCAAGGTTGACTGACTATATAAAAGGGGGGTGGGAGAGATTATGCATACAACAAGGTAAGGTTGTGGGGTGTTATATCCTAGTCCATCACTGTCATTGTCATCATCAACATCATCCATTTCCACTGAAAAATAATGCCTTCAAAATAGCTAAACAGGAACAGTAGAAGAACATGTCTCTTAATGATCAAAGTGCACAGGTAGTGCTGTTGTATGGGGGTGGTATCTCCGTCATGCCACCTTCAACTCAATTTAAAGCTCTTGCTTTCCCAAACATTGGGGGAGGGGGGAGAGAGAGGCAAATAGTTAAAATACACATTACACATGTATACCTACTTCTGCTTTCCCCAAACTGGCGACCTCCAGATGTGCTAGAACACACCTCCCAGAACCACCTGCCAACACAGGAGTTGCAGTCCCAACACATCCAGAAAACATCAGCTTGATTTTTCTGTTTGAAACAATGGTCAAATACAAAAGCTGCAATATATGGCACATTGTAGAGTTTAAAAAGCAAGTAGCCTTTTAAAGTAGAACAGAAGAAGGTGACAAGAATGATGAAAGGATACGTGGCCAATTTTTGATCAGCAGGAACTAACATTACCTTCATAAACAGAACAGGCTGCAAATAAACAAACAGATTAAGCTAGACCTTCTTTCAATAATCTGGGACATTCGATTTCTATTATTCAAGACATTCCAGTGCAAACCATTTCCAGATGAATATGTGGTACATAAGTCTGGTAACAGGCGGACACCAAGAAAGGAGCCAGCGTTTCTCCACCCAGATAAATTATATAAGTTCTCATTAATGGGATTGAATCATTTTACCATTTTGCTAGAAAACAACACTAAGGACAATCCAGGCTTAAACATTTCACTGGTTTTAGAGCTGTGAAGTAACCGAATTACTGCAACAGATAAATCAGTTAAGGTAGGACGTTTGTAGCTGATCCACTAAACTGATACAAGCATGATTTATGTGTATGTTATGAGTGTGCAGAATACACCTCCTCTTTCAAGTCCAATCTCTTTCAAAAACTATAACTCCCATCAGCCTTGTAGCAGCAGAGTCTCCTCTGCCCTAGGTGGCCAGTATGAGGAACTATGGTTCAATGACATCAAGTCATGTGACACGGTTTTCTGATTCTGTTTTGTTATTGCTTCTCTGGTTTGTCTCTGCCCAACCCTTTCGATGCCTCCAGAATTCCAGCCCAACTAGGAGAATTCTGGCATCGGAGTTCACATAGTTTGTCACCCAAATTCTAGGGCCTTCACCTTAGTTGCATCATTTTCCCTACTGCTACCTGTTAATAAAATATTCAAAAACAACAATACCTCCAGTACATTAGTGCATTCAAATCTGACTTATAGCAACCCTAATAGGGTTTTCAAGGGAAATGAGATATTTTTAAGAAGTGGTTTTACCAGTTCCACCCCCCACCCCCCACCCCCCGCAATAGGTTTCCATGACTGAGCAGGTCATGGACAGTCCTAGTCTCTTTATCTACTTCCAAACCATTCCCAAACTAGGAATCCCGTAACGGCTTTAAAGGTAAAGGTAAAGGTTCCCCTTGACAATTTTTGTCCAGTCGTGTTCGACTCTAGGGGGCGGCGCTCATCCCCGTTTCCAAGCCATAGAGCCAGCGTTTGTCCGAAGACAATCTTCCGTGGTCACATGGCCAGTGCGACTTAGACACAGAACGCTATTACCTTCCCACCGAAGTGGTCCCTATTTATCTACTCGCATTTGCATGCTTTCGAACCGCTAGGTTGGCGGGAGTAACGGCTTTAGGCAAATCTATATAATGTGTGCTCTTTATCTGTTGCACCAAACTATACTGAAGGACAGAGGAGAGCACTCAGAAATGTGTGCAGTGTGGCACTAAGGAGATATGCATCACAAAGAAACTGGTCATCTCCAGTGAAGGTACAAATATTTTCAGCTCAGACAGGGTACTGGCCAACATCTCGGTCTCTGGACATGACTGCCACGTGGCTTTCTAAAACAATTCTGAAGCCTTCTGAAAGCCCTCTTCAAAACAAAACTGCTCTTGCAGTACAGAGAATTGCAGATCTTGAAAGAGATGTATGAAGTCAGCTCAATTTGAACACAGTATCAATTGCTTTGGCTCTGTTAAAAATATGCTTTGTAGTCTGAAAGGCAACTTCTTAGCAACCACTTATCAGCCAATAAAAGCGTAAAAATAAATGAACACTCTGCTCTTCCCTGTAGCATAAACAACACATTCATTATGATAGGGAGAGTGAGAACACCCTCTATAAAGTTACCTATGTTACTAACGAAAGTGACTGTAGCCAAACACCTCAAATTCTTTCGAAAAAAGAATTCACAACAGTGACTTAACGCTAAGCCCTTTTATTTAATGAACAAAAGCTCAAAACCAGCATCAAATGTATAAAAGTGTGTAGTGACCAAACGTGCTCTGCATGGGGGACACTGAAGACAAAACCAATCTGCCCCCTGTCCAGCTGATTTTGCTGGTTTCGTGACTGCCTCTTTGCCTGGGCCTGCTGGACAAGGGTCTCTTCGAATTGGGAGAGGCCGTGATACACCGCCTGCCTATAGGCTGAATGCTCAGATGTCAAGGTTTCCCATCTGTTGAGGTCCATTCCTAAGGCCTTCATATCCCCCTTGCAGATTATCCTTGCATTGCAGCTGTGGTCTTCCTCTGGGACCAAAATTCAACAGAGAATGGAGTTGGTTTCTATAGGCTGGACTACTGCCTATATTCAAAATTGAAAGCTCAATCAAGGCAGCATCCTCACATTTAACTCCCTGTGAAGACACTTTTTCTTAAATTATTACCAGTGCTTTAATGTTTACTAACTATTCTACACCTTCTGGATATATGCACAGTTTGTGGTCATCCAAATGTTTTCAACAGCTCAGAGGAAACTGCCAGTATTTACAATGGCAACAGCCAACTTGCACTACCAATTCCATTCATCTGTTTCAGAAGATAATTCACCACACCTGCTGGTTACAATTCATAAAATATTAACACTGATGCCTTGGAAGTCTGTCTAGGGAAATATGGGAATCCAGGTGGTGGGCACACTGCTTGAGCCAAGGACACAAAGAAGCTAACTTCTTTCTGCCTGGGTCATTGCTAGTACTGATACGGACAAAAAAAAAGTTCATGGAAAGTTTTGTCACAAATATTTGACAGGAAATGTTCCATTTCTAAAAGGTATATACAGTCACAAAGTTCACCAGAAACTTATTGGGAGTAGATTTCCATTGTCAGAAAATGCCACTACTCTTTCAACAACTCCATCCTGCCACAACACAATCTCTCTCATTCTGCTGAATCTCAGTACAGTGGTGCCTCGCAAGATGATGTTAATTCGTTCCGCGAAAATTGCTGTCTTGTGAGAACATCTTCTTACGAAATGTGGTTCCCCATTGGAATGCATTGAAATCTATTTAATGTGTTCCAATGGGGAAAAATCATCATCTTCGGAAATCGCCCATAGGAAAACTGTTTTGCGAAGCGCAGACCCAGCTGTCAAAATCACTGTCTTGCGAAAAACCGTCCCTAAAAGACCCGTTTTGCGAAGCACAGACTCAGCTGTCAAAATCGTTGGCTTGTGAAAAACCATCCCGAAAGAAAAACATCTTGTGAAGCATGGACTGAAACATCATCTAGCGAAAATCGCCCATAGGGAAAACCGTTTTGCAAAGCACTATAGCGATCGCAAAAACCCAGCTGCCTAGAGTGGTTGTAATTGACCAGATAGGGGGGTATAAATAAAATAAATACAGTGGTGCCCCGCATAGTGAGGTTAATCCGTTCCTGATTAACTGTCGCTATGGGAAAACATCGCTATACGGAAAGTAAAAACTTCGTTTAATGCGTTCCAGTGGGGCCCAAACTCACTGTTCAGCGAAGTTTCTCCATAGCGCCGCTATTTTCGCGCCCTCGGTAAGCGAGGGCAGGGCGCAAAAATGCTGCGCGCGGCCATTTTGGGTGTCCGGCAGCCATTTTGGAACCGCCGATCAGCTGTTTTTAAAAAATCGCTATGCGAACATCAGTAAGCAAAACACTTACCGATCGTCGCAAAGCGATTTTTGTCCATTGGAAACCGCTATGTGGATTCATCATTAAACGGTGCGCTCGTTATGCGAGGCACCACTGTAAATATCATCTTGTGGATTAACCATTTTGCGAGGTAATCATCTAGCAAGGCACCACTATATTAGTATTTTCACTGGGATGGAGCAGGCATAAAGAGGTGGAAGAGAGAAAACACGTTAGCACACAAAAGGAAATACATAAAGAGTTGAAAGCATGGGTATGCCTTAATTCAGTGGTTTCCAAAGTTGGGCAATTCACATGTTTTTCATCATAGCTGGTGATGAAGGCTTCTGGGAATTGCCATCCAAGAACATCTGGGTCACGCAAGGTTGGGAACCATTGTCTGAATAGATCATTATCACATTACCTTTCTATGTGTGGCAGTGGCACAGAAGCACATGGGACAAAGGTAATAAGAATTTTATCCGGACTAATGCAGACTTTGACAATCACACTGCAGTGCAGGCCTCTGCTAATGTTAGATCAGATGATAAACCCAACAAAGGAATTTTCACAGCCAATTTATAGAATAGAATGCCAGAGAAACAAAGAAATGAGTGAAGCAAGATCATCATATCACCTATACAGAACTGCTGGATACCACAGTGATTTAGCTATCTGGCTGCAGAGCCAAAGGTTGGGAGTTCAATTTCCTACTGTGCCTCCTTGAGAGGGGCTGGACTTGATGATCCAAAAGGTCCCTTCTAGCTTTGCAGTTCTAAGATGATGATGCTATCGCCTTATGGAGTGGACCGTATTTCACAACTCTTTCTCTGATAGACTCAATATTTCACATTTGTTTTGCATGGGACAGGATAACTTACTATGCACAGCATGAGATCCCACAAAGTTTGAAATCAGAAAGCATTCACTTCAGGGGGCAGGGTATTCATTGGTTTTAATCAGTAATTTAGTACATTATAAAGAGGTTGTATAAAAGGGTTGTATAGTTGTGCTCCCAAATACATTTGGGAAGGGGGAGAATCTTTGGGTACTAGTTTGCGGTTCCCTTCTAATTTCTTCCATGAACCACTGTTAAAGCCAGGCTATTAGTTTGTTGGGTTTGAATAACAAAATGAATTTCATTATTCTACACCCATGACACATTAATACTGAATATAAAGTAAGTACTGTGTAAATACACTGAGAACAAAAGTCCAATTCCTCTCTCTGGATCTGTTTTCTTATTATGTAAGGTTAAAACAAAGGTCAAATATTCGGAAAGCACTGGAAGGTCCTAAGGATGAGATGATGCTTTCAGTCAAGGTCTTCCACAATTAGCCTTGGAGGGAATCCAGAAAAACGATGTTACAAGTTGGCACCTGTGTCCCAAAAGCAAAGCTACATCATCTACACCTATTACACAGATGGCTTCATCAACATCATTTGTCATTTGGGGGCTTCTTCCTAGCTTCCACATCTTTCTTGATTTCTTCAAACTTTCTTGCAATGTTTGGAACCTATGAAGAAAGTGGAACAGAAGATTACATTTTTTTTTTTTTTTTAGGATTATGGAATTCATAGTTGAAACTGCTTGAGTTCAACACGCTTATTTATTATTATTAGTTTTTATTAGACTTCTACCCTGCCCATCTAGACCAAAGGTCTACTTTGGGTGGCATTACAAATTTTTAAAAGTTAGACCAATAAACATACGCTCCAAGATGGTAAAAATGTAGAATTTAAGCCTGCCGAAATAGCCAGGTCTTAACTTTACTCCTGAAGATACCCAGAGAGGGAGCCAGGTGGATCCCCATGGGCAAGTTGTTCCAGAAGTGCGGGGCCGCTGGCGAGAAGGACCAATTCCTTGTTCTTTCCTTCCAGACCTCCCTCAGCATTAGGCCCCTCAGCCGCCCAGCCTGGCTGAAATGAGTGACTCTGGCAGAACTGGGTGGGAGGAGGTGCTCTGCCAGATATCAAGGTCCTAAACCATTTAGGACTTTATATGTCACCGTTAGGACTTTGAAATCAACACTGAAGCAAATGGGCAGCCAATGCAAGGCAGCCAGAGTGGGGAAAATATGGTGGTATCTTTTTACCCCGTAAGAAGTCTTGCCGCCATATTCTGCACCATCTGGAGTTTCCACGTTAGTCTCAAAGGCAGCCCCACATAGAGTGCATTGCAGTAGTCTAATCTCGAGACTGCAAGTGCATGGTGGTGAGCATCCCCACATCAAGATAGAGACACAGCTGGGCAATCCACCAAAGATGGAAGTGTGCAGAATGGACCACTGACACCACCTGAGTTTCCATGGTGAATGCAAGGTCCAGATGTACACCCAAGCTGCGAACCTCACTCTTGGCGATAAGAGTCACCCCGCCCAAAAGAAAGGGAGTTTCCCAAACCACTGATGTCTGGGACACCCACCCAAAGGACCTCTGTCTTGCCCATGTTCAGCCTCAGTCCATTCTCCTGCATCCATTGCTGAACAGCCTCCAGGCAGTGCTCAAAGGATGAAACAGCATCCACTGTTGTTGGAAAAAAGATGTATTGCTGAGTATCATCAGCATACTGATGACATGAAGCCCCACATCCCCTGATGACCCCTCCCAGCAGCCTGATATAGATGTTAAACAGCATTGAGGCTCCACGGGGCCGGAAATCTCTCTACAATCTGTAGTCTCTGGGGATGGTCCTCCAAGAAGGAACTGAGCCAGGCAAGAGCCAGGCCACTGATTCCCAACTCGGAGAGCCTCCCCAGGAGGTTACTGTGGTCAATGGTATCAAAGGTGGCTGAGATATCAAGGAGGGCCAGCAGAGACATTTTGTCCCCATTGGCCGCCCTCTATAAGTCATCATGATGTCAGCTTACACATACCACCTGGAGTGACCATTAGTCTGATGGGGGGATTTACACGTTTTTATTAAAAAATAAATAAATATAATTCCACATTTCCAACACATGAAAAGTCCCACTTCCCATTTGTTTAGTAACTACAAAATGTGTTCACTTTGCGAAAATAGGTTTGCAATCCAAGTACAGTGGACCCTCTACTTAAGGAATTAATCCGTATTGGAATGGTGGCTGCAAGTCGAAAAGTCTGTAAGTCGAATCTCCATTGACCTACAATGCACTGAAAACCGATTAATCCCATAACCAGTGGTTTTTATTCTATTTTTATTCCATTTTGGTTTTTTTCTGGTCTGTAAGTCGATTCTCTGGCTGCAAGTCGAATCTAAATTTTGCAGCCACAGAAGTCTGTAACTCGAAAAGTCTGTAAGTTGAGCCGTCTGTAAGTCAAGGGTCCACTGTAAACTGACTTACACAAAGACAATGTCAATACAATGTCCACAGCAGCAAAACATTAAAAAAAATACTCACATCATAGTTCTGAGCCAGATACACCCCAAATACATTACCAAGTACAAAGCCAACCTAAGGAAGGGAAAAAAATAATTAGACAAGAAAGATTACATTTTCCCCTCTCTTTCCCCACTAGAAGATGCACTTCTGAAATATAATTTCTTTTCCACCAGATCTCTTAAAAATAGTATTTTTGCAAGTTTCAAAACAAACCTGATTCTAATTAGATTGTTTGTCTTGTTCTCTGCCAGCCTCTTTGCCAAATGGTTTCCCGTAATGCTGACGTTTCCTACCATGTAACCTATATACAAATAATGAATTCCTGCAACCACTGTCTTCAGTTTAAATGAAAAACAGGATTTTTGCAAATTACCAACACTTCTTTTAATTTGAAACCATGTCCGTTTCAAGCTTGGGGAAGACCTCCAGGAACTTGCCTGTGGCATCTGAGCATCTCTGCTTTCGGAATAGCACCATTACTCTTTGGTAGAGCACATGCCTTCTAGACTGAAGGTTCCAGATTCAAATTCTGATACCCCTTGATAGACCTAGAGAAAGAATTCCACCTGGAACTATGGAATACGACTGTGAGCAATAATCAGACCCAGGCTCCATTCTAGCCCAAGAGGGTCTACTCTTGACTCCATGCATATCCCTTTAATAGTAATCATGTGCTGTCAAGTCAATTCAGATTTATAATAATAATAATAATATAATTTATTGTCATTGTAAGTATATACACAGTATACCATACAACGAAATTCACAGACACCCAGAGACCAGACACATGCACACACATAACATTCCCCAAACACTCCCCACCCATTAGAAGTCCCCCACTAAAAATACAAACATCTACACCTCAGGCCTTTGGCAAGCCTTTCAGGGTTTTCCAGGTAAAGAATACAGAAGTGGTTTACCCTTCCTTTTTTTCTGGAGGCTCCCAAGAACAGTGCAGCTTGCCCAAGGTCACACAGGCTGGCTCTTCTCCCAGGAGAATTACATTTTTATCATGTATGTAAGCCATCCAGAGTAGACTTTTAGGGGGGGTGGGGTAAAAATCTAATAAAAGTCAAGTAAGGAGGTCCAGTGGGGAATCAAACTCCTAACCTTTGGCTTTGTAGCCAGATATGTAAACCACTGAGCTGTCCAGCCAGCTGCACATAATATCCCTTTAACCAGAAGAATGTAACAATTTCCATTCATCTCTTTTCCCAAATCCAAGTTTCTCAAGCTAGGATTTTTCGTTTATTTTTTTGGGATAATAAAACGAGTCCTAAAATTTTGTGGTTTCCAAAAAGGGGCAAAAAAATATTTCAGTGCCTGCGGTTCATAGCTTTCCCACATGCGGATCTATTCTTTGGCTGCAAAACAAGCTGCATGTTTTAGGGACAATGGAGAATAGGGACATATGGGCCGTAAAGTTCCAGTTGTTTTAAAAATGGGACAATCAAATGTCCAGTAGTTGCTTTAAAAAAAAACTGGAAATAGTGTTCCAGGAAAAAAAAAAGAATTTATCTCCTACCCCCTTGTAGAATACAGTCGTTTCAGAACTGAAATTAATTCCAAGTTGACTGCAAAGCAAATGTTCCAGGATTCCTTAAGAGAAGTAAAAGGGGGGGGGGGGGGACTCTTGCCTTTTCACTGCAAATCTTAAATCTTTTCCAACCTAGCACCCTACACTTTTAATCATCTCCATCCAGCATGGCCAATAAATCTGCATTACTGCCTCTAAGGATTGTTTCCTATATTCTTTGATATATCATATCTGCCAATGTTACTCACAAATGAGTAAGTGAAGCGAGAGCATTTAATCACACAGGCCGCTTATAACTGGAGCAGGGAGGGGGCACCCCCATATGTAATCTAAACATTTAGTTGCACTGAGATGCTCTGTCTTTAGATCTAAGATCATCCAGTTATCATTTCTGATAAATAATGCTTCGGGAAGAGGCAATCTGTGGCACTAGAGCTGATGCTGAACTTCAGCTCCCATCAGATCCAGCTAATATGACCAGTTGTAAAAAATTGTGCAGATGCAGGCTTTTGCCCGAATATATCTACCTTTCTCTTTAGCATGTTAGAAAATAGACCAGATGTGCTACTAAAACCATTAAACATACAGCAATTTTTCTGTGTACATGTTCAGCTGTCTACACGGCCCATCAACCAAACACCTGTGATGGTGAGAAGTATAGGATGACTAGGAATGTGCTGGCTTTTAATTCAAAGCTTTAGGGTCAGGAAATATTAATAGAAATGAACAAGTAGGTGGATGGAATAAAATGAAGTGACATAAATGTTCCTTTTCTCTCTTACACATGTTTTGTTTTTCTTTCTGCAGCAGGGTCCTCTACTCATCTACACCCATTTTAGTTTGAGTTTTCAACATTTCCCCCCCTCCCCTTTTAGCACAGAAACACATTCAGGTGACGTAAGAGACCAGGAGGTAGATAAATGAAAAATCCTATAATATAACCATATTCTATCAAAAAGCAACATCTGATCTCTTCTGGGCCATAGTCTTTTTAAGATTAATGAAATACAGTGGTGCCTCGTTAGACAGTTACCCTGCATGACAGTTTTTTTGCTAGACATTGGCTTTTTGTGATCAATATAGTGATTTGTAAAACAGTGATTCCTATGGGGGAATTTCGCTGGACAATGTTTGGTCCCTGCTTCGCAAACCGATTTTCGCTAGACGACGATTTTGACAGCTTCCTCCGCGCTCACAAAACAGGTGTTTTGGGGACCTAAGCTTCGCAAGACACCTATTTAAACAGCTGATCAGCAGTTCGCGAAGCGGCTTTCCTATGGCCGATCTTCGCTAGACAACGACGATTCTTCCCCATTGGAACACATTAAACAGATTTCAATGCATTCCAATAGGGAAATGCTTTTCGCTAGACAATGATTTCACTAAACAGCGATTTCAGTGAAAACGATCATCATCGTCTAGTGAGGCACCACTGTATAACAACAATTGCATGCCATCAAGTCGATCATGCCTTATGGGGACCCTTCTTAGGGTTTATATAAAGTATCCAGACGTGGTTTACCACTCCCTTCTTCTTGAGGTGCTCTGGGAACTATTGTATCAGATAGCTTAAAGATAAATAAAAACCTTAAACTTGAAGAGAATGACAGAAGACCAAACAGTGGACAATGCTAATCTATTAGGAGAGGTCCTCTGGGCTGCTGTTAATAAACCAAAACAAGCTTCAAAGACAACAGAAAATCCACTTCTTTTCAAAAAAATACCATTGTGTATCAGTGGTTTAGGTATCTGACTGTGGAGTGAGAGGTTGAGAGTTTGATTCCTCACTGTGCCTTTGTGACAGGGTTGGACTCGATTATCCATAGGTCACTTCCAGCTCTGCAGTTCTAAGATTATTATGATTATTATCTTCTAAAAGGCAGCCAATGCTGACCTCTTCTGAGTTCCACATTTCAACTTCGTAAGAGCACTCAAGTGAATTATTCCTAGCATGCCAAGTCCATGTTTTCTCCCAGTCTGAAGTGTATCCCCCTATAACTTTGGTTGTATCTGCTGAAAGGGGTAAACAACAATTAACTCATCTCAGTCAATAGCCACCTATACAGACTTGTAAGAAAAGAGGATAATGCAGGGATGGGCAAAACATAGTCCATGAGCCATACACAGCCTGCCAGGTGCCCCCTACTTTTTTCAAAATTCAAGTTTTCTTCTGCCTCTTATGGAGTGCGAGAGAAAATTCAGGCATGTTCTTCCCCATGGCATATCTGACCCTCATTTAAAAAAAATATGCAAATACAAAGTATGGTTAGCCTTCTTCAGAAGAGGGGAGGAGAAGGTTTGGTAGGCATGGGTGCAGAGTGCAGACCTCCTGGGTCCAAGATTGGTGCTATGCAGCCCTGAGACCTCTAGAAGTTGTTCGAAAAAGACTAACAACTCAGCTAAATCTCTCCCCATTGCTGCTACATGCCATGGGCTGTTCTTTCTGTCCCATAAAGCTGAAAGGATGAGATAATTCTCATGCAGTAAGGAAAGGATGGAGACAACATCATGAGCTTCAGGAAGTTCTGGACAGCAAAGGCTTGACACTGTGGTCCTCAGCTCTATTTTCCTGAGAGTAAATGCATGACTGCACTGTATGGCACTTGTAGCATATTGGGCATTGCCTTTTATTAGGCCAGACTATAAATACACATAATCCAAACAAATTACAATCTCCTGTTCTAACTGGCTTGAGGCTCACCAGAGTCACAGGCAGAAAATTTTCCCATCACTTGCTACCCGGACCTCTGAACTGGAAATGCTAGGGGTTGAAACAGCAACTTTCCATGTGTAAATCGAATGTCAAACCAGTTTCTTTGTTCCCTTAACAAATGGAGAAAGCCACAGTGACCAAAATAGCAAAAATGAGGTTAAAAACATACTGCTGCAAAACTGCCATAGCAGCCTTCATAGTCTTGTAGGAGTTCCAGCTGTTTTCAGTTGGCTTTAACAAAAGGCCATCCTGTCCTAGACAGGAAAATAAATACAGAAACCCAAGCTGAAGTCCAAAGCTTCACACTAAAAGAAGATGACTAATTTACTGAACTGGCATAGCATATCAGTACATATACACTTACAAATGCATCATGTACCTCAAAGTTATTTGCTTCATTCTTTGATCTAAAATATCACTATGCTTTTAAGAAGCCAGGAGCCATTTTGTCTACTTGGAAGCTAAGAGAGCCTCTGATTTCACCTCCTCTGCAAAAACACATAGACAAGCATTTCACACTGACAGTAAATTTGTTTTAACTGATCCATAACAAGGCTTCCAACCCATAAGCCAGGTCTATAATGACAAATCTTGAAGAAGTTACTTTTCAGGATTATATCTCCCAGAATCCCTCAAACACTGGGTGGGGGATTCTGGGAACTGCAGTTCAAGAGAAGTACTTTTCTAAGCTTTGAACTGTAGGAAACATTTTTGAAACTTGTGCTAAATTCCAGTGAGATGCCTCCTGTTTTCACTGCCTAGAGTGCCCATTTGCCACTTTTGTAATTACCCAAAATTATGATGCATCTGCCCCAAGACATTTATTGGTTAGGTAATGCTCACTCTACCAGCCCTATAATTTTTGAAAAACAAACATCAAAATGTCTAAAAACTGTCTTTAATTCTTCTACATGCACTTACATGTATGGGGGGAGGGAATGGAAAGAGACTGCATCAAAAGAAATCACTCTTATGAAGAGGAGAAAGACTCAAACCTAGCTCATCTCCGCTAGAGAAAAGCTGGCTTCATGCCCCCCAAAGATCTTAATGCACATTGGCACCATTCCATCAGCTAATGGTCGGAAAAACGGACAACAGTCTTATTCTGTTACACAGTTGCTAGAGCGCTGCACTGGGCAGTTGTGTTTTTTTTTTAAAAAAAAACAAACTGAAAAGAGTCAAGGCAAACCACAGATCATAAATGTATCTATACAAGTATGGTGCGGCTGCCTTCTGAGTTACCTCTGGCCACAAGAAAATCCATCCCCATCTTTTGCTGGGCAACTCAAATATTTTCCTTGGTCTTCCTTGGCATTCCCACCTATTTTGTTTTCTTCTTGTTCTACATCCCTTCGCGCAGACTTCCTTCCATTAATATTTGAGGGAACATTGACTGCTCCTCGTGGTTCAGCACCCTTTGATCCCAAGGCTTGTTCTGCTTGTTTCTGGGTAATGGAGACCAAACTACTCTCGCTGTTCGAATACCAGAAATATTTGAATAGTTCTTCAGCAAAATTTTGGACTTTCTGTCTCCAATTATACTCTCCAAGAGGAAACAAGTCACCCACAGAGGAAAACGGCTCACAAAGATGCCAAGGACAGTTAGAAAGTTAGTAAGGCATCACTTGTGGTCATCAAAAGAGCAGGCATGGAGAGCAGGGAGGGAGAATGTTTAACTTGTCTTGACAGCAAATACTGCACTTGTTTCAAATCGTCGTCATCATCTGCAGAAAGGATCCTATGGATAATTGAGCCCAGCCCCTGTCAAGGAGGCCCAGTGAGGAATCAAACTCCCAACCTCTAGCTCTGCAGTCAGAGACCTAAACCAGTGAGCTATTAAGCCTGTTTGTTACAGAACATATGAGTAATCATACATTAACTCCAGAGATGGGGAGGGAGTTGAATTCTATGCACAACTACTAAAAAATAAGTCCTACCAATCTGATGTCATGTACTCCCAAATAACGAGAAACTTAATCACCAGGGATTTCCTGTCAGTGGGTTTAAAGGGCAGCTGTGGCCCTCCAGATGTTTTTGGACTGCAGCTCCCACAGTCCTTGACCACTGGCTATGCAGGGTAGGGCTGATGGGGAGTTGGAAGGAAAAATATATCTTAAGGGCTATGAGGGCAACCCTCCAGTTTTAAAAGTCTGCATGCTTTGATAGATGACTGGTGGTTTTCGCTAGATTTGTAGCTGGATAAGTTAATGAGCTGGAATATCTGGCTGGGGAGGCAGGGGTCAGGAATTCAGTTCCCTACTGTGCTTCCCAAGGAGAGAGTCAGCCACCATTACCTAGAGTGTGACTCATAGAGTTATTCACTCTGCCATTTATATGGCCTTGGGCAACCTGCCCAGTCTCAGAGCACCACCAGGATGGACCAGTCAACTTTTTGAGTACCTGCCCTATTGTTATTTGCATACAAGAAAGAGGAAGGACCAGCAGTATTAAAAATCCACAATTTAAAGAGCAAGTTAGGAGAAAAAAAGGGCTGATGAGCATTTATATGGCTTGCCATAACTCTCCTAATGTTATGCACAGCCCTAAAAGAAATACATAATTAACTTTGGTCTTTTGAAAAACGAAAACAAAAGCACTGTTTACAAGAGGATGCCTTTATCTCCCTAGGACAGTCTTAACCAAGAAGGAGGAGATATTGGCATTTCATGTAGGGACACTGAAGAGAAGACAAAATGCATCAGCTTCTCCTCACCCCCATTCTCCCAGCTCTCAAACACAAATCAGAATGCCTTAAGACGATTTTTATCACTGCTTTTCAACACAAGGTTTCAGGCATCCACTGCATCAAAAAAAAAAAGTTTAAGGCTCTATTGATGGTCTTATAAACACAGATGACTTTAATGAGCTTCCAATTTTGTTTTGGATTGCAACAAGTGAGAGAAAAATCAATAATGCCAACAAAGGCCGCTCTCTGTGATTATGCCATGTGGGCTGTTTCTATCAACAAGAAAGAAAAACAAATTAAAAAATCAAGAGAGAAATCTCATTACTTTAAAATTTTATACATCTATATACAAATTAACAGATAGTCTGTGGCTTACTGGAATTAAACATGAATGGAGGGAAAGCATGTGTAGGCCTATCGTTCCCATACTGTGCTTTGAAAGGAGCTTAAGCGTTAAGTAATTTGATGTGTTCTTACATAAGCACATGCTCTAAGATCCAAGCAGTAGCAGAATCTGAACCCTATTCACTCATTCAGTACATAAGGATGCCAAATACATGAGAGGGCTCATTAGAACGTGCTTGTAAAGCCCATCTTCCAGGTCCACCAACAGAATCAGTTCCATCAGTGACACTAGCAGAATTAAGATAGTTCATTATGAAATTCAGGGTAGCACATGTGGATTCCCTTGTACCTACTTTATCCTCAAATTTACCCTGGGAGGTAGAGCAGGCCTCTCAGTAAGGTCTCTCAGCAAGTCTCTCATTTCATGGACATCTTAGTTCAAGAGGGTAAATACTAGGTGATAAGGATACCTGATAAGGTAATGGCATTTCCCGTCTAGTTGCGCTGGCCGACCACGGAAATTGTCTCTGGACAAGCGTTGGCTTTATGGCTTAGAAACGGGGATGAGCACCACACCCTAGAGTTGGACACGACTGGACTAAATGTCAAGGGGAACCTTAACCTTTACCTTAAGGATAACTGAAACTTGGTGGCATGATTCCCATGATTGGAATACAGCACCTGAAGGATAGAAATTATTCAAAAAGAACACAAAGGATAGAAATGGAAGTAGAGTTGCAGTATATGCCAAAACTTCATATTCCTGCACAGAAATACAGAAGAATGAGCTCTGTTGTCCCATCAAGAGCATCCAGATTAAAATACTTGGGGTGAAGAAGAAAAGGAACATGGTAGTTGACATCTACTACCAACCACCCAATCATGTAGAAGATGAGGATGAAACCTTTGAAAAACAAATTGCAAGAATTTCAAAAAGACAAGGTAATAGTAAAGGGAGATTTTATTTATCCTGATATCTTTTGGGAGGCAAATTCTGCCAAATACGGCCCTTCCAAGAAATTCCCAGCATGTGAGGCTAATCGTTTTCTTTTATGAAAGTACAGGAAGAAACTAGAGGAAAAGCTATCCTTGACTTGATTCTAACCCACAGAGATGGCTTGGTACAAGAAGTAACACTAAGGGGAACTCTGGGGGGAAATGATTTCAAATAAAAAGAGAGTGTAGCCGCATAGGTACGCTGGATTTTAGGAAAGCCAATTTGCATAAACTCAGAACAATGATAAGTAATGTCCTATGGCAAACGATGTTAACAGGAAAAGGAGTCCAAGATGGGTAGTAGTTTCTTTAAAAAGGAAATACTAAAGACACAAGCAATTCCAAAGAGAGAGAAAAGGTGGACGACAGCAAATAAAGGCCAATGTGACTTCACAAAAAGCTCAGAGAGAACTGGGGGGGGGAGACACATAGGAAGTGGAAGGAAGGCCACATCATAAAGGAAAACATAAAGTACAGAAAAGGATCTGGATTTTCCACATACCCAGCCACTGCTTGTCCTATGCATGCCTATCTATAAATCCCAATGTGCTCAGTAAATTAATATTTAACTCTGTAGCTTGATAATTTATTGTATTTAATGATTATGTTCTTATCAAGGTTTAAGAAGTTGTACAGAAAACAGTTAAGGACAGAAATGAAACATGTAGCCTTCAAATGACTTGCTGGGTGACCTTGGTCCAGCTGTTCTTTCATAGTCTGACTAACCCCATAAGACTGTTAGGACACTATCTCAGACCATTAGTCCTTCTAACCAGTACTGTCTATATTGATAGGGATTGGTTCCCTAGGATTTCAGTCTTTCTCAGCCCCACCTAGAGACATGATACACTGAAACTGGGACATCTGAAGGAAAACCATATGCATAGGCTGTGCCCCTTTTACAGAAGACAAATCCAGATACGCCATTTGATTTCTCAGTGGAAGGAAAGACCGAAAGAACTGGGCATGTTTAGCCTCGAGAAAAGAAGACAGAGGGGAGATATGATAGCACTTTTCAAATACACGAAAGGTAATACAGAGGAGGGGCAGGATCTGTTCTGTCATCCCAGAGTGCAGGACACATAATAATGAAATCAAAGTACAGGAAGTCAGATTTAGTCTGAACATTAGGAAAAACTTCTTAACTGTTAGAGAATTATGACAATGGAATCAATTACTTCAGGAGGTGTGAGCACTCCAACACTGGAGGCATTAAAGAGAAAATTGGATAATCATCTGTCAAATCTGCCTTAATTTGGATTCCTGCATTGAGCAGGGGGTTGGACTCAATGGACTTATAGCTCCTTCCAACTGAATTATTCTATGATTATAAAAGGACGAGACAGAACATATAGTTAAATTATACCTGAGTCTGTGCTCTCAAGCAGAAAAGATATTTTGGGGGGAAATCCAACTGTTCTCTTTATGAAAGTGTGTTCCTGCTGTTACAGTTTCAAAGATATGGCACACCATAACCTCTGAACCTGGCATGCATCTCCAGTAACTGATCACAACCTGACAAAAGCTCAGCATCAATGCATGTGTGGAAAGCCTTGTGTAACATTATATTGCTAGGAGAAAATAGTCAGAATACCATGTGTTGCCCTTGCCCGTTCCACAAATAACACTGGGCATTAACACCGAAAACTAACCAGACAAATATGAAGAAGTGTTTAAATCCCATTTCTTTCAATGGAAAGTTAAGTAGGTGTTCACTCTTCCTTGCTAAAATGAATGTTGTTCAAAAATTGTCACTGCTAGCTCACCCCTAGCTTTTCCTTCCCCACACAAATACACGGACAGAATAGCTGCTTTCAGATCAGGGTGAATAACTTTGACACATCAGGTATTTTTGGATTGCAGTTCGCATGATCCTTTGCCACTAGTTGCACTGCTTAGGGCTGATGGGAGTTGCAATCTAACAACAGCTAAAGATCCACAACTGCCTACCGATTTGAGGGTTACTCAAGCATATTTTTATAATGACACTGCCACACAATTAATTAAAAAACAAGAAGTTGTGTGTGGTCAAAGGCCAAGCGCATGCAAGCTGAAATAACTTCTATAAGTTGTGTACAGTGATGATTGAACTGTCTTGTTTTTAATTGGTATTGGTAAGGAACTGCTAGTTGGTTCAGTGGCTTGGGTAGCTAGCTGTAGAGCCAGAGGTTAGGAGTTCAATTCTCCACTGTGCCTCCTTAACAACGGCTGGACTCAAGTGATCCGCAGGGTCCCTTCCAGCTTAGGAGTTCTAAGATGATGGAGATGATGTAGATCTTTGTTAGCTGTCTCAGGCACCAACTGATGAGAAAATGGGATACAATTTCAACTAATCATAACAATATCCATCCAAACGTTAAATCCTACTGACTTCCATGAGGCTTATTTCTAGAGGAATGCACGCAGGATTGCGTCCTTAAGCACTTTTTAAACCTGTGTTCAGCGCACCACACAAGAGACTGGAGGGAAAATATCTTATTATATGTGAAAAGAACAAACCTGTTCAAGCATTTGCCTGAAGAGGTCATTGCTGGTGTCCACAGTGATTAGTGGGGAAGAATGTAGAAAAACCAGTGGCAGGCAGAGGACAAAATTGGGTATTCACATATACCAGCGGTTCCCAATGTTGGATCCCCAGCTGGCCAGCACAGCTAGTGAAGTCTTCTGGGAGTTTTAGTCCAAGAACATCTGGGGACCTAGGGTTGGGAACCACTGATATATGTAGAGAGAGTCAGGCATTTTCGCATACTGATACCTTCTACCTGTTTTAAGGAGACAGGCAAGGGTGGTGGGTAGAGTTAGCCTGAGGTAGGGCCAAAAACAAAGCTTGCCCAAATGGAGAAGCCACCACTGACTTGAATTATGGAGGACTGTAAGCAGTTATCCAAAGTAAGTTAGGAACCTTGGTAAAACAGAGGACTCCATCATATCTTCCCATGCTCAGGCAAACTAAAGGAATGTTTGTTGTGGGTTTTTCGGGCTCTTTAGCCGTGTTCTGAAGGTTGATCTTCTTGACATTTTGCCAGTCTCTGTGGTCGGCATCTTCAGAGGCGAAACGTCAGGAAGAACAACCTTCAGAACACGGCCAAAGAGCCCGAAAAACCCACAACAAACCATTAGATCCCAGCCGTGAAAGCCTTCGCAAATACATTAAAGGAATGTTTGTTGCAATATCTTTCTCTCTATTTATGGCTCTCATGCATTCACACAAACACCTGAACAGGGCTAAGCTGAACTTTGGATTTAGACTTAATCTTGTTTATCTAGGGACAGAGAGAAAAAAGGCAACTCAGAAACTTTTAAGAACTTTAAATATGTTGCAGATACTATGAAACATGACACGTATCAGTTGCATAGGAACATGTTTTTAGAAAAACACTGCAAACTTCAGGGACAAAAATTCCTTCATAGGGCTTGAGAAAAAGATGCAGAAGAAACTGTAACATTGTTCTGGAATTTATTTAATAACAACAATGTGCCATCAAATCAATATTAAATCAATTCTGACTTATGATGGTAATCTCTCCCCCCCCCCCTTGACATTGCTAGAATTGTGACCAGTTTGGGTATGATTTGCCTTCCTTCTAGTTCAGTACTACAGTTTAATCTGCATGATTTTTTCTCAAGGCCTATGAGCTTTTGTCCCTGTTTTAATTGGGCAGACAATTAGTAGTTTCATTAGTTCCACATAAAGAAAAATACATGAACCCATGCCTGTATTTTTCTTAATAGTGTACACGACAAACTGATCATATACTTTATAAATAATATGAGACATGATCCACCTTTCTGCCTACACTGATGGTTCAATATAGAGGTCATATTTAAATACCATTATTAGAATATCAAGTCAAGAAAACTAGGGTTTTACCTTTGCTTTTAGGAAAGGGTCAATGGGTTCTATCACTGATGGAAGATGCTGTCGGGCTGTATGTAACTGATAATATAATGCAGATTGCACACATAGATTAAAAATGACACATTCCTTGGGGAAATGCAGCTCTGCCCTTGCTTGATATCACTTGAAAAGACAAGGTAAGTCCACAAACACATTGATCACATTTGCAAGTTGTTCCACTGTACCAACTAGCTAAGTATACCCACATTTTTGCAAACCTGCCTACAGTCAAACAGCTAAGTTAGCTAAATCTGATAACTAGTCTTAAACTCTTAAAGGGTTACAGCACATCTGGTCTTGCCCCATTTTTTGGACTCTAAGCAGGGCCTGACTTGGTTGTTATTTGAGATCTCTAAGTAGGTCTGAGAAAGAATCCTGCTGAAGCCTTGGTAAGTAAAGGGCTAGAACAGTGGTTCCCAACCTTAGATCCTCAAGATGTTTCTGGACTAAAACTCCCAGAAGCTTTCACCACTAGCTGTGCTGGCCAGTTGTAGTCCAAGAACATCTGGGGACCCAAGGTTGGGAACCACTGGGCTAGAGGGACAATGGCCTGGCTGATCAGCTTCCTATGCCTCTTCCTGAACTCTCACCAGCACTCATTACAACAGAAGGAAAGAGATGGAAAGGGAACTATGATCATCATCAAGTTAACGTCTGAGCAAACAGCTTCCATCTGGCTTTGGTTTGTTCCATTAGTCACTCTTTCGCAGCCTAAGAAAATGTGTCTGAATTTCCTTGTCTTCATCTTCCCTCCCCATCCGCTGTTCTTTTTCTGTTATGCCTTCTAGACTGCAATCCTCTAAAGCACAACTGTCATTACTTTTAAAAAATATGGGATGCAAGTTTAAAGTGAGAAAGAGAGAGGTGTCAATTTTTGTAACATTAGTGGGCAACTAGAAGACAATACTTAGCTGACTCAGAGATGAATGACTGATCTAATGGGATTAAGTTACAAGACAGCACACTGAACATTAGGTTGGTTCCAAGGTTCAACCTTGTGATAAACTCCATAGTGGGAAGAGCAATGGAATTAACTACCAGGTGGTAAATCCCTGTTTTCAAGGTGGTTACACCAAAGCTTAGAAAAAAATTTACTCCTTGAATTCCAGAATGCCTAAACAGCACAGCCACCAGCAAGAAGGCAGAACCAGTACAATTCAGTCAAAGAGAATACAAAGTCTCAATACCCTAGTATATTAGTATGTGTGGACTTCATTCAAAAGCTTTCTGTGTTCTGGTGGCAGCTGTTAAAGTGGAACAAGAAGATCCATACTTAACCAAGCTAGCTGAAGGGATCCCCCAAATGTACAATCATTTTAACACTGGTGCTCCTCTGTTTTCAAACTGATAAAGCTTGCACTGCTGCTTGCTAAATGCAAAATGGCATTGTTGTTTTAGGCCCTCGGACAAACCAATCACATGGATAACACTGCTTGGAAAGCTGAGGGACCACAACACCAAGAAGGCTATGGAGCAAAAGTTACACTCCTGAAATAAAGGAACCAATAGTACTAATTCCAGAGGCAGTAATTTAGTGTCTGGGCTTATCAGTTAGGTCTCCACTTCAGCCCTAAGTGACTTTTGGAAGAACAGGTGTATGTTATACTGTGAGGCCCACATACAGGCCAAAATCCTGTTGCTTAGTTTGGTAAATCACCCTAGCATACTTCCACTGAATCAATGGGGACTTAGTGAATCAACTCATTTACAAGCTCTATTGACTCAGATGGGCCCACACTAACTGCAAATTACTGTGCTAAAGTAAGTCACAGTTGGTATAAGCCCATCTGAATCCTAAGCAAAAGGATACTGGCCATGTCTTTTACCATTTCAGTTCATAAATCTCATCTTAAAGTTCAAGAGCAGTATTCTTTGAATACAAGACAGTGGGGGTAAAAATGGGGAACAGATCCTGTTTGGGAGCTTCTGGAGATACCCCAGTGGCTGCTAGCTTGCCAATTGTCATGCTGCCCAGGAATGACGGGAGCTATCATCCCATCTCTAGAATGCACTGGTTTGAAGAAAGCTGGCAGGTCTTACCTTCACTAGGGCCAACAAAGCAACTGCTTTCTGCTTTGTTGTCATTGCTAAATTAGTTTGTGGTTTTGCTAAGCATGTGTCCAGAGCACCTAATCCCGACCAAGAGGCTACAATTACAGCGGAAGCTTCTAAAAACTACCCCAAAAAAGTGCCATAAAGCACTGCAGACGTAAGGATGGGGTTGAAGCTTGTCGTCTTCGTTAAGTCCTAAAGTAATTCGTTAAGTAACTGAAACTAGGAAACGGGAGGAGAGTGTCATATTGCACGTTCCTCATATTGCACAGATCTTTTCCAAAGTTACTTTCCTCCCCGCAACCTATAACTCCCTGAATGCTCCAGTCCACTGGTTTCCAACCTTGGATTCCCAGATGTTCTCGGACTACAGCTCCCAGAAGCCTTCAGCACTACCCGTTCTGACCAAGATTTCTGGGAGTTGTAGTCCAAGAACGTCAAAGGATTCCAGGTTGGGAACCCCTGCTCCAGTCAACATGGGCAATCGCCTTCGGCAAACCACTGTCAAGGTGCAATCCTGCATCTATCTATACTCAGCAATGCAGTAAAATGCCACTGTTTTCAGCAGGGCTTACTCTCAAGAAAGGATGCACCAGAATGCAACGTCAGGACATCGATTTTTTCCATCTCCTGGTGGCAATGGGAAGGACGGAGACCGCCGACCTTTCTAGCCGGTCTCTTCATCGAAACCGAGGTTCCTTCCCGCCCTCCCGCGCTTTTCCAAGCCCAGGCGCCGCAGCCCTTCAAAAAAGACTCACCAAAAAACGAAACATTGTGACCACCCGCTACGGCCGCCGCCGCCGCCTCTCCCTTCGCTTTCCAAGGAGCGGAAGTGAGGCTCAGAGCGGCCTGCAATTTCTCTTCCGGGTTCCCGCCTTCTCGCCAGAGTCTACATTTTTCTATTGGTGGAGAGCTGGATGGACGTCTCTCTTGCCCTATCCGCGTTTCCTCTGACTCTTCGTTTGACCAAGTCCGACCATCTTTTTGTCACCGGCGAGGAACTGATGGCAACTCGGTCTCATTATTTCATTGGGGGGGACGGGATTATATGTAGTTTTATATTATTTTGCGGCAGGTGCCGAAGTACTTGCTGTGTCTGATATATTGCTCGACGTTTAAAATATTTAGATTGTTTCAAATAATTAAAGGTTAGACATAATCAAGGGGAAGGGCACCTACTTAAACGTGTGTATGCGCTTCTCAAATGAGATACACAAAGTCATTTTATGCTCGGTAACTAGGAGGGCTGACTCCACACACTGGGCTTATTTTCAGGTATATTTTTTATGTTACATGCTTTTAACCTGCACCCGACTTACAGCAATCCTAATAGAGTTTCCAAAACAAGTGAGATATTTAAGTTTTCAAAGATGTAGCTGCGTTAAGTCTGTGCAGACAAAAAAAATGAAATATCGGACAAAAAGGAAGAAGACATAAACGCTATGGGGCCTTAAAAGACTTAACTGCTGTATTTTAATGTGAGTTTTTGTAGATCAGGTCTTTGTTCCATGCAAATTCCCATTAAAATATAGCGGTTAGCCTTGAAGGCACCGTGACAGTTTCAGTCTCTTGTTTTTATTTGTTTGTTTTATCTGCTATTTGATATTTAAGGACATGTTTTAGTATTGTCAGTCTGGCAATGAGTTTCCATGGTTGAACAGGGATTTGAACCCAAGTCCTAATCTTTCACTCTTTGCTGTACACCACACCAGCTCTCTGTGCATCTCATTGTTAATCCCAAGTAAAGCAGACTCCATGAATCAGTGTTGGTAATTCAACACTGACATGAGACCCATTGACCCAGTGGGTATGTCACTGAGGCGGGGCTTTGTTGCGGTGCTGCCAGCAACTCCAGAGAGGAGCTCTCTCTGGAAAAAGCTGGAACCCTCCGGTCCGGGATCCCCCTTTTGAAATGGGGATCAAAGGAGAGTCTAGAAGAAGTCTCTCTGAAGCAGATGGTGAGCAGCAGAAGGAGAAGAAAGGGAGGCAGACCCGGACTTTTTTCTTCTGAAGAAATCACCATGCACGGACTGGAGCGGGCGCCATTTTTTGGCACTGAGCCGCGAGGAACCCTTTACCGGGGGAGAGGAGAGCAATCAATATAAACTAAAAATGTATAACAAGTAAGTAAGCCGAAGCCTCTGATTTATGAAACAGCCTCATTAAGCTGAAATAAGAATGAAAATATTTGGCGGAAAGAATAAATGCAGCGGCGGGTTTATCTTATCAGTCTGACTCAAAAGCGAAACTAAGCTTCTCCAAGTGAACTATTAAAACGCCAGGCTGATTCTAAAGCCGAGAGTCTGAGATGGAAAAATAAATCTTATGTTTCTGGAGAAGAATCCCAGACAGCAACACCGTCTGACTGGATTTAAGAGACTTCGGTGGATGCAGTGTGGCTGGGATACGTTACTCTTTGCCTTCTCTGGACTTTGTGAACTATAAATAATAGAATCCGGTGGTTTTCGGGAGAAGGAGCTGACGTGGCCAACTGGACTAAGGAGCATTAAGGGGTTAATGAAGATCACAAGACGAGCTCCAAGGACAATCTACTGGATAGTTTGAGACTCTGTGACTGTTGTTTTGTTTGTGACCACATGTGAGTCTAATAATAGAAGCTTGCTGAACTCAGGAGAAGAAATAACTGTGTCACGGTTCTAATTGATATTGTATTTGCTGGGCTAAAGTTGATTTTTATACTACAATATTTGGACAAAGATTGGAGGGAGATCTAAGGGGAGGTTTATGATGAGGGGTTTGAATTGTTGATAAAATTGTGGAAACTGTGGAAGGATTTCTAGGGGGTGATTATTGTGGTATTTATACAAACCCCAAAGCCTGAGATGGACCCCAAAAATTCAAAAGAACAAATGGAGACTTGGTCTGTTCAATCCCAAAGTTCTGGAATAGTGGTGCAAGAAATAGAAAAGGAATGGCAGATTAATATACAAAGGCTAATATTAACAGGGTTTCAGCAAGTGAATGCAGGTCTTAGCAAAATAGAAAATTTGATGAAAGGGACGAAAGAGGGGACAGTAGATGCCAAACAAAACTTAAATGAAGTTGTACAGACTTTAGAATCGTCTGTATTAGACATGACACCAGGTAATATGAATGCAGTAGAGAGTTATCCAGTGACCCATGCAGCTTCCAAAATTAAAAAGCATTATGACAAAAATCTTAAGGAGGCAGAGATACTGAAACCAGATAATTTCATGGTGAAAATATGAGAAGTGAAAAAAATGGATATTCTGTCAGATGGGCCGAAAGACTGTTCAATTCAAAAAGAAACTGAACGATGGGATGTATTGTATAAATGGCAGCAGCTACCAGACAATGTTGGAATAACATAGAATAAAATTAAAATTAAATGATAAGATAAAAGCAGGAGGGTAATCAAACTGTGAAAAAGCAAAAAGTTGATATGTATTAGTAATATGAATTGATTGGATGATGTTATACTTTATGCTCTCCTATCCCCCAAAACCATTTTTCCTTTCCTATCCCCTCTTTCTTTCTGTACCCTCTATCCCTGTTCCTAAATAAAATAAAGAATAAAAAAAAAAAAGACCCAGTGGGTATGTCACTGAAGGACAATTAGATTTCCCTATCAAAGTCAACTTAAGCCAATCTGTTAAATGTCGTTCAGTTCATTTCTGTTGGTCTAGACCAGTGGTTCTCAAACTGGGGTCCCCAGATGTTCTTGGATTGCAACTCCCAGAAATCCCGGTCAGCACAACAAGTGGTGAAGACTTCTGGGAATTGCAGTGCAAGAACATTTGGGGACCCCAGTTTGAGAACCAATGGTCTAGACCAACATAAATGAATTGAACTACAATGATGTCATTGTAGAATTGTCGTAGGGTTGGAAGACCTTGGAGGTCTTCTAGTCCAGCCCCCTGCCCAAGGCAGGAAACCTCACACCATCCCGGACAGATGGCTGTCCAATCTTTTCTTGAAAACCTCCAGCAATGTGGCACCCACAACATCAGGAGGCAAGCTGTTATTTCCAGGTTGGATTTCTCTCTGATCAGTTTCCACCCATTGGTTCTTGTCCTACCCTCAGGTGCAATGGAGAATAAATCAATGCCCTCTTCCCTGTGGCAAGGGAATTCCCTCTGTTTGTGACAAGTCCTATTGATCATATCTCTGTAGTTCTGGTTGACAGTTAATAGTAGCACAAATAGAGCTCCCAATTTACATAGAGAACGAAATCCTGTTGCTTAGTGGAGTGTCACTGGCATTTGGTAAAAACTCCTCCATAAGTTCCAGTGATTCAGTGGGCCTACTCTAGTTGCAACTTATTACATTAAGCAACAGGAGTTCAATCAGAATGTCATACATTTTAGGTTTCAGTAGAATGAAAAATAAATTTTGAGAAGCCGCAGCAGTGATGTCTTGAAATGTGGTGAATCATTGTGAAGTGTTTTAAAAAATAAATACTTGCATGTCTCTTAGCTAAATGAAGTAGGAAAATTGCAGGCAGTTACTCCTAGATAGCCATAGCACGATCATATGTATAATGTGTGCTGTTTCCTTTTTTAACAAGCAACAAAATGGTGGAAAATGTCATTGATTTAAGATATGTTGATGACACCATATTATAGGCAGAAAGTAGCCCTAGTAACTGAGAAGGTGAAAGAAGAAAGTGCAAAAGCAGGTTTACCACTTGCGCTGTCAAGTGGATTCCAATGTAAAGCAACCCTTTTCAAGGGTTTCTAGTTAAAGAATCCTCAGAAGTGGTACACTGTTCCCTTCTTCTTGAGGGATCTATCTAAAGGTAAAGGTTCCCCTTGACAATTTTTGTCCAGTCATGTTCGACTCTAGGGGGCGGTGCTCATCCCCGTTTCCAAGCCATAGAGCCAGCGTTTCGTCCTAAGACAATCTTCTGTGGTCACATGGCCAGTGCGACTTAGACACGGAACGCTGTTACCTTCTCACCGAGGTGGTCCCTATTTATCTACTTGCATTTGCATGCTTTCGAACCGCTAGGTTGGCGGGAGCTGGGACAAGCGATGGGCGCTCACTCCGTCGCGTGGATTCGATCTCACAACTGCTTGGTCTTCTGACCCTGCAGCACAGGCTTCTGCAGTTTAGCCCGCAGCGCCACCAATTGCATAAGACTATAGAGGCTGATTCCTCTCCTACAAGACACAGTGGAGATTGAAATTCTGACTAAGTTCTGGCTCCACAGCCAAGTGTGCCATCTCACTGAACTACCCAACCAGCTTGAAGGTGAACCCTAAGAAGCCAAAAGTCATCAGAACTACAGAAAAATCGGGAGCCTTTAATAATAAGAAGACTATATTGCCACTGGATCACCATTGCTGGGATTGGAACTTTATGCCAACAGGATTTTGGCTACTGTAAAAAGACTCTGTTGTTGTACTCCAAATCTAGGGTGATGAACTGGAATATCCTAATGAATTACAAGTAGAAGACTCCTATTCTTTGAAGTCTGAAGCACACCTAACTGTCCCGGTCAAGGATCAATGGGAATAAACTGAATTTATGCCTTCCAGAATTTTGTGAATTTAATGTTTAAAAAAGTTCTACGCCATAAACACATGATGGCGCTAGGCATCCATAAATCAGCTGACTGACACTATTGTAATCTTAACTGCTTCCAAAACCTAGAAGTGAGGAATTTTCTTAATC
Organism: Pogona vitticeps; assembly: GCF_051106095.1. Classification (NCBI taxonomy): domain Eukaryota; kingdom Metazoa; phylum Chordata; class Lepidosauria; order Squamata; family Agamidae; genus Pogona; species Pogona vitticeps. Next base: position 176,345,886 of record NC_135787.1, read on the forward strand.
CACATTAAAAGGCATTGTGCAACTTTTGTTGTTTGCCTTACCAGATTTTCTCTACTATGGAAAAAAAATGGAAGAAACCAAAGGTAAAATACAGGAGCACTGCAGATTGAAAAGGTTGTCTTCTAGATTCCCCGAAAGACTGAAATTACTGAGGCATTCCAAGTCACAATAAAAATGGGGTCCAGAAGCACTGTACATCTGCATGCATCTGTGTAACATTATCTGAATGCATATGCTAGAGACATTTTTCAGAGTACCTAATAATAGGTGGCTGCCCCAAGGAGCTTACAATCTAAGCTTTCCCAACAGGTGGGTAACAAAAGAAGGGAAAGAAAACTGAGGAAAACACAATCAGGAAGCTAAACACAGTTGTTTGAGACACCTCTGCTTAGATTTTTGCTACAAGTTGACTTAAAGCAAGATGGATGGATTAGGGGGTGCTTAATGAAAGACTTGAAAAAGATGGGTTTTGAAGATGAATTTAAAGGAAAGAAGGCAAATGACATTTGAATTCAGTTAAAGGAGACATTGGTTCAAGCAATACATTAGATGGGCAGGTTCTCAGATTCTTTCAGGAGGATGTCGTGGAGGTATTAGAAATTCTGACAATAAAAAACTAACTTTTCCAAATTCTGGAGTTTTCCAACCCAGTCCATTCCCTAGTCTTCTTGCAGCCATTGGCAGCTGCTTCCCATCTTGTATTTCTTGATCTTAACTTACAAACAAATTGTAATATATCTTCTGCTGCAACCATGGTATCTTGTTTACAGTTCTGGGATCACTTGGGCCAGCTTACCACCACCTGGTACCCTCCTTAATGAAAGGAAGACATGGTTAGTCATGGAGACAGATTTCAAAAGGAACAGCTAAATGCAAGAGAACTTGATCTTGGAGAATCCAGACAAGGCAAGTATGGATCTATATAAGCCGGATGACATGCCCCATAATGTTCTCAAATTTTAGGTCAGCTTTCAAGTTCCTTATGAAAAGACACACGTTCGCCTGCCAAAAGCAAATGATCAATCTAGTAGTGGTGAACCACTATGTTATCAGGATATTATCTACACTAGTCTTCAGATGAAATAAAAAGCATGTTTTCTTAAGGACGAAATCTGAACAATGATTTATGCTGCAATGATCTTTACATATTAACTTGCAAATGTTGTGAAAAGAATCTTTAGTTCTTTAACCTGGAGAAGATTCATTTAGGGGAATCATCCAACCTCTCCTTGTCTCTCATCAATGTACCTTTGATCAGTATATGATCCTAAGGGAGGCTTTATTTCCATAGGCAAGAACTATGTCAACAGCAGCTAAAAGAGAACTTCTGTCTATCTTTAAAAACATTTTAAAAAGAAAACAGCATCAACTGAAGTATGTTTCTCAGGGGGAAAAAATAGAATCTTGTTGTGAAGTCATAAAATCAATTTTTAAATAAGTCTTACATTAGGTTGGCTAGATAGCTCAGTGATTTAGGTGTATCTGGAGCCAGGGGTTGGGACTTAGATTCCCCTCTGTGCCTCCTGTGATTGCCCAAGTCAGCCAGTGTAGCCTTGGGCAAGCTGCACAGCCTCAGAAGACGCACATGGTAAACTACTTCTGTGTATTCTCTACCTGGAAACCCCTGATTGCATGCTAGTCAAGTAGCACCCAAAGTTTTGTTCCATTTTTGTGGTGTCTTCTTGATATCCTCTTTCATATGAAGATATGGACCAAACGAGTTCAAATATAGGATAAATGAAATGCTATGTATATACTGTATGTATGATTATAGCCATATAATATGTGCATTACAGTAGTCCAGACAGAGTTCCTACTCCAGTCCTCTGAAGATGCCGGCCACAGAGACTGGCGAAACGTCAGGAAGAACAACCTTCAGAACACGGCCAAAGAGCCCGAAAAACCCACAACAACCATTAGATCCCGGCCATGAAAGCCTTCACGAATATATTGGAGCCTCAGTTTCAGGACCTGTCCTTCCAGTGAGCACTCGGGGTTAATTTCCTTCAGAATTGATAGGTCTGATCTCTTTGCAGTCCAGGGGACTCTCAAGAGTCTCCTCCAGCACCATAATTCAAAAGCATCAAGTCTTCAGTGGTCAGCTTTCTTTATGGTCCAGCTCTCACTTCCACACATCGCTACGGGAAAAGCCATAGCTTTCACAATGCAGACCTTTGTCGGCAAGATGATATCTCTGCGTTTTAAGATGGTGTCTAGGTTTGTAATCGCTTTCCTCCCAAGAAGCAGGCATCTTTTAATTTCGTGGCTGCTGTCACAGTCTGCAGTGATCATGGGGCCCAAGAAGGTAAAATCTGTCAGTGCCTCCATATCTTCCCCTTCTATTTGCCAGGGGATGATGGGACCAATGGCCATGATCTTAGTTTGATTTTGTTTTTGTTTTGGTTTTTTTTTTATGTTGTGCTTCAGACCATTTTTGGCACTCTCCTCTTTCACCCTCATTAAGAGGTTCTTTAATTCCTCCTCTCTGCCATCAGAGTGGTATCATCTGCATATCGGAGGTTGTTGATATTTCTTCCAGCCATCTTAATTCCGTTTTGGGATTTATCCAGTCCTGCCTTTCGCATGATGTATTCTGCATATAAGTTAAATAAGCAGGGAGACAATATACAGCCTTGTCGTACTCCTTTTCCAATTTTGGGCCAATCAGTTCTTCCATAACCAGTTCTAACTGTTGCTTCCTTTCCCACATTCACCTGCAGTAATGAATCCACATTCTGTGTGGAATCAAAACATCTTGTTTGTGACTAGCCCATGAAATAGGACCATCACAATACATGAACAGGAACCTACTGGTGGATTTACAATCTGTACTATCCTCTGCCAGCTGGCTGGGTTGCTGAGTGGTTTATATATCTGGCTGTGGAGCCAAAGTTTGGGAGTTTGAGTGGCCTTGGGCAAGCTGCACAGTCCCAGGGTGTCCCTGGAAGAAGAGAATGGTGAGTCATTTCTGAATATTTTCTTCTTGGAGAGCCCTGGAAAGGGTAATCAAAAGTCAAAATTGCCTTGATGACCCATGATTATTATTTATCCTCTGCCCAGTGTGCATCAGTGTACCCTACTAGCTTTGAATTTTCACTAGCTGGCAGTCTTAAGTTAAAGTCCATGGTCCCTTTCAAATATGTAGCTACCATTGCTCTGATTTATGAGCAAATTCCCATGTGTGATATATTTCCTAAAGAAACACAGCCTGTTGACATTTGGCGTAGTGAATGCTAGATGGCACTCTTTTCCTTTTTAAGCAGTTCAGCATTTCTCCCAGAATAGAGTGAATATATTCAGACATTTCAGATTCATGGACTTTAGGTTTTTGTTTGAGATTTTATTTGATTTTGCAATTCGGGCACAGTAAAGTTTAATAAAAGCTGAAATTATTTTACATTGCTTTTTCCCTTCCCAAACCATGACAGATAATTTGCAATACAGCAGGATACCTTACAGCAGAGCAATAACCCAGTAGATATAATATATACAGAATCCTTCATTGAGTCACCTGTAAACTGATACACCTTGTCTTGAAATCCCTGGATGTTTTTTAGTCAAAGAATCCCCATACGATAAATCTGCCAGTGATGCAATTTTCTGAGGTCATAGATGACGGCTACTATGTTCTCTAGACTCACAAAGAGAGTATGGCTCAATAAGAAGCTGACAGCATATACCAAGATCCAGGCCTATAGAGCCTGTATCCTGAGCACACTCCTGTACTGCAGTGAGTCCTGGACCCTTTGTGCATGGCAGGAGAGGAAGCTGAACACGTTCCATATGCGTTGTCTCTGACGCATTTTTGGTATCACCTGGCAGGACAAAGTTCGAAATAGAGTAGTCCTAAAATGAGCTGGAATTTTCAGCATGTATACATTACTGAAACAGCGACACCTATGGTGGCTTGGGCATGTTGTGAGAATGGCTGATGGTCAGATTCCAAAATATCTCCTGTATGGAGAATTAGTGCAGGGAAATCACCCCAGGGGGAGGCCACAGCTGCGATACAAGGATATCTGCAAGTAGGATCTGAAGGCCTTAGGAATGGACCTCAACAAATGGGAAACCCTGACATCTGAGCGTTCAGCCTGGAGGCAGGCGGTGCACCATGGCCTCTCCCAATTTGAAGAGACCCTTGTCCAGCAGGCTGAGGCAAAGAGGCAGTCCCGAAAGCAGCAAAATCAGGGAGCTAGACAGGGGACAGATTGTATTTGTCTTCAGTGTGGAAGGGATTGTCATTCCCAAAGTGGCCTTCTCAGCCACACTAGACACTGTTCCAAGTCCTCCATTCAGAGCACATTACCATAGTCTCTCAAGACTGAAGGATGCCTAATCTAAATTGTTCAAACTTTTGATATTCTATACAGTTGGACTGTTAAGCACCTTTCCATGTTATTTTTCTATAGCAGGTTTTTTTGTTTTTTTGTTTTGAGAAATGTAGTAGTGTGAGGCTACTGAGGAAGGAAAGATCATCAGAGGTGGAACCAGAGGAAAGAATACATGAAGGACTGGAATGCAACTTGCACCACATCCTGTATGAATGGTGAACTCCTGAACCAAACTGCATCCCCTGTGTAAGCAGTGATTACAGTTTCAAATGTAATCCAGTCTCAAATCACAGCAAAGTGTAGTCACACTTTTAAACTCATTTATTTTTTATTTTATATTATTTATATTCCGCCTATCTGGTCGTGTTAGCAAACTAAGGGGCCATTAGATATACAACTATATTTCTAACATAACTATATATTTATAAAACTATATTAGACTGACCAAACAGGCGTAAAAAGCTCAGAAGAGGTATAACTTCATTTTTGGTGAGAGGAAAGGGCTTTCCTTAAAGATGGTCATCATCATCTGCGGGTTATGTAGATAAGTGTATTAAAATCATTATGCAATCAAATTATAATTAAGTGGTGATTTATACTTAATTAAATGATTGTACCGTATACAGTATATAATCTGCTGCTAGACTGATCTGGATACTAGTTAATGAAACATGGATGTTTAAAAAGGATCTGTTTAATTTCATTTCTAATCTTCCCATGTCCTCCAGGTATTTTGGTTAATGACTTTAATGACACAGAGAACACCAGGCTGTCCAATGTGACAGGAAAAAAATTACTCAGGGGTAAAGGGCTTGAGAAATCTAACTCATGCTGCACAGTACAATAAGACTCATTATATGTACAGAGTGTATTGTACAGAGTGGCTGAGTCATGTTGAGCGCTTCTGGAGGCTTTAGTGACTTCACATCAGCCACTGAGTGAACATGAAGCCCTTATATACATCATCGTTTTTGAAAATAAAATAAAATTAATTAATTAACAAATGCATTTGGTAAACCAAAGTGTACTTACATGTTTTTTCATTCTACTAGAATTCCAATCAGGGGAGATTAAGAGCTCAAATAACAATTGAAAAGTCAAGTAATAAGACATAATAATATATTATATAAGCAAATATAATAATTAGAACACATTTAATGGTACTTAGTGTTTGTTACATTGTTAAGAATTCTTCTAAGCATCATAGTCACATTATTTTACGACATAAGCTGCAGGAAAAAAGGAAAGGAGCCCATTTTAGGCAAAGGGGATGCAATCAGAATTGATTTTAGGGCAATGCTTTTCCTTTGGGCCAAATTGAAACTCACAAAATACTATGAAAACTTTTGAATCCTGTAGAATTCTTCACCAGGCAAAATGCACAATAAGAAAAAAAAACAGTGAGAAAGGCAGTTTTTTAAAAAGTGACTGACACTTAAGTCATGGACAATTAATTCAATGGCCCAAATCCTATTACCCTGTTTCCCCAAAAATAAGACCTTACCTGAAAATAAGCCCTAGTAGGATTTTTTAGGATGCTCATAATATAAGCCCTAACCCAAAAATAAGGTCTAGTTAAGTGAAACCCTGCCCTCCACCATTGTGCAGCAACCAGAAGAAGATGACATGACTGCATTTGACTAAATGTAGATTGTTGTACATGAAAACAATAAAACATCCCCTGAAAATAAGCCCTAATGTGTTTTTTGGAGGAAAAATTAATATAAGACTCGGTCTTATTTTTTGGGAAACACGGTAGTTGCATCTCCCAAGGTAAAGCAACTGGCATAAATCACTTCGGTGAATTTCTGCAAGTAGACATGGAATATTCATATTCGTATCCCTTGGGGTCCGCCTCACAGGTGCCAGCGGAAACCAAACCTGCCCTCCCAGGAACCCACCGGTCCGCTCACTGCTCTTCGTGCAGTGTGTGGGGATGCTGGCAGCCGCATAGTGCCAGTCATGGAAGTAGCCTGGCTTCCTAGGCTCTCCACACCGCCAACCCCTCCAGTGATCACAAAAAACAATCGTCTTGCGGGTTTTTCATCCCACAAAGCATTCGTCTTGCGAAACACCAATGTATTTAATGATTCCATACTGTCAAACCAATTCCGTGTTATGGTGACTCTTTCCAGGGTTTTCAAGGTAGAGAATACACAAACGTGGTTTATCATTCCCTTCTTCTGGGAGCACCCCGGGGTCTGTAGAGCTTGCCCATAACTGCACAGGCTGCTCTTTTCCCAGGAGGCACTGTGGGGAATCAAACACTCAGCCTCCAGCTCTGCAGTCAGATACTGAAACCACTGAGCTGTCCTACTAGCAGTTTGTAATATAGCATGCCAGTTAGGTCATGCTGATTAGCTAGGAAATCTATTCTCTGGGGGGAAATGTCATTACTATGGCCAGAAACTTACTGTTCTATGTGAATGCCTAACGACAGTCATTCAAGGTAAGGCACCTGTTTCTATGTCTGTCCATTCCCAGGCTTCCCTGGATTGTACAGTTGGTCATATGCTTCAGCCCAGGAAAGGAGGAAACCATCCCATTCCATGCTGAAAAATACAATAGGATTTGGGACTGAATATTTTGACAAAGTGCTTCTGAATCTTCTGTACTTAGAAAATCCTGGCAATGGTAAGCATAAGTCAAAATTAACTTGACAACATATGGTTATTGCTGCTGTTAATGGTCGGTTGTGTTTAGTTTTGTTTGTTCGTCGTACAAACACTCATACATCCTAATACAGAAATGAAACAAACCTTTTAACAAACCCACGACAAAAACCCACCTTGTATCTGTCATTTAAGTGTTTTGAGTATAAAATGAAACATATATACTGTTCTAATACTGTTGCAAGAGGATAGTTCAGTGAAGTTACTCTGAATGAAACATGCAAAGAAAGGGATCATAAATCCTCAAAATCCTCTCCCAAAGGACGCTAAGGGCATGGGCAAAGGACTCTACTGAGTCGGTCCTAGAAAGTGTCTGAAACATTCATTTATTTATTAGATCAGTTAAGTTGCAGACTTCTAGTTGTGTGCTATCACTAGTCAAACTGCAATGAGAGATTTCGAAAAAAAGAAATTTCCTTTAAAAAGAGAAGACAGCTCTGTTCTTAGCAGACCTCACTAATCTGACATGTATTGATCAAAGCCTGCCCTACTGGCCAACACACATCATTTGGTAATTCATTTATACCACTGTAGCAGTGCAGTCTTATGTACTGAAGCAAGTCCTATAGTCATTGGGGCTTACTTCTGGGTAAATATACAAAGGCTCCAATCCTGTATACCCACATACTAGACAGTAAGTCCCATTAACTTCAATGGAGATTTTATTTGAGTAGACATGTATAGGATTGAGCTGTAAATAGCCAATGCAAACGTCCAGCCAAAGTTATAATCTAGGGGTCAGAAAAGCCTCCTGCTACAAAAATCCAGTCACCAGGTGTACAGCTTTGCACAAATGTGATGTTGTAGCTGATCATTGCTTTACCAGGTGGCATCATGAGAAAAGGATAGCATCTGCCTGACGGTATACCAGAGGCTTAAAAAACTTCCATTGCTTTTTCTTTTCTTTTCCATTTCCCATGGATCCATTTAGGTAAATTTCTAATATTGTTTCAGAAAGAAGATGCACTTCTTCACGAACCACATTTCTGTTTGCGTAGGTGAAGTGCTAGACTATATGCTGACTTCATGCAGAAACATGTTGTGGCGTTTGCCCTTGTGGCCCCTGCTTGTTTTTCCCTCACAAAGGCTTACATCGTGTTTTCTTCTCACTGCCACCAGTGGATTACTTCAGTCCACAATATAAATGATGTATGTCAGAACACTTGTCTTGTGAACACAAAATAGAACTTATTTATTGAAGTGAAGCCGATTGAATAATAACAGAAGTTTCTCAGAACATTATGCATAAGGAAATCATAAACAGTTCTCTCAGTACATACTTTTCTCTTGCAATATCATTACCACCTTCTCTACTTATTTTCCTAATCAGCTCTATCGCTCTGATTAACCAGTCCTATCTCTCTCAGTATCTCATATTTATCTCTATCAGTATCAGTTTCAGTTCCCTCTCTGATCAACCAGCCCTATCTATATCTATCTTCCTCTCATCCCAGTCTGACTCCTCCTTCTCCCGCCAAGCCTCATGTAACTGCTGACTCCACCTCTCCAGTCCTCTCATAGGTTCATGCAAATCAGCTTATGAATATGAATGGCATGAGTGACGTGGGCGATCGCCACACATGTCCTCTGGAGAGGCGAGTGAAGAACTATGGTATTTTTAATACAAAACCACAATCCTTTTAATTTGGTTAGTGGAAGTAGTAACATACCCAGGGTGAAACACAATCCAAGTTCTGTGGTAAAAGGCTTCTCTTTTTGCCAAGAGTTCATCACCATCCTACCATCTTACACACTGAACATTATTGAACAGACAGTAGAGATTCTACATAATACCCACAGATGGGGGGTCAACTCTTTGGTCTCCCAGTGGCTGGAGATTTGTAGGCACCAAAGATCAAACAGTCACTTTCCCAAGATCTGATAATACCTTGTAGGCATCCTTCAGTCTCGAGAAACTGTGGTAACGTGCTCTGAATAGAGTTCTTGGAACAGTGTCTGGTGTGGCTGAGAAGGCCAATTTGAGAGTGACAATCCCTTCCACACTGAAGACAAATACAATCTGCCCCTGTCCAGCTCCCTGATTTTGCTGGTTTCGAGACTGCATCTTTGCCTCAGCCTGCTGGACAAGGGTCTCTTCAAATTGGGAGAGGCCATGATGCGCCACCTGCCTCCAGTTGGTGCAGCATGGTCTAACTAAGGGGCATTATAACATGTGTGAGAGGTATGGGTGTAACTGTTTCAGCATCATCAAAGCACATGCCACTGAATTCATAACTAAGTAACCAAACAAACAACCCATGTAGATTGGCTAAATATGAATTCTTAACAGTACCTATATATTCTTCCAACACTATATCACTTTAAATATTTAATCATTACAGAGTCCGTTCAGGTCCAACAATTAAATCCATCAAGAAGCTGAGAGATTTTGCTTAAGTATGTGTAGTTCGTGGTTTAGAAAATTCAGATCAGGATTTAAAGTCGCATACATTTCTTTATGGCAGAATTTCCTTGGGAAACAGCTTCAGTTCTGTTGTTGATACTTCAGCAGGTCCCAGCTAACTTGGCTGCTCACATGAAAATCTGGTTTCACTTTCTCAAAGCTGGAGCTGTAAGTCTTACTGGTGGACTGAATTCATAGCAGCTTCCGGTGCTGGCAATTGATGGCACCTCCCCAACCTTTGGCAACTGTTACTACCCACCTATTTAGCAGCTATCAGAATATATGGACTGCTTTGTAACAGGTCGAAGTACAGTATTTGTCCACTTAGTCCAGCATTGCTTACTTGGACTGGCAGCTGCTCTTTAGGATCTCAGGAAAAGGGGTTGCCTCCCCCCACATCACTTGCTACTTGAGATGCCAGCGCTTCAATGGGGGACCTGCTGTAAGATATGTGCTGTATCCAATGAATTATGATTCCATCACCATTTCTCCATTTCCAGCTGATGGTGCCTAACAATAAGGTCATTTATTTTGCTCTCAAGAGCAGATGATAGCAGGCCTCTCGTAAAGGACCACATGAATTACTATGACCCAGTTTTTTGAGTTTCCATATCGGCAAGTGGCACTCAACTGGGTCGCTCAGTCACAAGCTCATGGCTTTTGAGAAAAAAAAAACTTATGTTCAACACAGCACAGACAGTTGGATGCAAGATGGACATTTTTTTACTTTATGCCACTGTTGTTAAGGATCGGGAAATTAGCTAGTTTTGCCTCCTTCCCAATACAATATTCTTTGAAGCTTCAGTTTTCTTTCCCCACATATATGAAACCATGTCCAAAGTTGAAGGAATTGTTCAAAAACAAACTAAACTAAAATTCTTCTCTATTTGCACCAGCAATATTCAAGAGATCCTCCTCCTCATCAATTGTCATCAAGTCGCTTCTGACTTATAACAATCCTTTTCAGGGTTTTCCAGGGAGAGAATACACAGAAAGGTTTGCCATTCCCTTTTTGTGAGAATGTCCTGGGACTGTGCAGCTTATCCAAAACCACACAGAATGGCATTTCTCTCAGGGGCACAGTGGGGAATCGAACTCCAAACCTGGGGCTCCACAGCCAGATACCTAAACCACTGAGCTATTCAATAGATAGGAGAATGAAATAGTTTGGAAATGTTTCTCAGAGAGCACAGGAATTTCCCTGCTACCCTTGCACATTGAAATCCTCTCTTAAACTTATAAGAAAAACCCTGCTGGCTTGTGGCAGGTTGCATCAAAAAGAAATTTCTAAAAGTCATCCTGTTTATTACACAAAGATTGATCAAGCTGGGATCATCTCCATTCAAAAATAAGACACCTAAGTGTTTCAAAAGCCACAGCGAAATGGCTGCCATGGAAAAACATCTTCCCAGCTCCTGTACCAGTACAGCATTGTGATAATTGAAGGCGTCTGTTTCCATTTTCACCGAAACAACTTTTGCCATATAGTCTTAAGCAGGAACTGCAAGGAGTTTCAACTGTGGCTTATCAAAGCAAATGAGAATCAAATAATCTGGCTTGATCTTGGGTTGATTGGACAAAGAGCTTTAAACCAATCATAGCTTGAAAACATTACTTTTGGAGGTAAAATTCACTAGCCAGGATGATCATGTACTCTGACAAAAAAATATCCCCCCTAGCTCTTACTTACAATTAGCTAGTTGCAAATGAGCCAAAAAAAATTGGTGGTTTTTTTTTTTCCTGTTCAAAAATCTACAAATTGTTGGGGAAGCAGGTGTTTGTTTGTACGCCTACTGTGCTCTGATAGCCACGGTGAGATTTCCTAATTAGTGCCTGCTATGTCATTGTTGTTACAAGGCAATTTAGTTGGTCACAACAGAAGGGTTATGCATGGAAATAAACCAGAGCAACAGGAAGAGAAATGCAGAATAAAATGTGCAACAGAATAGAGAGGGTTGCATTGATGTTTGAAACTTACCAAGCTATATTTGTCACAACCATGAGATCAAGGAAGTAATAGATAAGTGTCTGGGAAGTTTCAAGTTGACGATTCTGCAGTGAGCTCCATCCTGTTATTTTATTAATCTATGAGCTATCTTGAGTCTGTTACTGTTTGTCATCATCCATTGTAGACGTCTCAAGGGCTCAAGACTTCCAGTATTACTATACCTATCTAGTATCGCTATCCTTAAAGGTATGTTATGAAAAGAGAGAAAAGAGACTACCCTTGTTATTTCTCTAAATGCCAAGTTTTATCCTGTTGAACAGATCCGAACAGATGTAGGTGGGTGATATATAGCCATTATGACATCCAAAAAATATCGCTCATTGAAGAACAGAGAAGAAATAAACAAGTAAGTACAACAGTTGCACAAAGGTTAGTGAGGAAGAAAATAAGTGATCTCTGTAAGCTTTTTAAAGCCTCATGAAAATATTTGTAATTTAACCAACAGTGACAGAGAGAGAGAGAGAGAGAGAGAGAGAGAGAGAGAGATGCTACTTCCTTCCTTTCCTGGCCAAGACCTCACAGTAAGGATAGGCAACCTGTTCATTGACACGCAGTAGACCGTAGGTTCCCCACTTCTAACCTAAAGGCTATCGCCTCCAACCCAAAGCAGCCCCTTGTAAAATGGGATCCTGGGTGAACAGAATAGACTGTGATGTGGAGGAATGGAGAGCTATCTTCCTTAAAGACATACTTTTAATACCATATTTTTTCTTGCTGCACCAGAACTCATCCATTTAGTTGACCTCAGTGAAGCATTTGCAGAAGGCTGAATGAGGACCCGTGGGAATTGTGTACTTATATCCAAGTCTCACCCAGTTCTTTGTTTGAAGGGGTTCATGTGTTTGTTGAGGCGACTAAGATTATGCCATTGAATGTTGTGGGCATCAAACATGGTAAAGCGGAATGCCAGTTCTGCTGTTCCACAGGCAATCAAAACATTCTTAAACAAGGAAGAGAAGACGAATGACAACTCTAAAAAGAAAAAGGAATCAGAAGTGTTTTAAAGGAAGACTGCTATAGAGACATTTTTCGGACAAGATTCTCATAGTGAATTTATGTATGTATGTATGTATGTATGTATGTATGTATGTATGTATGTATGTATGTATGTATGTATGTATGTATGTATGTATTTAGAGTGGTTTTTCATCCTGTTCCATAGAACAGATACCTATCCTAGTCCATTTTCTGGGACTGATAGAATACAGAGAGATTATACAGAGAGCATCATGCCACTCTGATGCTAAGTTCTTTTCCCGCTCTTTTTTCCATCAGTGGATAGTATGTAGTCAGAGTCAGTGTTCTGTCAGCCTGCAGTTAGAGTCTGTCATATAGTCAGTATGAAGTTAGCTAGCTAGCTAGCTAGTTAGTCAGTTTGATCAATTGATTGATTGATTGATTGATTGATTGATTGATTGATTGATTGATTGATTGATTGATTGATTGAATGATTGATTGAATGAATGAATGAATGAATGAATGAATGATATCCTACCCATTAAGTGGCAAGGCCATGACTTTGGGCAGCTTAGAATTACATAAACATAATAAAACTACAGTAATAAACTAATTAAATATCACACAATACCAAATTTTAAGAATAAAATAGCTAATGCAAAAATAAGTATATGTATAAACAAATTTCAGTACAGAAGTGGAATAGATGGTGGCAAACAATGGCCTTTATTTCAAAATTCACAGAATATAGGTGATCAAAACCAAATCAGTCAAGGATAAGGCTCTGAAAAACCTGTGTGAACAACCACATTTTGAGTTGTTCTCTGAAGCAAGAAGAGAAGGGCCAGTCACACCTTTTTTGGGAGAGAGTTCCATAATGATGAGGCCACCACAGAGAAGGCGCAGATTCACGTTGTTGATTTCCAGACCTCTCTTAGAGTGGCCACCCATAGCATCTGAGTAGATTAGGTGGGGGTGGGATGGGATGGGTGGACATTTTGAGGAAGAGGCACTTAGAGAAGTATCAAGATCCTAAACCATTTAGGGCTTTAAATGTCAGCATAAGCACCTTGAACTTTGCTTGGAAGTATACTGGCAGACAGTTCAAGCATGCCAGAACAGGTGCACATGGTCATATTTTAATGTTCTGGACAACAGTTAAGCTTTGTTCATGTATCCAGTTATGATGTGCTGTTTTAAACTATTCAGAACTGTGAGTAAATGGAAACATTTTATTCTTTCTCTTATCAGTGTCTCTGAGTGAGTTATTGAAACAGTAAGTTCTAACTGACAAGAACCAAACAATAAGGGGTGGTCTACTGAGGGGAGACTTGAAGCTGATTCTGCTCTGTAGCTCCCTGAACTTTTTCCACTGTGCAGTTACAGCCTTTTTAGCCATAAAATTCCACACTCTGCCAAGAGATTGGCAATTTCCTCTTCTCTCTCTCTATCAATTACTGTCTAGATGGCTAAAATAAGTCCACCTGGATTTCTGCAAGTGCAAGTCAAAACAGATCAATGCACATTTTCCCTATTGTGTAGTGGCATCCTCAGAAAGAGCAAAAGATATTCCAAGTTATGCAAGGTTTTCATTAATCCTGTGCAGAATAATATCTTTCTTGCACGGTATTCTACTGGAAATGGCAGAAGAAACGCAAAGCTGTGGATGATATATTTCCTGTACAGAATCCACCAGAGAGGGCATTAAGCTGTTTTTTGAACATAAAAAAAAAACAGAAATTAAAGTGAAGAAAGACCTGGGTTTTGTTTTCATAAAAAGTTTCACAATCTTGATAATACCAGGGGAAGTCTCTTTTAAAATATAGTGGAACCTCAATTTACGAACTTAATCCGTATTGGAATGGCGTTCATATGTCAAAAAGTTCGTAAATCAAGGCAAAATTTCCCATAGGAATGAACTGAAAACCATTTAATCCGTTCCGGCTGTTTTTCATTCTTATGTCGAGGCACTGTTCACAAGTAGAGGCATTAGTTCCAATAGGAACTAATGAAAAGCTGGTTAATCCGTAATCTACCACTAGGGGGAGAATTTTTTTGTTTTTTCTTCTTTTGACCTAAAATGAACTTAGGTCAAAAAAGGGCAGGAAATGGTTTTTTTTTTCGTTCGTAAGTCAAAGCTCCATTCACAAGTCGAAGCAACATTTTGTGAACGGAGCTGTTCATAACTCAAAATGTTCGTAAGTGGAGATGTTTGTAAGTCGAGGTAACTCTGTATTGTTTTGTTTATTCAGATGCTTCATGGTTTCACTAGCTTCCTCCATAGTTTAAAATACTACTGTTTTCTCTTCCTTTCCTTATCACCTGTATTAGATTTCAATGCTCAATACCCTACATGAATTGAGAACATGATTGCTGGCTACATCTACAGACAAACTCTCTACATTTCAAGGGTGGGGTTCCTACACTCAGAAGTGAGTATCTATACATCCAGTTAAATATTCCTTGTTCTTTACCTACCCCTTTTTCTTCCAAGGGAGTCCAAGACAATCTGCATGATACTGAAAAACATATTTTTTCCTGCTTAATTAAAAACATCAACCATACAAGTAAACTGAATACGTTCTCCTTTGAAATCAGATTACATCTGACCCTGGCATATAACCTGAAAAAAAAAACAGAAGAACTAATTCATTTTAAGCTGTTGTCTCAACATGTTGTCTTCAACGTGAGGGTCAACCTCTGTTCCTTGGGGAAGTAATTCCATGATTGGGGTAGAAGAGAACTTCCATTAGATTTTCAGGATTATGGGTCTAATTAAACCTTTTGTGGGCTCCTTCTCCACATTCTACCAACGAAGAGGATTTATAGTAGCTTGTTTTTATAGACCTGGGGTATGAATTGGTTTAATCTTCCAGCAATCCTGCTGGCTTTATAATTACTATTTTTAAGTGTAATTATATTTTATCCCCTTTCATCTTAATATTGGTATTATTATACACCATTAAAAGAACACAGCAAGTTTGTGCCTCGCGTGATGTCCCCGTTCTATTTGCTCCGTCCCTCAGACAGAAAGCTTAATGCTGCTGCCAGCTTAAGAACAAAGCTCAGCCTGACTTAAATGTCACCTTTGGATGTTAGAAAGGTAGCAAATTATGATGATAATGAAAAGCTGCAGCCTGTTGCTATGTTACGAAGCACACAGAACTTACATATCAGGATAAATGGCAATGCAATGAATTCTTACCAAATGGTCCACAAGACCATTGCCTTTCAGCTGAAGAAAAGTGTAAATTAAATAATAATCTTCCAACAGCAGACCCTTATAAAAGGGACCCTTATAGATCATCAAGTCCAGCCCTGGTCAAGGAGGCACAGTGGGGAATCGAACTCCCAACCTCTGGCTCTGCAGCCAGATACTTAAACCACTGATATACAATGAGATCTTCGGAAATGCAGCATATTTTCTGTTGCTTCTGGGAGAATATATAGCATAGCCTTCTCTAACAGACCATCATTCCATTGGTTTTAGACTACAACTTCCATGATTCTCAGCAGGAACAACTAATCATACAGATGAAATGTAGTTCTTTGCTGAAAACAATAATCACAGAACCAATATAGCACAATGCACACAAAACTGTGTACAGTAAGTTGGAGGCCAATGCCCATCCTTCCTTGACACTGTTTTGAATGCTGGTGCAGACTGATTACCATGCAATTTGGTTTGACCAATTCAGTTTCTTAACATTTTAAATGTGATTTGAAATTGGGAAGATATACCAAGGTATATCTCCCATAGTTTGGTTTTAGAGAAGGGCCAGATGCCACTAAAAATGTTGTGAATCATAGCAATATTGTTTTCAGATATGCCTCCTAATTACTGAAGAGTTTCACATTTCTTCCCGTACATTATGAACCTTTTCCAAACCTCTGGAAAACATGGGACAGCCACATAGGCCTTGCTAGTTTTTCTCAGACTCCAACTTAGGCCTTAAGGAGATTCAACACCATTCACAGGATGTGGGACTCTCTACTAAATAATGTTGCTCATTTGGGGATGCTCTTTCAACTTCCTTTCCCTTTCTCATATATTTTGCCACACTGGAAAGGTAAAGGTAAAGGTTCCCCTTGACAATTTTTTTGTCCAGTCGTGTCTGACTCTAGGGGGCGGCGCTCATCCCGCTCTTCAAGCCATAGAGCCAGCGTTTGTCCGAAGACAATCTTTCCGTGGTCACATGGCCAGTGTGATTTAGACACGGAACGCTGTTCACCTTCCCACCGAGATGGTACCTATTTATCTACTCGCATTTGTATGCTTTCGAACCGCTAGGTTGGTGGGAGCTGGGACAGGCGACGGGTGCTCATTCCGTCGCGTGGATTCGAACTTACAACTGCTGGTCTTCTGACCCTGCAGCACAGGCTTCTGCGGTTTAGCCCACAGCGCCACCATGTCCCCCGCCACACTGGAAACTCCCCTTAAATTGAATTCTTAGCAACTCTAAGCGAAATACAAATCACAACTTGCCCAGCATCAGAATTCTTAAAAATAATAATAATTGTACTAAAAATGCAAATTCTTTTACCCTTGATCCAAAGCTTGGGGGGGGAGATCCTTTTTGAATTACATCTACTAGAATCCCTTACCAACATAGCCAGTGGAAAATTCTGGGAGTCATTACATCGATCAATCCATTTAAAAGCCAAATAAATGCAGCATACAGTGTCCAGAATCCATTCTGTACCCATTCCAGGTCTCAAAGATCTAGGTTTCAGTCTTCCAGCTATTGTCTATCTGTCAGTTTGTTTTATAAGCCACCTTTCTCTGCAAGCAGGATCTGAAGGCCTTTGGAATGGACCTCAACAGATGGCAAACCTTGACATCTGAGCATTCAGCCTGGAGGCAGGCGGTGCATCATAGCCTCTCCCAATTTGAAGAGATACTTGTCCAGCAGGCCGAGGCAAAAAGGCAGTCCCAAAACCAGAAAAATCAGGGAGCTGGACAGGGCACAAATTGTATTTGTCTTCAGTGTGGAAGGGATTGTTACTCTCGAATTGGCCTTCACGGCCATTCTAGATGCTGTTCCAAGACCTCTATTCAGAGCACATTACCATAGTTTCTTGAGACTGAACGATGCCTACTCTTGCAATAAGGGGATCCAAGATGGTTCATAATATTAAAAATAGAATTAAAAAGATAAATTAAACATTAAAAAACAATTAAATTATACCCTAATTAAAATACAATTGAACAAGCAAGTAAACATTAAAAACTATATTAACTACCATGAGCTATGGCACACCCAGAGATTCAAAGTCCCTTTTATTATTCCAGATTGAAACATCCTTTTTTTCAAGGTAAGAGGCATCCATATTTGTTGTTTTCTCTTTTGTGTGTACGAGGAAGGAACTGAGAAAACAGCTGCATTTCTTTGTTTGTTACTTTGGCCTTTTAAATAATACACTTAGGAGGTTTTTCCCTTTTAAAGGAGTGTGCGAATGTTGGTGAATGGTGCCTATCTTGGGGGGAAAAAAAGACATCTGGGTTGCCCAGATGGGCTCATACCTCCCATGTAATTAATAAAACATTCCTAATTAATAAGGCATGACAAAAAGAGCAGAGGGTTGCAGGAAAGCAGGCAGTTTTGCAGCAGTTAACAATACTCTACAGGATTCTGACTGGATCATCATTATGAACAACAGGAATGGTGATGAAACGTGCCCTGGCATTTAAAAAAAACAACTTACCCATGCTTTTCTAATTTGTGGACACATAGACCTGGTGTTGCAAGACGCACAAGCTAGCACTTTGCAATGGATTTAGGCTAATCCCAAATCCCAAACTGACTCAGCCTGACTTAGATTAATTTTTGTGAGGTTTGAACCAAAGCAGAGTGGGCAGATACAGTTCTGGGACAGCTTAAAGTAGAGCAAATTCACAAATCAGTGTGGATCTGGGAAAAACTGAATCAGAGGACATAAAGTGCTTCAGCACACTAGGTGTTGTTGAAAATAAGTCAACTTTAATGGCGCCTGGTACACCATCTCTTGAAAGTATGATAGGTTTAATTCCCTCTTTCAGTTCTGTCATACTTCCAGATTTCATGCACCTCAGTGACAAAATACAAAAGGTATAGCAGTTTCATTTTTTTCAGTGCACTGACTTTACAAATTTATAAATCAATTCAGTTCTAGGACACAAATCAAATTAGATATCATGCCAGATAGTTTCATAATCTCTTCTGAAGCCCTGAACTGGCCTTTAAACCAAATCAGAGCCCTAGCATTGATTTCCCAATAGTATTGGATGGAAAAGGAAAAGGATATTTTAAAATATGTTTAAATGTATGAAGGAATCCTAGCCCCTTGTCTATGCCAGGAAGAGTTTGAAGTTCAGACAAGTTTAAAGCAGTGTTTCTCCATCTTTTAAACTGAGTAAAGAATGTCATCTAATAATATGATGATGATGATAAAAAGGATGAAACGGTGTCACACTTCATCGGTGAGTGTTCAAAGATTACACAGACTACAAAGCTAGGCCTGATAGATTTGCAAAATGAATATACTGGTCATTATGTAAAAAAATAATAATAATCTGCCGACATCCAAGAATCCACAAGAATATCAGGTAAAGAAAGTGTCGGAAAACAACCAAGAAATTTGAAATACTGCAATATGTCATTGAAGGTAAGACTGTTGGTACATATGAATGTCAAGGTAAATTTACAGGTCTGATCAGAATAAAGTTTATTAATGAGCAGCCATGATGAATAGATGTGTAAAAACTGAGTCATGATGACTCAGCAGTGCTGACTCATGCATGATGTAACACATAATGTGATTGGACACAAGCAGATCTGTATGTGTATATATGTGTGAAGCTGAACAGTTAATGTATCTTCCTGCTTTGTGATGAATGCTGCCTGTTATGCTGCCAGACTGAACTGCTGTAAATATCTTGTAAATACACGTTGGTGGAGGAGAAGCTGCTGGTATGTGCGTGAGTTATTTTGGACTACCTGGACTGTTTAATACTCTGCTAAACCTGCTGTTCTTCCACATTTTTGCGCTAACAATGAAAGAGATAGAAGGTGGATTTCTTCCATTAATTATGTCAGAGACTGGCTAGACTTTAATAAAGAACAATTAATGCACACATTGAGAGATGGGTGGAAATATGCCATGCTCAGAAAGATTTGGATATCCCAGACAACCCAGGCAATGTAGTTGCTGACCTTGAGCCAGACATCCTGGAGAGTGAAGTCAAGTGGGCCTTAGAAAGCCTGGCTAACAACAAGGCCAGTGGAGGTGATGGCATTCCAGCTGAACTATTTAAAATCTTAAAAGATGATGCTGTTAAGGTGCTACATTCAATATGCCAGCAAGTTTGGAAAACTCAACAGTGGCCAGAGGACTGGAAAAGATCAGTCTACATCCCAATCCCAAAGAAGGGAAGTGCCAAAGAATGCTCCAACTACCGCACAATTGCACTCATTTCACACGCTAGCAAGGTTATGCTCAAAATCCTACAAGGTAGGCTTCAGCAATATGTGGACCGAGAACTCCCAGATGTACAAGCAGGATTCCGAAGGGGCAGAGGAACTCGAGACCAAATTGCTAACATGCGCTGGATTATGGAGAAAGCCAGAGAGTTCCAGAAAAATATCTACTTCTGCTTCATTGACTATGCAAAAGCCTTTGACTGTGTGGACCACAGCAAACTATGGCAAGTCCTTAAAGAAATGGGCGTGCCTGACCACCTTATCCAACTCCTGAGAAACCTATATGTGGGACAGGAAGCAACAGTTAGAACTGGATATGGAACAACTGAGTGGTTCAAAATTGGGAAAGGAGTACGACAAGGCTGCATATTGTCTCCCTGCTTATTTAACTTATACGCAGAGTACATCATGCGGAAGGCTGGACTGGAGGAATCCCAAGCTGGAATTAAGATTGCCGGAAGAAATATCAACAACCTCCGATATGCAGATGATACCACTCTGATGGCAGAAAGCGAGGAGGAACTAAAGAACCTTGTAATGAGGGTGAAAGAGGAGAGTGCAAAAAACGGTCTTAAACTCAACATCAAAAAAACTAAGATCATGGCCACTGGTCCCATCTCATCCTGGCAAATAGAAGGGGAAGATATGGAGGCAGTGACAGATTTTACCTTCTTGGGCTCCATAATCACTGCAAACGGAGACAGCAGCCACGAAATTAAAAGACGCATGCTTCTTGGGAGGAAAGCAATGACAAACCTTGACAGCATCTTAAAAAGCAGAGACATCACCTTGCCAACAAAAGTCCGAATAGTCAAAGCTATTGTTTTTCCTGTAGTGATGTATGGAAGTGAGAGCTGGACCATAAAGAAAGCTGACCACCGAAGAATTGATGCCTTTGAATTGTGGTGCTGGAGGAGACTCTTGAGAGTCCCCTGGACTGCAAAGAGAACAAACCTATCGATTCTAAAGGAAATCAACCCTGAGTGCTCACTGGAAGGACAGATCCTGAAGCTGAGGCTCCAATACTTTGGCCATCTCATGAGAAGAGAAGACTCCCTGGAAAAGACCTTGATGTTGGGAAAGTGTGAAGGCAAGAGGAGAAGGGGACGACAGAGGATGAGATGGTTGGACAGTGTCTGCGAAGCAACCAACATGAATTTGACACAACTCCGGGAGGCAGTAGAAGACAGGAGGGCCTGGCGTGCTCTGGTCCATGGGGTCACGAAGAGTCGGACACGACTAAACGAAACGAAACGATGCCATGTGGTACCCAACCTCAGCCTCTGCGACAGCACCCAAAGAGAAAGAGAGAGAGCGAACATGTCTTTTCAAACTACATATGCCTCATATGCCCCCTTGGGGTGAAGGAATGTCCCACCTGTGGAGAATCACCAGTCAAATGCCATGTTTGGCTCCCTTTTCATAAAGGATGGCGACTACAAGCGTATTTCTCCATTAAATATATTCTTGTTGCTTTAGTGATCTTGATTTTCAGCCTCCGAAATAATATTTTTTTTTTTTTTTGATGTCCAGTAATTGCATTGTTGCCTCAGTGTGATTATTCCAGGAATTTGGCAGAATGGCAGGGGAAGCATAGATGGGTCCCTGAGAATCTCAATTCTCTTCCTCCTTTGTATCCTTAACCCCGCCATGCACTGATTACTCCAGATTAAACTTTTCAATCAAAGTGATATTTCACTCCCTCTCTGTGTATCTCTCATGAGAGTGAAAAAAATCAGATATTTTATGGTGTGTTTTTTACATTGTGGCATATTGAGCTTTAGTTATTACCAATATGCCTGAAGGAAACTTCTCCAGGCTGCCCGTTTCCAAATACAGTTCCCATTATCCCTAGCCAACATGGCAAATGGTTAGTGATGGGAAATGTAAGCCAACACCAGGTCGGAAGGAGCTGAAATTTTTTTTTAGCCCTAGATGGACAAGCTTGTTTCCAGTCTTTCTCATTCCTCCCCCCCCCCCCATTCATAAGTCATAACCCTAACCCTAACCCTATCCTGTTACTGGGTTAGCTGACTAGATATCTCAGTGATTTAGGTACCTGGCTGCAGAGGTTAGGAGTTCAATTCCCCACTGTGCCTCCTGAGAGCCAGCCTGTGTGGCATAGGGCAAGCCTCACTATTCTAGGGCATCCCCAGAAGAAGGAAACAGTAAACTACTTCTCAGTGAACTCTAGCTGGAAAACCCTGAAAAGGATCTTCATAAGTCAGAATCGATTTGACATCACATAATATTACAGTCGTGCCCCGCTTAACGATTACCCCGCATTATGACAAATCTGCTTCATGACAACAATATTTTAAATGGGTTTTTTTCACTTTGCGAAGATTGGTTCCCTGCTTCGGGAACCGATTCTTCGCATTACGACAATCAAAACAGCTGATTGTTGGGTTTTCAAAATGATTGCCGGATGCTCAAAATGGCTCCCCACTGTGCTTAGGGATGGATTCCTCACTATACAGGCACCGAAAATGGCCACCATACGGAGGATCTTCTCTGGACGGTGAGTTTTTAGCCCATTGGAATGCATTAACCGGGTTTGAATGCATTTCAATGGGTTTTTTATTTTCACTTTACGACATTTTTGCTCTACAGTGATTTCACTGAAACAAATTAACATTGTTAAGTGATGCACCACTGTATTTATTATTATAATCTTAAGAAGTCCAGTTGCCATGACTCAACTTCCAGATAACCTCACCCGGATGACTGAGAACGTTATTACATCAGCATGCCTTTCCTTTATTAAATTAACACAGTGGTCATTGCTCTGTTCTATAACTGTGCTGGCCATTAGGTCAGATTGCTCGAATTAAAAAAGTCCCTTCTTTAATTTTGGTCTGCATGTCACACACAAACAACGAACCAAAGTCCCATGCAATGCCAAATCAAAGCAGAGGCTCTTTAATTAACAGCACTCTGCCAGTGGTTGTGATGTCATTTCCTTGACACCGGCAGAGCTACACAATCAATTGGTTAATTTCCCAATAGCTGTCAAAGAACTGGATCCAGACTTTTTCATAGTTAGAGTGCTGAAATGTTTGGGAATTACAGTAGACATAAATAACATCTCCCACCAGTTTTAGGGGTGTACTTGGAATATGACTAAGCCTGGATCCAACTCATAATTTGACAGGATTTTACAAGTAGCATTCAGCCTTTGAGAGTAACTGGCAGCTGTTGTGTGATATCCGTTAGTAAATTTTATCTGAATGATGCTCATGGATTTTAGTAGAAGCTTTAAAAGAAGTTCTGTTTTAAACACTGAGGCCATATTTCTTCCCTTTTTTAAAAAGGAGACACATAGCACAATAAAACCCTATGGGAAAATACTGAAAAAAATTCAACAACATTTGGAAATGCAATCACGTACTGACAGAGTTGCGGTATTTCCAGGATACACCAGGAGGTGCTAACCAATAGAGCTTCCCTGAGATATAAAGACGCCAAGCACCAAATCAGTGTTGATAGCAGAATAGTTGTATTATTTATAGGATATATACATATATTTACAGCTTAGTCCTTGTTCCAGTCCCAAAGTCATGCACAGCAGTTTCCACAGAGTTTAGTGCATAAATCAGAGTCAAAGTCCAATAAATTAGTTCAGCAGTCATATACCATACATTTGGTCCAAGTAGCCAGAGTTCCTCTTCAGTACACAGCATGAAGACACGGCTTCCTCCAGGATTTTCCAGGACACAACAACAGCTCTCCACAACCACACCAACCAGCTACACCACAGAGTGTGTGTGCTTGGTCTATCTTTATCCCAGTGATAGCCAATCCTGGTATTGCACTCACAGCTGTCACAACTTACTCAGCTGTATACATTCAAGCTTTGCTTCTCTTTACAGCAGTGGTCTCCAACCTTGGGCCTCTCCAGATGTTCTTGGACTTCAACTCCCAGAAATCCTGGCCAGCAGAGGTGGTGGTGAAGGCTTCTGGGAGTTGTAGTTCAAGAACATCTGGAGGCCCAAGGTTGGGAATTACTGCTTTACAGCACTTATTCTTATCAATACTTATTTCATTGCACAAAACTGCATTTAACAATTCTACTAGGTTTAGCTCAAACCTGTCACATACCTTAAAAATAGTCACCTGGAAGCAAGACTATTGCAATTGCCTGCACTTCTTCAGAACTTCAAAACCTGCTATGATTTTAACCTTATGTTTGTCAAACTCAGCCATCCCATCAATCTTGGCCAAATAAATGACTGCCCAGATTCAACAAACAAAAAGAAAACCAGGTAGCAATCCCTCAGCTATTATGCTGGAAAGGAAAAAAAAAAGTCACCTGAGATATTGGACTATATGGAACCACTGATACATAATATCATATCTCCCATGCTTTCTTGGAAGAAAACCTTAAATTTAATTTAAGATACAAACCTATACATACCACTCAAGAGCCATATTGGAGTTAATAATATATATTCCTAGGTAAGTGTCTATAGAGATAAAGCTTTAAGTCTTTTCCTCACCTTCTCTTTGAAGTTTCTAATGGGTCATTCCCAACACCATCTTAGTGCTGATCCCATTGTGCACTAAATCTTTTGAGTTCTGATTGTTTGTATACTACATGCAGTTTAATATGATGTTTTGGACTTTGTCAATGTCATCTTACATTTTTCAAGTGAAAATTCAGGGTAGTAATTTCTACTTGGCACTAAATGGTTATCTGTTGTAATCACCAGCTCCACAACATTTCCTTCTGGTTTCATGTAAAACCACATGTGACGGCAAAGTAAGACACAGGCCAGAAGCACATTTTAGATTTATGCTAGTCTAAGTTTGATTGGGAAATTGCAGTGGTGAATTGCCACTAATCAGCAGGTTGCTCACTGAATGTACTACATCTTGTGACAAACTGGAATGTGAGTGGAAACTCACTAATTAGTAGCAATTCACTATTGCAGTTTACACAATTATACTCATGCTAGTGTAAATCCCCAATAGGATTTTGGCCAAAGATAATTAAACTAAATTAAGGGTGGGTGGAAGTTCACACATCTCTGGGCACCAATATACACAGTACAGAGTGCAGTAGTTTTTCTTTAAATTTAAGTCTTTTAGAACCATATATTTCATTCTTTCAAAAATGAAAGCCAAGTTCCTTGTTCTTATGTCTTCAAAACTATATTGAAACCATTGGGGAAACAGCAGCTGAAATATCAGAACCCAGGGAAACGGCTAAATAACATTTGACATTCTCTGCCCTCTGATGATGAGGAGATGATATTTTGGCCGATGAGGATTTTTCTTCTGAGGTAGGTGAAATTAGGTAAGTCTCAGTGGCAAATTGTAGATAATTACAGTGGTGGCTCAATTAGCGATGTTAATCCGTTCCGGAAAAAACTTTGCTAAGTGATTTAATCGCTAAGCGATATTAAAAAGCCCATAGGAATGTTTTAAAACGCGTTTATTACGTTCCTATGGGCTAAAAACTTACCTTTAAGCAAAATTCCTCCATAGCGGTGGCCATTTTGGGTGCCTCTAAAGCAAGGCAAAACAGCGGCGGCCATTTTGTTTTTGCGGTGGCCATTTTGGAACCGCCGATCAGCTGTTTTAAAAAGTTCGCTTTGCCATGATCGCTTCCCCGCGATCATTGCAAAGCGAATTTTAGCCATAGAGGACATTGCTAAGTGATCACTCCAGCAATGACCAAAAGCCCATTGCAAAGCGATTTCATCGCTCAACGGAGCGATCGCTAAGCGAGGCACCACTGTAATAAAGTGTCTGTTGTGTCCATGGCCATGCATCAGTCATATAACCAGCCGTGCAACCAGTATCTTATTAATTAGCTGCAACTTGCTACTGCAGTGTACATGATTCCACTTAGTGTGGAGTAAAGTTCCAAAAGGATTCTGCCCATCATGAAGAAAAATTATAGAACCTGGTAGCTGCACAATATGAGGAACTGTACACTTTTGCACAAGGCCCAGGATTCAGAGATTCATAGCATAGAATTTAAACTCCTTATTTGCTGAAAATGTTTTTAACAGAGCGTATATACCCCTAGTGTATTAGGCTAATTCTCTTTGCTCCCTTACCCCAGAATAATGACACGAGACAAGTAGTATGGGATAAACATTATCATAATCATTCTTGCCCTCTGTAAAAGAGGGTTCCTGCCATAGTGTGGAATCAGGTTTAAGCACAGAGGTCTCAACAGACCCCTTGCAAAACAAATGGGCGAGTCCATAGCCCCAGGTTCTCGTGGTCATGAAGACAGCAAGAACCAGGCCGGCCCAAATTTGACCACCCCCAGACCTCAAGCCACCTTCTGCTTGTTGACTGTTGGTCCAGGTGTGATCCCAGCACATCTTTCCCTCCAAGCACTGTAATTACACGATCCACAGCGGGGGGAGGTAGATGAGCTATACATTACCTGTGATTGAGATGGGACTCACCGAAACCTGTTCCATCTGCACTACCTGCCTGTGTAACCGAATATTTTCACCTCTCAAAATGCCATCGCACCTGCTCCACTGTGGGATGTGTGAAAAATCCCCGCATCCAAAAGCCAATCAGGATACGGGTCAAAAATTGCTATCCGGCCCCTGATGGCAACCAGGTAAACTCACACTAGAAAATAGGGTCAGTTGTCAGCAAGGAAGAGGATGGAGGGAGGGGGGAACACCAATTAAATATTTAGCTTGCTCGTTCCCCCCTCCCCTCCAGGGATGCTCTTGAGAAACTCTGTGTGTCTCGTGTTATCCTGAGAAGGAGGCAAAGGGACCTGAGCTGCTTAAGGTAGACTCAACAGCGGATCCAGCATTATGCCAGTGCTTCCAATGAAGACGAGAAAAAAATTGTTCAGTTCACATATGAAATTTCTATTTCGCACATTCCGAGAATGGCAGTGATTTTTCCAGTAGTGATGTATGGAAGTGAGATCTGGACCATGAAGAAGGCTGACCGCTGAAGAATTGATGCTTTTGAATTGTGGTGCTGGAGGAGACTCTTGAGACTCCCCTGGACTGCAAAGAGAACAAACCTATCCATTTTGAAAGAAATCAACCCTGAGTGCTCACTGGAAGGACAGATCCTGAAGCTGAGGCTCCAATACTTTGGCCATCTCATGAGAAGAGAAGACTCCCTGGAAAAGGCCCTGATGTTGGGAAAGTGTGAAGGCAAGAGAAGGGGACGACAGAGGACGAGATGGTTGGACAGCGTTATCGAATCTACTAACATGACTTTGACCCAACTCCGGGAAGACAGGAGGGCCTGGCATGCTCTGGTCCATGGGGTCATGAAGAGGCGGACATGGCTTAATGACTAAACAACAACAACAACAAGAATGGCAGTGGGAAGGAGCAGTTTGTGCCTCAGAAATATGTGCATTTCTTATGCTTCTGAAATGTTTTTGCACACAATAAAGTGCAAAAAAGCATGCATTTAAAAAAAAATACACATAACCAAGTTTCCTGAAAGCACACTTCAGTGCGTGGAAAAAAGACAGTAATGGATAAATTGGGGGGGGGGGTGGAATGTTCAAGGATGGACACCAGTTTGACTGTGGAATGAAAAAATGCTGCCTGACCCCATATAGAATCTGGACAAAAGAACAATACCAGTGGGAGTCTGAGAACTGCAGTGTGAATCAGTCAGTCAGTCAATCAATCACCTTGTATATTGCTTTCCCATACACTACGTGCTGAAAGCAGTTCATGCCTGAGCAAGACAGGAAGCAAAGTACATTCCTACTGATGCAATGCTAGAGCACTTTCATAACAGGGAAAGAAAGCCTCGCCAACACAATGACATAACCATTTCATAATGCACATCAATAACATAACAAATATATTGAGCAAAGATAACAATAAATTTATAATTTCATTGCCAGTTTTAAAAGGTCACATCTTTTGGCTTTGATAGAAGTAACAGGAGAAGAATACAGAGAATAAATGCAACAGGAAGGCTTTAAAAGAAGGGTGTGTTACCTCCTTGCGATTGTTGTTCAGATCTGCCAGCAGCTCAGGACCAAACTCTTAAGGGGGAAAGGTTATGTTAACTTGTTACATTATATTATGTCTATGCCTTCTTCCCTATAACATTCCCATGTTTATGCATAAAAGTGTCAGAAAGTAATGATTTATTCTGGTTACTTTTAAGGAATAGGAAAGCAAACAATTTTATAAATGTCTCATTGTAATGGTTAAGTAACTTCTGCTGTTTTGAGATAACTATCAATAATTACCATCCGAAAGTATCTTTCCATGCTCTCTGTAGATTCACCATGTGCAGACTTGTCTGCAGACCACGGAGTCCTCTCAGCAATAAACATGTCAAAAGACTCACACCAAGATGAGCTAGTATTTACTTATTAAACTGCTTCTATGTGAAAAGTTGGGGGTCTTCTTTAATCCTCCAGAAATCTTCTATGAGACCCCAGGGAAAAGCTTACCTATGCCACACAGACTTTTTCAGAGGTTAAACCATCAAGCAAAGATGAACAGATGGAGCATTGTTACCTTGTGAATGTCTTCAGCCCTATTAAAATGACTAAGAAGAGAGCTTGCTGAGAATTAGAAATCCTTCTGCAGGAACCCACAGCTAAGCCCTTGATTATTATATTGTACTGCCTGCTCTTTTGACAGCAATTTCTCAGGCTTTCAGTTCAGAAAACGTGCACAGATAACAATACATTAGGAGCTGCTGGAAAGCTTTGCATGGCAGTATAGAACTGTAGTCCACCAGGTTTATTTAGTGAGGTTTCTATGTAACCCCTGCATTGTGGATGATTTAGGGATTAAGAAGAAATGAGCTGAAGTCCTCTCCTACAATAATGTGCTCATAGGATGCTAGAATCAAAGGCATGTTCTGGGCTAGAACATTCCTCGGCTGCAACCTGACCAGAACTGTCCAACCTACTCCAGAGGCCCTACTTCAAGTGAAACATGGCAGGTGGCTACTCGGATGAAGACTTCTTAATTTAAGTAGCAGCTCTTGCCTGTCGTGGAATGATCTACCCAGACAAGCTGCCGGTTTCCGGCCACCCTCCGTTATGGACAAGTTTCCTTAGCATTTCCTTTGTCATCCTTTGGACTCCTGGAAAGACTTTTTATTCTCTTCTTGCTTTTAATCCTAAAACGTAAGAACATAGAAACACCCTGCTGGATCAAACCAGAGATCCAGCTAGTGCAGGATTATTTTCACAAATTGGCCAAACAGATACCTATGGGGACCCCAGTAGCAGGACATGAATGCAACTGCACCTTCGTTTTCATGTTCCTCCTAACAAATATACCAAGGCACTATATTTATGATACTGGAGGCGGTGTACAGAAGTGGTGTCACAAGGCCCCAATTCCATTCAGAGGCCAATCTGGCTTCAGAACGGATCTTGATTTAGACCCAAACAATTTGCTGTATGTCTTATCTAATTCAATGTGTGCCTTCTGGATTCAAGATACAGTAATTTGGAAGTACATGACATTTTGAGGCATGATTGGCCCTGAATAGGGTGGTTAACATGCCTTATTTATTTATTTTATTTATTTTTATTTATTTATTGGACTTATATACCGCCCCATAGCGCTACAAGCACTCTCCGGGCGGTTTACAATTTTTAATTATACAGGCTACACATTGCCCCCCCCAGCAAGCTGGGTACTCATTTTACCGACCTCAGAAGGATGGAAGGCTGAGTCAATCTTGAGCCGGCTACCTGGGATTTGAACCCCAGGTCGTGAGCACAGTTTTAGCTGCAGTACAGCGTTTTAACCACTGTGCCACGAGGCTCATTTCAGACAGTGAGCTCCAGGGGCTTGCATGCTGGCAGCTTTACAATTCTCCCCCCCCCCTTTTTTGTTGCTTTGTTTTTGAAGAAATATCTGGAATAATCTGTTCCCCATTTGATCTAGATTGTGACCTGGATTTGAACTGATGTATAAATTGGCTTCACTTCAAAGCTCAAAGTGGTCATTCCACTTCAACTCAGACCTCATACAAATGAGTCCAGATGAAGCCAATTCAGTTAGTAGTGCAGGATTTGGCCAAAGGTGGTACACAGCCCTACTATAGGGTCATCCTGACAAGCTGGTGTCAGTGGTCCCGACCCTAATCTTCTTTTCTAATTCCTGAGAATAAAGTGAACACCAATAGCCCTGTCAGTAAACTACAGTAATGGAAGACCATAGACCTGAAGATTAAAGATTGATTTCTGGATGTAAATGGGAGTTATTTCTTTCCTGTCATGCAGCATATTGACAAAAGCATCTTTCATTTGCATTTAGAGAAAATATAGCAGATATACTTGACCATTTATGCTTGTCTGATGTTGAGGTAGGGGGGGGGAAAAACACCACTCAGTTAAAATGAAGGGAGAAAAGAAAGAAGTGTGGCGCCTGGAATTGCTATGTGACATTTACAAATCAAATTGGATCTGATATAACTTTTCTCCAGAGGTAAAAGCCCAGTCATAAATTACAGTTTGACCAAACTGCTTCCCTTGCTTTTCATTAATCATACTGAATTGCACGATGCAAACTCATGACTTAAAGTAAGAAAATCTCATCAACTATTGGGAAAGGGGGGTGGGGGCAGGTGAAGGCATGCACACTAAAATCAGATACCTGATTATCTAGCTCTGTGATGAGAAATAAACATTCTTCATTCCAATTTCTCTCTCACCTTGCTCTGTAGTCGTCTGGAAACCCATAAGCACCAGTGGTCCCCCGGCTGCACACTGTTTCGGTTGGATCATGTAATAGCAATCAGGAAATTGAGCTGTGAGGAAAGTGACCCTTTCAATTTAGCATTTGAGAATGCCCTCTTAAGGGGGAATCTGAAGAACCTGACAGTGGTTGCTCTTGTTACTGATAAAAGGATGCTTCACAGTAAATCAACAAAAGTTCTTACCAGAAAGGAAGATCATATAGATGTCTAACGGCAAAGAAATGAAATCTCTGTACAGACTCCTCTTTTACAAAATGTGTTTCTTTCCCCACAGAGCCTTCCAGTCCTATAGCAACTTCATCTGTACCAGTTATCATAATCTGCTGTTGCTGGAAATAGGCTTGTGCACTATCAAACAGTGCTTATGCAGTCCTCCGTTTTTCTGGAAGACAAAAAGGCAATCAGAGCCATATTTGCTCTTATGATGAGAGTCAGCCATTATCATGTCTCTCCACAACATGGCAATTTTGAAAGAGTGGTGACATGGCAAGCAAAAAGGTCAATCAATCTGATTGGTATGAAATATACAACGGCACAGTTTCAACAAGAGCAACAGACACCTGTTGGATGTGCCATACTCAACATACACGGCAAACGCTTTTCCACCAGGTGATGGGCTGAATTCTGAAGAAACACTGGAGAGGTATTGTGCAGCATTGGCAAAGCTGGTGAGGCTCATTTTTAAAAGCCAGTCAATGGCAGGCTTCACAAAAATTGCCATAGGCACATCCACCCAGTGTTCTGTTCATGGAGTGGCGGTGAGAACCAACCACCTATAGAGAGCCTAAAGCAGAAGCCTAAAAGTGTTCACTCATGTCCTATGCATAGGCTTCCCTTTGGTGCATCTGGCTAGCCATTATGTGATCAGAATGCTGGACTAGATACATCTATGCTCTGATTCTGCAGGGCCCTTGTTTTTATATCACATTCCCAATCAGAATAAGAAGATTACAATCTTCATTCAAAAGATGCTGGACCCAGATCCTAACTGCAATAGAGAACCAGCATATAAATTAGGAATCTGGTGAATTAGGACTTGGAGGCGGGGCCAAGATGGACAGAGGTTGCAAATTGAGAGCTCTCTCTCAATTGTAACTGCTGATGGAAGTTCCATAGGCTTGAGATAGCCTAATCAAATTTTCCAGGAGAGGAAAATATATCCGAAGAAGAAAAGTGCCATCTGAGAAGGTGGGGGGGGGCCCTGAGCTACCTCCCTATCCCAGAAGTTTGATATTCTCTTTGGCAGGACTCCACACAGGTCTGAAAAACTGACGCAGTCCAGAAGGCTGGAGGAGAATGGATACGCAATTATATCCCAGATTTACAGACACCACTGTAAGCAAATTTATTTTTATCAATACATTTGAGCTGAGCAATTGGAAATTCATTGTGATATATGAAAGTAGGTGGGAGTAGTAGGCTGTAAGACTGAACATTGAAAGCATTCAGAAGTGGACAGCTGAAGAGGGCAGGAGGGAACACAGAAGTTCATTAAAAAGAGACTTTGAATTGCTGAACTATCTGTCTACAAAGTTCCCTCTTAGAGACCTGCTGGATATTATTGAATGCTATTGATCAGTCTCACAACACTAATAATTTAAATTATGCCTACACCCACCTGAAGGGACGTGGTGGCACTGCGGGCTAAACTGCAGAAGCCTGTGCTGCAGGGTCACAAGACCAGCAGTCGTAAGATCGAATCCACGTGACGGAGTGAGCTCCCGTCGCTTTGTCCAAGCTCCTCGCCAACCTAGCAGTTCGAAAGCATGTAAATGCAAGTAGATAAATAGGTAGCACCTCAGTGGGAAGGTAAAATGGTGTTCCTAGTCACGCTGGCCACGTGACAATGGAAACTGTCTTCTGACAAGCGCTGGCTCTACGGCTTTAAAAACGGGATGAGCACCGCCCCCTAGAGTCGGACACGACTGGACTAAAAATGTTTTACACCCACCTGAAGTTTATTTATGCCTAAAAAAACCAATATCTCCGGTACAGAGATGAAAGCAGAAAATGGAGGCAGCTCATAAACGAAGTGACACCTCTGTGGATTACAAAAGGGAATAGATAGGATTCTATTTTTCTTTCTTCTTGATTTTATTTGTTTTGTTGAGCATGGTTGGGGGAGGAGTTGGAAAAGTAGTTTTGGGGGGTTTATTATTTTAATTTTCCTGCTGTTCCTGAAACTCCGTGGTGGCATTGGAAGAGACAAGGAGCTTCTCTTCTGCCTTATCTCACCTTATCTTTTTCTACTCAAAGTCTGGAAAGGTGCCCAGACCTCTGAACTAGCTGACTTTTGTCTCTTTTTTTCCCTTTGTCAAATCTAGACATAAATAGCTCCCTTGAAGCGGAGTAATATTCACTATACTTATTATATTCAGGATATATTCTCCCCATTTGGAGGTGGCCAAGGAAAGTTTCCCCTCTTCATTAATAACATTGACTCTTTGTTTGATTCAGTGTATATCGGGTGATCCCTATTTGTTGGTTGCTTGATCTCTATTTCTTGGTTGCTCTCATATCCTTCCATATTTTCATATCTCTAATGTCCTAGATTATTTAAATTTATATAAGAAGTGGGGAAAGCAGATATCAGTGGAGAATATTGGAGAACTGTCATATAAAGGGTTGTTTTTTTGTTTTTTGTTTTTTGTTTTTGTTCTTTTATTATTATTTTTAAAAAACACAAAAATGGCTGCAAAATCTAAGGTGGGGAAAGGAAGTCCAGTACCAGAAACTACACCACTGAGATTGATCCATGAAACCCAGTCTTCTTTATTAATAAAAGAATATTTTGAGAAGCTCATGAGCACTATGCTCAGCCAACAGACAGCCCATTTTGATAGAAAGTTTGATGAAATTAAGTCTGATATTTCAGCCCTGAAAATTAAAGTGTCTGGCCTCTCCAGACAACAGGAGGACAAGAATTTGCAATTGGGGCAAATGAAAGAGGATATGACACAGCAAAATCAAGAAATAGAGAAGACAGTGAGATTAGCAGCGAAAATGGAGAAAAAAGTAATAGAACTTCAGAAGGACTTAGGAAAAGTTGAAACCAGACAAAACCAACATGAAACACCAATGACTCAAATCCAGATGGAGAATGCATCACATATTTTGAGAATACAGAATGTACCAGAAACTCAAAATGAAGACCTCTTAGAAGTTACAACTGATTTACTATCAGATTGGGTGAATTGTGAGAAAGATGAAATTAAGTGGAATATAGATACGGCCAAAAGAACATCCTAAGAGAGGTACAAATTAGATTCATTAAAACCGCATATAGAGACAAAATTCTGAAAGCAACACAAGATAAGCAATATATAAGAGAAGGAAGGAATCTGAAGACATTGAAATATATCCCTTGGGAAATAAGAAATAAAAGGATAATGGATGAGAATTGATAAAGACTATCAGTTACATAATCAATAATTAAAATAACAATATACAGTATCTGTCTGAATTTGATTTTTTCCTCTCGCTCACTGTTTATATTTTTATCTGACATGTGGAACTATTACTAGAAGAGAATGTATAGAATTACTATGAAAAATATTGATCTGTAATGTATCCGTTCAAATCCACCCCCCTCTGAGAATACCCCATATCCCAGCTGCCCTTTACCTTACTCTACCTTTATAAGGAAGATAAAAAATATAAATAAAAAAGGAATCTGGTGAATTAGAACAATAGACAATTCATGACCCAGCCAGAGGGGTGCCCCCCTAAAATTCTGGAGTGAGCCCCCTACTGTTCTATTTCTTGAGCTGTTTTCATTGAGAACCACCAAACGGACAACTCTAGAACTTCCTAGGCCAAATTCCACTAGTTACACTCCCTTTCTGATCACACCTTAGTGCTTCTTTCACAGCACAGACAAAGCAAAAAGGGGGAGATGACTGAGAGACAATGGGGTGTTAAGGTCCAGACCAGAAGGCTTTCTTCCTGAAGCTTCGCCATACTTTGGAAAAGGGCTGAGCCCAGCTGATTAAGGCCTTATTTCCACCATAGATCTTAGCCCTGTTCAGATATTGACACTCAAGTGATCTTCTTGGCATGTAGAGGAGGAATGAGGATTCTGAGTTGCACATGTACCACAGGCTCCTCACCGCAGATGTTTCTCCAACAAAAACAGGATGGGCTGTGGTTCTGTAACAGAGCACATCCTTTCTATGCAGAAGGTTCCAGGTTCAATCTCTGGCATCTTGAGGAATGACTAGGAAAGAAATCCTGTCCTTTTCAAAAGTATGGAGGGATGTGTAGCCAAAGCAATATGATGCAACAAAGGGTCAAAGCTAGCAAGCACAGACTCCCTCTCTTCACTCATGTGATAGAGAACATGTGAGCTGCAATGGCTAAGCATTTTTGTTCATTAGGAACTATCCATGGTCTTGCAACTCCAGCCTACCTGAGACTCAGCCAGGTAATTTGCATGTAGTCTTAAGCTGGAGTTGTCTCAGTTGAGCATTATTATTTGGGGAAGGCTCTGATTTCAACAAATACAGATAAACAACACATATTTAAAATTCTATCGAAGCTAGTGAATCACAGAGCATAGCTTACCAAACAAGGGGGGGGTAGACACATGTCTCCCTGAATCACGTGCAAAACACTGAGAAACCAGTCATGTCCAACCTTGAAAACAAGAAGGAGGAGGAGGAAGTCATGAAACTTCCCTCAGCTCTTCAATTTATCTCTTCAAGACTAGTCATGAATATTGGTCCTCATTCCCTCATCAGGTTTTCAGGGCTGGTTAGAAGAATTTACCTTATTGTCACGGTAGTTCCGTACAACAAAATTAAATGCCATTTCCAGTACACATAATGATAAAACACACAAGAACATACAGTAGCATCCATAACATGATAACAAGAAAAGTATTGAATATATTGCCTTTAAGAGGTTTTGGCTGGGACGGACTTTACTGGACTGGGGTTGAATGTCAATTAATCCAGCAACAGCCAATAGCACCCTCTCCACCTCAAACTTTTCTTCACCTTTTTTTTAGTGAGGGTTCCATCAGGGTTGGCAATGGAATCTGTCAGAAGTGGGCAGTTAGCATGTTGTGTTCTGTCAGCTATGTAATCAGTCGGTTAGTCAGTACTGTAATCAAGCTAGTTAATCAGTTAAGCTCAGTGATGTAACATTAATATTTTTCACACAGTATGATGTTTGTTTTTATTTATGAAGAACTGTAAATAAATGGAAACATTTTATTCTTTCTCATTACCAGTGTCTCTGAGTGAATGGTTGAGACAGTAAGTGCCAGTTGAGATAAACTGTCGCGTCCACCCAGTGTCCTTTGTTTATTTTCCCTAAACAGAAGTCCACCCTGTGGATGTGTTTCCTCACTTCACGCTGCCACCAAGCATTATTCACTCAATACCAAATAAATATATCTTAGACACGTGCTGCCAGCACAACAGATTTATTGATATTAAAGTTGTTATGCAAATCACAAATGTAAATCACAGATGTTTAGGACCATTTATTAAATAGCATTTGATTCCACGTTGGTTTGTGTGTGTTTTTATTCACTTTAACTATATTCTTTGACTATCTATTTATTCTCTATAGTTTTTAACTCTTTCCTATTCTCTCTAGCATTCCAGCTTTCCAATGTCTTTACTTTCTCAATTCAATCTCCTAACTCTCTCTCTTCAATTCCCTTTCTCACCCTCTTCTTTCCCAACTCCACCTCTAACTCTCTAACTAACTGTCCAACTGTTCTTTTGGTTCCACCCCTCCTGTCCTTTCATAGGCTCCTGCCCTTGAGCTCCCCATGATGGACAGGCATGACGTGGGGCATTGCGCCACACTAACAAATAAGGGAGGGAGACTTATAGCTCAATCTGCTCTGTATGTTTATTTATTTATTTATTTATTGGACTTATGTTTATTTATTTATTTATTCATTGGACTTATATACCGCCCCATAGAGCTACAAGCACTGTCCGGGCGGTTTACAATTTTTAATTATACAGGCTACACATTGCCCCCCCAGCAAGCTGGGTACTCATTTTACCGACCTTGGAAGGATGGAAGGCTGAGTCAACCTTGAGCCGGCTACCTGGAATTTGAACCCCAGGTCGTGAGCACAGTTTTAGCTGCAGTACAGCATTTTAACCACTGCGCCACGAGGCTCTACGTTACTACTTGAACTATTTTACCCACTGCATAATAAGAAGAAAGTTTACTTTTAATTAAAGCCACACTCAATTCCTCACATCAAGAAAAAGTGCCAATGTAAAAGCTGCAGATGAGACGGTGTAATTTGAGGGTGAAGGAGAGTTTTTAGCATCTCTCAGTGATGTACTCCCAGAAGGATATCCTTGAAGGTGGAACTCAGCCCAACCTTGCTGCTTTGCACAGTATATGAGGGTCATCTGCTACCCTTTCCACTGAATGTGAATGTTAAATTAAGCAAGTCTGGCTAGATTGGGTGGCACAATTCATATTTTATGACAACCTTTCCCAGCAAGATGCCATTCAGATTTTCTGGATTACAATTCTCACTCCCAATGCCTGAACATTATTTCCTGAAGCACACCCTGCCTGGTGAGAGCTGAAGTCTAAAAACCTGGAGGTCACCCAAAATGGTGCCGTATGATTTCCAAGACTTCAGATTTGGGAACAGAAATATCAGTTTGTTCTCAAACATATTTTCCGCTATCTAGCTGTATCCTTTATATATCTCATAGGGGAGAATGGAACCTGCCTCTTACTCCTTATGTTTCATCTATTTTTTGCTTTCATTCTGCGATGAAAGGATTTAAAACAGTGAGATTTCACCTAAACATTAGGAAGGACCTCTTGACAGGAAGAGCTGTTTGATGGTGGAAAGGATTACCTCAGAGGGCAATCCTTTTTCGAACATTTCCAAACAGAGGTTAGATAACTTCCTTCAGGAAGTGTGAATTTGGCTGTGGATTTCCTGCCTTGGCAGGGGGTTGAGCTATGGGATGATTTCCAGCCCCACAATCCTACAATTCAGTTCTATGGTTCTATAATTTGGAAACATTGATCCTTCTTTTCTCCATTAGAGGGCTGTATTGCTTGATCTGTTTTCTTAATGCCTTGGTGCTTTCATAATCTTCCTTTTTACATACACAATTGCCTCTGTAAAGCACTGTTTAAATAAACAAGTGTTATAAATGAGCTCAGCACATCTCCTCTTTTGCTTCCATCTCACCAGCTAGAAGTCGCAGTTTTATTCATCAGTGACACCAATGCTGCCTAAAACAACGATTAAGTGGTAAACAGTGAGGACATTCTGCTTGGCTGAATTATTAAGCTGTTATGGTAGTTTTATGATTCTGGTCAGAGTTACAATAGACATTTCCAAGGAAGCAAGACTAAAGATTACGGTCTCCATTCTTCAAATGGAGAAAGGCAGTAAACCAGTGCAGGGAAAGAGATTTAAATATACCAGTTCAATTTAGCTTTCTACCTTGAGAAGACACCTCAAAAGGTGGAATCTTCAAGACTCGCAAGATTGTTTTCCTCCAGCTGTGAGACACCTCGCCCACCCCCAAGAGGCTATCTGTACGTTTTGCAAACTGTCTCTACACAGAACTAGTGTCATTTATCTGTGAAGATTCTTAGTCATCTGGGTGAGGTTATCTAGAAGTTTCTTTCTAAGAAAGAAATTCAATTGCCATGACTTAGCTTCCAGATAACTAGTATAATTCTTCTTCCAAAAGTAAAACACACAAAGCAAGCACAGAATCATCATCCTCATCTTAGAATTGCAGAGTTGGAAGGAACCCTATAGATCATTGAGTCCTGCACCTGTCAAAGAGACACAGTGAGGAACGGAGTTCCCAACTTCTGGCTTTGCAGCCAGATAGATAAATTACTGGGCTATCAATGACTACGTAATTGTTAAAAGAGATACAAACAACCCATCTTATGCTACTGAGCTTTCAAAATCCATTCAACAAAACAACAGCCCGTCATTTTGCTCAGTTTGCATTCATTTTGTAATTTGTGCAATTTTGCTTCATTTGTACAAAAGACATTCCCTTTTTATTTTCTTGTTGAGTGCTGCAAAAAAAAAAAAAAAAACCTTGCCATCACCCAGGGCAAATAGAATAATGCTGTGGTTCCATAACCTTGTATATGACAATGAAATAACTGAGGATAAAGTGGAGTCTCTCAATTTTGATTTCCCTCCAATTTTCATGTTTCTAATCTTAAATTTTGGTTGATCCAAATGTTGGGGATTTATTATTTTAAACTCACATAAAAATGTATATGGATTTTCCTCTGCATTTCTCCTAATTGTGCATTTTTGTACATAGTTATATCTACAATACACATTTTTACAAGCGGTTTTCCTTTGAAATGGGATTTTGAAAAGTTGGCTGGGGTCAAATTGTAAGGCTAGTATGGAGCTGTCTAACCATGGCTCCCCTTTATCCCTCACTTTACATCAACAGTTAATACAATGGCTAACCGCCAGCTAAGAGTATAGCCTGTTGTATTGTCTAATTAAAAAAAGGTCTGTGACTTTGCTGGGTATTCAAACTGAAGCACTATCATTTTACATGTTTTGTAGCACCCCTGTATGGTAATTTTCAAAAATTTCAATGATAACTTTTTGGTTGCTATTATCTTTGGCTTTGCTAAATTCAGAATCCGACAACTTGGCATAATTTTTATCGATGCAGGACTAATGGCTAATGAAATCACTGATCTGGGAAACTGACTGGCAGCCATTTTAGAAAAGTTTCTCCACAGACACATGGAAACTCAAATCCTCTTCCTCGTCCCAATTTCTAATGATGTTCTCATGCTCCTACAGGTGGAAACAGTGACATCTATGTTGGCTTGGGCATGTCGTGAGAATGGCTGATGGTCAGATTCCCAAATATCTCCTGTATGGAGAATTAGTGCAAGGAAAGCACCCCAGAGGGAGACCACAGCTGCGATACAAGGATATCTGCAAGTGGAATCTGAAGGCCTTAGGAATGGACCTCAACAGATGGGAAACCTTGACATCTGAGCATTCAGCCTGGAGGCAGGTGGTGCAGCATGGCCTCTCCCAATTTGAAGAGACTCTTGTCCAGCAGGCTGAGGCAAAGAGGCAGTCCCGAAAGCAGCAGAAACAGGGAGCTGGACAGGGGACAGATTGTATCTGTCTTCAGTGTGGAAGGGATTGTCACTCTCAAATTGGCCTCCTCAGCCACACCAGATGCTGTTCCAAGACCTCTATTCAGAGCATGTTACCATAGTCTCTCGAGACTGAAGGATGCCTACAGCGTATTATCAGATCTTGGGAAAGTTACTGTTTGGTCTTTGGTGCCTACAAATCTCCAGCCACTGGGAGACCAAAGAGTTGACCCCACATCTGTGGTAGAATCTCTACCATCTGTTCAATAATGTTCAGTGGTGTAAGATGGTAGGATGGTGATGAACTCTTGGCAAAAAGAGAAGCTTTGTACCACAGAACTTGGATTGTGTTTCACCCTGGGTATGTTACTACTTCCACTAACCAAATTAAAGGGATTGTGGTTTTGTATTAAAAATACCATAGTTCTTCACTCACTTCTCCAGAGGACATGTGTGGCTGGACAGGGGACAGACTATATTTGCCTTCAGTGTGGAAGGGATTGTCACTCTCATATTGGCCTTCTCAGCACACTAGACACTGTTCCAAAATCTCTAATCAGAGCATGTTGCCATCATCTCTTGAGACTGAAGGATGCCTAATAGTTATAGGTGGAAATTATAACCCATGACATTCCTACTAAGAATAAGAAAATCTTTGTTACCCTTTTTTCCCCACATGCAGATTGTTTTAAAACTGAAGTACTGTGTGGTTGGAAAAAGGTCAAATTTTCTATGTTAAAAACTAACTGAAATAAAATTCTTCCCAATTTATACTAGGCAGAGTCAAAAGGTACAGTCATCCCAGCAGGGAAAGGACCACGTTGTTTCTATCTTCCTCTAGAAACTAAAGACAAGGAAGGTGTTTAAACAAAAAGGTAACAACCATAATTGAGCACTAACATGGCTGGGTACAGAGGGATTCAAACCCAGCCTTTAAAGAAGTAACCATTCAAAAGCCTACATCAGGAAGATTGAGTCTGTCTCTTTGGGTTTCTCCTGCATTAACTTAATTTAAAAATCTTAGCTCCTTTCTATCCCAAATATAGAGACGTGGTGGTGCTGCAGGCTAAACCACAGAAGCCTCTGTGCTGCAGGGTCAGAAGACCAGCAGTCATAAGATCGAATCCACACGACAGAGTGAGCTCCCGTTGCTTTGTCCCAGCTCCTCACCAACCTAGCAGTTTGAAAGCATGCAAATGCGAATAGATAAATAGGTACCACCTCGGTGGGAAGGTAAAACGGCGTTCCCTAGTCACGCTGGCCACATGTCATCGGAAACTGTCTTTGGACAAGCGCTGGCTCTACGGCTTGAAAAACGGGATGAGCACTGCCCCCTAGAGTTGGACACGACTGGACTAAAAATGTCAAGGGGAACCTTTACCTTTACCTATCCCAAATATAGGCAAGAAATTGCTACCTTTGTTAGATTTTTTGTCAACAGCTACTGTAAGTGAAACACAGTCCTTACCTATCCCTTATTTATGTGGATCAGACTGATAGGCAACTTCCTCACAACTTTCCATAAACTAAAATCTAGGTCTTAAATGCCGGCTCTATCAAACAGTCGTAGTGTTTACTCTCCTGTAAAAAAAAGTCTAATTTTGCATGTCCTTTTTATCTTTCCACTGAAATCTGTTCTTATAAAGCTGTCAGTCATTCTTATTCTAGGGACTGCTCTTTTTTACAGCAAAGGAAAGCATCAGGAAGATTGACTGCCCTGTTTTCCTAGCTGACCTCCTAAATTCCTGTGTAGTCTATTAAGAATGTGTTTTCCC
This sequence comes from Pogona vitticeps, assembly GCF_051106095.1. Classification (NCBI taxonomy): domain Eukaryota; kingdom Metazoa; phylum Chordata; class Lepidosauria; order Squamata; family Agamidae; genus Pogona; species Pogona vitticeps. The sequence goes on from NC_135787.1 coordinate 176,387,305, forward strand.
TGTTTACTTTCAGATAAAGCAGGGGTGCAGGCTCACATCAAGCCAGAAGGCCACAGAATCATTTCTTAGAGTGGAAAAATATAACTTTTTAAAGGAATGTAAAAGGTTGGCTGTAGAAGGATTATATTGGTTGATGATGGGGGATATTTTGAATTTCATCAAAATGATGGCTGATTGCTCATGTACGTTTGGGGGAGAGCCAAGTCGGAGGAAATGTAGATCTTGTCTACTCATTTTGCTTTGCTTTCTTGCCTGTTGCAAATAGCAATTTCAGATTGCACATGCAGTGGTTATCTTCCATGCTCCATTGCTGTTCCTGCACTTGAGTCTCCAGTCATGTACAAGTTTGGGTCTGTGCTCCCTAAATTACTATTGAGCCCCATGCAAAGAATGGCATCTTCCTTTTATTTCCTTTATTAAAAAATATTTTTTTTATTTCATTTTCCATTGGGTAAGGGAAAATCATAGGGAAGGGGATTTGGAACAGGGTACCGGGATAAATAAAAAAATACAGAATGCGATAGAGAACAATATATATCATTACTTTTCCCGATATGTTTTCTTACTAAGCTTACTGTGCACTTATCTTGCCATTTTTTTTCTAAGCCTTTAAAATCTATAATTATATCCTATATCTTCTTCTTAACCGCCCAGAGTAGACCTTTGGTCTAGATGGGTGGGATAGAAATCAAATAAATAAATAAATAAATAAATAAATAAATAAATAAATAAATAAATAAATAAATAAATAAATATTTTTTCATAACTTTAACCCATTCATGTTCTCGTCTCTCATCCAATTGTACAGAAGTTCCCACTTTTTTCTAGCCTCGACAATTTCTTTGTTTTTTAATACTTCAGTTAATATATTCATCTCTGCTGCTTCGGAAAAAAAAAATTCTTATTAACATCCTGGATGGTTGTTGTGGTTTTTCAGGCTGTTTGGCTGTGTTCTGGAGATTTTTCTTCTAATATTTCACCACCCTCGGTGGCAGACATTTTCAGAGGACAGGAGCTAGAACTCTGTGCTGAGTTCTAGGCTCCTGTCCTCCGAAAATGCCGGCCACAGAGACTGGCGAAACGTTAGGAAAAAAAATCTCCAGAACACGGCCAAACAGCCCAAAAAACCTACAACAACCATTGGATCCTGGCCATGAAAGCCTTCGAGAACTCTTGGATTGTTGGATTCTTCTCTTTTTTCCAGTATTTGGCATATAAAATTCTTGCTGCTGGTTATATATATAATCAAGTATGTTTTTTTTTCTCTCAAAACTGGTATTATATTAAAAAACACACACACACCAGTTTAGGTTCATATGGAATTATAGAGGATAACATTTTTTTGAAAAAACTCATGAACTAGTTTCCAAAAGCTCTTAACTTCCCTACAGGTCCACCACATATGATAAAATTTCCAACATAATTTTATTTCCGAATGACCTTTGTAAGCAAGTCAGCTCTAGTCAACTTCCCAAAAATCTTTTGTGAGCATACGCTCTTGTTGTAATGCTCACTGCGGAACAAGAATATAGAATGGTTTTGCCAGTTTTCTCATGACTCATTTCTTATTTAAGCACACCAGAAGAAATTGCTTGCATCAGTTCACTGTGCTATGTTGGCCTGTATTGCTTTGTAGTTCACTGCCCTTGGAATCAAACATCATATAGTTTCCCTCATAGCACAGAGACTTTGGAATGTTATTCTTAGAAAGTGATTAGTTACATTTCCCAGTCCCCACAAGGCAGTTACTTGTCATAGGCAGCTTGTAATTACACAGGGAGGCATCCCTTTCCTCAAAATCCTGAGTGACCTGCCGTTCATACTTGATACTTGAACTCCTATGGTGAATTTTATATGATTTATGATCTTTTTTAAAAAAATTACTTAACTTTCATATTTTCACAAAGTAACTTAAATGGTTTTTACTTACTTTACAAATAAATTTGAATGCTATAAACTGCTTTCCTCTAGTCCAAGAGCATATCCTCTTTCTGTCCATCTTATCAACATCATCACCTTAACATGACACAAACCAGACTTTAATCATGGGATATTGCAGGGTGGCATACAGTGACTGCGAAGAGGGCACAATCTGAAATGGAAAAGTAGCAAAACTGTGTGCAATAGCCCCACAAAATAAGTGATGTTATCTTTCATAAAGCTACACTGGTGGAAACTGCACACTCTGGAGACACTGAGTAGAATTCAGTGACATCCTGCAAGCCCTACAGCAGTTTAAAAATGATGTCTAATGTTCACTTTTGAAAATTGCAGTAGGACTTGCAGGTGACTTTTACACCCCTTGGAAGGCTCACCTGAGCAAACTGAGAGATAGAGAGAGAGGTGGGCATGTATTCTTGTTGTCAGAATTCTCCACTATCTTTCATTCTAGCTTTAATGCCACCACCCTCTTGGAAGGGGGATTCAGAGGCTTATAGGAGAAATTCCAGAAGAATAGCCATCATCCATGCCATGAGGGAGCAGGCTGGGTGAGTGGGGCTCATCAGCCTTGGGAGGCAGCCCATCTAGGAGACGGAAAACTCCAATTTCAAACCTCCACTGCCTTGTGGCTATATCCCCTAATGGAAAAAGGCTTCAGGAATTAACCTCAGGGCAAAATCCAGAGCCGGAGTCCCCAAGGAAGTTTGTGTCATTCTGGCAACTCCTGCGACATCGCTGGAACCAGTTGTATTGGCTCTTGCCTTTCCATTGGACTATTTCAGCGATGTGGAGAGGGGGGATTTGCTGCTTGGGTAACAGCCTATCCTCCATATTATTTTACCCAGGCTTTGTGCTCTGGAGAGGACACTCTCCAAGTCCTCCATACAGAGGACGTTACCATAGTCTCTCAAGACTGAAGGATGCCATTCCAGTGCTCCAGTGTCACCCAGTCCATGACAGCTCACACTTGGTGCTCTGGACTTCCTTCTAAGACTCTTCTGCCTCCAGCTTTGAAGTTCAAACCCTGGCCCTAGCTTTCTCCCTTCCCTCTATCTCCTTATTCAATCCCATCGCCTTTTGGCCAGTCGCCTTCTGAGGCTAACCCATGAGTTTTGACTCGGTTACTTTAATGTGTACTAATGTGAGAAAGGGAGTTCATATCTGTTTGCAGTAATTTGCAGTAAATACCTTTGCTGCAGATTATTGCAAATGTGTACTTCCAGCCAGTATTGATGCAATAACAACATAATCCTCAGGGCTCGATACTGTCCCCCATGCTGTTTAACATCTACATGAAACCGCTGGGAGAGGTCATCAGGAGGTTTGGGCTGAGGAGTCAGCAATATGCTGACGACACTCAGCTCTACCTCTCATTTTCCACCAATCCAGGTGAGGCGGTTTCTGTGCTGAACTCGTGTCTGGACCTGATAATGGACTGGATGAGGGTTAATAAATTGAAACTCAATCCAGACAAGACGGAAGTGCTGTTAGTGGGTGCTTCGCCGGACAGGTTGGAGGGCCACTTCCCTGTCCTGAATGGGGTTACACTCCCCCTAAGGGACAGGGTCCGCAGCTTGGGGGTGCTCCTGGACCCCAGTCTAACACTGGAAGCCCAGGTGGACTCGGTGGCCAGGGGCGCCTTCCTCCAGCTGCGGAAACTATACCAGCTACGGCCCTACCTGGACGAGCAGAGTCTCATGACAGTTACACATGCACTGGTAACATCTCGTATTGATTATTGCAATGCGCTCTACGTGGGGCTGCCTTTGAAGACGGTCCGGCGACTGCAACTGGTCCAGAATCGAGCTGCGCGGCTGGTGAGTGGTGGGGCCGCCAGAGAGCACATCAAGCCGATTCTGTATAATTTACACTGGTTACCAGTTGCTGTCCGGGCCCAATTCAAAGTGCTTGTTTTGACATATAAAGCCCTAAACGGCTTGGGCCCTGGATACTTGAAGGACCGCCTCCTTCCATATGAGCCTACCAGGCTGTTAAGATCTAGCCAGGGGGCCCTTTTGAAAGAGCCATCCCTCAAGGAGGTAAGAGGGATGGCTTGTAGACAAAGGGCCTTTTCGGCAGCTGCCCCCAGACTATGGAACGCCCTCCCAACTGAAATTCGCCTGGCGCCGACACTGATGATATTTCGATGCCGGGTCAAAACCTTCCTGTTCCAGAAGGCTTTTAATTGAAATAACATTAACTGTGGGTCTTAATGATGGCAATTTTAATTGTATTTTTAATTGTATTTTAATTGTATTTTAACTGTATTTTAATTATTTTATTTTATTGCATTGAATTTTAATTGTTGTGAGCCGCCCAGGGACCTTTGGGTAGAGTGGGCGGCATATAAATTAAATAAATAAAATAAAATAAATAAATAATCCAAAAGAAGCTAATCACACGTCAACTACGTAGTTATTTGTAAACTAGCCATGTCCAGGCCCTGAGCTTAGCTGTGCTCAGTGCTACTACACACAATCAATTTCCTTAGCCTTATCAAAATCCATTTAACCTCCTTCAAAACGTGCTGGCTATTCTGTCCAGGCTCCAAATTCAGTTCAGATTTTGCTGTAGGGGAAGTTCGGTAGCAAATGAAAATGGCAGAAATTTTAAAATCTTCTAAAGCCTCAGAGTTCTGGGTGTGTTGGGTTACTGTTGTTGTCACTGTCGTTGTTTATGAGATCCTTCTGTGGAATATCTGTCCCCTGGAGGGTTTGAATTGTGCTAACAATGAAAAGTTTGTACTTTATAAGTATCTTATATTACTGTTTAAATTCTCCAGGGGGGCAGAAATGCTGTTGTGAATTTATTCACCCCTAGAGTTCCATGTTGGCAGGCAGTATTCACCTTTATTAATTCCTGTTGCCAGTGTCTTCGGTTGCTTTTTCCAGGGTCAAAATGTGATCGTGTTCAGTAATGAATATAAATTTTAAAAAGATTCTCAAAACTCTAATCAGGGATTTACTGACCCCTGATTGATTAGGTTTACTTAGGAAAGGGAAATCTGACCAATCTCTACCATACAAGAACAAGGATATAGGTACATCAATTTGAAAAATACAAAATAAAAATACAATAGAAATAGTTCTTCTGCCCCATAGATTTCCCTTTTCACCCTAGAACTGTTTGCAGGTTAATGCTTTGCAAGAATATACTGTATATAAGAATGAATTCAGATCATATATATATATATTTTAAAAATCCTATTTATGGTCCATTTGAAGTACAGTTTGAGAAATGAATAGCTGAACCTAATTAATGCAGTGACCCAAAGTTTGGGGAATCTTCCATTCAGGCTCAGTAAACAGAAGCAAATGTACTAACTATTTGGATTCTGTACATCTTTTTTTTCCTGGAAGTTGCAAAAGCTAACCACAAACATGTTGCTGATCCTCAGAAGGATCTGAATTCATTCTTATAATTTATTCATAGTGCAGTCTTTTGAAGAAGTTATAAATAAATCAGCACACGGCACAAAAGGCTAAAAGATTAATGAACTCCAGGAATAAAAATCCTTAAGATTAACTGCACAACCAGTGGAAGTTGTTGGTAAATAGTAGGGTGGTCATTTATTACAAATTGTGAAAAGAGTCTTGCATTGCCTTATTAAAAATTAAATGTGTTACACAGGTAGGCCTTGTGCAAAAACATTGCCCTCTGAAACGGAATGGTTCTGCTTCAGAGCAGATAACAGTGAGCGTTTCGTCACACTGTGGATTTCACTGTCACAAGATGTAGTGAGGACCGATCATTTGGATGGCTTGAAAAGGTGGTAGATAAATTCATGGGTGTTTAGCCCATTAAGGACTACGAATTAGAAATACTTCTCTCAGTAACAGAGGAGTATTTCTCCCAGTATCCTCTATGTGTCCTCACTGTTGCTGACATTCATCTTTATTAGGGTAGGAGAATGAAGCACACTGTCAGGCAGGGTGCCTTGTATCTCCTGCTTCAACAGCCCACTGGGTGGGCTGCGCTTAGTTGCTTTCATTAGCCCCCCATTGCTTATTGTTCTCAGCTGGGCACCAGTTCTGCTTACTGGTGCACTAGAGGCTTCAGTCCGGGCTGAGGCCAGTTTGCTGCAGTGACCCCATCCAGCTAATGCCATTTAAGGAAGGATGGAGACGATGGGGCTTTCCAGGAAAAAACCAACAACTAGTGTTTTCCAAGAGTGGGGCAAGTTGCTGTAGAGTGAAGCACATCATAACTGGTGAAACATACAGTTCCATGTGGTAAGAGAAAATAACTAGCATTACTGTTGTGACAAGTATTAGAACACCATAAGAATCAGAAGTACTATTAAACTCTAGAGGCGGATTCAGCTGTAACATCCCATTTCTTTCTTTGAGACAAAAAATGATGTTCTTTAAAGTTCTTTATACCAAAAAAAAAATTCCAGCAATGTAATCACTGACGAAATTTAAAACAGTCTTGAAATCCAAAGGAGTAAAGTTACAAACTAGGGCTCCAAACGAAAACCTCCTATCATGTATCTTTAAAATCCATGAAGATCCAAGCAAGATAAAGATATTTTTACTGACCACTTACATGCCCTCATTTCCCTTTAAATGATATCACACAGCTGAGATGCCTGCCACTTAAAAGACCCTGCTCCTTAGCACCCTGGCTTGGAAGCTATCAGAAAATTCCTATGGGAGGAGGTGCATTTTTTAAAAAACCTTAGTCTTCTGCCATTCAGAGCTGAATCAGTTAACACCAGGACTTTGCACTGAGTTCTAAAACAAATCGGACAGGGCCAAGAAATTGCTAGTCTAGTTGACATAAGATTGGTGCAATATGCGTTGAAAAGCATACACCAGAGAGCATTCTGGCTGTCTCATTTGGCATGGCTGCAGTTTCCAAACATTTGAACACTCCTGTTCCATTATCAATCCTCCTAAATGTACAGCTATGGAAGAAAATGTTCTCAACCAGAAATAGAGCAGTAAGTGCACGAAAAATAGCCTTAGATAGTAGACTGTTTACCTTAGCTCCAATATTAACATACTTGGAATGGATGCAGCTGCTTTATGATGGGTTCTCTGTGCTTCACAGGCAGATTATCATAAAATAAGGCATCTTATGCAGAGCTTGGAAATGCTACTTTTTAGACCGCAAGGAACACTGAAGATGGATGATGGGCCAATTTATTTTGCTGATTTTAACCTTGGTGGTTTCCTCATTGATGCTTATTATGTTGCCAGCTTGATTCAGGCTACCTCAGCAAAGTAACACAGTGAAGATTTTCTGATACACACAGCCCCTACACACAACATTTTTCACCTGTATCCAAGAGTGATACAAAGTTGTGTTCACTTGTTTGTTAAGTTCTCCAGAGTCAATTCATTCGTTCATTCACTCATTTGTACTCCACCTTTTGGCTCGAGACAATCCAAGGTGACTTCCAATATTAAAACAGACAATATTAAAAGCTAAAAAGAATCACATCCCAATCAATTATTGCAATATTAAAAACCAATTAAACCTGTTTCCTAAGCAACAGAAAGAAAGAAAGAAAGAAAGAAAGAAAGAAAGAAAGAAAGAAAGAAAGAAAGAAAGAAAGAAAGAAAGAAAGAAAGAAAGAAAGAAAGAAAGAAAGAAAGAAAGAAAGAAAGAAAGAAACCAAAGGGTTGGATTTTTTTTCTGCATAAGAACAAGCACTCCAAAGCAATGTGATAAAAGCTAAGATTCAAGGAATTAGTGCTAACAGCAAATGTCAACTCTGCTATGAAAAGGATAAAACTGTGTCACGCCTAATCTGTGAATGTCCAACGTTTGCACAAACAGATTACAAAATTAGACATGATGGAATGGCAAAATTAGTGCACTGGTCATTATGCAACAAATATAACTTAGACATAGTAGCAATAGAACCAAGAAATGTCTGGATCATTGACATGGCAATTCCAGGGGATGCCAGAGCTGAAAATAGAGAACTGGAAAAACTAACAAAATACAAAGACCTGGTGATCGAAACATCTTGCTTCTGGATGAAACATACTTCAGTGGTCCCTGTAGTCATTGGGGCTTTGGGAGCATATAAAGAAATTTCACACAGTACTATAAGCAGTTGCAGATCTCAAAAATCACACCATCAGAGTGCCAAAAAACCCCGGCAATATTAGGAATAGCATACATCCTGTGCTGATATTTAGCAGAACTTTGATTAAAACTTGTATCTGTTATATAATACCAGACAATATTTTTATAATTTTGATTGACTGTGCCTGGTATTTTTGAATAATAATAATAATAATAATAATAATAATAATAATAATAATAATAATAATAATAATAATAATAATAATAATAATAATAATAATAATAATAATAATAATAATAATAATAATAATAATAATAATGAAGAAGAAGAAGAAGAAGAAGAAGAAGAGGAAGAAGAAGAAGAAGAAGAAGAAGAAGAAGAAGAAGAAGAAGAAGAAGAAGAAGAAGAAGAAGAAGAAGAATGTATCAAGTCAATTCTGGCTTAATGCTAATCTTTGTTAGGGTTTTCTAGGTATACAGTACTCAGAAGTGGTTTACTATTCCCTTTTTTTCTGGGGGTCCCCTGGGACTGTGCAACTTGCCACACAAGCGGACTCTTCTCTTAGGAGGCACAGTGGGGAATTGAACTCTTAACCTCTGGCTCTGCGGCCGTATGTGTAAATTCACTGAGCTATCCAGCTAGTGATCCTATTAAGGCTATTATGTAAAAACAGTTTAAATAAATATTTAAAGCACATTTAAAAAAAAATAAAAGACCTACCAACCCCATTTTTAAGGCCCCCTCATAGGCATCAACTTACTGAAAGAAAAGCCTGTGTGAAAAGAAAATAATTTGCCTGTCAGCGGAAGTCTGGTCCCCTGTGTGAGGGAGTTCCACAGCTTCGGAGCTCCAAAATATAAGTGCTCAAAATACATAGGAAATGTGTGCAAAATGCAAACAAAAAAATTTGTGTCTTTCCCCCTTGAGTAGCAACACACACACACACACACACAGACACACACACAAAGCCCAAAGTGGATGGTTGTTCAGATAGTCAAACCAGCCCTTCCAACCTATCCATTTCTTTAATGTCCACAAACCTAAGAAAGAGGTCCCCAACTTTTGCACAGATTTTTTTTTGGGGGGGGGGAATCACTCTAACCAAAGTGAGGACAAAAAAATAAGCAGTTGAAAATTTCACCAAACCTCAGAGAGAGAAGGCAAGGTTTCAAGTCCTTTTTCTTGCCTATGGGTTATGAGATAAAAGAGGCATGGGAGGAGTAAGGAGCATCAGAAGACATGTTGCTGTGGCCCCTTCAAACTCAACCCTAGGTTTGGCTCTTTGGATTGGAAAGGCTTGGTTGAAAACAAACAAAGCTGCCATAGCAGCTGTGGAAGAGACTGAAAGAAACAGTGGGAGGTACAGGGGCTGTGGGTCATCTCTGTACGGTACCAGCCAGCATTATCAATGTTGAAGGAAGTAGGCACTAGATTGCCCAAAGAGCGTGTGTTGTGGTTGCAGGTAGCAAAACATGCAAACCTTGTTGCCCTATTCCTTGGGTCCACAGTTCCTCAATAAAGAGCACAGATCAAAGGTTGGAAAGGTTATTTCTATGGCAACTCCAAGAATAGGTAAGTCTATATAACCCCTTATGAATAAACAGTGGTAGTGAAGAACAGATTTAAGGAATTAAAGGGAAAGTGTGAGGGCAAGAGGAGAAGGGGATGACAAAGGATGAGATGGTTGGACAGTGTCATGGAAGCTGTCAACATGAATACGACCCAACTCCAGGAGGCAGTGGAAGACAGGAGGGCCTGGCGTGCTCTGCTCCGTGGGGTGACGAAGAGTCGGACACGAGTAAACGACTGAACAACAACATATGACCCTTGAGTACTTTGGGAATTGTCTACAAAACAAAACAAAAAAATCCCAAGACAGATATATACATAGATATATGAAAAAGCCCCATGAGTTCTGAATATTTGATCCTGAAGTCCTCTGAGGAGAAACCTCACTATGTGTAGTTTCTTTTAAGATCAGCCTGTAGAGCCGTTTGTCATCATCCTGACAAACAGAAATTGCTGTTTCCTACTGTACAGATTAACCTTGGACTATCCAGAAGCAATCTCTTACACTATACAGAAGGTGCTTGTCAGTCATATATGTTTACCCGCTGTTAAAATAACCACAGGAGTGCCCTTCTGTTTAAAACCTAAATAGTGTTCTGTAGCAATAAGGGCTAATGGGAAAAAAACTAAACACACAGCAGAGCTGTCAAGGGGGTTACCTGCTGGCATGACTAGCTGTAGTTCACTATGAAAGCTTATTTTATTCTGATGTGCACAAAATCAGGAGGCATCCCTCAATGCTTCCAATATTCCCTAAGGTTTGTTAAATTTTAAAAATCCAAATTATTTTTAATAATTAAAAATATGTCATAAACATATATATTTCTATATAATAGAGTGGGGAGGACATAACAGAGCAGATTGTATTGCTTTTCCTGTGGTGAATTGTTCTCTTGCAGAAAATTCTTACTAAGACTATGTTGGCTGCAAATTCAGTCTACCATGAGGCCCCGGAAATCTCTGTCCCTTTCCTATACGCAATAGGAGTATACATTGAAATCCCCATCCAATAAAGAGGGATCCAGGTTTGTTTGTGGTTTTTTTTGGGGGGGGGATTCAACTTTGCTTCAGTGACAAATGGCACTTCATTTCCATGGGCTATGTTGACATCTATTCCTCTTTTGGTGACTAATAGCAGTCTGAAAGTCCAGCTTCAGCTGAAGGGGAAGGCATTGGGTTGGCCACCATCAACAAGAGCTCCATGCTTAGGAGCAAAGCAGATGATACACTTAGGACATATCTAGAAGCTATGCTCCCTTGGGTGATGAAAGACATCTGCTCGTCATGAGACAAGTTTTCCCTCACCTCTGTATCTTACAATGGTAGATGCTTTGTTTTGTGATAGGTTAGTGGGAGGTAAACATAGATCTAATTTGCATGCCCAATTGCTGAGGTGTACATCTCTGAGCAGAGTCCCATGTCAGAAAGAAAAATATAATAATAGCTGGCATTTCCCTTAATGTTCACTTTGACCTTTGGCCTTCCCCTCACAGAGTAGCGTGCCTATCTGGAGATAGTGGCAGAAGTGTCCCTTGTTTGGTCACAGAGCTGACCAATCACCAAGATCTTTTTCCTGCAACCCAAGAGCTCCACCTTTGGCTTGCTCCTGTGCTCCTGTCACGCCTATACAACTCCGGCCTGAGAAAATGTATACCTGTCTGAAATGAAATAAATGCATGTGCTACTTCAGAGCAAGGTGGGGGAATGCCTGTTTTAAATGCCCTCCCAATTTATAAAACAATTGTACATCAGGGTGGAAGATTGTACGTTGTCCTGTTCATTGCTGCCCTGCTTACAAGGAGAGTGGGGTTTTTTGTTTTTTAAAATCAAATAAAGATATAGTGGAAAAACGATAAATGTGATCCACCACCTGAGATGGTGCAGTCTACATTATTCCCACAGAGCTCTACCAATGTATTTTGTGCCTGTGCAGACCCAGTAGGAGGAGACACTTGACGCTGGCAGTTTTGTTATGTAATTGTCCCCTTGCATGCAAATCCTTTTGGGGTCAACAGTTCTTTGCACCATCCTTTTGAAAAATAGAACGCTAAAGGTTGCTAAGCTACAAAAGGGAAAGCAATTTGTTGAAAACAAGGGACAAACCACCACCACCACCTTACAAAAGGAAGCAATGAAAAGCACCCTATGTGCTTTTCCGTAGGGTAAGCAGGACAGCCACATATGTAAGATGGGAGATATCGGTCTGCAGGGTTGTATAACCTCTCTTGGTTTGGTGCGGGTCTGAAACCTGCAAATAGGATAGCCTGCTTCAATGAAAGCAAAAAAGTGTGATGAAAGCAAAAAAGTGTGATGTCTGCCTGAATTGGTTGTTTTGCAACAAAGGAAATTATTCTACTAATGTCCAAGATTATATAAAAATTCAGAGCCACATTCTTACATTATGGCTGGACACTGGGGCTGTATGGGTATAAGCTGCTCAGAGCTGTTTACACTCAAACACTGGAAAAAATGACTATGTCCAGAAAATGAAGGAAAAAATGAGGAACAGAAGAGGCAGAAGTATTAGCCCCACTCTGACTTGATGAAAAATAAACAATGACTGACACAAGTCCCCCCCCCCCCCGAATTTATTTGTCTCCAAACCGGGAGTGATAATTGCCTCTAAGTTAAAAGATACATGCCACAGAGAAAGCGGAAAAGGGAGAGCTCTTTTCTGGTTTCTCAGTTCAAATGAATGGGAAACTCAAAAATTTAGTGTTCTGAATTCCTGCTTGAATTCAGATTTGAATCAAGTCAAATCTGATCCAGCCTAAGCTGAATCAAGCTCAAATCTGAACCACCAAATTAGGAGATGGACCAAATCAGGAAGGTCTTCCCCAGCCTTACCTTGTACCCTGTTTCCCCAAAAATAAGACCTAGCCTGAAAATAAGCCCTAGTAGGATTTTTCAGGATGCTCGTAATATAAGCCCTACCCCCAAAATAAGCCCTAGTTAAGTTAAACCCCGCCCTCTACCTTTGTGCAGCATTGTGCAGTAACCAGAAGATGACATGACTGTAAAATAAAATATTCCCTGAAAATAAGCCCTAGTGCATTTTGGGAGCAAAAATTAATATAAGACCCTGTCTTATTTGGGGGGAAACACGGTATAGGTGTAAATGCTTCTGTTCTCACCAGTGTTTTCTTGGTGCTGACCAGCTGCATTTGAAAATGCTTCTCTTCCATTCTATTTAAGCCTCTTTTACAAGGAAAAATGGCAGTTCTTTTGTTTGTCTCAGAATTACTTTCGTAGGTATTTAATGAGGTGTTTGGAATGAATCATGCAGATATAGGAGGAAAGTATCAGGAGGTCTGAGGGAAATATGGAATTTTCAAAATGACAATATTGGAGGTGGGATATTTAAGGGGGAAAATGGAGGGAGAGGACCCCGGAAACAAACCATGCGAGGATTGAGTGAGCTCAGTGGCCACAGAATATTGACCACTATTTTGAGATGGGGATGGAATGGAGTGTGGTTTGATCCAAGATATCTAAAAGGCCATATCTCCTTTTATGAACCTACCCAAGTATTAAAGTCTTCTGGAGAGACCTTTGGAGTATTGGTGGACACACATAGAGAGCATTTGCTATTGCTGCAACCAGACTCTGGAACTCCCTCCCACTGGAGGCCAGACTGGCCCCATCTTTGCTGTCTTTCCACAAGCAGATGAAGACTTTTCTCTTCAAGCAAGCGTTCCTCTAAATGACTGATTGACCAAGGAGATGCTTAAAAGGAGATTATTTCATTCTGTTGTTCTCCTTGTGTTTTTACTATTGCTCGTATTTACGAGTTTTAATATGATATCTGTTTAATCCTTCTTTAATATTGTAATAATGTATTATTTGGCTTTCAACTTTGTTTCTTTTAATAGTGTGAACAGCCTTGATTTCTTTATGGAAAAGGTGGCAAATAAATATTTGAAATAAACAAATGATAAATATGGTAAGGAAGGCATGGCAGGCTAACTGGCTAATTGCTAGTCTGACTGAAATGAGGACTAGTCCAAGCAATTTTACTGTCTGAAGGAGAAGTTTCCCCTACCTCACCAGTCCATGGTGATGAACTAGACTTACACTTGAATGTTGCTTCTACATTGATAATGGGACCGTATCTTTTATAATGAACCCTCTCTCTTCTGGGCAGCAAACAAAGGCAGAGCGGCTAGGACAAGTTACATGGCATTCATAGCTCTGCCTTCCAACATAATTGGAATAATTAGGAAGGAGAAATAATAAGTGGTTGCCCTCATCATATGAAACCAGGTGAGCACAGCTTGGAAATAACATTATAGATTTAACATGTAAGCATTAAAAATCCTTCCTTTTTCATTAAGTAAGAGGAATTCATGCAGTCTGGGAAAAAAAGTTCTGAAAATAATACAACAATGTTAAAAATATTATTTCCAAAATATTATTCTTTCAATGCATCAATTAATGCAAAAGTGACTGTTTTATCACTAGCATATTAATGTTAGCAGTTTATTTCCAAGCTCTGCTTATTGATGGAGTGGGCTCTGTCTGGAGAGTTAACAAGACCTGCTCTGCAACATTTGGGGACTAATTCCACTTGTGTTCCTCTATCAGTCTTTCCTTTTCCTTCTGAATAATGTTTAGCTCTTCAGTTTGTTGATGTGTTTCTTCACTGGGGCAAGGCTTAGCTCTTTGATTCACTGGATGAAGAGAGACTGATTTCTCAACAAATACTAGTGAGAAAACCAGCCACCGGTACTCTTCCCCCAAAATCTTTATGGATGCCGCCCCCACTTCCTGTCACACATATTTCTGAATAGTTCAGGTGCACAAAGAGCTTGGGGGGAGTGCATTACGAAAGATATTTGCAAAGTGCATGTTAGATCTCACTTTAAACGGTGCTTTACTGTTTGATCAAAGTTTTAGGATGATGAAAAAGGCAAAGGGAGAGACTGCTTAGCACTCTCAAATTGAAGGCAGCTCTTTTTTGAGAGAGAGAAAAGACATCAGTAATATAACTTTGGAAGCTTCATTGAATTGTCCTGCTGTGAGTTCCGCAGGGCTCCTCTCCCAGCAGCTAAGGAGTCCCCCAGCAAAAAATGCCCTGGGTTCCAGTCTGGTTTGTTAACTCACCACGACTTTTATTAGAGGCACAGAGTCAGTTCCCCCTCCTGAGAATTACGGTAACTGGCCTGAGCTGTCTCATTATAGGGCAGAATAGCAATGATTTAGTAAAAACAGCACATAAATAAATAATATTCTGTTGGACATTTGGGGAACATTTGTACCATAGTTGTTTTTTCCCCCAATATGCATCGTGATGCTTTTCTTTCTTCATTAATGTTTTAGCCCTTTGTGTTCAACAACGCTTTGCAGTTCCTGATCTGCCGTCCTGTCATGCAGAGTTATCTTGTCCACATTTTGTAAAGTGGATGAAATGTTAGTTCAGTTGTGGGCCACTGACCACAGCTAAATTGATAAATTATGGAAAAGAGGGCTTCAGTTGCTGTTACTAGGGATATTCTGTTGTTAAGTGAGCATCCTCACCCGATTATCATCTTAGAACACCAGAGCTGGAAGGGAACATGTGGATCATCAAGTCCAGCCCCTCTCAAGGAGGCATAAAATGGAATCATACTCACAACCTAAACCACTGAGCTATCCAGCATCATGCTCAGGAGTATCACAACATTAAGAATACAATCCTAACAGGCCTGTGAGGAATCACGGTCGAAGAACCAGGGCCCTGAAGAACTTGAACTAGCAGACACTAGAGATCTGGGACAGGTTATCTGCACCAATGAGGTTTTGTTTGTTTGTATGTTTTGTTTTGGTTTTTTTTTTGTTTTGTTGTTGTTGTTTAGAGAGAGAGAGAGAGAGAGAGAGAGAGAGAGAGAGAGAGAGAGAGAGAGAAACTAGTGAGTATTCCAGACTTGTTGCAGTTTTGCAGGCTCCACTCAAGGAGCTAATGAAAATCTGCCTTGTTTTTTTTAGCCAAACAGTCCTATTTCTTCTTCTGCAGGCCTCTAGGAAATGTAGGTTTCAGCTTAGAGATGCACCGGGGGATGTCCCAGAAGACCCTCATCCCCCCCCCCACAGACACACAAATAGGAACCAGAATTGCTTGTCCAGGTAGTTCTGTCTGGAGGAAGAATCTGGCCTGTAAGCAAACTTGTGGGCAGGGAACTCTTCCCCTGCTATCTGCAAAGCGGTCTTTGTAATGATTTATCTCAAAACATAATTTCCAGTAACATTTGCAAAACAGGCTGCCCAGGGAAAGAGTGTGGGGGGGGACATAGCCCCTTAGCAAGTCATGTCTGCAAAGTTTTCTTCCAGTTGTTTCCCTCTCCCCCTCCTGTTCCTTGAGCTTTTTGGTTCTTCAGAGATGGAAGTTGTCATGACAACTTAACACATGTTTATCGCCAGGAAGGTTTCTCTTTCTTTGGCATGGCAGTAAGACACAGCTTCCTTCCTCTGCTGCAAGGTGCACAGCTTTCATATGTAAGCACAGGATTCATTAATGCAGATTATAATTAATTGACCAAACAGGTAGAATATTTCCATCTGCTCCAGTCCTCAGGAGTATACCATGGAAGAAACAGTCTTTTGCAAAGGAGCACTGGAAAATTTAAATAAAACCAGATCTCAAATCTGATGCATTTGCCCACCTTTGAATATTCAAGTTCAAAGCATAGAAATTCACCAGAATCACACTCTTTAGTTCTGTGGAAGAACACATGCTTTGAATAAAAAATGATTCTGGATCCAATGCTTGGATCTGGAGTTTTAAAGGTCTGGTGAAAGACCTCTAGCGATCTGGAGGCAGGGTAGATCTCATGTTCTCCCCACAAGAAAGATCCCCTCAAAATTTTTAATGATCAGTTTTTCAAAAAAGTGGTGAGGAATTTTCCTTTAATGCAAAGTGTTGCTTATACACCCTGTTTTAGACCAATTAGATAGATAGATAGATAGATAGATAGATAGATAGATAGATAGATAGATAGATAGATAGATAGATAGATAGATAGATAGATAGATAGATAGATAGATAGATAGATAGATAGATAGATAGATAGATAGATGGATGGATGGATGGATGGATGGATGGATGGATGGATGGATGGATGGATGGATGGATGGATGGATGGATTTGCAGACTTGTGGTTTTCTCTTTTTTGCAGCCAGAAATTACTTTAAAAACAAAAAAGCAGGAGTGACCTTCTAATAATTTCCTATTTCGATAGGGTGACTGCAGGTTTAGGATGGACATTCCTACATGTCAAGAGCTTCTAGAAGGCAGTCCCCCTGCCCGAAGGTGTCTTCCCTTTGAAGGGTTTATCTAGTTCAAGTCTGATTTCAAATAAAAGAGAGGGAAATCAAGAATCGAGAAGCTGCCAATCTGCGGTGAGCACCTGGCCAATAAACTCAGCTGTTCAGCAGGTCACAGTCTTCCTGCTTAATTGAGTTGCTTCATAGTTCTGTTTACATTCTAAGAATCATTGCTGATTTTACATCTGAAACTACAATAAATATATGTAGTTTTAGGCAAACCAGTGCCCTCTTTTCCCTTCTGTTTGACGATGCAGAAGTGGCCAATGCTTATTTAAACAGTGTGGTATGGTTTCAAGTCTAAAGCTTGCTCACTTGAGGATCTGATGCAGGGATCCACTGACTTGGTAAACCAGTTCCCTGTGTCCCTTCCTCTTTTTCCCAGCTATAACCTTATGTATTTACTCCTGATTGGGTTTCAGACATCCAAGGTTTACATCCAAAAAGTGGGTCCCCCCAGGAAAGTACCCTTTAGAAGCTGGCTTGGGGAAACCCAATCTCCACCAAACTTGGAAGGCTTGTAGGGGAGAGCCATGGGAATCTTCTCTGTGATTTTGGTGCCTCTAGGTGCCTGGGCAGCCATTTTATAGCCAAACAAATCAATAGTTGCTAAAAATTCATTGATTCATGTTCATAGGGGGCATTGATTTGTATGAATACATATCAACAATTTACTGATTTTTTTAAACACATTTGTTGATTCGGGTTTTTTTTTAAATTCAAGCCCATCTCTAGTTGTAACCCTTGTTAAACAATTCCTTCCTTGAGCTTTCTGGAAGAAAGAAGCCTGTACTTTCTGAGAAGGGATGACCTTATCCCATTAAAAATGCCTTTTTATATAAATGTGTGAGGGTGCAGCTTACTTGGCTTTTAAAAAGGGGGGATAAGAACTTGAAAAAGGTTGGGAACCACTGTCCTAGAACAAAACACAACAACTGTCACTTTTTCAAAAGTGAGGAGAAATACTTTGAATATGTCTTATAAAATTGTATGTTAATTCCCTAAAGATAAATGGCAAAATGTTCCTCTTTCTGGAGGACAATGACTCCGTTACACTCTTTGAAGCAAACATCAATTTTTCGACTTTAACAAAACCTGTCTTTTGATTCTCTGTGACCTTTAGTTGCTCTGCAGCTCTCCAAATATCTTCGAAAATGATACACAATGTATCATTTTCTGAAACTGTTGCTGGTAAGTCTGTACCATACATGCTCAGCTTTATAACAAAGTCACTATTTCTCTCATTTGGAAGACCTTTTTTCAGGATCACTATCTGAACCCCCGTAATCTGGATTCTTTCCAAATTAAAAGAAGCAGGTGAGGCCAACTATTCTCCTTCAAGATAAGCAAGACTGGTCTTTACAAAATGTGATCTATTTTAATTCTGGAGTTGTTTGGAGTCACCTATTTCTGGATAGGAGGGGTAAAGCAGTTTGACTTTTTAAAAAAATCTTAACTTGAAAAACTTTTGTCCAGATTTGGCAAAGAGCAAGAGAAGCTGTTTAGAGGAGGAGGCTGCTTCCATTTTTAGAAGTGCCTTGTAGAGTGTTGATTTGTTCTGCTACACCACATCATCTGCACTCTTGTGAAGCTAAAATAGAGGCTGTGGGTTCTGATTCCCACCTGGATGTCAGAGTATCAGCTGGCAAATCCACTGGGAAACAATGCTGTTCATTCACCAATTTTTGGTATCAACACACTGAGGGTCCATTATCACTGACTGTGATGACCATTTTCTTGAGCATTGTGAGAAACTTAGACAGGGCATATAAAAGTCCTGAGAACAATTCTGCAGGAGACCATGCAGCTGCTGGCAGAGCTCTATATTGTTCTAGTCATTTTCAAAATTCTGAAGAACAACAATAATATTATTTCACTGTCAAAGCATTAAATTTCCCAGCAGTTAGTCTGATTCACTAGCGGTGGAGTCATGAAATCGTGACATTATTCAGTTGTGCGAACAGACTGATGTATTATGACAGTTGGGTTATTATTATTTTTTAAAGTAAGCATGCCTTGATCTCTACCTTCCTCCTCAATTCAGGGGTGCAGGACGATGGTAAAAATAAGTCTTGGACAGCTTTGTTTCTCAATGCTGATGCCTAGAATGAGATTTGTTTTTAACTTACTGGAATTGCAACACAGCAAACGTATGACTGCCCTTCATTTATGAGGCTGGTTAGTTGCTATTCTCAGATTTACACAGGAAGACATGAGAAAACTAGAGAGATTTTTATTCTGGCAGTGAGCAGATCTCTGTTAACTCTTTCACTCACCTTATAAAATACTGTAGTTGGCAATTTAGCCAACGCTCTGTTCTGTCCCTGAATGAGAAGACAGCAAATAGCATAGGAGACAAAACAGAACTCTGAGGGACCCCGCAGGCCAATGGCCAAGGTGTCAGACAGGAGTCCTCCAGTACCACCTTTTGATTCCCCACCACCACCAGGAAGGACCAAACCAATAGGAGAACAATGCCTCCAAGTCCCATGTCAGAGAGATGGCCCAGAAGTTAGCATGAGATTCCACAATGACTGACATCTACAGACAAGGCACTTGAAAATCAGAGTTGATTTGGAGTCAAGGCTTTGCTTTTCATAGCTTCAAGAGTTCACACTGTTGAGAAGACAAGCTGGTTTTCAAAAAAAATGAATCATGGCTTGTCTCTTTGGCAGAGGAAAGAGTGAGAAAGCTTCACTTTGGCTTTCAGCATCATTTTCTGTTCTGCACATATCTCTTCCCTGGATAAACAGAATGAATGATTGATTATCTATCTTTAACTGGTGACACATATTTGGGAGCAAATTACATATGGCTTCTGGGTGCAGATGTTTATTCACCTTGACTGCAAATAGACACGGGCACATTTGTTTTGTTTTCAGAACACAGCCGAACAGAATAGAGCGTTTGCTCACATGAAAGCCAACCTCTTCAGTGTTACAGAATCATAGACAAAGTTTTATGTTTTGTTCATTCAGATTTTATTCCTTTATGTCTCGGATAATATTAATGTAGATTCCTGAATATATTTTTCAAAGGCTGGTTTATTTAATGAATGGCCTTATTTACGCATGCATTTAAATATATTGCCTTGGCCAGAATTTAATTAGATCTCTGTATTCGAAAGACAAGGAAAGAAATCTTTAGTTTTCCCTCATAAAGTTAAAATAGCTCATTAGTGGTATGCAAATAGGAAAAAATGAATCAATAGCTTCAAAGGAACCCTCTTAGCTACAAACATCTCCCCAGGAACAAGGTAGTGATGATGGGTGCGTGTGTCCAAATTAAATGCAGATAACAGGCCAACATGATTTATCAAGAGACCTTAAGTGGGGATGATTCAAGAATGTTTCTTTCATTATTCCCATTTGTATTATTATAAACCTTATTCAAATCACCTTTGTTTCATTCTGCATTGTTTAACTTTTTTTTTCCATTGGCACTATTTGTTATGTACCCTGTTCTTTTCAATAATTGTTCTTCTAGAGCTTTTAACTTCTTTGTTTTCTGTCCATTGGATGAAAGTTTCATGCATTCTACTAACCTTCACAAGGATCAGCCTTGCGAGTTTTCAAACAGATGAGAAAGAAAATCTTATGCAGATGTTAGCTAAGGTTTTGATTGCACTAGCAATACGAACTGCTGTTGAATTGGGTTTAGCATAATTGAAATCAGATGAAAATAAGGTGACTACTTTATTTATTTATTCATTCATTCATTCATTCATTCATTCATTCATTCATTCATTGGATTTCTATCCCGCCCATCTAGACCAAAGATCTACTACATGACATACAGGGAAGCACATATTTGTTTGGCCAGGAAGTGGTTTTTTGATCAGAAGCATGGTATTTTACATTGCCAGGAGAGGGTTGTTTATTTTAGTATGGACGTAATATTGATTTCTTTCTAATTGTTTTGGCATATGTGAATACATCTGTTGTGTCTTGTGAGGCTGCCTCTACATCAACTCCCACTCCTGGTGTAGGTCATTTCCCTCCTTGGCAAGCAACGTCTCTGGTCAGTTTCAGCCCATCTCCCCATTCACAATATTAGAGGTTTTTTAAAAGGTAAAGTAAACACATGGACAACAAAAATTAAGCAACTGAGAAACACTTGGAAATGTGCTTCCTGAAAACATCTGTTTCATGGGAGCAACTCAAAAGCTACAAAATAGGCATCATAGACCTCCTGAATCTTGGAAATACAGCACTTCAATTAAACTAGTTTCAAATTGCGAGTGTATTCTCCAAAACCAGCACAGCAATTTAAAAAAACAACAAAATAGGAGCAAATCAAGGGGAACATAAATGGTGAAAAAAAACATATGACAAACACATGACTTTAGAACATTTTAAAGAATACCGCAGCATGTTCCATTGTATTCCATTAATGTAACCCTGCTCCAAGATTTGCTGCTACATGACCAATCACAATGCTCGTGTGCTCTCGCCTCTTTCTTCCCTTTTCCCTTACATACTAAAGATTTCTGTCTCATTTTTAATTTGCCAACAAATAGAGATGGGCACAAACCACTGTTATGTGGTTTGGCAAACTTTGGCAGTTCTGCCATGCAGCTTCTCCTGTGGGTGCCCTGGCTTTCCAGCCCCACCTCTTATGGGCACTGCCCACTGAGAGGCAGTGCCCAGAGGAGAAAGTGCTGAGAAGCCGCACTGCTGCCTCCTCTGTTGTGTTCCCAACAGAGGAGGCAGGGCTGGGAAGCTAGGGTGCCCACGAAAGAGGCTGTGCAGCCAAATCATGCCAATCCATGCTAAACTGCAGAATGGTGTTTGGTGCCCATTTCTCTCAACAAATTATAGTTTGATGCATCATCCTGGAAGTGACCTGGCAAACTATGGATTCCTGATCTATCAGTAGTGAGAAAGAGGGAATATGTAGCAAATATGGCAAAAAGGCAGCACTTCAGAACAAGCCTCTTTCATATAATGCTAAAACACAGTGTTGCGTCGCCTGACATCCAGTTCCGGAATTACTGCTCTATAGAATCTCATACATTGAATATATTCAGAGAGCCACTCATAGAAAAGTTTTTCACAAATTCTAGTGGAAATGAGCCCGACCTTTCATTTAATGTCTTCTACAAAGTGGTTTGCTCTACTTTAGATCTGCTGCTATATTTACCTGTTAGGTCCTGCCTTTCACGCAAAGTCTTGCTTCACCACCAATTTTTAAATAATACGTAGCCCATGCACACACCTGCACCCACTTCTGAAGGATGGGCAATTTTAACATCATTTTACAGATAACGAATGGACACAGCAAAAACTGTAGTATAAAAACTGTGGGGAAGAAAATGATAATTCCTGTTTCTCTTGAATTCACAGTTTAGGGGCTGGTGCTTATGAAGCAGCACAGCAGCAAACGGTCTCCTACTGGATGCTCTATTTGAAGCTCAGCAGGTTTTCATTACACTTCAGAATGCAAAATTGCATATAAACACAGGGCTGTAGGTAGCTGCTGACAAATACAACACCTTTACAAACAACCACCGCAATTCCGTAATTTCGAAAGTGCAGAAGCAATATGGAAATCAATGAAGACATGGAGCATCTATAAAAAGATGCTATGGCTCACCACCCAAACATAAGAGTGTAGGAATCTTGCATCAGAGTCTAGTAAGAGATGGTACTTCGAGTATTCGCTGTTCTCCTTGCCCCCCTTTGCAAAAACAATGCAAAAAACAACAACAAAAAGTGAGCATCATTTTTTTTTTTAAAGAAAAATTTTAAGGCTTCTCGGTTTTTTAGAAAAACATTTGGAAACCTATAACATCTCAAACCATTTGATAGATAGTATTGCCTGGGAGTTTTGGACCCCCCTACCACAGAAGGCGCGTGATGCCTTTTATTTTATCTCCTCTCAGTGGAGAAGGGGAAAGAGGAATGGAAGGAATGCATAAGGGATGGAAGAGCATTTCATTTGGTCCATTTTTTAAAAAAATAAGAACTTTCAAAAACTGTCACATTCCCAAATAAATTAGATGGAAAGAATTGAGAAAAAGGAAATGAAAAACGAAATGAAAAATGAAATAGGTCTGCCAGAGATTTGCCATAAGCAACCAGAGAACTTAAAGCTTGGTTGTGAATTGCAAAGTATTCAGTCATGTTTGTGAGGCTGATTAAGGATGCCAACTCTGTTTTCCTGATAGGCTCCTCATCTACTTAACGGATCTTTTTGTGCCAGCAGAACTGAGATCAGTCAGCATAAGGGCATTTATGCCAGTACATGAGATTTCTGGCATTTCCATGCCCACTGCAGCTGGCATCTGAGTTTAAGTTGTACTGTTAGAGTGTGGTTCTAACCCAGCTTCAGTGGGTTGGAATCGGCAGAAGCATTTTTTCCCCTGACACTACTGCCTTTGTGCTAGCTGGTTTCAGAGATCAACAGGCAAATCTGCTTGTTGTGCTGTGCTGTGCAGTTGACAAAAGAAGCAAAAAGGAGGCAGGGGTGGGAGTGATGCAGGAATCAATTTATGCAAGATCCAAATCTCCTCCAGCCCAGGGAGACTGCCATGATGTCAACACAGAGTTAGGCCAAAGTGAGTTACCAATTTCCAACCTCCCCAGGATGCAAGGGGTTTGGTTCCACACAGTTTTAACTGGCCTGGTGTCAGCTACTTAAAATTTTGTGTGTGTGTGTGTGCACACGTGTGTGCGTGCATGCACGTGCTTACATGTGTGTGTGTATGCACACACACACACACACACACACACACACACACATATGTGCATGTTACTTGCCAAAATCCTATTAGATGCCTACCCACTCCAACTGTCATAAAAGTTGGTAGTGAATTGCTTCAAGTTAAGAAGCGGTCAGTGCAGGCACATGTTCTCATGCCACTCAACACAGAGCCCAAATGCCTACAGTGACTTCTTAATTTCTGGCAATGTGTTAGCTGTGGATTTCGGCCACTGGGTTTTTTATTGCTTTTCTTAATTTCATGAGGACATGAGAGAAGACCTTCTCCATGACTGATTCCAGATTGTGACACTCCTTTTCAATGACGGTCCCTACTCTTCCAAAATCAGGCAAAGACCTTTTTATGCAGGTCGGATTTTGATACCTGACTTTTTCTTTTTTCCTGGTGTACTTTTAAATAGATTTAAATTGTTTTTTTAACTGTGTTAATCATTCTAATACAACCCACTGTTCACTGTTTACTTGTATTACTACGTTTTTAGTTGTATTATTTTTAATCATGCTGTTCTGAGTTTCAGTATAAAGGAAGGAAGGAAGGAATAAGCTTTATTATATTGTAATTTTAATTGTGCTGTTATAATTTACCTCAAGACTGATGTTACAAAGTAAGGTAAAACTATTGCTGAAATCTTGTTGCTTAGTGTAGTACATTGTGCTAGAGAAGGCCCATTGAATCATTGGGATTTGGTAAGTCAATACCTCCATAAGTTCTCCTTGTTTAAATGGGCCTATTCTAATTGTGATTTACTACACTAAAGTAAGTTGCAACTAGAATAGACCCATTTAAATCCGTAGAATTTAAGGAAGAGCTGACTCACATAGTTAATTAAATAATATCTCTAGCCTTGTACAATTGCAGATTGCTCCAAATAAGCAGAGTTTTTTGGCAGGGCAGAAATAGCACTGATTAAAATGTCCCAATCCTTATTGTGTTATTGAAACAAGTTGAAAAAAAGAAAGTGAAAGACAGCCAAGCCCTTTAGCTTCTCCCATTCACTTCTATCTTCCAGCAGAAGTTCAAGATCATTCCAGGTCATTCTACCCTTCAAAATATGGGCTAAGAGGAACTTGAAGTATTTATCAGTCCTCAACTCTTCATAGAAATGACTTTTCTTTTCTGTGAATTACTCCATTGATACTGATGTTTCCCTCCAGTTTGGGTTGAAGCAGGAAATCTTGTAGCTACTTAACATCTCTCTTATTCTCCTTCTCTATTACACTTCAGCATCTGAAAAAAAAACACCTAATAATAAGTGTAGTTCTAACTTATTTCAAGAGTCAAAAGAAAAGCCCAGTTCAATCAGACTGAGACTAATCTGATCCAGAGCTCGGAAATAACTGATTAACAATTAATTTGTTACTCTCGGTTCATTAAACATTTGAACTATGATTTCAATATTTGTAATTTTGTTCATGAAACATTAATGACACTGCATTGACGTAACTATTTTCTATTTATTGATACTTACATTTATGAACAGGCTTTAAAAAATAATTTTAAAGACAATCCTATTGATGCTCACATGAGATTCGGGTAACTTGCCATGGCTACGTAACGGTAATTAATTGATGAGGTGTCAAGTTGCCTCTCAAGTTGAATGCCTGGTCATGCCCTCAGCAGTGTGATCCAGTAAATATGGAAAGGGCAATTCAAATCTGGAAAATGGTCTGTCATTAGAAGATGATGTCACCACCCATAATATCATGCTTCAATTCTTGGACAGGAATTAGAATAATATGTTTTTTTTTAACTGGGAAACCTGATTGTTGATTGGGTCAACTATCAATACATTTTATTAACTGAAATATTTGCACCCTGGTCCCACACGTTAGTTAGACAAGTCAGTTTCTTTGAGTGTATGTACTACTCTTCTTAGCTTTCATTGCCAAAATCTACGATGCACTTTGGTACATAAGTAGACTATGATGCAAGACTGCTAGATCAGATACTATTTCTTAGACCAGGATTGAGACTTAACTTTGTTATTTCATAACAACTTGGAAACATTCCTTTTCTGAATAGCTTCCGGACTCTTTCTAGTGAATTCTGGAAGCTGTAATGAAAAAGTAACTCATCCAAAAAGGAATTTATTCTTTATGTATTCCAATCTGTGTAACAGATTGTGAATCGCTGTCCACAGAGTTGCTCTAAGATAGTGGTTCCCAACCTTGGGTCCCCATATATTCTTGAACTGCAACTTCCAAAAGCCTTCACCGCTGGCTATGCTGGTCAGGATTTCTGGGAGTTATAGTTCAAGAACATTTGGGGACTCAAGGTTGAAAACCACTGCTCTATGACAAGTACAGGGGTCTCACAGCTATAGAGTATGGGCAAATTTGGCCCTGACCTGTATGTACCCCAGTGCATATAAATCACACTTAAAGGCACATTAAATTTCTCTCACTACTTTTCCCTTCACTGCTTGCTCAGTGCTTTCTTCGGTTCTTGGGGGAACTTGGAAGTGTAATGATAGCAGCAGGTGAGACCCGATTATAATAGAATCCTGCTGCTAAGTTAATCAGCTTTTTCAATTGAGTTTTCAAGTGATTTCTTTTATTTAAAAGGGGAGAAAAAAACAAGCTAATATATTATATATAAATGTGGCATCTCTTAGGTTCAAATGTATTTATTTCTTATCTTTATCTTTTTGTATAGCATTTAATATCCTCCCAGAAGGTTGTCACCAAGGTTTCTGCCTTTGGAGTCTGATATACTGTATATGAAGATGATTATATTTCATTTATTCAGCTTCTCAGTCATGGGGGTTTATCCCCAAGGATGCGGAGATACAACATTTACTACACATGTAACTGAAGACATCGGCTACAGGAAATCTGAAAAGAGGATTTTCTAAGTGGGGGATGCAAAAGCCCTCTTTGGGGATTAGTTCCGAAAGTGATACAGAGAGCTGTTTCTATGGTGTGGAGAAGGGTAGGAGCTCCCTAATCACAAACAAACACATTTCAGATTTTCATGCTCTTTGTGCGGAGCCCATCTACTAAAAATATAAGAACTAAGACAATTCCATATCCCCCGTTAGGTACTCAACATCTGTAGATATCAAATATCTGAACAGTGACACGTGCATTAGCTCCACCCACTGAATGAAAAAATGAGCCTTTTCTTATTCCCAGTTATATAGCAAACAACATGAGCAATTATAACAACAAAATGTTGCAATACAGTATATGCCCCCAAATCCTTGGTAACAGCACCAATAAAGAAGCTGATTGTAGAACTGCACAGTTCAAGTGTCCCTTTGAATTCAAATAAAAATCCAAGACAGCGTCCTCAACTGGGTTGGATATCCAGTACATTGAAGAATCAGCTCCACATTTGGAATCTTCAAAACCTTAAAATGAAATGTCAATGCAATTGTGTGAAATTCAACTGTCAACCCGACAGTTCAACGCTTTCCAATGGGGGAGAAAAATTCACCAAAAATTAACGAAGAGTCAGAACAAAGCCAAATTAAGTTTGCAAAGATTTTACAAGGTGCACTAATGATCCCAAGCATTTAAAACAGTTTTTGAACATTTTAAGACACACTTAAAATAGCGAAAACAGACATCGCTAAGCGAAACAGGGGGACCTAAACTGTCATCGCTAAGCAAGGCAAGGTCTCGAACATCGCTATGTGAAATTTCCCCATAGAAAACATCACTAAACGGAGCGCAAAATCGCTCCAAAAACCTCATCGATAAGCGAATACATCGTTAAACGAGGCAATCGCTAAGCGAGGCACCACTGTATACCGAAACCAAGTTGGCAAGGGCCTCAGCAGTTTATGTGGCAACAGCAGCTCTAGCCTCTTCAGCTCTCCTGCTCTTTCTGATTCAAATTTCTTCCTCGCAGCCCTGCTTTTTCATAGCACCACCCCTTTAGGCTGTACCATATTTCATAGGCATCATGCTCACACTCACCATGGTGTATTTCTCAACACATTGCAGGAAGACAACACCACCACACAACTCCTCTTGCTGCAAAATGGGTCTACAAGCTCTTCTATCCACAATTGTAACATCTCCTTAAAGATTTCTGGAATTTGTTTCATTTCATGGAATAGTTTGCATGATTACTATTTCTACCAGTAAAGTACACACAGCCTAGAAGGGAAAGCAGTTCTGGCCATGTGCAATGTATTCTGTCCTATATGTATTTTTCTCTACTGTTCGATGTTACTATAGGAGATTTTTAAGTCCAGTCCTTCATAGTTAGATGGATTAAATCTGATCAGAGTCAAAGGGGTTTAGGCAGTCTAACTGTGAGCAGAATTTCAGTTATATTTTTCTACCTGATATCTGTCAGATAGAGAAGCATCCATTCATTCTCCCTTTTCAGGAGCTTTGGATCAGAGTGTAGCTCAATTTAGGGAGGAAAAGGCTTCAAACAACTGTGATCTGGAGCCAATTTTTCCACTTGGCTGCTCTGAGCTCACTACCTGATGTTGTGGCATGAGAGACGTTACAAAAAGAAATATAGGCCCAAATCTTCTTATCTAGTTATGAGCACAAGCAGTGCAAACTTTGGAGGCAAACTTTGGAGACAAACTGCTTCCAACTAAGAAATCACCATAGCTGTTATCAGTCATATGTGACTCATAATTGTGTGAATCAACATGCAAGTTATATGGTGCTTCCTTAACTTGGGACAATTCGCTCTCAGAAGTTATACTATTTGCATAGGTATGTAAGAGGATTTTGGCTATTGACTCATAAATGAAGCAACAGCCTGTGTGTTTATTGAGCATGTGTGATTCATCTGTTCTGTCCAAAAATTGAAGCATGAGGAAAAAAACAGGGTCCTTTTAACTAGAATTGCTTAATTTTCTTCAGTCCATACTTCGTATGCAGATTCAATATTTCATCAGAACTGTGAATCATCTCTGAGGAAGGTGACTTTCAGAGCTTGATAAATTCCACACTGCTCACTTTCCAAAATTAAAAATTAAAAAAAAAATCTGTGCCCATCAATGTTGCTATGTGACACAAGCCCTGCATGGACGTATTTCCTTTCATTTTTTAAATTCTTATTGCAAATTCAAAGCCTATGAGGTTAGAAGTACCTTCTAATGATGAACACGGGGCTGCCCGTCCTTTGAAGGCAAGTACTGGAAGCTTTGATTTCGGGTCACTCCCCATGTGGCTGCCTTTAAAGTTCATCAGAATTAACATTCAGCCCCTTTTTTTGTGGTGGTGGGGGAGCTTGACAGCTCTAACCATTGGCAAAGGTAATTAAGGCCAGATAATATAACAAATAAACCTCATGGTCCCATTAAATCATTTAATGTCACATTGTTGTGTAATGAGGGTGACATTTCAATATTTCTATAGCATCAAAGGCTTTCTTTTGTTTAACTGTGTGGATCAGGGGGAAATGTTAATAACTGTGATGGAATGTCTGGAGGGGATGTCTGAAAGCTATCACAGGACAGGAATTTAATGATTATATTAGAAAAGACACACTGGTAGCATAATCAAGAAAGAGATGTTGCTCTGGGACTTACTGAAACTGCTTGTGTCAACGAACGGGAATATATTTGCAGAAAGGACTCCTAGAATCAATATTCCATCTGGCTACCTTCGAAGGACAGTTGTTTTCGAGACAGTGTGAGGGATTTTTTCCCCCTTGGGGGGTAGAATTAAAAGTCAAAGCTATAAAACTCTAGAGTTGGAAAGGACTGCCAAGGGTCATTTGGTTAAACCTTCCTGCAGAGAAAGAATCCACACTTCAAGCATCCTTGACAGATGGTCACCCAATCTCTGTTTAAACACCTGCATTGTTCACCGCTTTCCAAGGTTGCCTGTTCCATTATATAAGAGGTCTTATTGTCAGGAACTCTCCTTCCCCTGCATGTTCATTTGGAATCTCATTCCTTGTAAGTGCAAGCCTAGGTCCCAGTACTCCCCTCTGGACCAGCAGAAAACATGTTTAAACAATCTGGTGTATGATAACCCCCTCAGATATTTGAAGAAGCCTGACAGTAAAGGCCTAAAGCATAGCTCCTTGAAAATGCCCCTATAGTGACTATGCAGCATGTGGTGATGCACATGACAGTTCAGGGATTTGCAAAGAGGTCCAGAAAGCCCGGAGGGACATTTAGAAAAGCAGATATTCATTACTTCTGAACCCAAGTTCTACAAATTATTAATACTCCACATCCTCTCCATCCCACAACAATCCTAATTCTAACATTCACAGTACATTTTTGAACTACTAAACTGTCATGATATTTAAAGGTGCTCTGAATTACTCGTGTAGAAAATACTTGCCTGATTCCTGATTCTCAGGGATTAGTGATGCCTCAACATCAAGACACCTCAAGCCAAGAAATTTCTGAATCCCAAGTGATCCCTTGCGATTTCAGCAACTTGCATAAACTGCAGTGGTTTTGATACTTCTGGTGTATTTTCTTCTTAAGAAGCAAAACAGAGAGAGAGAGAGAGAGAGAGAGAGAGAGAGAGAGAGCAGAAAAACTGGCTGGTTATTTTTTTTTAAAGATGCAAATAACCCATCCACCATTTCAGGTTTTTCAAAGTCCTTACAACAAGGCAGCAGCAAATGTAAATTTGAATATTGTGTTTCTTGCAAAATAGGGAGAATATTTTTAATTCATTTCCCTTGCCTGCGAGGATTGCAGAAGCAATGATGTACATCCTGTGATGACTGTTCATTCAGATTTGCTCCCTCACCCCAGAATAATGGTGTGAGACAAGTATTATGGGATAAACATGGGCCACACTTTATTAAATAATCATTCTTGCCCTCTTTAAAAGGGATGTCCTGCCATACTGTGGAATCAGGTTTAAGCACAGAAGTCTCAACGCACCCCTTAGAAAACAAAATGGGCAAGTCGCTAGCCACAAGTTCTCGTGATCGTAAAGACAGCGAGAACCCGCCCGGGTCAAATTTGACCACCCCTGAACCTCAAGCCACCTTCTGCTTGTTAACTGTTAGTCCGTGTGTGGCCCCAGCGCATCTTTCCCTCCAAGCACTGTAATTACATGATCCACAGTGCGGGGAAGTCAGATAAGCTATACATTACCTGTGATTGTGATGGGACTCACCAAAACCTGTTCTATCCGCACTACCCGCCTGTGTGACCAAATATTTCCACCTTTCAAAATGCCATCGGTCCAGTATGGGATAGGCAAAAAATCCTGCATCCAAAAGCCAATCAGGATACAGGTCAAAAATTCCTATCCAGCCCCCGAAGGCAACCCGGTCAACTCACACTAGAAAATAGGATGGGTTGGCAGCAAGGAAGAGGATGGAGGGAGGGGGAACATAATTTAAATAGCTCCCTTGTTCCCCCTTCCCCTCCAGGGATGCTCTTGAGAAACTCTAAGTGTCTTGTGTTATCCCGGGAAGGAGGCAAAAGGGACCCATGCTGCCGAAGGTAAGCTTGGCAGCAAATCCAGCATTGAAACCTGCTGACAGTTTCAAATGGGAAAACTAGATTTTTTTTTAAATCTGCTCCATCATAAGGGTTGCAGTTAGAAAAAAACACAATTATACAGTTTAAAAGCTGGCAGATGTGCAACTGAAAACATGGAAAATTATATGCATGTTATGCATTGGAGAAATGACATCAGATTGGAAATGACATATAAATAAACATTTATAAAATCTATGACAATATCTATAATGTATGAAATCTTTATGGCCACTTTGAGCATGAAATAATTATTGGAAACATAGGGGGAAAGTATCTGGTCTAGCACAATTTGGTTATCATGAAATGACAGAAAAATTATATGTGTTTTTTTTTCCTGCTAGGGAGCGCAGTATGATGGAAGCAAGGGGGTGCCGCTCTACTTCAGATGTCAAAGAATTCTGCCTCCAGGTTCTTTTCCTGTCAGGTTCTCTTTTGAAAATCTCTTTCCCACAATACTTCCCTCACACCCTATACCCATATGATTTTGAAAGCTATATAGGGTCAGGCCCAGTTAGTAGTGGAACAGAAAACCACCAAAGAATTTCAAGGACCTCCAAGTAGGGCTGGTGAAGAACCCCACCCCTAATCCTAGAGAATTGTTCCCTGTCAAAGTTGGCAAAACAGGGATAGAGAGACAAAAGCTGATCCAGTAGAAGACAACTTCCTCTATCTTATGCTCTTCATCCTCTCATGATAGAGATGTTTCCTTTTTCAAAGTCAAATGTGAGTGTGTAGAAATGGGTTCGCAAATATAAACAATGCCTGATTCCCAAATCTCTGGTAAACAGCAGAGCTGTTTGATCAGTGTGAGCCCATTGTCACCGCTGTGGAATTTGCACAAGGGCAGTGTTACAAAATGCAAAGTGACCTCAGAGATGTCAACATTGGCCCAGCTCTGGAGGCTCCTCCTGGCACTGAGATATCATTTGAACTGACAGTTTCTAAATGTTTGACCTGATCTGTCACATTGTTACATATGGCATCCCTTTGCGATGATCTGACGTTATCCCTTCAGACACCAGAGGATGTGGGTAGCAAGGTCTGGAACTGCAAATCTGGAGGCGGTTTGCTCACAGCACTTAACAGGAGGCATATATATTGCTCAAGATGGAAATCACATTTAATGCTGCTTTGTCGTTCGTATGGAAATGAGATCCAGGGCTCAGCTTCTGGGAAACTCACTCTGTCACTGAAGATAATCCAATCCAGCTTGACCTTTCTCCCGCCCCCATTTCCCCAACCTTTAGCTTGGAAGAGTATGGCAGAAGGTGGCTGAATTTTAAGGCTTGTGCCAGTCTAACAAAGCAGATGCCATATTATGATAAAGTTCTGAAGGAGTCACAGGGCTATACAGTGTGTTGAGTGATGGACAAAGACTGAGAAGACCTGGGTTCAAATCGCTACATATAGAAACTCACTTGGGTGGGAATGTGGATTGGTAAAACCACTCCTTAAATATCACACTGACTCCGAAAGGCCTGTTAGGATTGCTATATGTCAGTCCTGAC
Organism: Pogona vitticeps; assembly: GCF_051106095.1. Taxonomy (NCBI): domain Eukaryota; kingdom Metazoa; phylum Chordata; class Lepidosauria; order Squamata; family Agamidae; genus Pogona; species Pogona vitticeps. Next base: position 176,419,827 of record NC_135787.1, read on the forward strand.
TAGAGATGGGGGTATTTGTATTTGTATACAAATATGAATATCCCCGCACAGGTGGCATTAACGAGGGTCCAGCCCCATGGGGCCAGATGGTCCACTCACCGATCCACTGCGTATGTGGATGGTGTGATTCTACCAGTGGCTCCGCAGCATGCGATCCGCTCGTGACTCCTGGCAGGAGGCGGGAGAACAAGCCTTGCTTCAAGGTCAAAGAGTGGCGAGCGGATTGTGTGTAGCGGAGCCATTGGTAGAATTACACCATCCGCATCCGTGGTGGATTGGTGAGTAGACCGTCCAGCCCCATGGAGATGGACCCTTGTTAATGCCACCTGTGGGGGGATATTCGTATATGAATACCCCCATCTCTAGTCCTGACTTGATGACACATAACACAGGTCATTGGACTGTAATCACCATCAGACATAGCCAGGCTAGTCAAGGATGACAGAGCCCAGCAAGACATGAAACCAACGGTATCACTTCATTTTCAAAGCATTTCAGTAGCAGCTAAAAGATCTCTACTCCACCTCCAGCTGCAGTGGGACAACCAAACGCTGAGAAGGAGAATTTAACCCCTTTTCAGATCAAGCAAAAATTACACATGACCCTGAAGATGTCATGGGGTCAAAAGAGTCTTCTCCCTGATGCAAACAGGCTCCACAGGGGGATCTGTTTTCATTTGGGACCAGACTAAAGGCAGAAAGGTATGAACTGACCACTCCATCCCACCATCATGATCCTGCTGCTGTTGAGTCGCTCATATTCATTGCAATGATTCCAACTTTTAGTCTCTTTGTTAGTTAGTTTATGTGAGGGGGCTTAAGGTAGTTCGTTCATTCGTTTGTTCGTTCGTTTGTTCCTTCCTTCCTTCAACTGAAATCTCCAGAATTCCAATGTAGTCACATTGACAAGTGGATTTCTGGATGGCATAATTCAAAAACTTTTCCCAGCTCTGGACAAATCTTGGAAACATTCCCTTTTTGGACTGCAGTTGCCAGAATTCCCTAGCCAGCATGGTCATTTGATTGGTTATTTGTCCTGGCACACATGCTGCTACTTCTTGCCTCTTTATATGACCATTAGATTTTAAAAAAATTCCACATTTTAAAAAGGAGATGTTTCCCCAAGAAATAAGGCAAATCTATTTCAGAGTCAGAAATTGTACTTTTTTGGAACACGAATCACAGAATCCACACAATACAGCCTATATCTGTGCAGGTTGGAGATTCTAGGATTTATTCTTCAAAAGAAAAAAGTAGCATTTCCTGTTTGTCACCCTACATGCTTTTCCTCACCTACATATTTTGCACTTGTAGTATGCTCTATTTGTGGATGGCCATTGGAAGGTAAACATGAACTGAAATCTGATTACTAACACTTGTATATCTGAGGAAATTGCATAATGGAAGGAAAAATAGATTAATCAGGCCAATTGTCAGGAATACATGCTTCCCTTTATGTGTCATTTGTCGCTAAGGGAGTCAAACTAGCCACAGTGTTAAAGATCGTGTGCAGCTCATTTGTTTTATTCTAATGCAAATGTCTGTGTGGCCCCAATCCAGACTGGTACAAGTACGAAGAGTAAATGGGATTGTTCGAAACATCCTGCCCTTGTATGTGCCTTCTATTTATCCCGATTTTTAAATTTCATTTTTATTGTATCTAAGCTAAATAAATAGGCAGCATATAGTGGCAGTTCCCCCTCCCCCCAAATTATGTTATAATTACAATAACATCAGCAGTTCAATTAGCAGGAAATTAAGTAACAACAGCCAAAAAACCCCACATTATAGTAGTGTGTTTCAGTGAGTGTATCCTTTGGCTTCCTGTCTTAATTATAAGATGGACGGTTTTCCCAGCCAGAAAACAAAAGTAGCAAAAGGAAAAAAAACTGGTATAACATATTTGCATACACATAAATGTGCACGAGATGAAGGAAGGTTGTAACACTGTCAAAGCCTCATGGGGAACAAATGTGATATGTCTGTGCTCGACATTTTTCAAAATCCTCCTGGTAATGCAGGCATGAGGGAAATATTTAATAAGCCTTGATAATCAGATTGGTTAACCTTTCTGTATTTATTTGGGCTCTTTCCAGGAAACAAAATTATCACATTAGCAAGGCAGCTGGAAAGGACAACGATCAAGGCTGGCTGGCCCTGACAGCAAGATTTGCATTAAAATATGTTTAGATGTTGATTTGCGGCAACTGTTTTTCCCTGTAAACACTGAGATCTTGGAATAGATGCCTGTAGGTAAACTCCAGAAAGGGAGGATGTGATCCTGTAGGGGCTCGTTTTCCTCTGAACAATCAGTAGATGGTTGAAATGCCTGACCACCGCACCCCCTGAAAATAAAGACAGCTGAAATGACAGCATCTTTCCACCAGACCTGGGCATGGGAGATGTCGGTTCCAACCCCTGCTCAGCCATGGAGAGTCATAGGTGGGGTGACCATGGTGAACCCCTCCTTGAACATCTCAGATACCTTGAACATCCTTGAACATCTCAGATACCTCATCAAAGTGGCAAATGCCAATATCCCACCATGCCACCCTGAGCACATCTGACATTATCTAACCTGGGCGACTAAGCTAAAATCCAGAAGAAACTTCCAAGAGGGGCAGAACTGACCCCACTTTCTGCTTGCTCTTTAGAGGCAGCCTAAATCACGGTGACATGAAAGATAAATTCCCTCCCTCCAGAACCATCCAATGCACTCACTGTTCACCATGTGGTGCTCAGCTCTATTGTCATTGTCATGCCAATTGTGGAAGGAGTCTGGCTGGCTCTTCCTTGCCTCCCTGCATGGCCAAACACTTTGGTGAGAAAGCAGAACGGGGAGTCTCCGCGCTCAGCCAACAAGTGGTCCACTACACAGAGAGGTTGGGGAAGAGCTGGCCCAGCTGCTTCCACAATTGGCTCAATGATGATGGAGCTGAGCACCATGTGGACCAGCCAGTTCTGGGGGGAGGGAATGGGTCTCCATGGCACCTGTGGTGCCACAATTCATATTCATATCCCCAGGGATACGAATAGCCCATGTCTAGCTAAAATATCTAAAACCACAAATAATACGTTAAAGTACGATAAAAGCAATACAAAGCAAAGTGTACTTCTTATATACCACCCCCTAGCACTTAAGCCACTCTGGTATACAATTTAATTTTTCCATACTACATATTGCTGCCGCCCCTGCAATGAGCTGGATACTCAGTTTATCAAGAAAAGTTTCCCCAAATTTCAAATCTTAAGTGGGTTGGTATTGAGGATCACTTCTTCATGGATTGCTGCCTTGTCATGGCGAAGGGGCTTGAGTAACTCAGAGAAACTATGGGCTATGCCGTGCAGGGACACCCAAGACGGACAGGACATAGTGGAGAGTTCCGACTAAACGCAATCCACCTGGAGTAGGAAATGGCAAGCCACTCCAGTATCTTTGCCAAGAACGCCCCATGATCAGAAACAAAAGGCTAAAAGATATGACGCTGGAAGATGGGCCCCTCAGGTCGGAAGGCGTCCAAAATGCTACTGAGGAAGAGCGGAGGACAAGTACAAGTAGCTCCAGAGCTAATGAAGTGGTTGGGCCAAAGCCGAAAGGACGCTCAGCTGTGGACGTGCCTGGAAGTGAAAGGAAAATCCAATGCTGCAAAGAAAAATACTGCATAGGAACCTGGAATGTAAGATCTATGAACACTGGGAAGCTGGAGGTGGTCAAACAGGAGATGGCAAGAATAAACATCGACATCCTGGGCATCAGTGAACTAAAATGGACAGGAATGGGCGAATTCAGCTCAGATGATTATCATATCTACTATTGTGGACAAGAATCCCGTAGAAGGAATGGAGTAGCCCTCATAGTCAACAAAAGAGTGGGAAAAGCTGTAATGGGATACAATCTCAAAAATGATAGAATGATGTCAATACGAATCCAAGGCAGACCATTCAACATCACAATAATCCAAGTTTATGCACCAACCAGCATTGCTGAGGAGACTGAAATTGAACAATTCTATGAAGATTTACAACACCTTCTAGAACTGACACCAAAGAAAGATGTTCTTCTCATTCTAGGGGACTGGAATGCTAAAGTAGGGAGCCAAGAGATAAAAGGAACAACAGGGAAGTTTGGCCTTGGAGTTCAGAACGAAGCAGGACAAAGGCTAATAGAGTTTTGTCAAGAGAATAAGCTGGTCATCACAAACACTCTTTTCCAACAACACAAGAGGCGACTCTATACATGGAAATCACCAGATGGGCAATATCGAAATCAGATTGATTATATTCTCTGCAGCCAAAGATGGAGAAGCTCTATACAGTCAGCAAAAACAAGACCTGGAGCTGACTGCGGTTCTGATCATCAGCTTCTCATAGCAAAATTCAAGCTTAGACTGAAGAGATTAGGAAAAACCACTGGGCCACTCAGGTATAATCTAAACCAAATCCCTTATGAATACACAGTGGAAGTAAAGAACAGATTTAAGGAACTCGATTTGGTGGACAGAGTGCCTGAAGAACTTTGGATAGAGGCTCGTAACATTGTCCAGGAGGCAGCAACGAAAACCATCCCAAAGAAAAGGAAATGCAAGAAAGCAAACGAGGCCTTAGAAATAGCAGAGAGGAGAAGGGAAGCAAAATGCAAGGGAGATAGGGAAAGTTACAGAAACTTGAATTCAGACTTCCAAAGAATAGCAAGGAGAGACAAGAGGGCCTTCTTAAATGAACAATGCAAAGAAATAGAGGAAGATAACAGAAAAGGAAAGACCAGAGATCTGTTCAGGAAAATTGGACATATTAGAGGAACATTTTGTGCAAAGATGAACATGATAAAAGACAAAAATGGGAGGGACCTAACAGAAGCAGAAGACGTCAAGAAGAGGTGGCAAGAATACACAGAGGAATTATATCAGAAAGATGTGGATATCCCGGACAACCCAGACAATGTAGTTGCTGACCTTGAGCCAGACATCCTGGAGAGCGAAGTCAAGTGGGCCTTAGAAAGCCTGGCTAACAACAAGGCCAGTGGAGGTGATGGCATTCCAGTTGAACTATTTAAAATCTTGAAAGATGATGCTGTTAAGGTGCTACATTCAATATGCCAGCAAGTTTGGAAAACTCAACAGTGGCCAGAGGATTGGAAAAGATCAGTCTACATCCCAATCCCAAAGAAAGGCAGTGCCAAAGAATGCTCCAACTACCGTACAATTGCACTCATTTCGCACGCTAGCAAGGTTATGCTCAAAATCCTCCAAGGTAGGCTTCAGCACTATGTGGACCGAGAACTCCCAGAAGTACAAGCTGGATTCCGAAGAGGCAGAGGAACTCGAGACCAAATTGCTAACTTGCGCTGGATTATGGAGAAAGCCAGAGAGTTCCAGAAAAATATCTACTTCTGCTTCAGTGACTATGCGAAAGCCTTTGACTGTGTGGACCACAGCAAACTATGGCAAGTTCTTAAAGAAATGGGAGTGCCTGACCACTTTATCTGTCTCCTGAGAAACCTATATGTGGGACAGGAAGCAACAGTTAGAACTGGTCATGGAACAACTGAGTGGTTCAAAATTGGGAAAGGAGTACGGCAAGGCTGTATATTGTCCCCCAGCTTATTTAACTTATATGCAGAATACATCATGCGGAAGGCTGGACTGGAAGAAACCCAAGCCGGAATTAAGATTGCCGGAAGAAATATCAACAACCTCCGATATGCAGATGATACCACTCTGATGGCAGAAAGTGAGGAGGAATTAAAGAACCTTGTAATGAGAGTGAAAGAGGAGAGTGCAAAAAACGGTCTGAAACTCAACATCAAAAAAACTAAGATCATGGCCACTGGTCCCATCACCTCCTGGGAAATAGAAGGGGAAGATATGGAGGCAGTGTCAAATTTTATCTTCCTGGGCTCCATGATCACTGCAGATGGAGACAGCAGCCCTGAAATTAAAAGGCGCCTTCTTCTTGGGAGGAAAGCGATGACAAATCTGGACAGCATCTTGAAAAGCAGAGACATCACCTTGCCAACAAAAGTCCGAATAGTCAAAGCTATGGTTTTTCCTGTTGTGATGTATGGAAGTGAGAGCTGGACCATAAAGAAAGCAGACCGCCGAAGAATTGATGCCTTTGAATTGTGGTGCTGGAGGAGGCTCTTGAGAATCCCCTGGACTGCAAGGAGAACAAACCTATCAGTTCTAAAGGAAATCAACCCTGAGTGCTCACTGGAAGGACAGATCCTGAAGCTGAGGCTCCAGTACTTTGGCCATCTAATGAGAAGAAAAGACTCCCTGGAAAAGACCCTGATGTTGGGAAAGTGTGATGGCAAGAGGAGAAGGGGACGACCAAGGATGAGATGGCTGGACAGTGTCTGCGAAGCAACCAACATGAACCTGACACAACTCCGGGAGGCAGTAGAAGACAGGAGGGCCTGGCGTGCTCTGGTCCATGGGGTCACGAAGAGTCGGACACGACTAAACGACTAAACACATTGAGGATCAAGTGAAGAGGTTCATGTGAAGAGGGTTCTCTGGCAGTAGAAAGGTCTCCCAACCATGAAGAACTGAGGATTGCGAGCCGATTTTGACTCTGGCCATAACTTGCTAGAGGTTTACATGAAACGTGCAATACTTCTTCGGATAGTTGTATGAAACTTCAATGAGAACACTCCATTTGAGAATGATCCGGTTGTCATTTAAGCACTGCTTGCTAAGGTAATGGTCCTCCAGGAAATCTTTAGAGCACACTGTCATTAAATTGTAGGTTTATAAGCATCTTGCTAAATAATTAAATGGTCCAGCTGCCACATAGAAATGATCATGCACAGTACAAAACACTGTTTAACAATCTCATATCCAAATACCAGGGGAGGAAAACAAAGCAAACCTCTCTGTTTGTAACTACTTGGCTTTCTTCAAAAATTATCTGAGAGTCTAGATCTAGAGTAACCTGAGATGGAAATATCTTTCATTAAAACTGTTGGAAGGAACATGATGTATTTTGGCTACTAGGGCTTGCCTTGTTGCAAGGTTGGTTGTTCCTTGTATGTATTCGCGAAGGCTTTCATGGCCGGGATCTAATGGTTGTTGTGGGTTTTTCCCCTCAGAACATGGCCAAAGAGCCCGAAAAACCCACAACAACCATTGGTTGTTGTTGTTGTTGTTGCTGCTGCTCCTGCAGAAATTTGACTGGAGTTACTAAGTTTCCCATCATCATCATAGTTTCGGCCAAAATTTTTGCAGCAACGGCTGTAACTTTCTATATAAGTCTCTCTATGGAGCCTCTTCCCACATGATAGAGTACAACTAGCCTCTACGATAGAACTTCTCAAACACTTCTGGATGAAAAGAGAACGAAAGACTGTGTTGTTTTTAAGATCTGTGGTAGTAGTTTTGTGGTACTCACTGACTAGTAGGAACAGTGAGAGAAGACATGGAACAACAGCCAGTTGTTGGGAGCTCTGTGGAACTGTACTGAACTATTATTCTTCAGCATTTGTCGATAGAGAGAATTAAAGTAAAACATTTTATTACTAAAAATTAACTAGGTCTTAAGTTCTTTTCCTTTTTTGTTGTTGTCTACTAGTTCTCTCAGAGTGCAGAGTACTCATGGTAAGGAAAAGGTAAAGGTTCCCCTTGACATTTAGTCCAGTCATGTCCGACTCTAGGGAGCGGTGCTCATCCCCGTTTCCAAGCTGTAGAGCCAGCGTTTTGTCCGAAGACAGTTTCCGTGGTAAAGTGGCCAGCGCGACTAGACACGGAATGCCGTTACCTTCCCACTGTGCTGGTACCTATTTATCTACTCACATTTTTGCATGCTTTCGAACTGCTAGGTTAGCAGGAGCTGGGACAAGCGACAGGAGCTGACTCTGTCACGTGGATTCAATCTTTCGACTCCTGGTCTTCCAACCTTGTAGCACAGAGGCTTCTGCGGTTTAACCTATGGAGCTCAGTGGAGGCACCATTCTTTCCCTTACACCACTACCCATGAATGATCTTGTCACAGCCTGGTTTTTTCTAACATTTGCAATTTGTACAATTAGTGTAAGGGCAGAATCCAAGACTGGTTTGTGGGCATAGGTGGCTGTCTGTCCAAGATGTAATGCAAGGAATGGCACAACTATATAATCCTGCACAACTGTGTTGGTAATTACTCATTGCTCTCATCGTATTAGACCATGTTTTTTTGCCTACAGTTGTCAGAAACATTTCTCACAATAGAGAAATAGCATCATGGGTGTTGCACCCTTTCCTGTCTGAGTAACAAAGCAGGGAGACTTAGTCATCACCCATTTGAATCGCTCATCATGCCAATCGCCAAGGGATTTGTCTTGCCTCCAGGAACTCAGGATGACTGACAGTTGGAAAAGCACTGCTCTTGGGGCTTGTTTATTTTTAGAGCAGTAGTGACAGCTAGAACATTATCTGGGATTAAGAAGAATATGCATCGCAGAGCTCATGGTAAAAGTGAATCTGTCCACCACACACTTCCATACATTGCAAGGGCAGAACCAGTGGAGGCTTGTGACCTCAGTTTCATGGGAACAAACAATCAACCCTGTCCCCAAACTAGGTTCAGCACATTGGAGAGCTCCCATAAAGCTCAACCTAAAGGGCTCATCCATCACCTAGATCTTTTGATGGAAGCTGTTTAAATAGAACTGCTCTATTGGAGCCTGACCTTAGTTCAGTGTGATTAGTTAATTAGTGTGATTAGTAAAATGGGACTCTGAATATTAAAAGACTGCACTACAGTGTCCTTGCAAGGGAGGAGGAAGAAGAAGAAAAAGAAGAAGAAAGAAAAGCACAATGAATTGACACCATAAATCATCGTACTTGGCTTCCCTTCCACTGGTCCACTCTGGGCACCAACTACCTCTGCTGAAGAGGTCAAGAGGACTCTCTTCTCCAAAGGATATTTACTTCCTAAATGCCACACTGAAAATCTCAATGTACCTCCAGCAGAGAGAAACTGTGCTGGCAGAATTCCATTTGATTTCCCAGTTGCTCAGTTGTTAGTGTGTGGATGAATTAATGGAGCATGTTCTGTGGTAAGACAAGATGATCTGCATCATCTGTATAATGATATAACACCTGAAAGAAGATTCCTTTACATATTTATCTGTGCTTGAGTTCATTTAGTAGAAACAAAAGAAACTATCTTGAGACTGTACAAGCAAAACCTACATTGGATTCCCTATTTATGCATCATGTAGAACCAAGTCTACTAAGGCTGTGTTATTTGTACTAGCAGTGCTATATTGTGGGGGTCTAGTCCATATTTTCAAACTGTCCCTTCACCCATAATATTTATCTTCACTGGATAGACTTCAACCAATCAGAATACATCTTTCTCATCATTGATGCACATCAGATGACAAAAGTGAGCCTGTTATGCTTTCAGGACATCATGAGGAGACAGTATTCTCTGGGAAAGACAATAATGCTAGGAAAATTGGGAGGCATAGGAGAAGAGGAAGACTAAACATGGGCTAAATTTGCTTTATAAAGGAAACCATGGTTGCAACAGTTGAGCAGAGCTGATGAGAATAGGAAATTTTGGAGGCTACAGCATGGTGATATCTGATCTGATTATGTGCACATATGCAAGCCAGATTATAAATCCAAACTGACATTGCACTCTGTAAGTAATAACACAAACACAAATACACCAGCCAGTAGATTACATATCATTCTTATGTTGATAAATGTGTGTGTTAATAACAATAAACAACAAAAGTATTGTTTATCATTATTAGGTACAGAGAAATAATAAAACAGGGGAGCATGAAAGCACCTGTTTAAAGAACAAAATCCAAAATCTTCAGAAGAAATTACCTTCATTAGAACCAACTGACAGTCATTTAATCTAATCTAATTTAATTTAATTTAATAATGTTAGATTTTTAGTGGCATACTGTCTCTGAAGCTGGATTTGCCACCTAGCCATTGCGACTGTCAAAGCTAGATACAGTAGTAAAACAATGATGCAATCTAACAAAAATGATAATAAGCACTCCCTGATTCATAGAACAAATATGATATAAAATATCTGCATGTGAAAAAGGAACAAGTCTGTGATATGTGAATATCACATATGGGGAAAAAAGGGGGGTGGGACAAAACTTGATGTTAAGAAGCAGATCAAAGAAAAATAAAAAGCAATAGATCTAGAATTTATTTGACTGTAAACCAAGACAATGCCAATACATTGCTAATAGTCTACACATGTGGGGAAATAACGCTAAATGCATACTAGTTCTCCTAGGGAAGTAGTAGTACTGTGGTCTATGTGAGCAGGGCAATTGAGACGCAATCAGCAACTAAAACATGCCTGATTTCTTATCCAGTCTTCTTCAGATGTAAATCTTTGAGCACCCTTTAAACTTGTGGCAACTCCAAACTTATCTTTGGCAGTCATAGAGGCAGCTATTTATTTCTTCTGATTTTTAGATCACTTGCTATGGACACAAGAAAGAGGACCCTTCATTCAGAGCCACCTGTCTTTACTTTCTTTGGCCACAGATATTTTTCTAGGTATAGCCCAGTGTATTGATTATATAACAAAAGGATCTGTCTTTATTGCACATTATAATTGTACCTTAGAATAGTGAGTGCTTATAAGCATTTGATTCTTACTTTTTATCTAGCAGCCACTGATTGATCTTGCCTTGATAAACTTTAATAAATCTAATTTCCGTTCTAAACAAGTGACCATTGCCACATCCAACAGCTACATATTCTAGAAATAAATTACACACTGAGTGAGACATGCTTCTTCATACAACACACAGTTCAGGGGTGGAATTCATGGTCACAAGAAAGCTATCCAGCTATAACTTGCTTATACCACTTTTAGCAAATATAAACCTGAAACATAATATCTGTACTTCGAAGTATCAATTGTTGTTTAGTAGTTTAGTAGTGTCCGATTCTTCGTGACCCCATGGACCAGAGCACGCCAGGCTCTCCTGTCTTCCACTGCCTCCCGGAGTTGGGTCAAATTCATGTTGGTAGCTTCAATGACACTGTCCAACCATCTCATCCTCTGTCATCCTCTTCTCCTCTTGCCTTCACACTTTCCCAACATCAGGGTCTTTTCCAGGGAGTCTTCTCTTCTCATCATTGTCATTTAGTCATTTAGTTGTGTCCGACTCTTCGTGACCCCATTGACCAGAGCACGACAAGCCCTCCTATCTTCCACTGCCTCCCAGAGTTGTGTCAAATTCATGTTGGTAGCTTCGATGACACTGTCCAACCATCTCATCCTCGGTTGTCCCCTTCTCCTCTTGCCTTCACACTTTCCCAACATCAAGGTCTTTTCCAAGGAGTCTTCTCTTCTCATAAGATGGCCAAAATATTGGAGTCAAAGCTATGGTTTTTCCTGTAGTGATGTATGGAAATGAGAGCTGGACCATAAAGAAAGCTGACCACCAAAGAATTAATGCTTTTGAATTGTGGTGTTGGAGGAGGCTCTTGAGAGTCCCCTGAACTGCAAGAAGAACAAACCTATGCATTTTGAAGGAAATCAACCCTGAGTGCTCACTGGAAGGACAGATCCTGAAGCTGAGGCTCCAATACTTTGGCCGTCTCATGAGAAGAGAAGACTCCTTGGAAAAGACCTTGATGTTAGGAAAGTGTGAAGGCAAGAGGAGAAGGGGACGACCGAGGATGAGATGGTCGGACAGTGTCATCGAAGCAACCAGAATGAATTTGACACAACTCTGTGAGGCAGTGGAAGATAGGAGAGCCTGGCGTGCTCTGGTCCATGGGGTCATGAAGAGCCGGCACAACTAAACGACTAAATGAATGAACAATTTTTTTTGGTGGATGAAAAAGAAAAGCCAACTGTTGCATTAAAAATATTGCACACCCGCATATAATAGTAGCAATAATAATGTGCCATCAAGTCAATTCAGACTTATGGCAACCTTTTTCAAGGTTTTCTAGGCAGAAAGTACTCAGAGGGTGTTTACCATTCTTCTGGGAGTGCACTGGGTTTGACCAGCCTGCCCAAGGCCACACAACACTGGCTATTCTCTCTGTAGGCACAGTGGGGAATCGAGCTCCCAACCAGATACCTAAATCACTTGAGCTATCCACCCAAGAGTGCAACAGCCTTTACCAAACTTCCCTCAGATTATAGAAATGACTAAAGAGCCTAAATATAAACTGATATTATGAAGAATTATATTGAAAATCTCCTAGCTAACAGGCTTCACTTATATTTCCTCTGACAAACGAAAAGGGAGAAGTTTGATGAATGTGTGACCATCTGACAATAACCAGGCTCAGCGGAACGTAATTGTCTTTTATTCTCTGTTTTGTATTTATATTAATTTGTCACTTTTATTTTGCCTCCGTATTTGTTTTGTGTATAATTTTTAATGCCTTGATTTTTTTTAAAAATGAACGATGGAATAAATCTGTTCCCAAGTTTGCCACCTGAAGAGCTACTTTCGTGAGTATAGAGGGATAGCCTAGAGGAGGGGAATGAGCCTGTAAAACAGATACAATTCAGACAGAGATAAAACTGTTGAACTTTCTTTCCCCTATTACCTTGTCAATGTGACATTATATTGTTGACTGATAAGGGTTTAAGTGATTATATTGACAGTATACAATAGAATCAGCACAGATGGTAGCAGGCATTTTGATTTCTCTGGTGAATAGAAACCTGAGCACATCCAGGCTGTAGAATTACATCTGGCACCTCGTTTTATGATTTTTATCTATTATTGCTGTTTTCAAGGAAGGATGCCGAATAATTAAGGTGCCGGGGAGGGAGCAAGAGTCGTATGTTAAATATGTGGTGGTAATCATTACTCTCTTTTACTGAATTCAGTATAAAACGGGTAGAAGTAATTAAGGTGTTGTCATCCTTTCACAAATTGTTCATTCTGACCTGAAGCATGTTTCCTTTGATCTAAGTTACTCTGACTTCTTTGCAATCACCACTGATTGGAGCTATTTACATTTCACAGTCTGAGATTGCACTTAAATAAAGCCTATGCATGGGACAATGCATTTACCTAGCCTCATCCAAGTTAAAACTTTATGTCCATCTAGGCAACCATTATCCCTTCTGGAAGTGCATTTCCAGAATCAAGTCAATTCAGACTTATGGCAACCTTTTTCAGAGTTTTCTGCGTAGAAAGTGCATCTCCAGAATCTTCAGTAGAGGTTTCTCCTTCTCCTTCTCCTTCTCCTTCTCCTTCTCCTTCTCCTTCTCCTTCTCCTTCTCCTTCTCCTTCTTCTTCTTCTTCTTCTTCTTCTTCTTCTTCTTCTTCTTCTTCTTCTTCTTCTTCTCCTCCCCCCCCTCCGCCAATCTGCTTCTGGGCAAATCCAAAATTCTGGTTTTGACTTAGAAAGCTATATATGACTTGGGTCCTGTTTCTCCTAAAGACAGTATTATCTTATCCGAACCATATGGAAATGGGCAGGTAGCTGCTGAAACTATTGGAGCATTGCCAAGACCATTGTATTTCTATCATTGATTTCAAATTTGCATCTATCTGTCTACTATCTGCATGCACATGCACACATGCACAGACAAAGATGAAGATATTTTTGGTTGCTTGTTTCTGCTTTGGAGAAAAGTGCACGTGGCCACCTTGGCTATATTCTTGTAGTAATGATTAACACAGCTATATATGGTCTCAGATTTGTAATAGTTATGGAAAAATTTTTTATGAATTCTGTACCTGTGAATTTCAATGTTGTCAGTTACGCCTTGTGCAACTGGTCACAGTGCAGCATCAATGCCAGAATTGACCGACATTCCCCTCCCCCACAACCTCTTTGAATCCAATGCAGTGGTAGAGATTTTTGTTTCCTGAGCTTTTAAAACAGCTGTTTTTTCTGATGTAATTCCTGCTTATTAACAGAGGATCCCACTCTTAGCCACCAGTTAGTACTAGGTTTCAGTGTAGTGTTTATTGTGTAAATGCCAGACCTGTAGAGACCACTATGTTTTCAATTCAGAGCTATGAGACCTATTGATCTTCAGTTTTATTGTATGATTGGCAGACAAACAAACAGATTAATCAACAGCCAAATGATTTGCATTTATATGAACATCTCATATTTCATATAACCCAAGCAGAATCCAATGTTTCAAACTCCTGGTTTGTTCAAACATTGTAGAAAAGTTGGTATGCTAAGTATGGGTACAGTCTTTGAACTTATAGGCAGCCTAAGTGGAGGGAGACTAGTGTGCCTATGGGAAATGTATTTGGAGTTGAATATGGGACCAACTATGTTTTCAACATAGGGACATGGTGGGACCGGGACATGCTGGCGCTGTGGGCTAAACTGCAGAAGCCTGTGCTGCAGGGTCAGAAGACCAGCAGTCGTAAGATCGAATCCATGTGACGGAGTGAGCTCCCGTCACTTTGTCCCAGCTCCTCGCCAACCTAGCAGTTCAAAAGCATGCAAATGTGAGTAGATAAATAGGTACCATCTCAGTGGGAAGGTAAAACAGCATTCCCTAGTCACACTGGTCACATGACAATAGAAACTGTATTTGGACAAGCGCTGGCTCTACGGCTTGAAAAACAGGATGAGCACCACCCCCTAGAGTCGGACACGACTGGACTAAAAATTTCAACGGGAACCTTTACCTTACCTTTATGGGACCAACTGCAAGTCTTTACAAGGGAAGGCATGCAGATAATCTCTCACTGTTCATTTATTCCCCCCTCCCACGAAGCTGTGGTTCATGCCCTATTGTGTCTATCATTGAATGAAGCCTGAAATTAAGTGATGTGACCAAACTGTTCATTTTAGTCTGGTGGAAATGTAACATTGCAGGAACAATTTGGGGAAAGGTTGAGCTAAAACATAGAGTCAATTATGAAAGAAATATTGCCCCAGCCTTCAAAATTATCAATAACAACAACGATATGCAATCCACAGAGTTTGTCACAATCTCAGGAAAGGCAACTCATCTGGAAATAGCCAAAAGGTTGAAAGCATCCAACCTAGTCACCATCAAAATTCAGGACCAAAGGGTATGTGTTTTTATGTCAGCCCCTGAAAAGAAGAGACTGAAGCAGACTTGTTTTTACAATGCAGACATCCTTTTATTCAGCACGTCAACAACAATCTCTTTCACATGTACTTACCACCCACGTGTTCATTTTTGTGTGTGCAATATGTTTTTGGAGTGTCATTGTTCTTGTTTGTTTGCCATTGTGTTCTGTCCTTACAGCACATGCTGTAAGGGAAATAGTCTACTGGCAAGTGGAAGTGAGTCACCAATTTGATTAGGAGCAGGGCTAGAGGTATTAGCAGTATAGCTACCCTTCATCCCTGCAAGCTTGTGAGAAGGAGGAGCAAGTGAGTAGGGACAGTAGCAGGGTCATTTTGCCGAGGCAATTTGATCGGGAGGCCCAGAGTTGTATGTAATCATCTATATGTCATTGTTATCTGCTGTCAAGCCACCTCCAACTTATGGCAACCCTATCAACGAGTGACTTCCATCTCTGTTCAGCTGCTGTAAATATAAGGTTGTGGCTTCCTTTATGGAGTCAATTACAGTAATCTCATGTATGGTCTTCCTCTTTTCCTGCAACCATCAACTTTTCTTAGCATTACTGTCCACGCCAGCAAGCCCTGACTTCTTATGATGTGCCCACAGCTGGACTGTCTCCATTTCATCATTTCTGCTTTCAGTCAAAGTTCAGGCTTGAAGCCATCTATACAGAATTTTAAAAGATAGATATAAGAAAACTAATGCAGAGACCAGCAACATCTGTGCTTTGTTTTGCTTTCTTGCCTAAGGATATAAGACACGACATTCGCAGCAAGCGCTATCTGGTTGTCCTGCTGGGACAGAAGATGGAGCAACTTGAGACCTGGCTGTTAAGATGTTGGCTAATTAGGAAGATCTCGTGTTTTTGGATACAGCAGATGAGACTTGTCATGGAACATGCACCAGGAAAATGGAAGATTACCAGTTTCATGAGACAAGCATTTGGAAGGTTGTGACACATAGAAACAGGACAATCAAGAGCCATGCTATGTCTTCAGAGCAGTACAAATTATATTAGGCAATCCCTGTGGCTTGGGATTCTGTTATTCTCCAAAGATTAGTTGTGAAGAATTCTGTGGATGGGAGGGCCCTTACCACTTCTTTGAGGAAGGGGAGACTTTTACGACTCCTTGCTGAAGAAGACAGTGCCAGCAGCATGTGGGCCTGAGAAGATGTCTCTGGAGGTGTGGTATCTTCCTGGTGTGAGGATCCAACATACAGATAGAAAGGTTGCTGGGACACATCATGGCCACCGACCATAAGCCCTTCCCTGTTATCTGTGCGACATTGTCAGAAATAGCCTTCAAAGTATTCCAACTGACTAGGAGGCTCTGTTTGGAAAGTGAGCGGCCTTGGGCGCAGGCCGTCATTTCATATCCCCTTCATGACTCTGTAGAAAGGAGAATGACACAACTGGTTGTGCAGGTAGTGTTGATGGGAAAGACGTAGCTTGTTGAACTATGGTCTGTGCTTCCAAGAAGAGAGGTTTCTGTATAAGTTGAGTTGCACCTCACAAGGGCTGAGGAAAATGTGTTTTCTAAGAGTCCCACTATATTGACCAGAAGGTGTTTAAACTGTATCCTGTGAGGGAAGAAGGACAAAGGGGCACCATGTACTGGATCAGTGCAAGCAGAATAAAGGAGAGAATGAGGAGCCTGCTGTTCAATACTGATAAAAAAGGGGGGGTAGAGGAATGTCTAATTAATTTAAATTGATTCAGGTCTCCAAGGCTTGATAAACTGCATCCAGGGGTACTACAACATTTTGCAGAGGTCATATGAGGACCTTTGTCTTTAACCTTAGAAAATTTTTAGAGAACAGTTTAGGTCCCTGAACAGTAGGTGCAAGGAAATGATGGCTGAAATCCTGTTCTTAGTGTATTAAGTTACATCTAAAGTAAGCCCAGTAAATCAAGAGAACTTACAGAGGAGTTGACTCACCCAATTCCCACTGATTCAATAAGCCTACTCTAGTTGTGACTTACTACGCAAAGCAAGAGGATTACAGCCATTGTTTTCCATCTTCAAAATGTAGAGGAATGGTGCAATTGTCATCTAGGCTCTTTCACATGGATACCAAGAAAGATCCTAGAGCAGAGCAGTAAACAGTTGATCTGTAAGTGCTTTTAAATGAAAACTCTGATAACTAAGAATCAGCGTACCTTTCTCATGGCAGACTAATTTTATTGCTCTGTCTTTTCATATAGTTACAAGCTCAATGGATGAAGTAAATTCTTGAATTAAATAAGGCCTTGGACTACATCCCTACCATAGCTAGTGAAATGTTGGGTAGATGATACTCTTGTTAGATGCAGATATGGCTGGTTGGAGGACCAGTTAACAGTTCATTTTCCCAGTTTGTGCCTGAGATGCACCCATTTTAGAGGCAGTGGCAGGCTCCTGGCAGGGAAGCTGGACCAACTGCCTCTGTGGAGAGCACCTGTGGCAGAGGTAGTGGAGGGAGCAGGGAGCAGAGGTGACGGAGGCTGTGGGAAGACAGTGGGTGGGCATCGCTTCTAGCTGACGAGAAAGAAACATCAAAGGGAAAAAAAGCTCAGTGTTTTGTTTTGCTTGAGGAAAGCAGGATCCCCAAACTGGGTCATGAAATGAACCACAAACCAGCCCAGTTCGTTGGGATTTTATTTTTATTTTATTTTTGCTTCATGATGCATTTCATGCCCATCTCTCTCATAACACAGGACAAAAGCAGAATTCGCGAAGGCTTTCACGGCCGGGATCTAATGGTTGTTGTGGGTTTTTCGGGCTTCTTGGCCGTGTTCTGAAAGTGGTTTTTCCTAATGTTTCGCCAGTCTCTGTGGCTGGCATCTTCAGAGGACAGCAAACTGTTTGCTGTCCTCTGAAGATGCCGGCCACAGAGACTGGCGAAACGTTAGGAAAAACCACTTTCAGAACACGGCCAAGAACCCCGAAAAACCCACAACAACCAAAACAAGAATTCTAACAGGTTGGAGCATTGGGAAAAAAAAAATGACTTTCAGCAGGAGGGAATGTAAAGTTCTGTGTTTAGGAACAGAAAATGAGATGCCCAGATATGACACATGGCTTGACAGAAATATGTATGAAAAAGATCTAGAGGTCTTAATAGACCACAAGCTAGATGTGACTCATATGTAAACAACTACAATGGAAAAAAAACTGATGGGATTCTGGTTTTGATCTCTATATTGTACAGAACAATAATAACATTCTATTCTGCTTTGGCTGGGCCTCACCGGGAATGTCGTGTGTCGTGCTGTGTGCAGTTGGTTAAGAAAGACATTGAACATGTCCAAAGAAAGGTGATTGAGACAGGAAAGGATCTGGAAACTAAGTCCCTGGATGAATGATTGAGGGAGTCCAGAAGTTTGGAGACAAGTCAAGTTAGAGGTGATGTGATACCTATCATCAGCTACTTTCCATATCACATGAAAGATGGAGTAAGCTTGTCTTCTGCTGCCTCAGGTGACAGGACCCAAACCAATGGATTCTAATTCAAGGAGAGGAGATTGTGATTAAATATTAGTAAGAGCTATTTGACAATGAAATCCACTAACCAAACAGGTGACAGATTCCTCTTCATTACAGACTTTTTAACAGAGGTTGGATGACAGTCTGTCAGGGATGCTTCTTGCATTGACAGAGGCTTGGACTCAGTGAGATCCTTCCCAGCTCTACAATTTTGATTTTAAGGTTCTACCTGTATCCTGTGTTTTGGTCATCTTACCCTCCTCCTCCTCCTCTTAATGTTTATGCAGTTGTACTTAATGAAGCCGTCATTATGACTCATTCCCCATTCTCTCATTGCCAATAACTAATTAATGTGTTTTAGAGAGACTGCTTTTTCCTGGACCCCTGTTTATCATGATTGTCAAATTCCATAAGGAAATTCTGAATGGAAATGCCAGCATTTTCCCCCCTCCTAATTTTGGAATAATAATGTCAAGGAATGTCAAAGCTTAGGAGCCACATTGTTACTTTTAATGAGATGAGATGACACATGATTAATCAATGAGTCACAGATTTTTGGGCGCATGCCATTAAAAGGAGGGGAACGGCTATTTTAGTTTTATTTTAAGGAACTCAAAAGTTTGGGCATGAAAATCAGAATGTGTCAACTCAATTGGCACAGCAATAATTATATATCCAAAAATGCATGTGGTTTAAAGAAAGGGAATTAAATAAACACATATATGGATGATATCTGGGCACCTTCCACTGTTATCTCTGAGGGATACTTGCTTTTTTGGAAACTGGTAGAATATAGTGATGGGGGGGCGGGCGAAGCAACAGCCACTGTTTTTCAGCTTTCCTGTCAACATTTCTGTTGAATGTCTCAGAAGAATTGTGTGTAGCATAAAGGCTCTGTAGAAAAATATTTTTTAGAAACCTTTTCTGATATCATGTTGAAAACTCCACAGGTGCCTCCTTAGGCTGAGCCGAGACGGGAGGTGAGCTGGCATTTGCAGAGCCCTGGAATTTCTCTACACTGGAAGCAGCTGTGATGGGAATTCAGAGTTTTTTCCTCACAATCCAAGACTGTGGACTGGTTTTATGTATCAATGAATATCAATTCCATGTTCTAATGACATTCTATTTTTCCCCCTAATGAATGTTTTTGAAATTCATTTGCTCTTTTAGAAGGTGCCCCTATCTGACTCTTAGGGATCTCCTCATTACCCCCTCCACACACTCACAGACACACACACTTTGTACACTACCCTATTCAGCAGGCTCCCACAATCCCATGAATAGTGTTTTTATTGGCAGAGTGTGGAAATTGTTGGATTAAATCCTCCAGCTATGCAGTGGAGAGAAAAAAATCCAGATAGGATCTACGGAGCAGATTATTATAATTACCAGTTTCCCCCAAATACACCACTCCTTATTGTTAGTTGGTTTTTAGTTAGATTTACCTCAGCTGGCAATAGTCTCAATAGATTCAGTCAGAGACTCTGGGGCTGAGAATTTTTTTTTTTTTTTAAATCTCTTTTACTCACACAATCGTCATATATATATACTTGTACGATTTATGCCAGCATTTGGTTGGGCCTCAGTACATCTTTATATATAAACACTGACACTGCTAACAGACTCTAACACTGAACCCTGACTGAGTAAAAAAGGCAGGAAAAGAAATCTGAAATAGAAAGGTAACAACTGGCTGCTACTAAGTGATTGACATTCATCAAAATTCCCTCCCATAAAAATATCCTAAAGGCATAATATAGAAATTGCTATAATTCAAATACTTTTAGGGGGCAATTAAGGAACTGCTGTGAATATATTAAGAATTATTTTGGCTTGCTTTCACTACCCATGGAAAAGATGGTATGGACAGTGCAAATGCAGAATATACCACATTTGAGAGTCATACACACTTTATTCTGTTTTTAAGAGCCCTCCATACTTGAAACGCAAATTGAACAAAATAACTGTAACAAAAACCATGTGGGCCATACTTTGACTGGTGAAGTTACCATTGATTTTCTTTAAAAGAGCACATGCTCATGCACTGTGAAAATGCTGGAGTTTTTAAAACTTTGCATATTGCCTCTAGTAGGTGTTGCTGGAAGTGAATTTTCTGGGTTAGGGTGACTGTCAGTCTACCCAGTACTAATAGTTTTCTCCTGCCTCTGAATTCAAAGAGACCTCTGATTCTCCACTCAGTGTTTTTCTCTCTCTAAAGTCTGCTGAAGTCTGTTGCTGATTGCAGTCATGTTTGTCAGTTTACTGATCTGTAAGTAATGAAACCTTTTGGTTGTTGTGGGTTTTTCTGTGTGGCCGGCATCTTCAGAGGACAGCACTCTGTGAAGACGCTGGCCAGAGAGACTGGCGAAACGTTAGGAAGAACAACCTTCAGAACACAGCCAAAGAGCCCGAAAAACCCACAACAACCATTAGATCCCGTCCGTGAAAGCCTTCGCGAATACAATGAAACCTTTTATTCTTTATCATACTGGTGTCTCAGAGTGTGTTGAGATTGTAAGTGCCGATAAATGAGAGAAGAGGTTGACTACTCAAGGGAACTTGTAGCTTTTCTGCTCTGTGAATCCTTGCATTTCTGCTGCACAGCTCGAGGAACTGAATCAAAACTTCCAAAAACTGCAATGGAAAAACACGTCTATAGAAAGTGATGTTGGCCATTCTGGGTTATGCATTCTGGATTTGTCCCTGTGCTCTGTGCCAGCTTTTGAAAAATGAGTCTCTGTGAAGTCCTTTCATATACAGTGGTGCCTCACTAGACGATGATAATCCATTCCACTGAAATTGCTGTTTAGCGAAATCATTGTCTAGCGAAAAGTATTTCCCCATTGGAATGCATTGAAACCTGTTTAATGTGTTCCACTGGGGAAGAATCATCGTTGTCTAGCGAAGACCGGCCATAGGAAAGCTGCTTTGGGAACCGCCGATCAGCTGTTTAAATAGCTGTCTTGCGAAGCTTAGATCCCGAAAACACCTGTTTTGCGAGTGCGGAGGGAACTGTCAAAATCGTTGTCTAGCGAAAATTGGTTTGCGAAGCAGGGACCAAACATTGTCCAGTGAAATTCCCCCATAGGAATCACTGTTTTGCGAATCACTATAGCGATCGCAAAAAGTCAATGTCTAGCGAAAAAACTGTCATGCAGGGTAACTGTCTAGCGAGGCACCACTGTAGTGTAAACCATCTAAAGAAGCCCTCTGTTCAGCTTTTACAGTTCAAAGCCATAGGCAAGACTACCTCATAAAGTAACCTTACCCTTGTTTTGTAGTCTGTGAAAAAGCAATGTGAAAAGAACAGTTTTCTCATTATAGAAATGGTTTTTAAAAAGTGAATACAGGCTATTGTCTGTATTCTAGGCCCATTTAGGACCCAGTTGAAAGTTCCTGGATACAACAACCTTACGGGAAAGCAAAAATATTAGTTGATACAACAACAACAACAACAGCTTTAGAAATAGAAAGAAATGCTTCTGAGGTCTTTGAAAATGTTGCCAAACAACCAGAAAGATTGCAAAAATGTAGGGACTGTTTGTATGGGTGGCTATGTGCATTTGTGTGTCAGTTTCAAGAAAACATGGTGTTTGTAGTAGAATTCTGTGAAGACAGAACTAGCTGTCCATCTCACTCATGCTCTGAAAAAAAATGTTCTCACCAAATTAAAAACTCCCCAGAAGGAAGGAGAACCTTTAATATAAAGCAAAATTTTCCTGAAATTCCCATTCAAAGCAATATATTTGGGAATACATTTGAAGCTATACCTCCAAAAAACACAAAGTAATTTAGAGCACAAATCAATCCCCTTCTCTTCCTCGCTCAAAATATAAGCACGTGGTACCTTTATTTCTGCCTCAGGTAAACATTAGAAGCGAGTTCCATTCTTTGGTTTTCTAAAGAGAAAAAAAACATCTGTTTACCTTTGAACCAAGCTAATCCAATACAGGTTGGCTTCCTCCTTCCAAATGCACTTTGAGTATTTTTGTTGCTGTTGTTATGTGCTGTCAAGTGGTCTCCAACTTATGGTGACCCTAGGAATAAGCAATCTCCAAAATGTCCTGTCCTCAACAGACCTGCTCAAATCCTGTAAACTCAAGGCTGTGGGAGTCAATCCATCTTGCATTTAGTCTTCCTTTTTTCCTGCTGCCTTCAGCCTTTCCCAGTGTTATTGTCTTTTCCAGAGAATCCTTTATTTTCATTACGTGCCCAAAGTAGGACAGCCCAGTTTCAACATTCTTGCCTCCAGAGATAGTTCAGGCTTGATTTGATCTAGGATCCACTTATTTGACTTTCTGGTAGTCCAGGATATCCACAAAACTCTCCTTCACAACCACATTTTAAGCGGATCAATTTTTTTCTGGTCAGCTGTTTTTACTGTCCAGCTTTCAAACCCATACATGGTTGATCAGAAATACAAGACCGTGATTATGATTGCAGGGGCATGACTTCTCTAAATGGGAGATGAAGAACATCACATAGTATAGGTTTTTGCCTTATGTTGCTGCCTTATAATCAGTTGTTGGTATTTCAATACCAAGGACATGGATAAGAGTAGGATGTTTTTATCAACTACTGCTCAGCATCTCCTTCAAAACTAAATATAATTATTTCATTACTTTTGAGAGGCAGACACTGCATGCCTTGGATCTATAAATGCTTTTATAAGTCCCCCCCCCCCAGAAAAATTCAAATGCCAGTCCAGTTTGTTTCTGAATGAGGAATAGGGAGACACCATCTTGGCAAAATACCTTGGGCTGGCCATATTCACTACTCTTTTCAGCAGCAGCCAGATCATAAAACAGGAAGTCAGACTCTGTGAAAACTGCATATCCAAGCCCCCTTGCACAACCTTGGATTTAGGTAATATTAACAAAAAAGAAGTTTTTTAGATTTCTGCTCAGCCTATAATTAAAGAAGTGGTTTAACTGCTTGTTTGTCTCATTTTGCAAGTAGCAGAGGCAGGTTTAAAGGTTTTTTTAAAGCTGCAAAAGCTGTAATTACACTTCATCATGGATTGTATATTAGATAATATTCTGTTTTTCATACATATGACTGACTGTAATGGTTAACTTTTTCTAAGAGAATAATAAAGGAAGGTCAGAAACAATGCACAGTCCCACAATCTTTCCAAACTCTTCATTTAGCTGTCTATGTAAATATGCCATGTTGCTATAGCAACTGCCACATCAAGATTTTTTTAAATGGTACCTCAGAGAGACAGAATACTTCCTTTGCCCAAAAAGTACAACGATGGAATGCCATTTTCTCTATAATATTAGAATATGATGGCCATTTGAAAACATATCATAGCTTAGAATTTAACACTGAGGTCTAGAGAAGCATTTCATCAAACTTAGAAAGTTACTTTCAAAAAGTAATTTGTTACAATTAGAATTTTAAAATCCCAAGGTAGTTAGCTACCATTGAAGTTACCATTTTTAAAAAAATAATGTTTTCTTACTTATTATTCAACAGCAAATTGATCATTTTAGCTACTTTTAAAAACTGAATGCTATGAGCCCTGGAGTTCAAAACAGGGATATGAACTGAAGCCATACACAACTGGGAGCATGTCCAGATGGGCATATAGTTTGCTATTTGGATCCCTTTTGGTTCGAATCAAATTATAGTGTCTGCATGTCTTTTGAGTAAAGCTATCCATCCTGTCTGTTTTTAGAGCTGCCCCACTCCTTTATAGCAAAGAACGGGATAATTAGGAACACTCTGAATTGTGCCAAAAATTGTAGCCAGAAAGGAGTGGAACAGCTCTATAAAGGAGGAGGATGGATCATTCCAAGACAAAATACATATTGACCTCGTAATCTGATTCAAACCATACAGGACCAAAAGTGATCCAAATACGCCCACCTGGACATGCCAAATGTCTGGTGGCGTTTAGAACACTCCTTATTATCCTGTTCTGTAGCCCATGTGGACTGTTAGTTCATACCAAAATAGAGCCGTCATCATGTTATCTTAGGTGACAGCCCTGTGGCGTATTTGGTGGTTTGTGGTGTTGAAAGGGATGATGGAGAAGCCTCCACCTCCATGTTCATCCCCTCTATCATTTTAAATTGTTGAAATATATTTTCCTATTGATGTAGCGCTATTCTAGATAAACAAGATATAAGTCACTGTGCTGAGTAGATGCATAGCTGTTTCACTATGTCATTTACTTCATTTAACTTTTTAAACAAAGAAAGGTCACTTGTCAATGATGAGCCCAGGGAAAGGTGGGGAAGGAGGCAGGAAGGGGATGTCATTAATTGAAAGGAGCACAAGTTGGAGTGATCCAAAGACCTCCCTGGACCCTTTTCACAGGAGGAAAAACATACATTAGTGCAAATGGAAGATTTGCTCAAGTGAGAGTTAAAACAGATTGCACTCAATATAAGAACTTTTTAAGCATCAACCAGACCTCTCCACCTTCCCCCATCCGGATATGCCCTGCATCTGTAAAAGTATCTAAAAGTTGCAATTACATCCCATGCGTCTTAGTTATGTCTTGGTTATTGCATAAAGGAATTAGATAGCTGTTGTATTATATCCATTTATATACAGTAGTATGATGTCCTGATTATGGCAATCAGACATACCATATGAAGCATCTCTATTTTTCTCTATCCTTGTAAATAATTATTTTTTAAAAAAAATACTTAGCTTTTTAAATAGATATTCATGGAAGGATGATGTTAGAATACAGTTCAGTGATGGATCGCATAGCATTTTATCCTGGATGCAATCTCTAGTACCTCCATGTCTCATGGAAATAATCAGGCAGAGCCAGCAGCCAGCCCTACTTCTGACAAAGCGTGGCGGCCGCCTTAGTGAGCAGATCTGGGATTTCATCAAAAGGCAGCAAGTAGTTCCTTATGTAATGTAACTGTGCTGAAGAATAGTGCTTGTGGAATTTTCTCTGTCGTGTGTCAAAGTAACTTGGGTGTCCCAGGCACCTTGACATGGATGGGCAGGTATATGGGATCACTTGCAGTTCAAGGAGTGAAATACCTTGAACTTGCCCAAGGATCAAGGTGCAGGTGATGGGTTAAGATGGATCGGAGACCCTCTCTTCGGGCTTCAGTTTCAATTCTTCTCATTTCAGCAAACTGGTCGCAAAAGTTTTCCTTTTCCCAGTGTATCCTTTTGTCCTTCTCCTTGTATTCCCTTCCCAATCCATCACAGTGCCTTCTGCAGGGCTAAAAGCAAGGCAGGGCATGAGACAGTAGGATGCCATCCATTTCCCTGATCAGGCTGCCTGCTGAGACCAAGTGATTTCAAAACACAGTTAACATTTAAGAGCAAGTGAAAACACAGTGGGAGGATGCCATTAACAATCAGAAGGAAGCAGGTCTGGACCACTTCGCCAGATGACTGCCATTGAAGTAGCAGAACTCTCCTAGCAGCTCAGATCTTCTTCTATTGTTTCCCGCACGACAGGAAGGATGGCAAAGCATCAAAAAAAAATTGGTCCTTGCAGGCCACGGCCCTTATTGATTTACCTTTCCACAGGTGTGAGAAAACACCAGGCACTGTGCGTGCCCCATGTTCTGCCAAATCACTAACCTGTGACACTGGAACTGGGTTTCCTCTGAGCTTTCAAGCATTCCTTCCAAGGCGTGGTAAATTACAGCCATTAACACTTGCAACGTTAAGGCAGAAGGTGAAGAAGACGCAACTGCTCAGCTATGAAGCAGACTGGCGGGTCCGAGAAAAAGTCACTGACAAAAGTAATAGGCCAATTTTTACTTAAAGCTGTTGGGAAACAAAAATACTGCTCTGAGGGTCAAAGTAGATATGACACTATGCATGTCAGTGGAAACCACATTAGAGGGTAATTCTGAAAAGAAAGAAAAAATGCAATCTTGATAGAGGGAGGGAATTCATCAGTATTATTACACACGAGGAGACTTAAACTTTATTCCATCCTCCTCAATATTACTGAAAATATTCTCCCAGAATATCATCATTGGGGATGGGGGGGGGTACAAATTAAAAATTCTTACAGTTCAGCCTTACGCATGTTTATTTAGCAGTGTGGTCGACAAAGGTAGCTAGAATTTACTCAAAATCAACTGTGCACAAGGACATTTTGAAGGGGCCAAATATTGCTTTATCACAACATAAAACCACAGAGTTGCTTGGTTCAAAGACTGTCTAGTCCAGTGGTTCCCAACCTTGGGTCCCCAGATGTTCTTGGACTAAAACTCCCAGAAGTCTTCACTGCTGGTTCTGCTGACCAGGATTTCTGGGAGTTGTAGTTCAAGAACATCTGGGGGCTCAATGTTGGGAACCATTGGTCTAGTCCAATTCCCTTCTTATACATTTCCTATACATGCCATTTTTTTTTCAATCTGACCTCATCACATAGCTCCGTAGGCAGCCACCAGTTTAAGATGCTTTTGCCTTTTTTCCCCCTTGTTTCATCTGACACGGGGTATTCACTTTTAAGAATGTTCCATCCATCATGAAATCCCTTCTCTTTGAGTGTGCCAAAGACATTACAAGCAGGAAGTTGTTTGTGGATGCTGGGCTTTCCATCCACACATGAACCACTGGCTAGGTGAGGGCAGATATGTCAAATTGTATTGTGAATCCATATGTGCACTTTGCATGACAAGCTTTGTTACATCCCAACACTTGATTACAATTATTGTAAATTTTCTCTTCTATTCCCATAAATTCAAATGGCATTGCTGTTTGAAGAGCGAATATGGAAATCATCCACAGCAATGAAGACGGGAGTAAATAAATTATATAACATAATATAATATAATCTTAGATCTGCAGGGACCCTTTGGATCATTGAGTCCAGCTCTTGTCCAGAAGAACCAGTGAGGAATCAAACGCCCAGCCTCTGGCTTTACAGCCAGATACCTAAACCACTGAGTAATCCAACAATTTGGTTTAGTTACGATTTTAATGGCCAGTGCTAGAAGAAATTAGAAAGATGGTACATCAAAATGGGAGATAGAAAAAGGGGTGAATATTCAATTTGGTGTGAGAGGTGGCTCAGAATACTTACAGTCTGAGTCAGGACCAAACCTTTAGACACCCTCAACAGAAGTCTTGAGTGATCCACTCAGAATTCAAATGTGAAAATCCTGCATTTTCATTTTCTTTGAACTTTCCACCATCTCAGCTCCGGGCAGATAAGACGGTCCTATGTTACCACGAGAAACCACGATGGTCTGGCAGAGTGATATTTCAGGTCCTGATGGCAAAATAACTCATGCAGACACTTTCAGCTTCCTCCAGCACGACACGTGTATTTACAGCATATACATATATACAAAGCGGCAGCACAACAGCATGGAATCATCAGAGGGAAGGGTCGTACATCTTCTCTGTACAGTTCATATATATACTGTATATATATACATACACTTAAGCATCTGCCCTTGCCCAATCAGAGCAGGTATTGCATCATCCAAGCACCACCTCTCCAGAGTCACTGTGACTCAGCATTTTACACACCTGGGTATCATGGCAGCTCATTAATGCTTCTGTTCTGTTCAGGCCTGTAAATTTTTAATACTGTACTCTGACATCCTATGTATCTATGCAAGTGCTCACTGCCGTTTTCGTCAAGAGGCATGGTGTGCCCACAATTATCTGAATGTTCGCATGAAATGCATAAGAAGCCCTTGGTGGGATTTTAAAATTCTAAGCTGGATATCTCCAAAAGGCCGAATCACTAGGGGTAGGATTTTTTTTTAATTCTTCAACTACAAATCGCGTAATTCTCTGTTCTAGATGTTTTGCTTCATACATACACTTTACAGATACTGTACCTAAATGCAGCTCATCTGAGAGAAAGGCTTAAACTGGAAGGCTTTGATCTTAGGCCTAGGTCTGCACATACTTCCTGATCCTGACCTGTGAGTTTAATTTCTAAACAGGAAGCTAGGTGGAGCTAGGTCTAGCTCAGCTTCAAAGCTTTCCAGCTTAGGCCTTTTCTCCCTGGTGAGCCATATTTAGGAGTCTGTAGTGTATATGTAGGGGACGTGGTGGCACTGCAAGTTAAACCACAGAAGCCTCTGTGCTGCAAGGTCAGAAGACCAGCAGTCGTAAGATTGAATCCACACAATGGAGTGAGCTACTGCCGCTTGTCCCAGTTCCTGCCAACCTAGCCGTTCGAAAGCATGAAAATGCAAGTAGATGAATAGGTACCACCATGGTGGGAAGGTAACAACATTTCGTATCTAGTCGTGCTGGCCACGTGACCATGGAAACTATCTACGGACAAATGCTGGCTCTATGTCTTGGAAAAGGGGATGAGCACCGTGCCCTAGAGTCGGACATGACTGGACTAAATGTCAAGGGGAACCTTTACCAAGAGTATATGTAAGTCAGACAGAATTTTGAGAATGAGAAGTCATAGGATATGCAGTCCAATTAAAAACTCCTATCCCAATACACCACACAGAGGGCAAGTGGGAAGTCTGAGAAAGCGATACAGATGCAACAAAGGAGTTGAACACAAGCTGTTGACAATTTTTACAGTAGTCATTTCTTGTTCCTTTTCAAAGAAATTGTTGGAGTCAAGAATAACAAGGAAAGAGTACAGTGCCAATTCCATCTGAAAACATCAACTGTCTATAAACATGGTTTTTGCTGTCCATAAATATGTGTTTGTTAAAGAGTAAAAAGAGAGCCCGGACTGAGTCAGTGCACACTTAAAGTCCTAGAATTTTCCTTAGAAAATTTAAGGGGAAATTTGCAAAACATGTACCTTTCTGTCCTATCCTTTTCTTTTGATTAACTATAAAGTCATTAAAATGTCTTGCTTGCTTAAGGTTAATATTACACTTAGAGCAGCATTGAAAATTGATACAATTTGTCACTTACAAAGTTTGTGAAGAATGGCCAGTAGCTCAAGAAAGAGCAGCACATTTGATTCACACCTCTGGAATTCTGTACTTGAAGGTTGTGAACATCTGGCTCCTCTCAAGAAGACTTAGCCTTGCTGGCTCTCACTTCAACAGCTGGTATATAAGCTTCATAAATTGCCCCAAACATTTTCAGGACACTGTGGCAATAATAAAAAGAGCAGAGCTTGTAAAAGTTACCTTTTTTTTGTCCTGCAACTCTCAGAATTCCCCAGTAGCCAAGCTAGCAGGAAAATCCTGGCAGTCCAAAGGGTAACTTTTCCAAGCTCTGAGTAAAAGCAGTAGCAAGTAGTTACCAATACACGGTGTGGGAATTTCATCTCTCCCTCCCCACATACATCCAGACACCTCCACGAACTCTTGGAGTCTCATAGCATGTCTGTCATTTCCATTATATTTAACTATAGTATACAAATCTGTGACAAAGCCAAGTTGGCTATTCACCTCAGTGAAGTAGCCCCCTGAGGCAACGGGAGTGGCAGATTCACCGTTCTCCACCATCACCTCACAGACTTATTGTCCCTCTAGAGCAGTGGTCCCCAACCTTGGGCCTCCAGATGTTCTTGAACTACAACAGCCAGAAGCCTTCGCCACCACCTCTGCTGGCCAGGATTTCTGGGAGTTGAAGTCCAAGAACATCTGGAGGCCCAAGGTTGAGGACCACTGCTCCAGAGGACTAATACAGCTTCATGCTGCAATCTAGGGATGGGCATGAACTGCCAGTTCACAGCACTTCCCAGCCCCACCTCCTCTGGCAGGCACCCACTCAGAGGCAGAACTTGGAGGAGGCAGGGCAATGAGCCATGGTGGTTCATGGCCACCTCTGTGAAAACCCTCGGTATCTAACTCTAGGAGTCTTCACAGCCAGGGCCTATTGGAGGAGTGAGAAGCTTCGCTGCCATGTCTGTGGCAGATGCCATTTTTCTCATCACATTTTTTCACAGTGCCCAGCTGCAGGGACTTTGCCTGTGCCCACCTCTGCCCTAAATCAGTCCCTTAACGCATGGAAAACTGTGCTACAACATGAATACCACTCCGCCCACCCCTGTAGTGTTACATGATGCACTACAAAACCATGACAATGAATTAAATGTTAACTATATAGTCAAATATCCCAGTGGAATTGCTTTGTCTAGCTTGTTTCTTATTGGGGGAAGTGACCAATATTCTAATTGCTCAAATGTTCATTTAAAATGAATTTCAAACATTCCTGGCAGCTGTGTTTACAGCTTCATGTGTCACAATGGTTAGACCACAGTTGCTTAGGCACTGAGGTTACACAACAAGCCAGCAAATCACTTTAAGAAATACAAACA
This sequence comes from Pogona vitticeps, assembly GCF_051106095.1. Classification (NCBI taxonomy): domain Eukaryota; kingdom Metazoa; phylum Chordata; class Lepidosauria; order Squamata; family Agamidae; genus Pogona; species Pogona vitticeps. Next base: position 176,450,522 of record NC_135787.1, read on the forward strand.
ACATGACTGCCAGTCAGCCCATCCTCGATGTGCCAAAAACAAAGGTCATCATCATTTTTATACAGCATTGTGCAGCCTGAGCGTAGCTAGGCAGATCTGCTCAGATTTCTGAGCAGAAGGGCAAACTTCTCTTCAGATGTGAGTAGGATCCGAGTCCTGTCAGTATGGCAAAACTGGACATGGAGGCCTCAGATTCAGAGCTGGAGTCTTCCACCCAAGTGGCATCTGGGCTAGTTTTCTTCACTGCCTCAGTTTCTGAATCTGAGTCCAGACCACTGGCAGAATCATGGGATAAAACATAAGTGATATCAAGGATTTAGGGGGAACCACAAACCCTGAAGAAGTACAAAAGAGATAGAAAAGAGCTAAGGGGATGAGGGAATCACTAAACAACCTGATAAGATCTGAAAATATGTGGTAGCCACAGCTAATTGTCAGCAGAGCCAGAAAATTGGAAAACAGGTGAGAGGAGGAAGGATGCAGGCTGCTGCACATTGCACAGGAACAGTCCACCCATCCCCCCCAAAAGTGACATTTCTCATCTCAGGTGACTACTAACAAGAGCAGTGGTTCCCAATCTTGGTTTCCCAGATGTTTCTGACTCCAACTCCCAGAAATCCTGGACAGCACAGCTAGTGGTGAAGGCTTCTGGGAAGCCAAGGTTGGCAACCACTGAACCAGAATGACCTATTGTAATTAATGGGGTTTGCTTCTCATAAGTAGCATAAGATTTCACACTGAATTTAGCTTTCTACCCCCCCCCCCCCCGCCATGTTATGTCCTATATTTTAACTTTAAATGCCTCCACAGTGAAAATGTGGTTTCTTACGCTCCTATCAAAGAGAGGTTATTTGCCCCACTGTGAGGGAGAAACGGCACCCATTTATCAATTCAGTGCCCTAGTGGGTAGCATATGTGCATGGATTGCAGTGTAGAGGTGACTAGGGAAAAACCGTTGACAGGTATGTTAGAAATCCAGGCTCAAACAAAGAACCACAATAATTTATCTATAACTCTATGGACAAAGCTTCTACAGTTTTGACAAGCAAAGAGCTGAAGAAAAATATCCCAACATTTCCCCTCAGTTTTTTTTCAGATAGAGTCCTAAAATATAGCCAATTGCTCATCTTCACATGCCATTGTGTGCTGTTAGACAGCAACATGAGGAGAAGATGATGAATTTTACTGTTCGATCAATCAGCAAGAGATTAAGTTGGCCTATCTTCCCTTCAGTCACAGGGTTGCTCCAGGCTGATAGTGACAGCTATTAGGTAGTTTATTGATGGGTAGCTTTGTAGTGCTCTTGGAGAATCATGCAACTGAGGGAAAGGAGAATGAAACTTAGTCTACAGAAGAAGAAAAAGTCTTTCCTCAGTCACAGCCAGCCAGACAGACAAGCAGGATAATATGCTGATCCACATTGGGTGATCTAACTGCTCTGGAAGGAAGCAATTACAGGTCCCTTCTTTATCATCAGGTATACCACCCCAACAGCCAGACATTCACTGAAGCTTTCACAACATTAGCAGTAGGGAATCAAATATTTAGAAGCTTCTAATATGACCCCAAATTGGATATTCAGCAAATACATACCCTAGCTTTTTCACTTATTTAATTTTCAATAAAAAGAAAACAGACTACTGTCCTGGTATATAAAAATAATCCTGGTGATTTTATGGGACCAATTTACAGCCTGCTTGGAAGCCATGATGGGGAGAAAGATAGCTGAGCTTGCTTTATGCATTTAGCTGCTGCCTCATCTTATTGTGAATGTTATGGTTTTATTGTAGAATTTGGAAAGTTACTTTTCATAAGTAATCAGTTCTTTTCCTGGTTACAATATTGGGGGAAAGGTAATTTGCTATAACTACTTACAATGCTAGAAACGTTGTCATTTGCATTGTACACTACTTCTTCATTATTTTTAGTGACTTTTCCTTGGTCTTTATTAGAAAATGGCATAAGCATTGCAGAGCTTGAAAGGGTGGGTGAAGAAACAGAGAAGTTCACCCTGCCAAAAGTGCTCCAACATCTGGTGGAGATGATTTGGGCGTTTTCTATTTCTTTTGCTGCTGCAGCAATCTAATAAAATCATTGCACTTGGATCTGACATTCAGTATACACTTATTGACAACTAGTGTGCTTTCATGGATACAGTGGAAGATTAAGACTCAGGAGACTTGGGTTCAAATCCTTGCTTCGTAATCGAAATTCACTGGAGGGTGGCAACGATAAAAGATCTCTTATATATCTCACATACTATAAGTTGGATGCAATTTGATGGCACATAACAACATAAATACTCTTCCTACGATTTTGCAGGTTCAGAGCCAGAGTCCTCAGGAATCTAGCACATATACATGTGAGAAGTCAAAGATAAATTTCTAATCCTTATGACTTCCAGAATAAATCTGGGTACACAAGCACCCAGCATTCCAATGTGCTCATCTGTGATGATGACCCTCAAAGGGAAATGAAACAGGTCTGAAAGTTCTGTTGAGCCAACCTTTTGGAAGGATCTTGTACTAATCCCCTGAAACAACCGAGAAGAACCAAGTGTCGTTTTCTGCATCCCAGTGCAACAGAGAGAGAAGGTTAGGAACTGTGAAACAGCTCAATGGTTTAGGAGGTTGGGAGTTAGATTCCCCACTGGGGAAATGGGCTGGACGCAATGATCCATAGGGTCCCTTCCAGCTCCACAATTTGATGATGACGGCGACGATAATAATTAATAATTAATAATTAATAATTAATAATTAATAATTTATTATTATTATTATTATTATTATTATTATTATTATTATTATTATTATTATTATTATTATTACTACTACTACTACTACTACTACTAATACTAATACTAATACTAATAATACTAATACTAATACTAATACTAATACTAATACTAATAATAATAATAATAATAATAATAATAATAATAATAATAATAATAATAATAATAATAATAATAATAATAATAATAATAATAATAATAATAATAATAATTGTTCTTTAGGGATCTAATTTTCTTTTCTCTTGCTCCCCTCTTCTGTGACATGATCCAGTGGGATACAAAAAAGTTTCCATTTTAAGTTCAGTGTCTATGGGAAAGTTTTAATCACCTTTTTGAAAAGGGAAAAATAAAACAACTTGGGTTGTTCTGTGACCATGTGAGGAGAATAAGGTTTTTTGGGTCCTGATCCAGAAATTGCCACATGTAGCAGTGGCTGGGGATTCTGGGAACTGTAGTCAAAAAAGGAGCATGTCTATGCTCTGAGCCTGACAAATGGCCCACGGTAAGTACTGTATGATAAAATCCAACTAAACAGATAAGCTACTGCAAAAGAAGGCAGAGCCAGACAAAAAGGAGACACACAACGTGCATTCATCCAGCAAGAGCTAATGAAGTCCCAACATGGCCGCAGCTGTGCAGCCTTTCTTTGGGAGAACATGGCCACCAACTATGTCATGCTTGTCTGAGATCCATTTTTTTTCTTCTTTGGCAGCATGCGAGGAAAGGCATTGTATGGCAATCCATTGAAACTTTTATTCTTAATGCTGTATTACAATACTATACATTTTTATATACTGTACATACTTTGCATAGGAAAGGGTGAATCCCAAACCACCTTTAAGGGGAATAGTTCATGCCCTGGTCTCTGGAAAAAGTTGGTGTGGATGGTACAAAACATGTGTTTGACACTGTGCCAGAATTTGCCCAGAAGTCACTGGTTCCTGTATGTACTCATTTAGCACACAGACCAGTTCCCCAATTCAGCATCCTTTAGAGTTTTTCCCAACCTTGTGTTCCCAGATGTTCCTGTACTGCAACTCCCAAAAATCCTGGCCAACACAGCTAGTGGCTTCTGGGAATTTTAGTCCAAGCACATCTGGAGATCCAAAATTGGGAGCCACTGTTGTAAAGATTGTGTGTACAATTTAACCCTGTAATTTCATTTAAACCGTACATAAGCAGCACACAAGGTCTGACACAATGGTTCAGAATCACAAAAACATAGCTATGAATCTTGGAGGGAGATCCATCTACTGTAGTTTGGGTGTTTTTTTTCAGTCTGTCAGGACCAATATTAATATGTAAACTTCTCCATGCCCTTCTCTTCATGGTGCCAAAGAAGAAAAAGAAGAAAAAGCTAAACAGAGGCAGCACAAGATGGAAACCAAGTCTATTTAGAGTTGGCCATTTTCTGAATGGTGGGCTCCAAACCACCCTTGGAGCCAAGGAAGTATGGAGGGCCCTTCTCACCATATTATTTATTATGGCTATAGTCTCAGTTGGAGGTCTGCCCCATTACGTATTACTTAATTCTGTATTTTGCTAGAGATCCTGGGAATTGCACACCGTACCTTGACCATAAAACCTACATGTTGTTCTATTCAGAACAATGAATATTCCCTTAAATGTATCAATCCAGGTAATACGTTTCTGTCTTTATGGTTTGAACTTGATCTGCTCATTCTCTGTCCATTTCCAACAATATATTTTCCCTTCCCCCCCCTTCCACTTCACAACACCTTTCCTAAATGGCTATTTATGGCAGAAATGGCTCCAAGCCAGCAGTAAATCACAATTTGAGTAGTCCCATTGAGTCAATGGGAATTTGGTAATCCAACTCCTCCACACATTCTATTGATTAATGGGCCTATTCTAGTTGCTCCTTGCTAGTGGATTTCAGCCAATAAAAGATCATGAATGTGGACATATTTTTGTGGATATGCAGAATTTGCCCCTTTTCTTATTTAACTTGTTGTTGTTGTTTAGTTCTTTAGTCATTTAATTGTGTCCGGACTCCTCCTGACCCTATGGACCAGAACATGCCAGGCCCTCCTGTCTTCTATTTAACGTGAGGAACCCTTAATTGCCATGGTGACACAGGATTAAAAATGGTATTGTCAACCAATGGAGGGAAAAAAGCTACCCAACTCATTGTTTTTTTAAAAATTCATCACAAGTCTTTGTTGTTGCTTTGCTTCCACGTTTATTTTTAGTTAAAAACAAATACTTAATGGAAGGATTTAAAAAGAGTAAATTGCCTTCAATTAGAAGACCTTTTCATGCAGTGAATGTATCACTACCTGAAAAAATAAATGTATAGTCCTGCAATTAAGAAGTGATTATTCCCCTCCCACACACACACCCCAAAAAATCCAATATATTCCGGTTCCTTTATTAGTAGACTATCTCCACCCTCCAAGGAAACTCAGTTTCTATTTAAAGGAAGGCTGGAGTTGGTTCTTTTATATATAAAACTCCTTATAAACTTTTACATTGATTATTCTCCATGAAAACAGAGACAAATGGAAGGTTTTCAGACTGCTTCCAGACATAAGCTGCAAATCCAAGAGTGGAATCTAATCAAACAGACTCTAATCTACAGATCTACAAATATTTTTTTTTCTTTCCCAGGCATGGCTGTATTATGTGAACCAGCAACATATTTATTTGTTTGTTTGTTTGTTTGTTTGTTTGCTTGCTTGCTTGCTTGCTTATTACCCACCCATCTAGTCATATAGACTACTCTGGGTGGGTAACAACATAGCATATAACAATTTACAGTTTAAAATGACAATGTATTACTAATCCTTTTCATATTGGAGGCCAGATCATCTAACTCTCTGCTCATGCAAGTGCTATTGATTTCTGCTGGCGGGAATGAAAGGTTTTGTCATATCTGAATGATATTTTGTATATAATGTTGAAATGGAGCACCAGTACATGTAGCAAATGATCTGAACGAGTGCAAATGCAATAAGCAGTTAATCTGTGTTTTTTCTCCCCTCATCTTTTCTAGATCTACATGTAGATTAGTACTTGTAGACTTACTTTTCTCATTGAGGTCACTTCCTACTTTTTCTTGAACATGCTAGAGAAAGGGAAATAATAGTCTGCTGCTAATTAATTTTTAGATATCTTTCCTCCTACACGATCCATAAATAGATTTCTTAAATTTCTTAGACCAAGAATGGCCTAAGAAAAATGTAGGGCACACAGCACAAATTGTTTACAGAGTTTCTTGGGTAGACCAAGAAGGAAAGGTCTTATCTGTTTAATAGCCTATATACAGTATCTGTCCTGGCTTTCAGGATCACTTAACTTTCATATCCATGCCAATGGTCACCTATTGTCATCACACTGCAGTTACAGTGTGGTCTTTGGTTGGTCTTTTCTGACCAATCCTGTGCTCTTCTGGGTAAGTGGAACTGAACAACTCAGGCAAAGTCTCCTTGCTTACTAGCTTCGTCTGGATAGCTCTGAGATCATTTCTAGTCTTCAGCAAAACTATACTGTATAGAAGTTTTGGTTTATTATTTGGTTTCATTGGTTTATTTCATTTATAAGGGTTTCTCTTCAAGCACATGAGGCAGCAGGCTTCACTTCCCTACTTATATGTGTTTCAGGCATTTTCAACAAATTCTAATTCATAAACTACTAATATAAATGCTCTCATATATTTTTCTGCTGCTGCAAATCCATTCTAACATTGCCTCCATCTCAAGACAATCTTCCATGAAAACTAATTAAACATGTCAAGTTTTGCTAGCAGAAAAAAAACACAAAGTTAATATTTCTATCCTAACTGTACAAGGAAGACACATATTAACTTTGCTAATATGGCACTGAAGCAGTTTGTAAACTCCCCCACCCCTGCATGCATGCCAAATTATAGGAGGAATGGAAATATGATTCTGCTTTCTCAACAAAAGACATAGTAAAGCATGTTGTCATTAATTTGTCAAAAGCAAAAAAAAACCCCACAAAGAATAAGAAAATGTACCAAGTGTGGATTAAATTTAGTCTTTGAAACGATAACAATGAAGCATTCGTTGCCAGCGGGAACTCAGTGGTAGCCTGAAATCGAATCAGTCTAACAACATTCATTTAAAGGCATTGCATTCATACATAGAGTAAGCAATGTATTAGTTTCTATGCACAACACTCTGTCCTATCCTGATGAATGCTTTGCCCAATGTTGCAAATGCTAGGCAGACTCCAGGGCCCATTATTCTTAAGACAGACTCCTTTCTAAAGCCAAAACTTTCCTTTAAAGACAGTTCTTTTAAAAGAGGCTTTTAACAACTGCATCGAGCATCAAAGTTTGATTTTTCCCAAGATCATGGTTATGATTTTTTTAAAGAGTGCTTTCAAAGGTTCTTTGTGTTTTTGCATGACCAAGATTTTTTTATATTATTGCATGTTTAATTGCTTTTGAACTGTACATTTATTGTCTTTTTAAACTTGTATATTAATTACTGTGAGCTGCCTTGAGTCCCTTTATGGGTGAAAGGCAGCACTGAAATAAAAACGAAGCGAAATAAATAAATAAATGGAAGCATCTCGTTGTTCTTTATGGAAGATGCACAACCCGATTTAGTGCCTACTTCCCAGCCAAGACTGAAACACTCGATGGTGTTAAATCAGTCTGAAGAAGTGATGATATAATGTAAGTTTATATCAATGTCTCTTTCTTTCATTCACACATTGTTTAAATCTCAAGCTCTTTTTCCCCTTCACCAAGAAATTTGCAAATGTTCTTAAGTGCTTGTCCAAAAGAACCGTAAGTCATTCTCACCCATCTGCACTATCCACCTTTAATGTAACAAGCTAGTCTCGAGACAAAAACGGCTATCATCTAATAACAATCTTACACCTGCAGAGCTGGAGGAGACCCTATAGATCAGTGGTCTCCAACCTTGGGCCTCCAGATGTTCTTGGACTTCAACTCCCAGAAATCCTGGCTAGCAGAGGTGGTGGTGAAGGCTTCTGGGAGTTGCAGCTCAAGAACATCTGGAGGCCCAAGGTTGAGGACCACTGCTATAGATGGCTGAGTCCAGCCCCTTCCAAGGAGGCACGGTGGGGAATCAAACTCCCATGCCTCTAAACCCCTGAGCAGTTCACCTATCTGCCTATCAAAGACATTGCAAAAAGGAACACTTTTCTCATTAGCACCAGCAGCCTCAATCATCCCCATGTATTTCTCATCATCTACCACCAGTCCCTTTTATCTACATTGGACCATGTCTCCCATGATGAGCCAGCTCGGGGGTTAAGATCATCAGGAGAGGCCTTTCTCTCAGTACCATCACCTTCACAGGTATGTTTGATGGGGACACAGGGGAGAGCCTTCTCTGTGGCTGATCCCAGACCTTGGAACCCCCTCCCACAGGAGGCCAGACTGGCCCCATCTTTGCTGTCCTTTTGCGAGCAGGCAAAGACCTTTCTCTTCAGACAATCTTTCCCTCAGTGACTGGCTGCCTGAGTAGGATTTTTTAGATAGATCACTATTCATTACTGCTTTGACTGTGTTTTTAATATTGTTTGTGTTTACCATTTCTCAAAGTGGCGTTTGTTTCTTTATAATATTTGCATACTTATTGTTTAAATCTTGTCTTTCAATGAGGTAAGCTTGCCTTGGGTCCTTTTTTAAAGGAGAAAGGTGGGGTAAAATATTTTAAATAAATAAATGAATAGATGGGTTTAATCTAGATCTTTTCATCCAGTGCCAGAAAAGAGGGGGGGGGATTTAGACCCTATCATACCCTGAGCTAGACTTAAAATTAAATGTGGTAACTTCCAATGTGGAAGAATACTCAGTTTTCCAGTCAAATGTGGGAAAAGGGAGTTAGGCATCATTAATATTTACAGTTCTCAAAGGTCTTTGTATGTTACTGAACTGATGTACTTGTCTGCCTCTGCCTGTATCTTCCCTTTCTCTTTTTTTCTCCCACTCTCATGATGGAAAGCTGGCAGGTTTTGTTCACCTAAACACTTAACCTAGGTTATTATAAATAATACATGCCATATAAAGCAAAAGCACCATATTTTGGTGCAGGAGTAAATTGTTCTCAAGCTTTCCTCACCTGAAAATGCAACACTTTAGTTTTTCAGTGTCTGCTATTAGTAGAATTAGATACTCAGGGAGCTTATTTGATGCGAAGTGGAGGAAAGATCGTACTATACTCATGCCCAAAGAAAACATGGTTGGGGATTTGACATAATGCTCTCTCCCATCTGGGGCTCCATTTCTCTAAAGAAGCATTTCTACAAAGTACTATTCCACTGATACATCAGCCTGCCATCCATTAATATATATGGTGCCACTTATAAGCTGCAGGAAAAAAGACTCCAATTTAGCAGCAAGAGGACGGGAAAGTGTAGATGTGCAAAATATGGTCTATTAGGGCCTGATGCATTTTCATCAGTGGCACTGTAAAACAAAATGCTCTATTTTATCCAAATGCTCTTTTAATATGCTCAGCATCAAAGTGCACTAGAAGCACAGAGCGTTTTGTTTTGAAGTGGCCCCCAATCTTTATTGAAATAGATTGGGTCTAATAGTTTATACTGTACACAGCAAGAGGTTTCTTCTCCTCTGAAGGTCATCTGAAGACATCTGTTTCTTGAGGCAAAAGATGAGATGGCACACACCTCCACTCCAAGAACAGAAGTCAACTGGTCTATCTATTTAATTTTTCCCAGTGCTGGTAATGAGCCCCCAGACTGGCTACCTTTGGGGATGCAGTGCAAGCCATGTGGCACACCGAGCTGTGATCTCCATTCCATTATTGACACTCAAATGTGGGAACAGAGGACACTTTTGCTTTATAATGAATCAGATCATTGTCTCATCTTGCCCAGTGCTGCCAACTTTGACAGGCAGCTACACTTGGTGAGTGATCCAACACTGGAGGCATTCTAGAAGAACGTAGATAATCACCCGGCAGATATGCTTTGATTGCATTCCTGCACTGAGCAAGGGGTTGGACTTGATGGCCTTGTAGGCCCCTTCCAACTTCACTTTTCTATGACTCTACAATTCCATAGTTTATTTTCAGAGCCCTGCCTAGAGACATCAGAACTGAGAGTGGGACTGACTCAGCTTTTATGCTTCATTTTCAATACAGCCCTCATAGCATGAGCAATAGATTCAATTGATGGGTCTACTCTAGCTGCAACTTACTATGCTAAAGTAAACTGCACCTACAGCAAGCTCACATGAATCAACTAAACTTACAGAGCAGTTGACTTACTAGATCTCCACTGATTCAATGGGCCTACTCTAGTGCAACTTACTGTGCTAAACAGCTAATTTTAGCCAATGAGTTGTATTACCATGCTTAAGTGTTGTTACCAGGATTTGGATCAAGGACAGGTACAAAATCCATATTACCTGTCTGTTGCTCTACTTGCCATTGTCACTGACTTCAACTACCATTTGTCCATGGCCAAGATGCATCTCGTCTTAAGATGTCCACTGTTACTTCACTTAGTGTCTCCTTTTAATCCAACAGTTTCCAGAATGTTGCCGTTTCCTCAACCCTGTATCAGGAAGTTTTCCCTTCATGCAAAGCCATTTCCTGTAACAGCCCTGGGTGTGCATAATAACTGGCGGCATGCTCATTACATACATCATCCCCCTTTTTCAACCATCCCAAAATCAGCAAAATGACTTCTCTTACCTTGCACCATGTGGAGATGGTGGCAAAGCTGGAGAACAGTTTTCTCAGTTTTTGGACATAGTCTGGAGATGGGTTAAAACTATTGCTCACTTCATCCACACTAGGTGGATAATTCGTGCCCTGATTAAATGATTCCTGGATTTTATTGGTGGACATCTGACATTAAAGCACGACACTTGGCAGGTGCATTCTCACACTGCCTTAAAGGACCATCGTTGATCTAATTTGGTTTATCTGCTGCTACACCTAGGATATCTTCCTGTCTTTGAAGACATCCACCTTGCTATGCCCTTAGAGAACTAAGTAAATTGCAACAGTTCCCTCTCTTCATAGGAATCATATATGTGAATTTCCACAGGACCCACAGATTGTGTCTTTATGAGACCTATAAGCAGATGGGCAGAGCTATGAAATTAGTCAATTAAAAGCTTAGCAAACTCAAAGGTACCACTCAGTTGAGCATGTTCAAGCCCAGCCCCTGAATTTTATATTTGCTTAACCAGAATTTGAGGAGTGGCAGACATGATGCTCACACCTCTTCCCAACCTAAATAATGATGACAAGCAGCAGTTGCACATAGCAGGGGGTGGGGAAAGGTGCTAAGTTACCTAGAGCATGTATGATGCAGAGTGGCAGACCTTACACAGATCAAGACAGGTTTGAAATTACATTGAATGAAAAAGCTGTAGAGACTTTTTAGGTCACAATATACGAGAATTTTGCCCTGCAGAACCTCTCCATCCAACACCACTTCCAGGAGTGGGAGGTTTTCAATATGTGCAAACATGCAGGCACTTCAGAGCTAACACATTCCATGCCTGAGGTACAGAACCCACCCGGCTGCCAGAAAATCACAATGGCCAATACCCAAAGCCAGCCAGGTTATTCTGATATTTTTCATACACAATTACTAATACATTACAATTTCTGTTGCATGGGGTAAACTGGGTAATCCCACCAGAAAAAAATAACATACAGAGAGAAGAAGTAGTGGAGTTTTCCTATAAAACTCCACTAGTTCTTCTCTCTGTATGTTATCTTTTTCTGGTGGGATTACCCAGTTTACCCCATGCAACAGAAATTGTAATGTATTAGTAATTGTGTAAGCCCTCATTAAGAATGAAAGGTTGTGTCAATTTCAGTCTTTCTAAGTTTAAAGTCATTTGCATATCGAAGGAGCTTACATTTTTTAAAAAAGAATGAAAATACATGTTTCATGCATTTTGGTTAATATACACATTTCTGGGTGCCTTTTTGAAATGTATCTGCTTACTCCACACAGTATAAAGGGATTTTGTGCTTACCTTTCTGTGCACTCATATTTCGAAAAGTTTTCTATGCACTTTTCGAAATACGAGCATTTTTGCATTCGTTTCTCAACAGTTTGGAAAAAATGGGTTCCTCAATAGAACAGGGTCCCAACTCACTAAAAGGCCCAGAAGTTGAAAATTGGGTAAACCTATTTTTTAAAAAATCCAACAGAGAGTGAATTTCTTTCCAATCCCTTTCCATGGTCCAGGAGAGCATTTCCACCATACTAACCATAACACATCTGATCTGGGAAGCTAAACAAGGTCAGGCCTGGTTAGTACATGGATGGGAGGCCACCATTCCATACCAGGTGTCTCCGGGTAAGGTTAGGAGAGATTTATACCTGAAACTGCGGACAGCTGCTGCCAGTCGATGTGGACAATACTGGGCTAGAAGGATCAATGGTCCAATTCAATTTAAGCCAGATCAATGGTCCAATTCAATTTAAGCCAGCCTCCCCATGTCCTGTGAACTAAGTCTTATGTAAAAGTTTTTCCCTAGCTCATACTTTGTCAAGTAGACAGAAAGCCTTAAGTTCTCTCCTGTTTTCTAATAAAGCTGGCACCAGACTCTTTCGTATCTATACAGGAGGGACTTTTTTGTGTGGGAATATGATTCCCTTCCTGTAATAAGGATACTCGTAAAAGAAATAGCAGCCTCATAGTCTTGCCACCCCCTTTCTTAATACAGGTCAGTAGTGTGAGCGTAGAGCAAAAAAAAAAAGGCAGTGAACATACTAGTTATATTTTTTAACGGAGTTATGTTTTCATATACCAAAAGGGGGGAAAAGGATTCAAACAAATCTAAGAAAGGTACAGTGGGGTCTTGACTTAAGAACGACTTGAGTTAAGAACATTTTGACTTAAGAACCGCTCTCATAGGAAAATATTGACTTGACTTAAGTACTTAGATTTGAGTTAAGAACTGAAAAAAAAAACCACGTGGGAGGCAGGGAAAGTGCAAAATGTGAACTTTCGGTTAACTGTTGGCCAGTGAAAAGGGTGCCTGTGCTTCCTCACTCCTCCCAGCGTTTAGAGAGTGGATTGGGAGACAGTCTTCAGACTGCCTGGTACTGTCCTGCCTGGACTGCATTTTCCCTGCCTTCCCTTAACCTTTCTTGACCTAAGAAAAAAAGAAACAATATATCCCCCTCTAGTGGTCGAAGGCGGAATAGCAGCTTCCCATTAGTTTCTATGGACGGAAAAGAGCAGATACGGATCAAATGGTTTTCAATGCATTCCTATGGGAAATGCAGATTTGACTTGAGAACTTTTTGACTTGAGAACCGCCTTCCAATACGGATTAAATTCTCAAGTCAAAACCCCACTGTAACAGAAAGATTACCATAGTCTCTCGAGACTGAAGGGTGCCTAATCAAAACAGAAAGGTGGATTCATATCACATTTTTAAAAAGCAAATGTTTCTGAGTGAACAACATAGCAATGAAGGAATCACATCCCTCATTCCCCTAACTCATAACTATGTGGCTCTTCCTGTATTTGCCATTTTCCTGGTGAGGATCTGGCCACTTCATGGCGAAAGGGAAGACGTTTGCTTGGGCTTCTAGCCTACAGATCCCTGAATAAGCCTTTCTGGGTAATATGAGATTCATCTACATCAGCATTGCTGACCTTGACTATCCTCTCATATCAACCCTTTCCTGACAAGTCATCAGCCTGTAACAATTCGTTTTTGTTTGTATTGCTGCATAACAGCACAGATTAATCCACTGCTATGAAATCATCATCATCATCATCTTAGAACTGCTAGAAGGGGGGCTACAGATCATCAGATCTAGCTCCTGTCAAGGCGACACAGCATGAAATCAAACTCCCAGACTCTGGCTCTGCAGCCAGAAGCCTAAATCACTCAGCTATCATCTTAACATTGTGCACCATTTTTATGTAATGCTTGAGAAATCAATCTATTTCTGATCCATGTCATTTTTGCATATATTCACTACTCTGCTCTTTTCCATTTCTGCATTAGTCTGTATATTTCATCTTTTCAAAAATTCACATAGTAATTAAGTGTGTTTTTTAATCATTCATTGTATAGTATTCCTCTTTGTGAGTTAGTAATGCATCATTAAAAAAATCTTATGCATAGATCTAGCAAGGTAGCAAGGAACCATCTAAATGGGTGTTCTAGGTAAACAATACTAAAAAGTAATTTGCCATTCCCTTCTTCTGGGAGGTCCCCTGGGACTCTGCAGCTTGCCCAAGGCTTTGCAGCTTGGCTCAAGGCTACATACACAGCTGGGAGGCACAGTGGGGAATCGAACTCCCAAACTCTGGCTCCACAACCAAATAACTACAGTAATTCACTGAGTATCTGGAAGTTGAGTCATGCCAAATGGACTTTTTTCTTGTTAGGTTGAAACATTTCGCTACTCATCCAAGTAACTTCTTCAGTCTGAGGAGAGTTGGTAGGAGGTCCCTTATATATCCTCCAGGTTGGTTTCACTTCCCCCTGGTCTGAATAGGCTCCTTAGAAGAACAAAGGACTGGGGGTGAGGGATAATCTCACTCCTGCAGTTCTTCTCCACCCATTGTCATAGGTCCTTAAAGAGTGGTCCCTCTGGTGTGTGTTGTCCTAATCTTCCTGGGGATGGATGAAAGGGCAGCATGAGAAACAGGAGACAGATTGCAACCTCACCTAGATGACTGAGAATACTCACAGACTCATTAATTAGATTATCCAACCAGCTATTCCTGAATATGTACATTTCTTATTTTAGAATTAACATTTCAAAATAAGTAATATTCTTAATATTTCTGTTGTTTAATCATTTAGTCATGTCCAACTCTTTGTGACCCCATGGACCAAAGCACACCAGGCTCTCCTATCTTCCACTGCCTCCCAGAGTTGGGTCAAATTCATGTTGGTAGCTTCAATGACACTGTCCAACCATCTCATCCTCGGTTGTCCCCTTCTCCTCTTGCCTTTACACTTTCCCAACATCAGGGTCTTTTCCAGGGAGTCTTCTCTTCTCATGAGATGGCCAAAGTCAATACTTCAGGATCTGTCCTTCCAGTGAGCACTCAGGGCTGATTTCCTTCAAAATGGATAGGTTTGTTCTCTTTGCAGTCCAGGGACTCTCAAGAGTCTCCCCCAGCACCACAATTCAAAAGCATCAATTCTTTGGCGGTCACCTTCCTTTATGGTCCAGCTCTCACTTCCATACACCACTACAGGAAAAACCATAGCTTTAACTAAGCGGACTTTTGTTGGCAAGGTGATGTCTCT
The DNA here is from genome assembly GCF_051106095.1 of Pogona vitticeps. Taxonomy (NCBI): domain Eukaryota; kingdom Metazoa; phylum Chordata; class Lepidosauria; order Squamata; family Agamidae; genus Pogona; species Pogona vitticeps. The sequence goes on from NC_135787.1 coordinate 176,465,558, forward strand.
GCTTTTTAAGATGCTGTCGAGGTTTGTCACTACTTTCTTCCCAAGAAGCAGGCGTCTTTTAATTTTGTGGCTGCTGTCACCATCTGAAGTGTTCATGGAGCCCAGGAAAGTAAAATCTGTCACTGCCTCCATCTCTTCCCCTTCTATTTCCCAGGAGGTGATGGGACCAGTGGCCATGATCTTAGTTTTTTTGATGTTGAGCTTCAGACCGTTTTTTGCACTCTCGTCTTTCACCCTCATTACAAGGTTCTTTAGTTCCTCCTCACTTTCTGCCTTCAGAGTGGTATCATTTGCATATTGGAGGTTGTTGATATTTCTTCCGGCAATCTTAATTCCGTTTTGGGATTCCTCCAGTCCAGCCTTCCGCATGATGTATTCTGCATATAAGTTAAATAAGCCGGGGGACAATATACAGCCTGCTCATACTCCTTTCCCAATTTTGAACCAATCAATTGTCCCATATGCAGTTCTAACTGTTGCTTCCTGTCCCACATATAGGTTTCTCAGGAGAGAGATAAGGTGGTCAGGCACTCTTATTTCTTTAAGGACTTGCCATAGTTTGCTGTGGTCCACACAGTCAAAGGCTTTTGCATAGTCAATGAAGCAGAAGTAGATGTTTTTCTGGAACTCTCTGGCTTTCTCCACAATCCAGCACATGTTAGCAATTTGATCTCCAATTCCTCTGCCCCTTCGAAATCCAGCTTGTACTTCTGGATATACACATTTCTAAAAGGGTAGATACTCATTTTAAAATGCTAGTTCTAAATTACTCATTTTTAAATGCATTTTTTAAGATATTTGAGCCCTGAACTTCATCACAACAATTGCAGCAGTCTGAAATCCTGGTGAAATTTAAGCTATATTTTGCACATGTGTCTGGAAAATGCAGATCAGGTCCTTTTGAACCAGAATCTACAGAGACAGAATTCCTCATGCACCCTCTATTTTAAACCTTTAGTTCTGTTAAGAATTTCAGGTTTCATACAGTGGTTGCTCTGAAGGCAGCTCTCTTCACATATTTCTGCAAACCTTGCGTTTTGACTATCAGGCTCAGAGGAGCCCTGAAAACAGGATCTACTATATATTATGGCACCCCAAGTAAACCATATACATGAAGTAGTTGCTCCTACCTGGATAACAATGGCACAGACAGCTGTGGTTGTTATTGTTGCTATTTCACTGCACAGCCAAAATTCTAACAAGAGCCTATTTAGCATAGTACTTTAAAAAAAAACACCATTTGCCTGTCTAATTTCCATTCACACATAGCAGATTCACATGAGCCCTAATTAAACAGATAATAACTGAGCAAAATAATGAGCTGTTGTTCAGGGTGGCTTTGTCTGTCTTGCATTTTTAATTGCTGGATTTTTTTTAAGCCTTCTATGTTGCCTTTACCCTTTGACATATTCCAAAGGATAATGGAAATTAGATCTAATAAAATCAATATCACATCTAGAATTTCATCCAACCTCTTCCTAGGGACAGGGCTTCATTTCAACCAGGGTCACATAGACCTGGCCTTTGACCCTTTGTCACGATTTTTCCCGGTATGCCTCCCAATCCTCCAGAGCTCCAGACACTGACTTCAGTCTTTCCACAGTCCTGAGCATTTTCCTTCCCCTTAGCTAATCTTTCAGGCAAAGGAATTCACCTCCTCCTCAGCTATTTGAGTTAGAATGAGAGTCCTTTCAGTCCTTTCCTAGGTAAATATCCCCTGGGTATTTTCCTCTGGTGTTGTTTCCTCTTCCTGTTTTCATATCAAATTTCCAGGCCTTCTACTCCACAAGAAAAAAAAACATGAAGCATTTCCTCACATAATTGCTGCAGAAGGCAAGAATGGGGGTATAGGTTTTGCTTGTGTCCTTCTGGCAGGGTCCCATGAGCAAGAGGTTGGCTTTTTTTTGTGAGAAGGACACCGGACAAAAGAGACAGGCCTTTCATCCAATCCAGCTGGGCTCTTCTAATTTTTAAAAAATGTATGAAAATAAGAAAAGGGAGGTGCTTGTGTGACTATCTCTTTGAAACATTAAATCTCCTAAAAACCCATGCTGTTTTTAAGAATCAAGCCTTCTTCTAGGTATATGTCTGTCCCACTAGGGTGTGGTGGAATATTTCCGAAGTTGGGCAAAATGTTGAGATCTGAAGGAAAAGGAAGGAAGATCATGGTGTGGTTCTTGTGGGTTTTTCGGGCTCTTTGGCCATGTTCTGAAGGTTGTTCTTCCTAACGTTTCGCCAGTCTCCGTGGCCGGCATCTTCAGAGGAAAGCACTCTGAAAGCCTTCGCAAATACAAGATCATGGTGTACTTTTCACTTTGAAGTGGCTTTTTATGAAAGCATTAACTCATTCCTCAGTCTTGCAAAAAGGGCAAGTTTAGGTTGTGTATTACAGTTTATCAGCCCTTATAGATGTTTAAATAGTTACCACAAAGGACATGGGATCACAAGAGACAATAAGTAAGAAATAATTAATCAGCAGGAAAATTTCCAATGAAGTGGGTAGCCATGTTGTTCTGTTGCAGGGAAAATCAACAAAGTTCAGTGTCCACATGGACAAAATGTGTGGACAGAAACAAAGAGAGTTAACCCCACTCCCTCTGTGACTGCTTTGCTTATGCAAAGCAACAAGTCAAGAGAGAGGAGACCCACTGTCAATCCATGAAGGCTCTCTGCATGAGCCAGAACCTTGATTCTTTTGTGAATTAAAAACATCTTCACACCTTTGACTTCATAGAAGTAAAAACTGGTGAGAGTGAACTCACTGTCCTTCTTCACAGGTTCAGGCTGCCTAGATACTGAAATAGAAAAAAATACTAAATTGCTGAGTTGTGAGACCTTAAACATTTACCTGGGAGGCTGTAGCCCACTTAATCAAATACAATGTACAAAATGAACTACAGTGCACCCTCTACTTACAGAATTAATCTGTATTGGAATGGAGGCTGCAGGTCTAAAAGTCTGTAGGTCGAGTCTCCATTGACCTACAATGCATTGAAAACCAATTAATCCCATAACCGGACGTTTTTGTTCCATTTTTGTTCCATTTTGGTTTTTTTCTGGTCTGTAGGTCGATTATCCGACTGCAAGTTGAGTCTAAATTTTGCAGCCAGAGAAGTCTGTAACTCGAAAAGTCTGTAAGTCGAGCCGTCTGTAAGTCGAGGGTCCACTGTATAGCCCACAAAATGAACTATATTCCAAGTTCTGTTGTTTTTTTCTAGCCAATAGCATCATGCCAGAATCCTATCAGTGTTCATGTAAGGTTCCTGTGAGTTGCCATGGATAATTGTGGCTAATTCATGAGGTATTGGTCACATGTATTGGTCACATGAGTGGTCAAAAGCCCAATCCTGCAACAGAGATGTACCTTTGCAATTGTCAGTTAGTCACTCACAATCAACTGTTGCAAGTAACATAAACCTTATGAAAACACCAGTAGCATTCTAGTTAATAGGAAGCACTGTACTATTGGAATTAGACCCCAGACTTTGCAAATATTTATTGAGTAAAAGGCAAAGCCAGTTTCCCTTGATATTTTACCACTGCTTTCTAGAGAACAACAGGGAGAGACTGGGCTGGAATTAGCAGCCTGGCCGTTGTCACTTCTGTGTGGCAGCTAATTAGAAGGCAAATATTAAAATGTGCCTTAATAAGGAACCTCAAAGTCCAACACCTTTTTGCTAAACTGCTTGATTGGCTGGAAGGATTTAACTGATATTGAAAAGGGGAGAAACTTGCATGAAAGGAAAATTCTAAATCAAAGGTTTGGTTTTGTTCTCCTTTGAAAAATAAAGTGGTTGAGCATAATTCAGCCCTTTGTTAGGTACAGCAAGGCTCTGGTGAGATGAAAAATTGAACACATCTCCTTGAGCATTGCAGTACAGAATGTAACACACTTGTTAGCCATGAAGGGTTGTGGGTTTTTTTTTTTCATGCTGTATGAATGGCACTTGTACTGTTCACTCTTAAAAAGGGGTGAAGAAAGTAGGCCTCCCCCGCACAAATTTCCCTCACATGAGAGTAGCAAGGTGAAATTTAGAATGCCTATAAATCAGGAGCAACCTAAAGCTCTCCTGATGCTTGAGGCAGAAAGCCAGGCACCATCCCAAAACTCTGCATGTCTCCCTGTCGGCCTAATATATTTACCATCCACATGTAAACATCCAGTCACATGATGCCAGAGAGGTCAACAACCATGCTGGTAGCATATCATTCCCTATTGCCACCACCTTATCAGGCTGGCTCTGCGGGCTAAACCACAGAAGCCTGTGCTGCAGGGTCAGAAGACCAGCAGTCGTAAGATCGAATCCATGCGACGGAATGAGCTCCTGTTGCTTTGTCCCAGCTCCTCGCCAACCTAGCAGTTTGAAAGCATGTAAATATGAGTAGATAAATAGGTACCACCTCAGTGGGAAGGTAAAACAGCGTTCCTTAGTCACGCTGGCCACGAGACAACAGAAACTGTCTTTAGACAAGCGCTGGCTCTATGGCTTGAAAAATGGGATGAGCACCGCCCCGTAGAGTCAGACACGACTAGACTAAAAATGTCAAGGGGAACCTTTACCTTTACCTTTTTTATCAGGGTTTGGCAGAGGACAACGAAAAGAGAGTAATATTAGCTGTGGTGGTAGTGGTGACCCTCCACATTGAAGGAGGTGGAAGAGGCCATATGCCACCTGCCAGAAATGTGCTCCACATAAGAGCCACCTATGCCTGGAATGTCTGGCTCTAAGGGCCCTCAAAGTGAAGGCACAGTGGGAGAAGTGATACCAAACCATCACAGAACAGGTGATAGAAAAAGTGACACGGGGGAATCGCAGAACCCTGCTCATCCACTCATGTTCTCTTCAACCACTCATCACTGGAGAGGGACCATTGGTGTCATGTCACTGTTGCCACACCACTACAGTGGTGTAATTGGACATAGGCATACTAGTGGGAGTGATATCAGGGCAGACAACCATCATTTGAAATAGGAGGGCCACGCCAGTGGTGGTATGCAGCAGGAGATGTGGATGAGGTCTTCCCACTCTCTCCTCACACTCAGTTCTTGAGCCCCCATCATTCGTAGGACCTGGGTTTCCAAGGATCCAGGATATGTAAGCTCAGGCTCCTGGTTTCCTGAGGGTCTATGATCTCCAGGGACAAGCAAGTCCGTCTCATCAGGTTTTATGCAACAGCCTCATGGCATAGTGAATAAGACTCTGCTCACAACCTGACTTTGATGCCAATGGGCTCAGATAGCTGACTTGAGGTTAACTCAAGTTCAGAAAACTGAGTATCCTGCTCTCATGGTAGGGGGATGTGTACAGCTTGCATTATTAAATTGTAAATGTCCAAAGAGTGCTTTGAGCACTACAGGGCGGTATATAAGCAGCACACTTTGCTTTGCATTTTTGGCGTGTTTAATTTCTCAGGCTCCTTGCTGGAAGACTCTGCTGCTGAGGACAAGACAATCCCACCCAGCAGATATACATCTAAGGATGCTCAGTTGCATACTTTTCCATGAACAATGTTTGCAATTGATGTGTTGTTGTTGTTGTTGTTGTCGTTGTTGTGTACCATCAAGTTGGCTCCAACTACTGGTGACCCTATAAATGAGCAATCCTCAAAATGTCCTGCCCTCAACAGCCCTGTTCAGCTTTTGTAAGCTCAGGGCTATTGCTTCCTTTAGGGAGTCAGTCCACCTCATATTTAGTCTTCCTCTTTTCCTGCTATCTTCAACTTTTCCCAGCATTATTGTTTTTTCCAGAGAATCTTGCATTCTCATTATGTGTCCAAAAAAGGACAGTCTAAGTTTCATAATCTTTGCTTCCCGAATTGGTTCAGATTTGATTTGCTCTAGGACACCCTTGTTCATCTTTCTGGAAATCCAGGGTATCCACGAAGTTCTCATGCAGCACCATATTTCAAATGAATCTTATTTTCCCCGTAAGCTTTCTTTACTGTCCAGCTTTCACATCGATACATAGTGATCGAGACTACAAGACTGGAGATGGTTTTGGTCTCCAGCAACACATCCTTACAATTGATGATCTTTTCTTATTCCTTCATAGCTGTCCTTCCAAGTCTCAGGCTTCTCCTGATTTCTTGGCTGCTGTCTTCCTTTGGATTAATGATGGTAGAAGATCTACAAAATCTCTATTTCTTTTTCTTCATTATCAACACTAAAGTTGTGCAGCTCTTCTGTAGCCATTACTGTTGTCTTAACATCCAGTTGCAGTCCTGCTTTGGCACTGTCTTCTTCCACTTTCACTAAAAGTCATTTCAAGTAATTGCTGCTTTCTGCTGGTACACCAGCAGAATAGATACACCAACTGGTGTATCTCCCTGAGCTTTTGACCACTAAGTGGTGTGATGTGAAATCGATTTTCCCAAGGCATTCTGGTTACGAATGTTGTACTGAACGGGAAGGTTTATAAATCTTTCTTTAAAAACAGAGGCATGAGATATACCCCCTAATAATTAAAATGATTCTATACCAGTTTGGAAGCTGAATCTGCCAGATGTGTGGTCTGTGATGTCCTGTTTACAGGAAAAATATGATGGGGTGGACATCAGATTCTTTCTCTCAGAATAGGTGAACACGATGTGCACCTTTTCCTACGAATAAATTCCTGCAGAAGTTACGGAACTGGAAGATTGCACACGTATGGCCAAAGATATTCTGCTATGGGAACTGGAAATGAGATATTCCTATATGGGCAATATTATGGGCAGGTTCCTATTGAGGAATGCAGCCATTGAGGGCTCTGTAATAGGTAATCAGGACTACAAGTTCAAGATCACCGATGCCCATGATCTGCTGGAAACAGACGTGCCAATGAAGCTATTGTAAGAAGGGACTTGCAAGAATGGACTCCTTGTAACAAGCCTCAGTCAACAGTCTCACCACAACATTTTGGTCCGACAGTCTGACTGCAAAAATTTGAACATACAGTGGTGCCCCACGTGACGACAATAATCTGTACCGTTAAAATCGCTGTACAGCGAAATCGTTGTCATGCAAAAAAAATCATTGGAATGCATTGAAAACTGGTTAATGCGTTCCAATGGGGAAATACCTCCTCGTCCAGCGAAGATCGCCCATAGAAAACTGCTGATCAGCTGTTTAAAATTGCTGTCTTCCGAAGCTTCTGTCTGGAAAACAGCCATTTTGCGAAGGGAGGGAAGCCATTTTGCAGAGCCGGAAAAAACATCATTTTGCGAACAAACGGTTCGTGAAGCAAGGACCTAACCAACGTAAAGCGGATTTCCCCCGTAGGAACCATCGTGTTGCAATCGCAATAGCGATTGCAAAAAAGTCATCGTCAAGCAATTTTGTCATTTACCGAGGTAAGCGTCTAGCGGGGCACCACTGCATGTGTGGCGTTCGCCCTTGTGTCCCCTGCTTGTCTTTCCCTTACAAAAGTTCATGTAACGTTTTCTTCTCGCTGCCACCAGTGCATTACCTCAATCCACAACATAAATGATGTTTGTCTGAACACTTGACTTGTGAACAGAAACAGAACTTATTTAATGAAGTGAAGGAAATTGCATAATAACAGATGTTTCTCGGATAAACATTTTAGACAAGCAAATCATCAACAGTTCTCCGAGTACATACTTCTTTTCTCTTGCTGTATCATTACTACCTTCACTACCTAATTTCCTAGCCAGTTCTATCTCTCAGTATCTGTTCCCTCTCTCTCTGACTAACCAGCCCTTATCTGACTCCTCCTTCTCCCACCAACCCTCATGTAGCTGCTGACTCCACCTCTTCAGTCCTCTCATAGGCTCATGCAAATCAGCTCATGAATATGAATGGCATGAGTGACATGGACAATCATCACAATATGAAGTTTCCAAACCCTTTTCAAGTCTAGCCCCATGCATAGTTCATTACAATAGTTCAATATACTAGGTTAGACAATGACTAGGAAAGACTTCAATAGGAAGGGGTGCAGTTGCTGCGTTAATGTGATCTTTGTATACAAACACATCTTGGCCACTACTGAAATCTGGGCGTCTACCTCCAGTGCTAAATGCAGTGCAAAGTGCAAGCCTGATTCTGCAATGGGAACAGGTGAGGAGTGGGGAGTAAAACCCCACAGGCTGAATCCTTATTCTGTGATCTGCCTGCTAAATTAATTAGGGTGCTACTGTCTTGTGTGAGTTTAGCTTCCCTTTGTGTGCTCTTGTCAAGTTCATTACCACAACCAGACACTGATTTTCCACTAGAGTAGCTTCCTTAGATTTAGATCAAAAAGAGAGATAAGATAGACAGGAAGACAAATAACCCACCTTTCCTCCTTGAAGGCTCAGGTTAGAGAACAATGAGATCACCCGGACCTTTGTTTTTCCGAACTTGAGCAGTGGTCTTCCATTGTAAATTTGTCTGTCAGTCTAACTTCCAGCCGGCCCTTGTTATTCTTCGATTGATTTACCATCCGCTTCTATACCCAAAGCACCTGCTGTTTTTATGCAGAGACGTTTCCATCAAGGAGGTACTCTATCATCCATTTGCTAGTCTGAAGGCTGCGCAAACAGTTATCCTTATAGGGCATCTGGGGTCTCAAAATTGGTACTTGAGCAAGGGGACACAGGTGCCTCAGCCTTTCATTTGTGGTGATTATTTGCTAAAGGAGGGAGCTGCCGGCTGCTTTTCTGTGCTTTGCTTGGTTATCACAATAGAATGAGCCTCATGAATTTCACCAAACTCCAGGAGGCAGTGGAAGACAGGAGGGCCTGGCATGCTCTGATCCATGGGGTCACGAAGAGTCAGACATGGCTTAAAAACTAAACAACAACAACAAGATGCTCAACTTTGTGTTCAGAACTCTAATGCAGAGTCAAGGAGAAGTTCCCTTATGCCTTCTCCAATCAGGCAGCAATGACCATAGATTCATTAAAGCCTGGGATTGGCTCTAGGTTTTATATGGGGCATCTGTATTATGGCTGCCTTCATTATTGTCTGTCTCTCTCCCAGCCCTATTCAGACAACCAATACAGATAGATGGACTGTCTATCCTACCCCCAAGACCCCTGCAACACCTTTTTCCATTCTGACCGTCCCCCCCCACTTCAAATTGCACTGCATCTGAAAAACCTTAGCAAAAGGTTTTTCCAAGGAGTACTTCAAGAAGTATTCCTTGGAAATTGAAGTTTATAGGGATTCACTCAGAATGTTCAGGTCCCAATCAATGATCTAAACCTGCCACTAGATAAATATTGCTAATCAATGAAGATTTTACTGATTGGTTGAATTTATATTCTGCCCCATTAGTGCAGTGCACTTTTCTAGGTGGTTTATAGTAAGTTTTAATAACCAGAATAGTAAAACAAACCACAAAGACTTCAAAAGGTGTATATTGTAAAAAATATTGTATTTTTCCATTTATAAGACAACACAATGTACAAGATGACCCCTCTTTTTCTAACCCCAAATTAGAAAATTTGATCCCTGCTTTTCCCTTCCTTTTGCTATGCCACGGAGCTTAGCAAAAGGAAGGGAAAAGCAGGGATCAAAGGGCTCCCTTTGACCACCACTTTTCCTTGCCTTTTGTGAAGCCACGGGGCTTAGCAAAAAGGAAGGGAAGGTTCTCTTTGGGTAAAGGCTGCACGAGCCTTTCATGGCTCCTTTATCCACTGGGCTTAGGAAGTGGGTAATGCAGTCATGAAAAGGCTGCATGATTGTAACCCTTTGATCCTGAAGCAGCCATGAAAGGGCATCAGGATCAAAGGGCTACAATCGTGCAGTCCTTTCACAGCTGCTTTACCCAAAGGGAGCCTTCCCTTCCTTTTTGCTAAGCCCCGTGGCTTTGCAAAAGACAGGGAAAAGCGGATGCTTTCCATGTATAAAACACCCGTCATTTTGTTGTCTAATTCAAAGGGAAAGTGTCATTTTATACACGGAAAAATACGGTAAATGCAGAATATGAGGCATATGAACAAACAAACAGGGGAAACAGGAAAAACAGGAAAAACATGTCAGGCAGAGTTGTCAAAAATGCCCTCTCTGTACAGCAATGTCTTTAAGTGCCTTTTAAATGTGAGGAGAGGAGGAGACAGGCACAGCACTACCAGAAGTTGGTTCAAAAGTGTTGGCATCACAGCAAAGAAAGCCCTACTTCTGGCCTCTTTTGCAGTGGCTACTCTGAGGAGTGTTGCCTTGGAGGACCTCATGGAGTAGGTAGATGACCTCAGGGAAAGCTGTTCCAACAGATTTTGTGATCCTAACCATGAAGGGATTGTGTGATCCCAACCATGAAGGAAGGTGAGCATCAAAACCTTGAATCTTATCTGGGATGCAACAGGTAACCAGTGGAGGCAGGCCAGTACTGGGGAGATGTGACAGAACTTGCTCAAATCTGCTATCAATCTGGCCTGCTGGAATCTCCCTGTCAGCTTCAAGGGTAGAACCACATAGATAGCATTGCAAGAGTCCGTCTGAGAGATGACCAATGCATGCGCCAAAGTCCTGAGGGAATCCTTGTCTATAAAGGGGCGAAGTTGGGTGATGCACCTCAGCTGGATAAAGGTGGCTCTGGACACGTAATGTGGGAATCCCACAACACAGCCAGGTCCAGAAGCATGCCCAGATTACAAACTTCCTCCCAAACTGGAAGGGCAGCATCATCCAGTTTAGGGGTAATCCCCTCAAACTAGCTGAGGGGCAACCCCCAGGAACAAAATCTCTGTGTTGTCCGATTTCAGTTTGAGCCTGTTGGCCCTGGTCCATTCCAAGAATGATTCCAGGCAGTGCTAGAGCATCCAGATGGCATCTACGGCAGAGGTATTAAAGGAGAGGTAGAGTTATGTATCACCAGTGTACTGATGATACCTTACTTCAAATCTCCTTTAAACCCACCTGGACTCAGTCAGATCTTTGCATGAAAGTACAAAGAGCAGCTTGTAAGAGCATTTGGTTGAACATGCTTCCAGAACTGGGTTCCTAATCACAGGATCTCTGTAGACACATCCAGCAGAATCTATTCAGAGGACATTTTGCAAAAATTCAGACTACTCACGCAAACATCTGACTCCTGAATTAGTAGTACTAATGGGAGTGGAAACAGCATCTTAAAAAGCAGAGATATCACCTTGCTGACAAAGGTCAGCATAGTCAAAGCTATGATTTTTCCAGTAGTGATGTGTGGAAGTGAGAGCTGGACCATAAAGAAGCCTGACCACGGAAGAATGGATGCTTTTGAATTATGGTGCTGGAGGAGACTCTTGAGAGTCCCCTGGACTGGAAGGAGAGCAAGCCTATCCATTCTGAAGAAAATCCACCCTGAGTGCTCACTGGAAGGACAGATTTTGAAGCTGAGGCTCCAGTACTTTGGCCATCTCATGAGAAGAGAAGAATCCCTGGAAAAGACCCTGATGTTAGGAAAGTGTGAAGGCAAGAGGAGAAGGGGACGACAGTAGACAAGATGGTTGGATAGTTTCATCAAAGATACCAACATGAATTTGATAAAACTCGGGGAGACAGTGGAAGACAGGAGGGCCTGGTGTGCTCTGGTCCATGGGGTCACAAAGAGTCGGACACAACAACTAAACAACAAAAATGGGAGTGGAGCTTATATGCCTGTTCATTATCCATTTATTCCCTAAAGACTTTCAAGCTAAACACCTAAATAATATGTTAGTTCCCAGCAAACACTGGGCAACTTCCTCTTTTAACAGGAAGCTAGGCTAGAGTTTAGTCTCTCCTAGGCCTTGGAGGGAGAGGGAGAGAGGAGAGGGAGAGAGAGGAGAGAGAGAAAGAGGAGAGGGAGAGAGAGAGAGAGAGAGAGAGAGAGAGAGAGAGAGAGAGAGAGAGAGAGAGAGAGAGAGAGAGAGAGAGAGAGGAATGACGCACCCATTTTTCCCACCTAATTCTCCAAGTTTTACCCATGTAAAGAGGAAAGCTGCTCATTTTCTGGGGTTCAGACAGAAGGGAGATTGTCTGCCAGACAAGACATAGGAAAAGCCTTCCAGATTAGTAGATTTGAAAAACAAGGGAAGACGGATGGTGTTTCAAAGGCATTACGGACATCCATTATCTCACTCAAAGATATTATGCATTTGTAAACAAAAGAAAACTGAAAAGTGCTAGACAAGTATCACACAAGTCTTCTCTGTGTTGGAAAATCTGCTTCAGTTTTATTGTTAAAATGGTGTAACATCATAAAAGAAAATTATCTTTTTAATCTTAATGTTTTTATTCCTCTCCACCACTCAGAGGTTTGTTTGGGTTTTTTAAAGTGGAGTGGTTTATAAAGACTGTAAGTAAATAAATAAACATGATGCCTGTGCTTTCATAGCTACGTATGTCTGCAGGTGTTTTTCTTTCCAGCTTACAACTTGTTAATATGTGTATCTTGGATGAAATATTTTTACAAGCAATAGTGCCTTGCAGCTGACAAGGATCTATTGTTTAACAGTAACAAGTGGCAGAGGGAATCTGCGCTTGGATCAAAGGTTAATTGAAGTAATGTTTCTGCAAGCCATCCAATATTGCTTAAATATTCTGTGGGTTACTGTCTTCTGCCTTGTATTTATGACTACTTCACCAAACAGAACAGCATGTATTTATGCCGGAAAGGTCAGGAAATTGTTTTCCACCATAGGGAAAGGTTTGTAAACTTCCATCATTACTCCAACTAATACCAAGGACATTATTACTAATGTTTTGAAGCCCTAAGTTTAGGAAGTCCATGCAAAAAAAAAGTTTCTTCTTGCTGTGCCTCATGAATGTCCTGGAATTAAATGATATCTGCTTCTCTGTATAGCTTCTGGTGACCCACCACAACAGTGTCATGTATGTGATAACATTCTGGTATGGTTATCAGCAACATTTTTTCAAAAAAGGATGAATAATTACATGCGCACAACAATGGCTGATCACTCCCACTGCAGTTGTTTCCAGGGGGAAAAAAATTAGCAGAGGTGGTTCAAATGAAAAGAATGTTTAGTATCTTTTTAACATCTCCTCCACATAGTAAAAGTCACCTACGGATTATAGTAAGTCTTCTTCACCTACAAATCTTGCATTTATTGTGCTTTGTTTTGTGACTGGTCAATATGGGAGTGGAAGGTGAAAGTGAGTTTCCTTGGCAACTCTGATTGCTGAGGCATATATCTCTGAGGACTTCCCAACATGGAAGGGGAAACAGATTTATCCCAGGGAATGTGTCTTCTTCTTCACAGCAAGTCTAATACAGTACTAGGGATTTTCAAGCCCCCCCCCCCATGAAGTTTCCACGGCGGAGTTGGGGGATCAAACTCAGGTCTCCAGTATCCTAGTCTATTACTCCATCCACTACACCACACTGGACACTCTCTTCTTTCTTATAGTAAGCATACGGAGAGACAAATCTTTCTGAGGAATCAATATGGCATATCTCACTAACTTCTCGGGGTCTGTTGAATCTGTCAGCTAGGATATGCATAGAAGTGAACAAGTAGAAATTGTTTACTGGGGCTTTCAGAAGACCTTCTCAAAGTCCCTCATCAGGGGAATGGACATGCAAAGTCTTTTCCCAAGGAAGTAGAGGACACACAGAATAAGAGGAGAGTTCCTCTGATAGAATGGCAACTGTTTAAGAATAGGAAGCAAAATATGGGGAAATGAATCTTTTTTACTGTTCAGAGATGTAAACTGTGGGGTTCTCTAAATTGCTGTATTAGGACTGGGCTCTGGGCTTGTTTCATAAATGACCTAGAATTTGGGGTAAATGGTGAGCCAGACAGCTTATGTATGTGCACGGTGCTGGAGGGTTCACTTGATTAATTTAGCCTTAGCTTGTGACCTGTTTTCTTTATAGCTCTTTTGAAATTCATCCCACTCTATTTGAGAGACAGGAAGATGGAACTTTGTTCTCCTCCAAAAGCTCTTTGTATCTCACTGTGAATCATATACTGAGCACCGAGTGTCTTTTCCTTAGATTGTTAGTTCTTTTAAGGCCTCGGTGTTTTTCTCCTATTAAATGGGCAACAAACATCATTTGCTCTAATTTCTGGTAGGCTTTAGAATGCATTCGTTTTTGGACAATGGTATAAAACATAATTATATTAATCCAATGAATGTGATTTCCGCCCCCCACCCCACCCTTCTCTTTCTTCCACAAAGAAATGAAAATTGGAGGTTCTTACAATGTGATGAATACAATATTTTCTCTTTGGGGATATAATTAATATGTGCTCATACATGAGGATGACAAATATAATATGGCAGTTTGCTAACAAGAGTTCAAAAACATTATAATGCTATCCTGCTGAACAACACAAAGACCCCTGTTGGTCTTCTGGAGACAATTTTAACTGATGCCAAACATGGTGCACGCCAGGCTAGCCTGAAAGATATAAAAGGAGTGTCAATAAAGTAGTACAAACACTGGATATTTCTAGAAGGAAGGAAGGAAGGAAGGAAGGAAGGAAGGAAGGAAGGAAGGAAGGAAGGAAGGAAGGAAGGAAGGAAGGAAGGAAGGAAGGAAGGAAGGAAGGAAGGAAGGAAGGAACTGAATAAATCAGGAAGAAGAACTAATATTAATATAATGACGTTCTGAAGCCTGTGCATAACAGAACAATGGTAGGATGGTGCTCCAAGATCCAAAACATCATCTACCAATAATGATACACAGGAGCATATGGAAGGTTTACATCAGAATAGATACTCCTTGAGTTACAGCTACAATGAGTATCCTGGACCTATCATTATTAGGAAGCAATATCAGGTTTCCACTGCCATCCACAGACCAATGTAGCCAGCAGATATTGGACTAAAGCAGTGGTTCTCAACCTTGGGTCCCCAGATGTTCTTGCACTCCAACTGCTAGAAATCCTGCCCAGCGCAACTAGTTGTCAAAGCTTCTGGGAGTTTCAGTGCAAAAACATTTTTAGACCCAAGGCTGGGAACCAATGGTTTCTGGATAAGAACAGTTATTGATCCATCCAAAATCCTTTGCTTCCTGAGACAGAGCAACAGATGCTGCCCTCCTGATAGGTCAGATTGCATAATACTCAAAGTCAGGCAAATACTTTGGCATCTGAAGCCAATAACAATAACAATAACAACAACAACAATAATAACAACAACAGGAGTTTTTCTAAAAACGTTAGTTACCAATTAAAAAAATTGCCACTAGCTGCTAATTTGCTTCCTGAAATTCAAAGATCAGTGGTTTTGCAAATACTGTATGTCATCTCACCAGCCGATTTTTTAGGACTTGACTCCTAATTTATAGGCTTGATCCTTGTGTCTGCCCCTATATCAGCGATTCTGAGAAATAAGAAGCCTAATGTATTTATCATTTCATTTCGTTTAGTCGTTTAGTCGTGTCCAACTCTTCGTGACCCCATGGATCAGAGCGCGCCAGGCCCTCCTATCTTCCACTGCCTCCCGGAGTTCTGTCAATTTCATGATGGTTGCTTCGCAGACACTGTCCAGCCATCTCATCCTCGGTCGTCCCCTTCTCCTCTTGCCATTGCACTTTCCTAACATCAAGGTCTTTTCCAAGGAGTCTTCTCTTCTCATGAGTACTGGAGCCTCAGCTTCAGGATCTGTCCTTCCAGTGAGCACTCAGGGTTGATTTCCTTTAGAATTGATAGGTGTGTTCTTCTTGCAGTCCAGGGGGATTCTCAAGAGCCTCCTCCAGCACCACAATTCAAAGGCATCAATTCTTTGGCGGTCTGCTTTCTTTATGGTCCAGTTCTCACTTCCATACATCACAACAGGAAAAACCATAGCTTTGACTATGGCAAGGTGAAGTCTCTGCTTTTTAAGATTCGGTCAAGATTTGTCAGCATCATTATCATCATCATAATCCCACAAACAGCATCTCTCCCCATATCCTCCAATATACACTCAACTACAACAAATTAGATAAAGCGAGTTGGGTGTGTTTAGCCAGGAAAAGAGACGCCTGAGAGTGATATGACAGCCATTCTGAAATATCTGAAGGGCTGCCACAGGCAACCAGAGGACCTAAAGTGCAAGATGATTCAAATTACAAGAAAGGACATTTCCTCTAAATCTCTAAACAACAAATTTCCTGACAAGAAGAGCTGCCTTAGAACTCTTATTTAATAGAGGTTTTTAAACAGAGAAAGTATAGTTATCCGTCAGGGTTGTTTTAGCTGTGGATTTCCCTCTTTGGTGAGGTCCAAACTCAATGAGGCTTAGGGTCCCTTCCAGTTCTACAGTTCTGTTATCCTGTGATTCTTTGAAATAATGTGGTGGCATTACATGATGAGAGTCAGATTTCATTATCAGGAGCAGCTGCTTCACTCTGACCAGTAATAGGGTCAGCCTTGCATCCAAGAGATATAAAGGTTGTGTTGGCTTTGATTGCCCCATCCTTCCACTTATCTTTCTTACTCCTGGTTCTGGGGAACCAGAAATATCTCTCTTTATTTGATAGATTTTTGAACAAACAAATGACGTTTTGTTCATAGGTTGTTCAACAATGCTGGGTCTTGCTTTATTTTATAATTTCCAAATTACCCATTTCTCTTCTCATCCAGATGCTCTTGCTAATGTTTTCCATTTTGCCAAGCAACACACTGAAATCCTCATTCAGAACATCAGAGGAGACTTTTGTTTTGCAAAGAAAGAAACATCCCTATTATGGAGAATTTCAATTTGGCATTGTCACTGGTTCTCCAGCATGTGGGGGCAGATAGGCTTCTAGGACAAGAGGTTCCATAACCTATTTGCAAAAGAATGAACATATCCAAAATAATGAGCAATAGAAGTGCTACCATTATGAAAGAGGAGGGGGGAAAGAGATCAATTAACTTCTAATTAAATTGTGAATACTGGACAGTCCATTCTGTTGTCGGGATACTGGTAATGTCAACTAACCTTCTTTCAGGCACTAAGAAAGTGATAGACTGACTGACTGATTGATTGATTGATTTTTTTCACCTCTATAAATAGTGGAAATTAGTGACGACGACGACGACGACGACGACGACGATGACGATAATAATAATAATAATAATAATAATAATAATAATAATAATAATAATAATAATAATAATAATAATAATAATAATAATAATAATAATAATAATAGAGGACTGTCAAGTCAATTCCATCTTATGGGAATCCTTTTCAGAATTTTGTAGGTAAACAGTACTCAGAAATGGTTTGCTATTCCCTTCTTCTGGGGCATCCCTTCTTCTGGGGGTACTGTGCAGTTTGCTCAAGGCCACACAGGCTGGCTCTTCTGGGATGCACAGTGGAGAATTGAACACCCAACCTCAGAGATCTAACTAGAGATGTGAAATAGTTATAGAGATTTATTTATTTATTTATTTATTTATTTATTAGATTTCTATCCCACCCATCTAGACCAAAGGTCTACTCAGGTCGGTTTACAAATTTAAAAACAATAAAAGCAAAAACATATATTATAGGTCCAAGATGGTGAAGTATAAGAAATTAAGACATGGCAGGAGGGAAAGCCTGCCCAAATAGCCAGGTTTTAAGTCTATTCTTGAAAACACCTAGAGAGGGAGCCAGGCAAATCTCCACTGGCAAGTTGTTCCAAAGGTGAGGGGCCATTGCCAAGAAGGCCCTATTCCTCTCCCTCTGGACCCCTTCGGTGCTAGGCCCCTCAGCTGCCTGGCATGGCTAGAAAGAGTGACTCTGGCAGAACTGGGTGAGAGAAGGCGCTCTGCCAGATATCAAGGTCCTAAGCCATTTAGGACTTTATATGTAATCGTAAGAACTTTGAAATCTCGTCCTCTGTCGTCCCTTCTCCTCTTACCCTCACACTTTCCCAACATCAGGATCTTTTCCAAGGAGTCTTCTCTTCTCATGAGATGGCCAAAGTATTAGAACCTCAGCTTTAGGATCTGCCCTTCCAGTGAGCACTCAGGGTTGATTTCCTTCAAAATGCATAGGTTTGTTCTCCTTGCAGTCCAGGGGACTCTAAAGAGTCTCCTCCAGCACCACAATTCAAAAGCATCAATAAAAAAAAATTAGAAATTCTGTCCCAGATGATCTGGTTGTCTGCTGAGGCTGCTGTCCAGGTGTCATGAGGGATGAAGAGCTTCAAGGTCCTTGATCTTTCTCCATATGTTGTTTTATCGTAAAATCAGACTTCAGCTGGACAGCACTTCAAACAGAAGACACTTCAAAAAGACAGCTGTGTTCCAGAGCCCTTCACAGAGAGGTCTATACATTGTAGCAGAGGACATCCAGTCATCCTAGTCCTCACACCTGAGCCAGCATCACCTGCAGCCTTTAAGAATAAGAAGCTGCACATCTAGGTTTTTCACTGCAGTTTTATTTGGTGCAGATTCCAGAGTCAAGTGGTATTCTAATAACTTTTTTCTACATTATGTTATATTCAGTGAAGCTATGCTAGTGAAAAACAGGTGCCTAATAATTTAGTGTGTCATCTCAAGGGTAACATATCAAGTACATCTGGACCATATAGAACTGTGCCATTATAAACTTTTTAAAAAAAAAAAGGAAGGAAGGAAGATAAAATTGTGCTGTTTGGTTGGAAGAGAAAGTAGCAAAATGAATCCTGCCACCTGTTAAGAGGATGATCAGAGCTCTGAACATTAAAATGAAAGGCAGAAATGCTCAATTCCTACTTTAGCTCTGTCTTTTATTTATTTATTTATTTATTTATTTATTTATTTTATTTTATTTTATTTCTATCCCACCTATCTAGACCAAAGGTCTACTTTCCCCAACAAATAGACTATGATCCTACAGGGAAATGTGAAGTACAAGTGGAGGGGACAGAATTGCAGCTTGAGATTGATAAACAAATAATCAAGGAATACCTTATTAATTTTAATGTGTTCAGATCTCCAGGGCTGGATGGATTGCATCCAAGAGTATTGAAAGAATTGGCTGAAGAACTCTCATCATCGCTGTTTATTATATCTTGGAAATCATGGGAGATTAGTGAAGTGCTGGATGATCAGAGGAAGGCTAATGTTGTCCCTATATTCAAAAAGAACAACAAGGAGGAATCTGGTAATTACAGATCAATCAGCCTGACATCAATCCCAGAGAAAATTCTGGAACAGACTATAAAGTAGTCACTCTGCAAGCACCTTGAAAGCAATGCAGTAATCACTAGAATCCAACATAGATTTGTCAAGAACAAATCCTGCCATACTAATCTCATTTTTAGTCGGGTTACCTCCCTGATAGACAGAGGGAATGCTGTAGACATAATATATCTTGACTTCAGCAAAGCTTTTGACAAGGTGCCTCATGATATTCTGATTAGCAAGCTAAATAGACGTGGGCTGGATAGAACAACTGTCAGGTGGATACACAGTTGGTTACAGAATTGTACTCAGAGGGTGATGATTAATGGATCCTTCTCAAACTAGGAGGAGGTAATAAATGGGGTACTGTATAGCTCAGTCTTGGGCCCAATGCTTTTCAACATTTTCATAATGGCTTGGATGAGAGGGATCAGGGAATTCTTATCAAATTTACAGATAACACAAAATTGTGTAGTATAGCTGATACCCTGGAAGATGGAAACAAAATTCAAAAAGATCTTGATAGGCCTGAGCACTGAGCTAAAAACAACAGAAAGACATTTAACAGGAATAGGTGCAAACTGGAGCAAGTCCAGAGGAGGGAAACAAGGACGATTAAGGGACTGGAAACCAAGGCCTGTGATGAAAAGCTGAAAGAACTGGGCATGATTAGTCTCCAGAAAAGATGACTGAGGAGAGACATGATAGGACTTTTCAAATACTTGAAAGGCTGTCATACAGAGGAGAATCAAGGAGAGAAGGGCAGGTTCTGTTCTCGATCATTCCAGAGCTCAAGACATGTAATAATGGGATCAAGTTACAGAAGCCAGATTTTGGTTGAATATCAGGAAAAACATCCTAATGGGACCAATTCCTTCAAGCGATAGTGAGCACTTCAGTGCTGGAGGCATTCAAGGGGAAATTAGACAACCATCTCTCACATCTGCTTTGATTTGGATTAGAGATGGCCATGAACCACCAGTTCAGCAGTTGGTGCCAGTTCGTTTAGTAACCAAACAGGTTTTCAGTACTTTAAAGACCCACCTCCTCCAGTGGGCATCCCCTCAGAGATAGCACCAGGAGAAGGCAGGGCAGGGAAGCCATGACACCGATTCTGATTGGGTGCCACCAGTGGAGACAGGGTTTGAGGCACCAAACATCTGTTTAAATGATAAACAAACCAGTGTGAACCACCAAACTTTCATGCCCATCCCTAATTTGGATTCATGCATTGAGGCAGTGGGTTGAACTCAATGGCCTTAAAGGACACTTCCAAATCAATTATTCTATGAATCTGTGACAAGTGAGGGCGAGAATGTTGGCACTGTGAAACCCTGGTCGCTGGATGGAACTTTGAATGGTTACAGAGAAGGTTGCTTCTGCATACAAGTAGCTCTTTAGCAAGATGACTGTAGTTCAGTGGCAGAACACACATTTTGCATGCCAACAGTCCATGGCTCAGTCCCTGTTTGCAAATGGATGAAACTCTTGCCAGTTCACAGTAGAGAAACATGCATTTGACATTCACCTCTATGAAGCACCTACTTTTTGTGTCCTCACGAAGGTTCCAGTCCTTGTTTCCCTCACTGCCACCAGTGGATTACCTCTATCCACAATATAAAATATGTTTGTCCAAACACTTGTCTGGTAAGTGGAAAGAGAACTTATTTATTGAAGTATAGCAAAGTTAATAATCATCACAGATATTCTTCAGATGTTCATTGTACACAAGCAAATTATTCACAGGTCTCTCTATACATACTTTCTTCATGCCATATAATTAATTACCATCTTCTCTATCTATTTATCTTAACCAGTCTATCACTCAGTCTCTATCTCTGAAGATGTCGGCCACAGAGACTGGCAAAACGTTAGGAAGAACGACCTTCAGAACACGGCCAAAGAGCCCGAAAACCCACAACAACCATTCTATCTCTTCTGACTCTGACTCTGACTAACTCGCTCTCTCCTGACTGACTCTTGACTCTCAGGCTCCGTCTTTTAACTTCTCTCTTGGCTCCACCTCTCCACCACATTAGCATAGATATGAATAATACATGACTTATATTGCATAACAAGGAGTGAACGCTACAGAGCACTTTCACAAGAATGTCAGTTCAAACACTAATGGATAATTTGCTATAATACTAGCACTTAACTGTGATTAGTTTGCCTCATTATTATTGGCAAATTAATGATATGTTTAATCAATTATTATTCTCTCTCTCTCTCTCTCTCTCTGTGTGTGTGTGTGTGTGTGTGTGTGTGTGTGTGTGTGTGTGTGTGTGTGTGTGTGTGTGTGTGTGTGTGTGTTTGGCATATCTGATATTTATGTCACTATGACAGGATTTTTCTTCTTCCCTCAAATAAAAACAAGAGCAGCATTTCTTCCACTCCCAAAATATATCGCAAACAGGAAGCCGTCAAACTCCAAAGAGTCTGAGAATGTAATTTCTACAAATATTCCAGGACTGCTCCAGATGCTGCCTCTCAGATCCTAATGGAGAGTGGAGATTGCTGCTGCAAAAATACAATTTTGTAATTTGTTGAGGTTTTTCACTCTTGAGTTTGGAGAAAGCGAAAGCAAGCCTCCAGCTCTGGGAAGGTTTTGTTTTGTGTTGCTTGACTGAACAAGTGTTAACTAACTTGGCACCTGCTGGTCCAGCATAAGGAACTCAAGCTGTTATCACACAACAAATGCCAACTGACAGTCTGATGTTTCTCAGAGAACAGGAGTCAGCTATTCAAGACACACTGGAGATGCAGGCAGTCACTCTGTTGGTCAGCACCAGTGGTGTTCTTGGCAGGCTCTCTTTCTCCTCACTCTATAAATCAAAACAAAATAAACCCCAATGTTTGGTTCATTGTTAGGAACCTGGACAAATCAAGCATTTGCTGGTTTTGAAACAGATAGATCATTGCACAATCCCATGCATGCCCAAATAGAAGTAGATCCAACCAAAGTCAGTGGAGCTTAAAAGCCGCCCTGGGAAAACCATGGTCTCAAAAGTCGGCTGAGAAGAACATAATTTTGTTTGTTTGTTTTTTTATTAAATTGGTATACCGCCCCATTAGTGCAGATGCACTACTCTGGGTGGTTTACAGTCAACTAAAATGATACATGTAAGTAAAAATGAACCACAAAAATAACAGTTTCAAGAGGCAGAAATATCCAAAAAAGATGCGGCATGCGGCATGTAAATGTATACAGCGGATCAAGCACCAAAATGGCCTCTTTATAAAGCAATGTTTTCAAAGCTTTTTAAAGGTTGGGAGGGAAGGGGCCAGGCACCATTCTGCTGGCAGCTGATTCCAAAGCATTGAAGCCACAGCAAAAAAGGCCCTACATCTGGTGGTAGAGGAGGAATAAAATAAATAAAGTAAACAAAGATGCCTAGAACTGTGCTGCTCATTAATCTTTCTTAAAAATTGATATGACACCTCTCTGCTTTGCCAAAGGTACCTAAGATGGCCACCGCTGATAGAAAATTGGCATATAATAAATGGTATGAGACATTATTACAATTTTCTTTTAAAAAGCCAGTGAAACCAAGTGAAACAACAATACAAAGTGAAATAACACATTTCAAAAATAACTTTCACTCAATCTATAATCATCAATAGCCTTAAGGGGAAGAAATTCTATTTAGTGTCTCTCTATCATCTATTACAGATATATGGACAACTCACAACTTAAGAAGCTTCCCCCTACTACCAGCCACCAATCAAGGACAGGAATCAAGGAGAGAAGGGCAGGATCTGTTCTCAATCATCCCAGAGTGCAGGACATGCAACAATGGGCTCAGGTACAGGAAGCCAGATTTCAGTTAAATATCAGGAACAACTGAATATTGAATATCAGGAAAAAAAGTAATAAGACGGTGGAGCCAATTACCTGGAGAAGTGATGAGTGCTCCAACATGGGAGGCATTCAAGAGAAACTTAGACAACCACCTGGCAGATATCCTTTGATCTGTATTCCTGCATTGAGAAGGTGGTTAGACTTGATGGTTTTATAGGCCCCTTCCAACTTCACTGTGCTATGATTCTATGATTCTTATAATGAGAAAGCCCATTGAGTGATTCAGTCCCATATGGCCAACAGTGACTGGGAGCAGTTCTTCTGGGTTCCAGGTAGGATTCTCTCCTATCTCTACCTGGAGATCTCCAGAAATCTCTGTCCAGATCCCCTTAAACAGGTCTGTACCAACTTACCAGATCTGTACTTGCTCATCTGTATTCAGACAAGATCAGATGTGTTCAGGGTGGTAAAGTGGTAGAGGAACATGTAACTGAACACGGGTGTGTGTGTGTGTGTTACATTTACCTGTCCTACCCATTTTTGTCCAGAAACAACCATACCTCCCTCCCATTCCTGCTGTTAAATGTTGGCTTCCCTCATTTAAAGTAGAATCATAGCCACCAGTGGATTATTCATTGATTCATGCGCTCACCTCTGCTGTACCATCAAAATTTGCCACCAAAGCACAAAACACACCTTGCCTCATAGAGTCACACATTCATAAGGCTCACAGTACATTTCATATGGACTATGTCGTCCAAATATTTTAGAAAAACAACCTGCAAAAAATGTATACCATGGAAAAATAGGCAGAAATAGCCACTCGTCCATGGGGACAATGTGTACCAAAATGCATACTTTAGGGATTGTGCCTACTACATAAATATATATCTTAAACAAAATGTGTACAAATCTTCATGTAGGTAGAAAAAACAAAGTCTCACACAATGACCTGTAGAAAGGCTAGAAGAGAGACATAGATGACATTCAGAGAAACACAACAAATGAAGACTGTGTGTGTTTTACATCCCTCACTGAGTGACAGCCAGTTGAAATGAGCACAGCCTTGGGGTCCAGTGCAATAGCTGGGCATTCACATTGGACAAAAATAAGTAAATATAACTCAAACATACCATTGCTGTTGGTAATTATCCTCCTAACCCACAGCAAGATTCTTTATTTTCCTTTTCCTTTCTTGCGTATTTTCCTACTGCATCCAGTCCCCTCCTTACTGGTATTTTTTTAGTCGAGTTCAATTATGATTAAAGGGTTTTGTTTTGCCATTTAATTAAGGCACCATAGTGCCATCATCACTTTCATTTGAGAGTTACAAAGCACTAAGCATGGATGTGTGTTTTTTAAAAAACATTTGAGTACTATTATTTCCATTAGCTGTTACTATAATTTGCCCTTTTTTAGTCCCTATGTCTAATTCTGAAGGACACGCTGCTTACATATTTTGTTTTATTTTCCTTTTGTGTTACGTACAGAGAAAAGCACAAAAAGCCAGGCAAATAGATATTTAGAGAAAAAAAGGGTTGGAGTGCTCATCTTTCTTTATTTTTTGTTAATTTAACATGTATGAATTCAAAAATTCATTGTATTTAATAATGAGGCTATTGATTAAGGATGCACTTACTAAGCTTACCCACACAGAAAAGAATACAGCTGGCAAGTCACCAGGAAAACATCATCTCTTTCCTAATCTGTATCTACAATAATATTTTATATGTTGTTGTTGTTCTATGCCATCAAGTCAGAACCAACTTATACCAACCATAATAGGGCTTTCAAGGGTAAGTGAGATGTTTAAGGAATGGTTTTACCAGTTCCACTCCCCTAGTGAGTTTCTACGGCCAAGTGAACTCTCTTCTCCAGAGTCCTCGTCTATCACTCCATCCACTACACCACACTGGGACTGTAATATTTATTTATTTATTTATTTATTTATTTATTTATTTATTGGATTTATATACCGCCCCATAGCGCTACAAGCACTCTCCGGGCGGTTTACAATTTTAATTATAAAGGCTACACATTGGTATATACAGTGTATTTATATACAGTGGTGCCTCGCTTTACGATTGCCCTGCATTACGACGAACCCGCTTTACAATGATCTTTACAACAATTGCGATCGCAAAACAATGGTCTAAATGGGGGAATTTCGCTTTGCTTCGGGAACCGATTCTTCGCAAAATGATGTTTTTTAAACAGCTGATCAGCTGTTTCAAAATGACCACCGGGTAAATAAAATGGCTCCCCACTGTGTCTAGGGACCGATTCCTCGCTATACAGGCAGCAAAAATGGCCGCTATATGGAGGATCTTCACTGGACTGTGAGTTTTAAGCCTATTGGAACGCATTGAAAGGTTTTCAATGCATTTCAATGGGCTTTTTATTTTCGCTTTACAATGTTTTCACTTAACGGCAATTTTCCTGGAACGGATTATCGCTGTTAAGCGAGGCACCACTGAACCTAGGGAAAAACAACCACAGATGAAGTTATCAAGTCAAATTTTTCTGCAGTAAGATAAAGGTAAACCTTCCCCTTGACAATTTTTGTCCAGTCATGTTCGACTCTAGGGGGTGGTGCTCATCCCCATTTCCAAGCCATAGAGCCAGCGCTTCTCCGAAGACAATCTTCCGTGGTCACATGGCCAGTGCGACTTAGACACAGAACGCTGTTACCTTCCCACTGAGGTGGTCCCTATTTATCTACTCGCATTTGCATGCTTTTGAATCGTTAGGTTGGTGGGAGAAGCAATACACTACAGTAGCAATACACAAATTCTGATGAGCCACTGTACTGCAGAATCAGTAATTTAGTGGCAAATTGTGAAGTGCAGCTGCATCGCTGTAGCTTCCACAGTGCAGGCAGCTGAGTTGACCCACAAATATTGGACAGGCTTGAGTTGACGCTCCTCCTGATCAGCTGTGAAATCTCTGAGTGACTTTAGACCACTCCTTTCCAAAAGCTAACCTACTGCATAAGTCAATCATGGCCCCATTGACCTCTTATGTTCATCACAGCTGGGAGGGCAGGCTAACTCGGTGCTTGTCAAACTTGGTCCCCAGATATTCTTGGACTGCAACTTCCAGGAATCCTGGCCAGCAAGCGGTGAAGGCTGCTGGGAATTGCAGTCCAAGAACATCTGGAGACCCCAGTTTCAGAACCATTGGGCTAACTAATAGAAGCTGAAGCTGAAGGTAACAGCAGGCAGAGCCAACCATGCAGTGAGCTCCTTGATATTTTTTTACATCTAATGGAACCACAGTAGTCTAAAATATGTCGTGCAAACAGATGAGGTGAAACATCTCTTTGATGTCCATGGAATATTTCCAAAATTTTGTATTGCAAACAGGGCAGTAAAGAATGAAAAATTCAAAGGAGGGTGGCTTCCATTTCCTTTGGGTTCTTAAATGTTTCCAGTAATCTATTCCTAATAGAAACTCAATAAGCAGCCCTTACTGAGGTTTTTGTTTTGGTACGTTTCTCACTTCTTTCTCTCCCTCACTCTCTCTTACATTTACAAAGTACTAATTTTCAAAGTAGCCGAGAATCCCGACAAACATTTAGAACTTCCTCCTTGTCTCTGGATGGCCCTATTTCATTTCTTTATGGGTTGTTGTGGGACCGTTGAGTTCTCTGTACAAAGGAATGAAAATGGAAGAATGCCAATACAGTGGTGCCTCAACTTACAAACTTAATTAGTTCAGGAACCCCGGTCATAACTTGAAATGGTCATAAGTTGAAGCACCATTTCCCATAGAAATGCAATTAATCCATTCCGGTGGAAGAAAAAAATCACCAAAAAAAAAAAACCCAAAGTAAAAAACAACACTGCAAGACCCATCAGAAATGTGATTAATCCGTTCTGGCCGAAGGGAGGGGGAAGAAAAGCAAACAAACCGTGCAAGACCCTTCGGAAATGCAAAAAAAAAAAAAGCAAGAAAGCAAACAAACCATGCAAAACCCATTGGAAATGTAAAAAAAGCAAAGCTGAAAGCAAATAAACCGTGCAAGACCCTTCAGAAATGGGGAAAAAAGAAAGTAAAAAGCAAACCCCACAAGACCCATCGGAAATGGGGGGAACAAAAAGCAAACAAATACCCCCAAGACCCCTTGGAAATGGGGAGAAAACCCAAAAAACAAACAAACTCTGCAAGACCCATCATAGCATAGAAACATAATCCCACCATCCAGCCCAAAACCACGCTGCAAAACCCACCCAGAAAAGTTTTTAAAAAGCAGAAAGCATCACCTTACCTTACTAGGCAGTCCAAAGCCTCCTCTGATCGCACTCACTCTTGGGGTGAAAGAGCTACAAAGAAGCAGCCTCTTCACCTACCAACAATTTGAATTCCCTGCCGTTTCCTGTTCATAACTGGAAGCTCTGGCCGCAAGTCAAAGTAAAATTTTGCGGCCAGAGCTGGTCGTAACTCGAAATGGTCGTTTGTCGGCACATTTGTAAGTCGAGGCACCACTGTAACAGCTTGCTCAAACTAAACTCATCATATACATATTTATTCTTAAGAACAATATGTAATGCACATGCAAGTCAAGTCTCTCCTTGTGAAAATGTCAGAGAGCAATTGAAAAGGGCTACTTTTTTATTCCAGCAAATCGGTGAAGACATCATTTTACCTAGAAAAATAATAATTTTTCAATGAAATAAAAACACCCTAAAGAGCTTCCAAATGAGTTAAATCTAACTTAAGCCCTCTGGGACTATGCCTATGAGGTTATAAGCAATAGATCACAACCAGGGTAACTGTCACTGGCTTTCAGATGGGCCTGTGTGCAGATTTCTGTTACCAAGCAACTGCTCAGAAGCAGCTTTTGCAAGTTAACTCTTTCCCAAGTGATCAAGTCACCTGCCTAATAAGTCTTCGTTTGTGGGCAAGCTGAAGCCACCCAGATCAGGGTAGGCAACTTTAAAGAGTCCAACTCAACTTTACCTCCCTTGGACCTACTACAGGGAATACTATTCCCCAATACTAGAAGCAGAGTTAATCAGAAATCCACTTCTGGTTTTGTAAAAATGTTGTTTGGGGCAAAACAACATATTTTAGGCCCCATGCTCTGTTTTCAAGGAGAACTTCGACTTCTGGAAGCTTCCAGATGTGGCAATTAGCCCCCTCATGCAAAAAAAAAAATTGTTCATGGCGAGTTGAGGAGGGCCCTGGGCCCATAAAAACAGAGTGGAATTATTTGAGACCTACAGGCCACACTGTACTCACCATGACCCAAATTGTAGAATGACAGAGTTAGAGGGGGAAATTTAAGCCATTTAGCCCAACTTTTTTGACATCAGAAATCCAGAGGTAGACTTTCCTTGAAGGATAGAAGGCCAGTCTCTGCTTGAAGACCTTCACTTCACAACCTCTTTGTAGATCAGAGATGAGGAAGAAGTGTTCCTCCAGAAATGGTTGGACTGCAACTCCCATCAGTTTTAGCCAGCATAGTCAATGAGGAGGCTGCAGTCCTATCATATCTGTCATGCACACGTTCCCCATAGATGTTGTGGGTATTAGTACTATTGCAAAAGTTACTACTTATAAACAAGGTACGCTGATGACACTCAGCTCTACGTCTCTTTTTTTCCAACAGCACTGGATGTTGTTGCATCCCTTGAGCACTGCCTGGGGGCTGTACTGCAATGGATGTAGGAGAATGGACTGAGGTTGAACCCAGACAAGACAGAGGTCTTGAGGGTGGGTGCCCCTCCTGTTAGTGGTTTGGGAAGCTCCCTCTCTTTTGGGGGGCCAACTCTCACCACAAAGAGTGTGATCCACAGTCTGGGGGTCCATCTTGGTCCAGCACTTACCATGGAGTCACTGGTAGCGTCTCTGGTCCACAACGCCCATCTACATTTTCGGCAGATTGCCCAGTTGCACTCCTGCTGGGGCGCTCACCACTTTCAAGATTAGACTACTGTAATGCGCTCTGTGTGGAGCTGCCCTTGAGACTGATGCAGAAAATACAAATGGTTCAGAACACAGTCGCAGGATTATTAACTGGGGTGAAAAAATACCATCACATTTCCCCCACTCTTACACTGGTTCCCCATTAGTTTCTGCATTGACTTCAAGGTGTTAATGCTTACATATAAACCCTAAACGGTTTAGGACCTCAATACCTGACAGAGTGCCTTCTCCCACCTAGATCTACTTGTATCACTCAATTTAGCCAGGCTGGGTGGCTGAGGGGCTTGACCCTGAGAGAAGCCCAGAAGAAGAGAACTAGAAACCAGGCCTTCTCAGCGGTGGCCCCTCACCTCTGGAACATTTTGCCCCTTGAGATTTGTCTGGCACCCATGCTGGGAGTTTTTAAGAACAAGCTGAAGACTTGGTTCTTCAGGCAGGCCTTCTCCCCTTCCATTTCTTAATTCCCTATGTCTTCCCATCTTGGACTCTGCTTATCTCTATGTTGTTTGATACTGTGTGTTTTAAATTTTGTTTTAGATTCAGAATGTAAGCCACCCAGAGTAGATTCATTGTAAAAGCCAGAGTAAAATCCAGAAAAATAAATAAAATAAATAAGGTGGTAATCATGTTCTTCTATGCAGGAAATATTGCAAAAAAAAAAAAAAAAACTCTGGACACACTTTAAAATTTACATGTTTTATTTGGCATCAGCTTTTGTCGACTCTAGCCCACTTCATCAGGATCATGTGGTCCATGAAAGCTTGCCCTAAACAAAACAAGCTAGTCTTCAAGGAATCATAAGACTTTTTATAAATCTTAGCATTCAGAAGCTCCTTCTAATGTTCAACCAACATATAGCCTTGTACAATTTAAGCCCTGAGAACACTTCTGTTTGACACCCATTCTATTATTTGAAAATCACAACTTCTGGCAGATTCATAGGAGTTGTATATTATTTCCAGTGTCTGTTTTCAGTATCACAAACAATAGTAAGGGCACTTCTTATGCACAGAGCTTTGTTTGCTCTTATAAACAGAGCTGGAATTACAGGAACAATATCAAGAGAAGAAAATGCTACATTTCATGGGTGTTTTCAGGCCCTTCACAGATGAAAATAGGTATGCATTTTATTACCCATATTTTCTTACCAGGGATCACTGTTTTCCCCACTCACAAGTATAGAGCTTTCCATTGCCCATCCAAAATGAATAGGTGAGGACACAGTTCTGGCCAGGATGAGAACTACTTAGTGTCTGCAACAAGTTGAATAACATGCATAACAGCTCATGAGTGGACCTTCTCAATGGCACCCACTCAATGGTCAATTTAGTAGACAAAGACCCTTTTAGGAAAAAGAAAATCTCATATATATTGCGAAGGTCCTTATTTCCATTTTAATATCAATTTTTAAATCCTGTAATTGATCAATTTCACATATATGTAGATATTCCTGTGGCTTACCCTTGCTATATTTTTCTCTGTGCTGCTTTTAATTTATTGTTCTGTTTTTAGGGAGGGAGGGACCTCCGTCCCTTCCAAATGAGGCACTGCTGCGCCCATGACCCATCCCCTCTGGCCATGCAGGCAACTGTTGATGGTTCAACATCTGACCAACCTCATCCTTGATGCAGAGCTTAGGTCAAACTAACCTTTCTGGACGTCATTCAGTACTGTGGAGGAACCAGACTGTGCAAAAAAAAAGCCTGGAGATATGGATTTGTACTTGGAAAATCTGCACACAGAGATTACCTGGCTTTCATGATTCACCTCTTCTTCCTGGAAAATACATTGTAGTATGAACAAAGGGTAAAAATAATGGAGACAGAATCAGCATGAAAGGTAGGAATCAACGGACAAGAACCATAGCCACTGGAATAAGCTAATGAGACAAACCATTGGTCCATCTAGCTTTGTATTCTTTGAAGAGACTGGCAGCAATTTCCCAGAGTTTCGGGTGAGTTTTTGTTCTCAGCCCTGCTTCAAGATAAGAGGGACGTAGGCTTGCTCTTTTTCTTTAACGTGTTTCCACAGACTTTAAAATATATGACATATCACAGCATTACAGCCCTCCCAAGATGAAAGCTCAAGAAAGGTACTTTTTTTTTTTTTGGATAAATGCTCCCAGAATCCTCTAGTCAGTATAGTAGGTTTTGTAATCCAAAATGGT
The DNA here is from genome assembly GCF_051106095.1 of Pogona vitticeps. Classification (NCBI taxonomy): domain Eukaryota; kingdom Metazoa; phylum Chordata; class Lepidosauria; order Squamata; family Agamidae; genus Pogona; species Pogona vitticeps. The sequence goes on from NC_135787.1 coordinate 176,496,442, forward strand.
AACTAACCCAAAACTGTGGCCAAGATTTACCGGCTAAAATAAGGGATAAGCCCATGTGCTCCAAAGTTTTTCAAGTGATAAAAGGCGTTCCTGCTTTACAGAATGAGAGGGAAATGCTTCTTACAGATGAGAAATGAATCCTTCATAAGAGGGGGAAAATTTAAAAAACATTCTGTATCTTCAGCTTGGTAACAAAACAATTTAGGTAAGCTTTTAGAGCTGCTTTCAGGTGTTAAAGATTGCTGAGAATAAGGTGGACATACCTGCTCATTACCAGAGACAGAACAAGTGAAAATCAGATTAACCTGCCCAAGGGAACTGTTATATTGAGGAAGAAATGTGTTCAGCTGAAAGAGAACATTTTGAGAAATTTCAGATTTAACAGAACACTGTGGATTTTTAAAGAAGCTGCGTAAACATATTGTTTGTCCTTGTCTTATGTGATGATAAGTCCTTAGAGACTATGTCTTACAAGGTCAATGTCTTTGTGAGGGAATACTAGAATCTTTGTGGGGAGCAGAGAGTACAGGTTTAACATCTTTGCATTACAATTATACTGATTTAGGTATAAAGGAGCAGACAAGCACTCAAATGCATTGGTGTTACTGAAATCAGCTAGAACAGTGGTCCCCAACCTTGGATCCCCAGATGTTTTTAGACTACAACTCTCAGAAATCCTGGCCAGCATAGTCAGTGGTGAAGGCCTCTGGGAGTTTTAGTTCAAGGACATCTGGGGACCCAAGGTTGGGAACCCCTGAACTAAAGCAATAGATCCCAAACCTGGGAACTCAAGTGTTCTTGGACTCCAGTTCCCAGCAGACCACATCTATTAACTGTCCTGGACAGGTATTCTGGGTCATGTAGTCTAGGAACATATTGGGCACCAAATTTAGAAAGTACTGTGCTTAGAACTGAAGACTGTACAGTGGTGCCTCGCTTAACGACGACAATCCGTTCCAGGAAAATCACCATTAAGCGACAACATCGTAAAGCAAAAAAAAAAACACCATTGAAACACATTGAAACCCATTCAATGCGTTCCAATGGGGTAAAAACTCACCATCCAGTGAAGATCCTCCATACGGCGGCCTTTTTCGGTGCCTGTATAGTGAGGAATCCATCCCTAAACACAATGGGAAACCATTTTAATCATCCGGTGGCCATTTTGAAACCACTAATCAGCTGTTCAAAAAACGTTGTTTTGCAAAGAATCGGTTCCCGAAGCAGGGACCGATCATCACAAAGTGAAATTACCCCATTCAGACCATTATTTTGCAATCACAATTGCGATCACAAAAAGATTGTCGTTAAGTGGACTCATCGTAATGTGGGGCAATCGTAAAGCAAGGCACCACTGTACATGCATATGTCGATGTTTAAGATGTAAGCTAGAAAAATCAAAGAAGAGAATGGGAGTTGCTGATGTAAGGAAATGTTGGTTTTGTTGTTGTTGTTGGACTACAGCCCTTAGATAACATAGCTAGTAGCCATGCTGGCTGTGGAAATATGAGACTTCTGTTCCCTAAGAATTGATTCTGCCAGCCTTGGTATAGACTTCATGTAAAGAAATATATAGCAGAATGTAACATTCAAATATTGGAAAGAATTGTAACTAATGTGATTCTTCATTACTGGTTATGCCGAGAAGCCCCTTAATATCAGTGGTTCCTAACCTCAGGTCCCAAGATGCTGTTGGACTAAGACTCCCAGAAGGCTTCACCACAAGCTGTGCTGACCAGGATTTCTGGGAAGTGTAGTCCAAGAACATTTGGGCACTCAAGCTTGGGAACCCCTGCTCTATAGAATGGCCACTATCAGTGGTCTTAACCCACATACATCCCTGTCTACTCTATACAATTGCTGAGATGGAAACTAAGAGAAATGCCTTTGAAAAGTTATAGAGCACTGTATAGGTGCCAACTTGGTTAAATCTTTAAAAATGTGGTTCTAAAAACTGGTTTTAAATTTTGATGGCATTAATTTGTGGGGAATGAGGCAAATATATAATTCCAAGATCTAAGTATGTAGCTTTGCTTTTAATATATTCAAACTACTAAAAATGGTCTCCTGAAATATTTGAAAGGGAACGTTTCCATGCAACGCTCAGACAGCTGTCTAGATTTTTTATCAATTTCTCTTTGCTCATAAAATTTCTAGCACCTGGCTTGAAATTCTGGGTTGGAGGAAGTAGCAAGAGGTGGAAGAAAAATAAAATGGAAATTATTTTAATAGATGTACTGCATTTCAACTGAAAATATGCATCATGTGTCATGCTTTTCAGAAGACTTTGCTTTGTTTAAGTAGCATAACTACCTTCATACATGTACATCTTGACTCATTATTTTAACTACTCATATACAGCTCACTAAATGAAACTTTCAGTGAGACTGATATTCAGACTCAGCGCTTTTGCCTGCCCTTTGGATCCTTAAAACTGATGGATTTGAAAAGGCTAGGGGGCAATGATCTAAAATCCATACACAGAAGTGAGAGCCAAGGAATATGTGTTCATACAAAGGTCCAAAAGTAGAAGCAGAAAGAATGACCATTCAGAAAGAGTTGTTCAGCACCCTGGACAGAGCTCCAAGAATAAGCAATTTGTGTTTGCACATTCAGTAGCTGGATACAACATAGTGATGGTTGGAAAGTGTATATCAACTCATTTGGATTAGAATCTCCCCAGATTTACAAAATTATTGTTCTTCTTCATAAGGGAAAGGATGTTAAAGTAACATGTAGGAGAAAGTAGCATCTCCATGTAGGAGAAATTGAAACTGGCAGGTTCATCCAGGTCTTTGAGTGCTTAACTATTTAAAGCCTAGGTTTGAATTCCCATGTCTGCTTTAAACCATGATTAGTGTAGATAACCACAATTAGTGCTGAATCTCTTTTTTTCTGAAAGGCTCCTCATCTTTAACACATATAAAACAGACAAATACAACGTGGTTCTATCCATGCTAGTTAGTTAGGCATCCTTCAGTCTCGAAAGACTATGGTAACGTGCTCTGTATGGAGGACATGGAACAGCGTCTAGTGTGGCTGAGGAGGCCGATTCGAGAGTGGCAATCCCTTCCACACTGAAGACAAATCCAATCTGCCCAGCTCCCTGATTTTGCTGCTTTTGTAACTGCCTCTTTGTCTCGGCCTGCTGGACAAGGGTCTCTTCAAATTGGGAGAGGCCGTGATGCAACGCCTGCATAGCACTAATGAATTTGGACAGCACAGAATAGTGAAAAATTAATTCTCATCCTTCTGCTCTGCAGCACGTGAACTAACTATGGGAAGTTGATGTAGGTTATCAAGAAGGCACAATATTTTCTTCTTCTAAGCAAAACACAATGTTATGTGCATAGCCAACTGTTCTGAATGCTGCCCTTTATTATCATGAGTGTTTGTTTTGTTAATTACTGTTGCTTCATCATGTTTTATGAGCTACAGCAGGAGGTGGAGAAAGCATTGCTCTCCAGGAGTTGTTGGACTACAATTCTTGTTGGCCCCAGCCAACATAGTCAATACTGGGGAATGTGGGAACTGCAACTCAAGAGCATTTCTAGGACTGTTTTTGCCCATCCCTGATCTACTGCAGACTCTTATTTGAAGGACAGTGTTTCAAACAAATGAATAAGCTTTGGTCCAACAGGTAATCCCAAATACAGAAGACCCACTGAATCAATTGGATGTATGCAAGTGTTGACTTTCCATCGGGCAGCGGATTCAATGGAGTACTCTAGCCATGACTAGCAACTGGAGCATAAGCACTGATGTAAATTAAACAGGTGTACATTTACTGCAATTGTATTCACATAGTGCATGTTTCCTACTTCTCTCAAGGTGGAATCCAGAGGTTAGGATGAAATGCAAGCTAATTTAATTTAAGCTTTATAGCTAACAGACAGTGATTAATAAGTGGCTAGAAAGTTGGGTATAAAAGCTTATTCTTAACATCTCTCCCTTGCCCTCAAATTAACTGGTGGTGATAAATTATTGACATCCTTTAGCAGAGCTTGAATGCTTCTTATGATGAAAAACTGGTTGCAAATTAATTGTAAAGGGGAGCTGATTTCCTTAAATCACTGTTCTTGCTTTTATCCAACTTTTGATTTCTGGTTATTTCACTGTGGCTGTTCATTTATCTCCATAGTGTATAAAGAGGATTTTCTTGATTACTTAACTGATTAGGACATCCATTACCTAAGTGCTCATTTATCTGTTTTACACATTTATTGAGCCTAAGCAATATACAGATTCCAACTTTATTTTTCAGAACTCGTCTGCTAATGCTTTTCTTTTATATTCATATAAGATATTAGTGTTCCACCTTTCTTTCTCATTTCTGAGATAAAGCAGCTTATAGGTTAACGTACATGGCATGTTGCATTTCTGGTATCTAGATGTGGCTGACAGAAACATATACCCACCTACTACTGGCCTTTTTTTTCCCAACCTTCCCCTGCTTAGTTATGAGCTGTCACATGAACATCCGTAGCAGCCATTCCATCACAAACAGCAGAAAGAGATGGGAAGCCAGGCCATTATCTTTGGGCTCACTCAATGACCAGTTCCAGCAGGCAACTATTATTATTATGTTACATTATTTTGATCTTGATTTGTTAGCTGCCAAGAGTAGTGGTTTCACCACTAGTTGGGCTGGCTGGCTGAAGGGAGGGAGGGAGCAGGAAGGGAGGCAGGCAGCTGTGACAGGATTTCTAAGGAAGTACATTGTCTTCCTCATTTGGAGATCCAAGATATGCTAGAGGGGTTGCCGAGACTGATCAAGCCTACTGACCATAATCTCTTTCTCCTAACCTATATCACAGTTTGGAACTTGGCTACTTGTTGGAGCATCTTTCCCTAAAACTTCAACTCATGCCACTTGACCCTCTAAGGCTATACTCCTGTGGGTTGCCACATCAAGGGAGGCTAGGAAGACATCTACTAGAAACCAGGCCTTCTTAGTTGTGGCCCCATCCCTATGGAGTGGGCTCCCGATGAAGTTGCATCTGGCGTCCTCCCTCAGAGCCTACAGGAATATATGCAAAGCAAGGCTCTTCACCACAGCCATTGAGAACATCCTTTCTTAATGTGTCATGGATTGGCTATCTTGAGGTTCCCCATCTGCCATTGTTTTGTTCTGGTTTTTATTATTATTATTATTAGCTTATTCTTTGTTTGTTTGTTTTTATGTGATGAGTGATTTCTTAGTATATTATTTTATATATTTTCATGTTTATTTTATTTTGTATGTAAATCACCCAGAGTAGTTGCCAGCAATAATCCGATGGTACACAAGTTGATAAAATAAATAAGTGTATGGAACCAAATGCTATCGCCAGGTAAAGACTGCCTCAAAGGTTATAGTCACCGGAGTGTGCTTTGTTTCATCACTTTTCAGATGAAAATAAAGGTCCAGAAATAGAGAGAAGAACGTGAGGCATGAACATGCCGGAAGCTTCTTGAACCATAACTGCACTTCCATGGACAGGAATTTTGGACAGAAATGAGTCACACATCGCAGAGGCTGGAAAGAATGTGTTTGCTAGAAATCTCATAAACTTTGGTTACCTTTCATCTAAATCCTTCAGGGGAAGGCGATGGTTTTTCAGATGACAGATAGACACTAATTACTGGAACCAGAGATGCACTGAAAATTTTAGTGGTAGGGAAATCCACCATTCACCGTTCATTTTACCTGGCCTCTTTGTTGGGTGATTGTAGAAATTGTGTATTGACCACAGCCCATCTAAAAGCAGTTTAGTAAAATAATGCTTAATTAGTAAAATAAGAATTGCCAGAGCTACCTTGGACATTCTTTCCCATAATCTCAGGAAATAAATGGAAGGAAGTGTTTATAGTTATCTTAAGGTTTTTAAAAATATGCATATGCTCAATTGCATATAATATAGAGCAATCCTATGTATTTCTACTCAGAAGTAAATCCTATCAGCTTCAATAGGACTCGCTATCATATGTGTTTGTAAGATTAGAGTCTATTTCAGGCTGTGTCCCAGAAGGAAAATCAATTTCCAAGACTAAGCCAAATAAAAAGATGTTGCATTATTACTGAAAAATACTTGGCTCCAGTTTTTACTGAGTTCCTGTAGGAAAGCATATACTAATCTCCATATTCTTGCTGTCTGAAATTTTGTGCAGGAAAGATCGTGTACGAAACCCAACAGAGGAATTCTGAGTATGTTTTTTCCCTGACCTCCAAAGACCAGATTTCTGTATTAAATCAGTTGGTTCACATTTTGGGCACAATTTCTCATTTGTCCAAGATGTCATCAGGTTTTGGTTTCAGGTTGTTGACAAGAGTATTTTTCACCTTTACAGATAAGTCTTGTGGTTTATCTGCCTCATGTGTGCATTATATTGCTGACCAGCATGCTACATCCTAGGTTTTGAAACCTTAAAGCTGCATTTTAAAAAATGGTGCTCAAGTATCAGTTTTTCACTTGATGCAGTGCTGAATCATGGGGTAGGGCATCTTAAAGCAAATACATTTTGGGAAGAGAGTTATTTAGCTCTTAGGATTTCAGTCAATAGCCTGCCCTAAGAGCAAAGTCCTTGAATTTCCAAGAAATCCACTATGCCGCATTCTTTCTATGCCAATGGCAAAAGGATGATTATATTGCAGTTTTTCAGAGGTGCTTTAATTCTCATAAACAAACATCTGCAGTCTTTTTACAGTGATTACCACAGCATGTACCGATTAACATTTTATGCTCTCCTATAAAGTGAAATTACAGTCATTAGTGATTTTTGTTTTGTTTTTAGCTGAGTACATATATAAAAATACCAAGCTGTAGTTTGGTTATTGGTGCATGTACTGTGCAAATCGGATTTAATCAGAAAGTAAGAATTTGGTCACCTCTTACGATATGTGAACCAAATAAAAAATTTCCGCAACTCAAATTAAAGTTCCCTTTAGTGGCAATAATTAGGACTTTCTCAGCAAATTACATATATTTGCTAAAATACTAATTTGGACTTTCCTCGTCTCTTCTTAATAACTTCTTCAACATTCTGTATCTCAGACAATTTCAAACACCTCTGACAATTCACCTCTTTGAACTTTATAGTGTATATCCAGTTTGTTTGGGTATCTGACTGTGGGATCTGGGGTTGGGAATTTAAAAATGTGGTGTCCAAAACATGGCTGCCAGATTGCTAACTGAGGCTGGTCACAGGTATCATATAGACCCTATGTAACAGCAGCTCCACTAGATGCCAACCCATTTCCAATTCAAGAAGCTGTTTCTAACCTATAAAGTCTTAAATTGCTTGAGTCCAGGCTATCTCAAAGTCTGTGTCTTACTTTATGAACATGTCCAGGTATTAAGATCATCAGGAGAGGCCTTTCTCTCGGAACCACCACCTTCACAGCTGCATTTGATGAGGACACAGGAAGGGACCTTCTCTGTTGCTGCTCCAGACTGAAACACAGGAGGGTCAGGCTGGCCCCATGTTTGCAATCCTCCTGCAAGCAGATAAAGACTTCTCTGTTCAGGCAGGCTTTCCCTCAGTGACTAGCTGCCTGAGTAAGGATTTTAAATGGATTGTAGAGTGAGTGTCTTTTAATTAGAGACAAGTGGTTTGTGCTGATTTGGCAGACAGTGAAACACGTGTTCTGCGGTTTGGCGCCCGACACCCTCCAGGAGGCACCCACTCAGAAGGGGTGGCCCGGCTTTCCTGCCTCACCTCCTCTGGGCACTGCATCTGAGAAGGTGCCCACCAGAGGGAGCGGGACACAAAACTGCGGAATACCTGTTTGGCTGTTCATCACACTGGCATGAACCCCCTAAATGGGGGTTCATGCCTATCACTACTTTTAATGATTTAGGCTGCCTCAGATTCCTCTTAATGAGAAAGGCAGGGTAAAATTTGTCATGAGTTCTGCCGAAGAAGATCTGGAATCTGAGGGGTTAATTATGCGGTGGCCAGACTCCTTATTGGAGTGAGAAAATTCCATCATATTTCTCCTATTCTGGCCGCACTGCACTGGCTGCCCATTCATTTCCATGCTGACTTTAAAGTTCCAATGCTTATGTACAAAGCCCTAAACGGTTTAGGGCCTCGATATTTGGCGGAACGCCCACTCCCACCAAGTTTTATCCATGACACTCGTGCGAGTCAGGAGGTGAGGCTGAGGAGCCTGACGCTGAGGGAGGCCCAGAAGGAAAAAACAAGAAATCGGGCCTTCTCGGTGGTGGCTCCTCACCTCTGGAACAACCTACCTCCGGAGATTCGCGCAGTCCCCTCGCTGGGTATCTTTAAAATCAATTAAAAATGTGGATGTTTCGGCATAAATAAATAAATAAATAAATAAATAAATAAATAAATAAATACATACATACATACATACATACATACATACATACATACATACATACATACATACATACATACATACATACATACATACATACATACAGCTGAGGAGAATGCTAAGCAATCAGAATCACAGGCAGCTGAATCACCACCAGATTTTCCTCCCCCAGTAGCCAGAGTAAGGGACAAGCTTCAGCAAGGACTCATGACACAGAGATCCAAAGCCCGCATGAATGCTTCCCACAGGAACATCAGGTCAACCAGCCCTGAGTTTTAGCAGGATGAGGTGTTTAAATGGCTGCTGTCGCTATAAAATTTGCACCCAGACACTGGCAAGCTTGTGGAAGCAACAAGTCAAATCTCTGGCTCACATCCACACTCCTGACTACCTTGAACCTTGTTCTCTGGAGCCTTGGCTTTGGACTCTGACCCTGGACTACGTTGTGTGATTTGGCTTTGGACCCTGACCTCGGATTATGGTTTGTGATTTGGCTGTGGCATTTTGATATTGGCTCTGCAATTCTCAGAACTTCTGACATTGGACTGGCTTTTCGGACTCTGCTGTTGAAACCCCCGGGAATGTGACAAAGTTAAACAAACAAGCAAACAAACAAACGTGTGGCCCTTGTGCCACATGCAGACCACCTCTTTCCTGGGGGATCAGAAATCAGTGGTGGCCAAGACTGCCTTTAATCAGTGCAACATCTGCAACTCTTCAGGATTAAAAATGTGGACACATCCACTTGTGCCTTAATTGCTGGGTTCAGAAACTACCCGTTCTCCAAATGTTTGCCAGCAGAATGTATTACAGGCCCCATCTTCAAACAGCTTCATTAGCTTCCAGTTCATTGCATGCACAATTCAAGGTTCTGGTTTCGGCCCAGAAAGCTCTGAACAGTTTGGGACTAGGATATTTGAAAGACCTCTTCTTTGGAGTCCCACAATATGGTTTACCACTTAGGAAGGCTGGGTTGGTGGATATTTGAGACGGAGCTTTTTGCACTAGCTGCCCCCAACTATAGAACACCCTCCCTAGAATAATTAGATTGGCTCCTTTAGTTTTGCTTTAAATATGTGGTGAAAACTGTGCAATGACCCTTTGAAACCTTCCACAGGCATTTATGTCACGGTTTTATTTTGATATCGTTTCTTTAAATGAGACAGCTCTCATCTCCGTGATTGAGAATAGATTCTCCACCTTCAGAACACAATGTTTTGCAGAATTCCAGTAAAAGTGCAGCAAATGAAATATTTGAACAGAGAAGGGATGTAAATAAACAAAAAGCCATATCTGTGTGGGTAGAGGGTTCCATCCTTGAGATGAAAGAAACCAGCTATATGGTGTGACTAGTAATATAATATAAATTGGCTTTGGTTCATGTGAAATTTAATTGAAATGAGGAACATGCTATTTTTTCTTCACTGCTGCCTTTAAAAAACATTACAGACAAGCAGATAAGAGGTATTCTATTCCAATGAAGCTGAAGAGCACCTTTTAAAAGGTCTTTCAGAATATTAGGCAACAGTCAAAATGACATCTTAACAGAAATAAAATATGTGAATTGCAGTTTTCTGGATCTTAGGGGTATTATTAACATTCCAAGCCAGAACCTCTAATTGCCCTAGAGAAAAATATATTAAAAGCTTTGGGGGGAGGGATAGGGAGGAGTATAAAGGAGCAAGAAATGGTGGTTTTGTTTGTTAGAATTGTTCATTGGATGGCGGATACAACTGTGAGTATCCTGAAGGAGGGAAAGATAGATGAATCTGACCATAGAGAGTTCATGACTGGAGTGGTGGCTGGTGGTTAGGATAAGGTACTGTACTCACAATATTTTATGGTCCTTCAGCCACCCTTGAATCTCATAATGTTGGCTTCCTTACTAGAGATGGGCATGAACCACCAGCTCAGTGGTTTATCTCGGTTTGTTGATTACTGCCACAAGTGTTCATTGGTTCAGCAACCTACCTCCTCCTGCAGGCACCCACTCAGAGACAGCTTCCCTGCCTCATCGACTCTAGGCACTGCTTCTGAGCTGGCACCCACCGGAGGGTGCCAAACTGCTAAACACCTATTGCATTGCTCAACAAACTGGAATGAACTGCTGAAGCTGCAGTTGGTGCAAATCTCTGTTCTCTACGTTCTGATTTTCTCATTTTAAGCCCGTTCACTCCTGTTTCTGGATTAGTTTGGGACTTTGAACATTTGTAAAATTGCCTCCCAATATAGATGCGGTTACTCCTGGGTTTGGATCAGTTTTAGCATGCTAGAAATATATTTAAAAGTATTTGCTGATATACAGCTAAGTTTTTCCATAGGCATCCTTCAGTCTTGAGAGACTATGGCAACATGCTCTGAATCATGAAGCCTGGGTAAAGTAATGTGGAGGATAGGCTGTTACCCAAGCAGCAGATCCCCCCTCTCCACATCACTGAAATGTTCCAATGGAAAGGCAAGAGCCAACACAACTGGTTCCAGCAACGTCGCAGGAGTTGGCAGAACGACATGAACTGCCTTCAGGACTCCAGCTCCGGATTTTGCCTCTTGGTTAACCCCTGAAGCCTTTTCCATGAGTGGATATAGCCGCAAGGCAGTGGAGGTTTGAAATCGGAGTTTTCCTTCTCCTAGATGGGCTGCCTTCCATGGTTGACGAGCCCTACCTACCCGGCCTGCTCTTTAATAGTGCGGAAGTATGATCCAACCCTTAGAACTTCCCTGCCTCCCAGGTGTATGCAAATCTAATTGGCTTTCCTATTTACCATATTACGCCAGAGATAGAATCATGGTTTTTTTGGGGGGGGGGAAGCATTTTTTTTGTTCAAAAAGTGAGGTACCTGAAACAACTTCACAGGGGTTGTTTATTTTAACTCAATTGTGGGCACAATTTATATTGAATCATTTTGGCATGTGTCACAGTAAATCATCTCTGCGAGGTTTCTCAAGTAATGGATGTCAGGATCATCGGTTTTGGGCTGCAGGGAAACCTTGCAGTTCAATCTGTTATATTTTTTTAAATCTGTAATACTGAACTAGCACTATCCCAGTTTGAAAGAAAACAAAACAAATATTAAAAATAACGGCAGGAGCGACGGCAGCAAGGGACTGTGAGTGGCAGCCAGTGTGAGGGCAGGTGGGGCAATACAACATCTCAAATGCAATGAGTATGCAATATCTGCCTACCTTCACACTGCCTGCCTCTCACAAGCACTCACTGCTTTTGTAAATTTAATGGATCTCAATTTCCCCAAGCCACTGCAAAATAATTTGTATTACAACAGGTATTGGTGGCAACAGTAAGTTATTGCTAAGAAAATTTAACCTTGCTTCCCAGCTCAGGAGGAACGCAGAAGATGGATGACAAATGTTATTCTCTCCTGATAATCAAAATTTCCTGGCACTCAGACCCTATACGTTCCGTTTCCACCACAGGGTCTGGTAACCCCAGCTGGCAGAAGCGGCATATAGAGAAAAATCAGCCATCGTTGAAATTTCTACTCATCTGCCTTTTTTTTTCTTCAGTTGCACTTCCTTCCTCGTGCCCACTTTTGAAGTTTTTCAACAGCAAAACTGATTTTCAGACCCATGATTTTGTTACCAGCTTCACAGGACCAAAATATCTCCTTTATAAAATGTGTGCATATCATCCACATAGCCTAGACATGACCTCCCAGGCTCACCATTTTTCTGATGTGTCACTTCCCTCCTGGTTGCAGCTGGGAAGTGGTGATATTCTTTTATCTTTTGATTCTAAGATATTCTTTTACATTTTTATAAGAACTCAAGATCACTAGAAAATGGTGCTTTAGAATGGGTACTAGTAAGCATAGCAAAGAAAAACAAGGAAGATGAATGGGCCTGTATCCCTCATACAAGGTTCCATGGAAACACTTAGATAAAAAGAGAACTTGGGTAGACAAAATGTTCCTTTCATGTAGTTAGATTTGCATCCTGGTCTCTCCAGGAGGATCATGAATATTTCACAGCTGTTAAAAACATAAAATTAAAAGATGCATAAAACTGAAATATATTTGAGGAGGGCTGCTAGCTAAATCTGCAAGAGGCAATGCGGGTTGGAAATTATCTTAAGAACATGCGCCATCTGCCAACTTTCTGCACTGATCAAGAAAAGGTGGGTAAAGGATAGCACAATAGCCATTGCTGAAAATAGGAAGTCTGGGACTATAACTCCCAGAATCCCACAATCAAGAAGGACAAAATCCATCAGAGTGGAGAAAGACATGTTTATATCCAGGAGTGAGCAGGGATAGATATGGTCCTAGTCTTTTTAAGCTAGCTCAGCCTTCACTCAATACTGCATCTCCTGGCCTCTTGACTTTCAGGATTTATTCACTCAGGACTGGGTTGTGAAGTAGGGCTTCAATATTTGGTGGAAAATCTCTCTCAGAAACCAGCTACCTACTGCACCTTTTGTTTCCTGTTTGTGACACATATACAAAGAAATTCTCTTGTCACACTACCATTGACCACTAGGCACAAATATAAATGGACAGATTCTTCATATTCCTACCTCTGCTGCTTTGCAGAAAAGAGCAAAATATCCCTTCCTCAATTTGAAATAAATATCTAAGAAACATTTTATGCCCCCTTTTCTATGTCACAGGATGAAGGGCTGTGATCTCACTACTAATCTGTCTTATGTCAGGCATACTGAGCATACCAAGAAAATAATCAATGTGCATGTGCTACACATTCGTGTATAGGATTGTTACATGCATTCAGCCACATACGCAAAAAACAGTTTGATGGCATTATCACTTAGCTCTTCATTGGGATCCATTTTACATTTAATGATACAGAATAGTAACTCTGGCACCTGTGAGGCAATGTGATTGCAGGTTTCTTTCCACCTGAAGGCCAAAATTCTGAATTGTTCTGAACAAGATAGTAAATGCTTACAGTAACACTTTCCTATAGCAGGAATGATATTAAAAATGACTCTTGGGCTTTGCTGTTTTTTTTTTTTAAACAGTGCCTCCAAAGAATATTCACAGATTTGTCAGTTTCATTCCTCTGACAAAGCCACTGCTGTTCTCCAGAATTCAATAAACTTTCAGCACTTTCATTGCTCATGAGGAAAGCCTAGAATAACCTTTTCATGTTTTGTTTTTGTGCTTTTAAGCTAGGAACACAGAAATCTTCCTTGTATTCAACCAGACCATTCTGGATTGAGATCAACTGGATTGAGATCCAACTCTAGGGCAGAGGCTGGAAAAGTTATTCTCTCTCTCTCTCTCTCTCTCTCTCTCTCTCTCTCTCTCTCTCTCTCTCTCTCTCTCTGACTTTGGACTACAACGTAAAGCTAAGAGGTTACAACTCCAAGAATCCCCAACCAGCAAGTCTAAGAATCCCCTCCAAAAATCCCCAACCAGCATGGCAATGCTTGAATATGTTACTTGTTTGGTCTGTAAATCCCAGAATCTACCGGAGGTTTCTAGAAGCTCTCTTTCCCAGATTTACTAGAGATACCAGATAGAACCTGAGATGGAATCAAAACATGAGACTTTTTGCCTTCCGATCACATAGTCTTGCACTCAGATGCATGCCTTGTAGCTGTACCCTTCAATTCTGCACAGCCAAGGAAGATGTGGAGCCTGTAGGGATAAATTACAGTAGCTTTTAAAAATATATATGGGAGAACTGCCTTGATGAAAATTGCACCTCTGAATTATTGGATCTAGTTAAAGTAAAAAATGATATTTAATCAGGGCTGACTCAAGTCTCTTGTGAGGCTTAGAGAATGACAAAGCTGTTCAAAGATAATAATTCTGGTGCCAAGTTTTCCTTGCTGTGCAATGACTGAATGCCAAGGTGTTAAAGTGAATTTCTTTGTATGTGTATACTATGTGCCCTATTTTTCCATGTATAAAATGACACTTTTTCCTAAAATAATTAGAGGAAAACTTAAGCATCGTTTTGTACACGGAAGGAAGCAGGTGCGCGCACACTCGGGTGCCTCTTGCTGCTGCTGCCGCTGCCCAATTGCCTCTTCCACAGCTTACAGTTTGTCCCCTCTGGTGGCCTCGAGGCAGCAGCAGGAGGAGGTGGAGGTGAAGGAGCATTCACATGCGCTCAGGCGCCTCTTGCTGCTGCTGCTGCCTCACGGCTTGTCCCCTCTGGAGGAAACAGAGGCAAAGGAGCATTCACATGCGCTCAGGCGCCTCTTGCTGCTGCCTCCCCCGCCCGCCCAATCACCACCTCCAGTGGGACTGACGGGCTCAGCTCATGGTGCCGCCTTGTCCCCTCCGGTGGTGGAGGCAGGAGGAGGCAGAGGTGGAGGAAAACAAGCACTCACATGCGCGCTCGGGCACCTCTTCCTGCTGCTGCTGCCAGATCACCTCCTCCCACCATCTCCTTAGGGCAGGGGACAAGGCAGTGAGGTGAGATGGAGGTAAGCGCACTGGAGGCGGATAGTGGAGGAGCACTTGCCCATTAACTGCTCTTCCGCCTCCACCAAGGGTCAATAGGAGGTCATTGGGGGGTCATATACATGGTAAAATACGGTATATACTTACAATGACAATAAATTTATTTGAAATATAAAGGTGTTTCTATGAAACAGAGAGACCTGAATCCAAATCTTAAATTATCCATTGAGAGGTCTTCGGAGAATTATTATCTTTCTCTTTCCTTTATAAATGGGAATAGTGATGACAGCTTCACCTGTATAGCATCAAAGCTGGTGTAGTGTCAAAGCAAAGATACCCACCATCTACCTAAATCTCTCCTCTGCCAGGAAGTCAGTGGAGAATACACTGATTACGAGCCTTGGGCAAAAATCACTTTTAATGCTGCTTCAGTCTTACCATCTTTGATGTGGGGATAATGAAAGTGGTAAGACGACACTGAAATGATTTTTAATTGATTATGAAAGATCAACTGGAGATACTAGGGAAAGGGTTAATTCAATCTCTTTACCTGCTCCCCTGCATGCATACACATATGTTATTTTTATCACCTCCCTCTGTGATTCCGGTGCCAGTCCAGAATTGTAAAGATTTACCCAATCTAGATGTTGGCTCTGCTCTTGAACAAGAACCTCTGTGACTACGCTGTTTGAATTCAAAACTGGCTTCAGGAGGAAGGGTTTTGTCTGGGAAGAATGAGCTGATTCTCATATTGGTGTCATCTTTGTTTTAATATTATTTGTGCTGACAAAATCTTTTTTGTTGTTGTTGTACCCTGCTTTGATTACATGTCTGTGGGTGCACCCATGTGTTTGTGTGTGGCTTCATTTCCCTCATCACTAAGTTTCAGTTATATATTGGTAGATGGCAAATCAGGACAAAAGGTGCCTTACACCACTTTTTTTAACTATCCAGGAACAGCGTGATTTTTCCAGAGGCAAACAACGTGTTCACAGCATCCTGTCATTGAAAGTATCCAAATTTGTAGCTCGTCCATTGTGTTCCTTTGCCTCTTACCTTGGCCAAGGCCTTGTCACCACAGCAACCATGTATCTGTCTTTTCACTCACTCTACAACCCAAACTAAAGCCAAACTAAATTCTCTGACATCTTTTTCCAATAGGAAACAGTCAATCCTGCTTTCATGAGACAAACCCAAGGTATCTTCCGTTAAGTTCGATTAGTTTGTAGGGTAGTCTCTTCCCCTAAATTTTGTAATCCATGCCATTCCATTGATCCATGTATCTGTAATCCAGTCCAGTCCATGTGTCCATAATCATTATCTCCAGGAACAATATCGAATTTCAGTTGTGTTGGGAAGGCCACGCAATCCCCTTTTAGCCTGATGTACATGCCACGAATAACTATCAAAACTGTTTTGCTCAATCAAGAACTGGTTATTCTTGGTAACCCTATCTGGATAGTTCAGTCCATGTGGGTACAATAGATTAAAGCAAGAGAGCATAATGAAGCAACTGCCTCCTCTTCCATCCTCATCCCTCTCATCACACACAAGTGGACTCCTCATGTATTGAATCCCATTTCATCAGTCACGTACAGCTTATGGTCTGAGCAGGGAATCAGGAGGCTCAGTTCACATTGTTAAAGTGAGGAAACCCCCCTCCTTGAACCATGGCCCATAGACCACTTATGCAGTCAGGGCTGTATTCATACATATTTTCCCTAGCAGGCACTCCCTGAAGAGAAGGGATTGAAAAGCCTTGCAACCACAGGGAGATGGATTGTGCCCATTCACATGTGAATCAATTCCAATGATTAGGGTGGAAAACAATCCTTGAAAAGCCTGCCACATGCTAGATTTGCATCCGTATGATTACCTCAGTTAATTGCTCGTATTCCTTTTCCTCCCCTCTGCCCGCTACCTAGCCAATCAAACACTCCTGGACCTCTGGTGATTATTAAATGCATTTTTAATCTTAATTAATCTGGCTTCTTTTTAAAAAAGAAAAAAGAAAAGAAATGCACACAATTGATTTAGGTCTGGCATTAGAAGAGGCTAAGAAAACAAAGCAAACAACATTCAGCAATCTCATCTCTTGTCTCAATGATGCAGAAAATGTTATCCACCCAAATCTCTTGCTGGTTTTAGGTAGTTTTCAAACTGACACGAGAATATGGCCAAACAATGAACTCCTGATGTTTCTGTAGGCCTTATTTTTAAAGCTGATGGATGGCCACAAGTATATCTACTAATCAGCACACTCTGTGGCTGCTCACCTTCATTACTGAGTTGGCGGGGGGGGGGCAGGGGAGTCTACAAAACTTAAATTAAAATATATATATTCTGCTGCACAGAGGAAATCTTACCCTTTTAGCATTTTGGGCTTGGTTAGTAAAAGCTTTCACCCTTCAAACTTAATTCCACCTCCTACTTATTTTATTTTATACTAGATGCATCTCACACTTCCTCCATGCAGCTGCCTTATACCAGTCAGATAACTGTTCCTTTTCTGCCATTATGATCTATTCTGATTTACAAAGAGGCTTCTTCACACAAGGGCAAGAGTGGAGGTGAAGGAGTGGGGCTTGATGATGTAATGAATACTCACAATTTTCCTTGCTCCAGGGAGGAAAAGGTGCCACAGCACATCAAGACACCTTGTCAACCTGTATAAAGTTTTCGGCTCCTTCACAAGAGGAAAAAGACTTATTTTGGTGTGGGGGGATTGTTTGGTCTGCAGGAAAGAGGCCTTGTATGTTGCAGGAAAGCTTGCCTTTTTCGTTGCTTCATTCTCACCTTTGGGGCTTTCCTTTCCTTTGCCCTGGCAACAAGATTTCTACACACAATATCACCCACATTATGAGGGTTCATTAAATTATAGCTTGTTTCTCATGCCATCCTCTGCCAGAAGTGGCCTTCTGACTTCTATACAGGGTGAGCAGAACAGTCTCTGCTTAGGAAAAGAAAGGGTCACAAACCAGAAGTTACAGTAGAAATGGCAACACATAAAAGTTAGTGTTAGAAAATTTTAGTCTGCCAGGACCTCAAAGTACTTATTGTACAGAAAAAAATAACAATGGGAGCTTGGGGGGGGGGTACCATGAGTTATATTCTTAAATTCCAGTATACAACCACAGGTTTAAATAAAGAGAAATTTTTAAATCTCTATCTATCTGTGTGTGTGTTTGCACGTGCACACGCACAGAGGTTTTCTCTACAGTTTTTTGTATAGCCAAACAGTATTTACTTTCTCAAAATTCTGGCCCTAGTATCAGAAATTGACTCAAGAAAAATCAACTTTTTCCAGAAGACAAAAATATTCTCACAAAGGCAGCAACCATGTGCCAGCCTTTGTACAATTTACAATGGTTCATTATTCTACTTATTACAAAGGTTTTTTTTATCATGAACATTCTGAAGCCCATTAGCTGTGCTAATATTACTTTGAAAACTCATTAGCTCTCTCTACTTAGTCCTTATCCTCACAACAATGCCCCTACCTACATAAACCTATATATTGGTTCTTCATGTCTCTGAGAAAGTAGGCAGTCATCCTTGAACATACATTCCAAAATCAATTCACTGTTATTAAATGTGCCACAGTACTTTTGAAATATTATCCCTAATAACATTTCAAACAGTGACAGAAATCCCATTGCTTGAAGTATTAATTGATTTATTTATTTTATATACTGCCCCATTAGTGATAAGTAAGTCACACTAGAGTATCAGTGCAGATTTAGTAAATCAACTATTCAATTGATTCAAATAGGCCTGCTCTAGTTGTAACTTGCTATGCCACACCTGGGCAAAATGTGACTCTCCAGATGTTGCTGAATTGCAACTCCCAGCAATCCTAGCCCACACAGCCAATAGTGAGGAGTGTTGGGATTTGCAGTTCAACAACATCTGGAGGGCCGCACTTTGCCCAGGTCTATGCTATAAGTTGCAATAAGAGTAGGCCAACTTCAATGGAGCTTACGGAGGAGAGCTTACCGGATCCCCAGTGATTCAATGAGCCTACACTAGTGCAATGTACTATACTAAGCAAAAGGATTGCAGCCACTCTATGGAAGGGGAAAACTTTCTTGGAAATATTAAAGGATTTGATCCTGAGCATGTTTAATCTCTAACATAAGATATACAAGAAGAGCCAGCAACCTTGGAACATTGAATATATGTACCAGAGATGGAAAATGTAATTTTGGGGGGAATATCTCTCCTAGAATCCATCAACTGGCATGGGCATCCTGGCACTAGGATTCTGGGAATTCCTGCTGAAAAAAGGATTTTTTTTCCTAGCTCTGATCTGAACAGCAGAGGAGGTCAAAAAGTCTCCACTTGTATTAATGTTTTACAATGCCTGATTGATTGTTGTTGTTTTTTGCTACTTGTTTTACAGCAAGGACTTCTTCACAGGCATTGGATGGTCCATGAAGATTTATCTTATTCCCTACTTGTCCATATATATCTTGATTTAGTCATTCAAAAGGTTAGTGACTGAAGAACTTATGAGCTTTGACAAAGGACAATGGGCTGGTTGCCCGGAAACAATACAGTACTTGTGGCATATAAAGTGTGAGATCAGATTTTGGTGCATTTGTTCTTCTTTGAAAAGGGAGGAGGAAGGCTGAGGTCAGATAGAGAAAGGCACATTTTAAAAGACCAGTCTGCACATTTAAAATACCAGTCAAGGGTGGAAGGAATTTTTTTTTTGCCATATTTACAAGGCTGTTCTTGAAAGCGGCCACCATCATCATTCCCCTTTGTGACATCTAGAGCAATTTACCCTGTGCCCTGGTGCAGTTAATTTTCAGATGGTCTGGAACCGTGTTTGATGTTTGTGGACTTGGGAGAAGAGGCTTTATGCTCCCACCAAAGTGTTCATGAGCCTTTCAGAGCCCAGAGGTGGACAAGCTGCACATAAATTGGGGGGAACCAAGGACTCGGCCATCTGTGAGCCACAATGTTGGCCCACTCAAGTGGGCCTGCCCCTTCATGTACACAGTGTTCCCAGACAGACTGTGCAGAGCAAGCAAATGAGGATCCAGGCTTTCAAAAGGCCTCCTTGGCTGGGTGGGGTTGCCCGGGCAACCATCTCCCTACCTGAGCAGGGAGAGCAAAGCACTCTAAAAGCACAGATCCAACCAGATGCACATTTGAAAAGGCATTCTTGTGCCTAAACAAAGAGAGTGTGGCAAGTTAACATGGTGTGGGGGGGGGATGGAGAAAGGGAAGGAGAAAGAGGAGGAGGAGGAGGAGGCAAGAGGAGAGAAAAGGGATAGATAGAAGAGGCAGCAGAGGCAGAAGGTGGGAGAGAGACGGAAGGGATGGCACAGGCAGAAAAGCAGGTGGGAGAACAAAGGCAGAGAGAGACGGGCTATTCCTACCTATGTCTAGGATGCACACATGCCACAGATTTTCCCCAAAGGAAGGTTGTCTTGAATAGAAGAAGGGTTCCCACCTGTGATCAGGGCTCCTGCAATAGTGGTACAGATCAGACTGAAAACACCCACATGTTGATGCAAAGATGACCAATACGTGGAGGTCAAAGGCAAAATATGTAATGAGGCAAGAGGGCGGGTTAAAAAGGAAGGTGAGGAGCAGGCAGAGGTGGGAGTCCAAGTGAGAATAATCCCAGGAGCAAAGCAAGGCAGAATTTATCAGCATGAAAAGCGGGAAAATATAAGAGAGAAAGAAACAGGGCTACCAAGGTCCAGTGAAAGGACTTGATTCTGACATTGCTCTTAGTTGTTGTTTTTTCAAATGCCGGGCACTACAAGGATTACAAGGTGACTGACTAGAACAGTCTCTATCCTGCTAATTGAACAGTTTCCATTCTGACTCCTCTCTGGGTCATCTTCAACAACGGCCATCTATCAGCTATGTTTAAATTTAGATAGGCAAACAACCACTAGTCCTTTCTCCTTCCTCCTACTTGCCCTTATAGAAAACCGGCTAATCATTTCAGAACACAAACATGCAAAACAAACAACAACAAAGGCTAATTGATCGGCAAAAAGCGGTCATACCGTTATCATAATTGCTTCTTTCACTCTGCCCTTTAGGTATGCTTTGTACAATTCTGTAAGACTACCCAGTATGCAATGGCTGGATAGGTCCTTTACATTTTGGGAAAGTAATCTGTGCTGTTTTTCCAGCATGCTTGGCACAGTGAACAAAAGCTGGAATCCAAGAAATGCTATGGAAAGGGAGCAACAGCACCATGGACGTAATTGGCATAAGTACACAATGTGCATATTATTGCTATTAGTAAAATGCATCCCAGGGTAGCAGCAGGTTCTGCTGCATATTTGTTTACAGAGAGAAGAAAACAATGCAGTGAAATCTGGAGAAATCAGGTGGGATCCAAATAAACTGTGTTTCATACACATAAACATTTAGTTTTAAGAGTGTATGAAACATGATTTTGCTAGACAGACGTTCCTCCATTCAGTCTATGTGTGTGAGAGAGTGTGTGAGTGAGTGAGTAGAAATCTATGAGACAATCTGCCTTGGAATATTGTGTACCATGCTGATTGTAGTGTAGTGCAGTGGACAGAGTAATGGACTAGAACTCAGGACACTAGTATTCAAATTCTTTCTTGGCCATGGAAACTCACAGCGCGTAGAACTGGTAAAATCATTTCATAAATATCTCATTTCCCTTGAAAAGTCCTATTAGAATCACTATAGGCAAAGTGCACATAACACTACTCATGAGAGATCCACACTCCCTCCAATTCCAGAGGCAATATTCCTCTGTATATCAGTTATTGGAGAGCACTGGAAATCTGGTAGCCACTGCCTAAGGAGAATGCTAGATTAGATAGGCCTTGGAAATAAAACTTCTTACATTCTTCACTTCTACTGAAGACCTCAAATTTCAGAAAGATTCATAGGGAGGAGGTGGTCTTTCAGATATGCCGGCCTTGATCTGTTTAGGGCTTTATAGATCAAAATCAGCACCTAGAACTGAGCTCAAATGCAAGCAAGAAGCAACCTTTTTGGTTTGTTATATTTGCATTTTCTATTTGTATTAAAATTCACACCAAAACAAGACAAAAAGTTATACTTCAATATAGGATACCAAAATATAGACTTACATGGTAGAAGATTCAGGGCTAAGATCCATTAGGTAAAAAAAATAATAATTAATCATGTTGTTTTCATCCACATCTCTTCTCCTGAACCAAAGATTTGTTTGTTTTTTTGACACTAGCATTGGAATTAATTGCATCGCTGGGTTTAGTGAAATATAAAAAAACAATTTTCCTGTTTCCTTCAATCAGAGGGAAGCTCAAACAAGCTTCTACAGTATTTCCTTTAAAAGTGTTGTTTTCTTTTAAAGTGTGTACTCTTTCGATGTGGTGCACAGATAACATAATAAGATTTCCTCCCCTTTCTTATTCAAAGACTGGAACGTCTTCAAAGACAATACCTCAATCACCAAGAGAGTGTAATCTAAAAGTGCCTTGAGTCCGTGTCACTCAGAGAGTGACAGAGTACTGGAGGCAACCTTCAGAGGCTATTGCACAAGGCCAGGAGGTGAGGAACAAAGGGTTTAAGGTTCTTTTAGGCTGCTAGCCAACTCTACCAGCAAAGTATAAGATTCTGGGGCCATCTTAAACAATCAGATTTTGATTACAAATATTTTGCTCAGTGAGTCGAATAATCACTGTGTGGATGACTGCTTGCCAGCACCACAGAACAATGTTGTTCAAATTCAGTTCAATTTTTCCATCTCCTACCTGGTGGTTTCCAACCTTGGGTCCCCAGATGTTCTTGGACTACAACTTCCAGAAATCCTGGCCAGTACAGCTAGCGGTGAAGACCTCTGGGAATTTTAGTCCAAGAACATTTGGGGTTGAGAACCACCACCCTACTCCACCCCACTCCAGAAGAGAGAAACAGGATAATAAATGGAACAAAGGACCACCATTTTGTTAATCTTCAATCTGAAACAGCCAAAGATATTTTGAAATTGTTTAGGCATCCTTCAGTCCCGAGAGACTATGGTAATGTGCTCTGAATGGAGGACTTGGAACAGCATCTAGTGTGGCTGAGAAGGCCAATTTGAGAGTGACAGTCCTTTCCACACTGAAAGCAAATACAGTCTGTCCCCTGTCCAGCTCCTGATTTGGCTGCTTTCGGGACTGCCTCTTTGCCTCAGCCTGCTGGACAAGGCTCTCTTCAAAATGGGAGAGGCTACGATGCACCGCCTGCCTCCAGGCTGAATGCTCAGATGTCAAGTTTTCCCATCTGTTGAGGTCCATTCCTAAGGCTTCAGATCCCACTTGCAGATATCCTTTTATCGCAACTGTGGTCTCCCTCTGGGGCGATTTCCCTGCACTAATTCTCCATACAGGAGATCTTTTGGAATCCAACCATCAGCCATTCTCTCAACATGCCTGAGCCAACATGGATGTCGCTGTTTCAGTAATGTATGTTGTTGTTGTTTAGTCGTTAAGTCGTGTCTGACTCTTTGTGACCCCATGGACCAGAGCATGCCAGGCCCTCCTATCTTCGACTGCCTCCCAGAGTTGTTTTCGGTAATGTATACATGCTAAAAATTCCAGCTGATTCTAGAACTACTCTATTTGGAACTTTGTCTGACCAGGTGATACCAAAAATGGTTGGAGACAACGCATATGGAACATGTTCAGTTTCCTCTCCTGCCATGCACAATGGGTCCAGGACACACTGCAGTAGAGGAATGTGCTCAGGACAGAGGCTCTATAGACCTGGATCTTGGTATATGCTGTCAGCTTCTTATTGAGCCATACTCTCTTTGTCTGTCTGGAGAACATGGTAGCTGCTTTGCCAATGCGTTTATCCAGCTCGATATCTAGGGAGATAGTGTCAGAGATCGTTGAGCCAAGGTACATGAACAAACTCCAATTCTTGTGTGGAGATGGTAATAGAGGGAGGTGAGTTCACGCCCTGGCCCATGACTTGTGTTTTCTTCAGGCTGATTGTTAATCCAAAGTCCTGGCAGGCCTTGCTAAAACAATTCATGTGTTGTTGGAGATCTTCAGCAGAGTGGGCAAGAACAGCTGCATCATCGGCAAAGAGGAAGTCCCGCATGCATTGCAACTGGACTTTGGTCTTCGCTCTCAATCTAGAGAGATTAAAGAGCTTTCCATCTGATCTAGTCTGGAGATAAACACCTTATGTTGCAGTTCCAAAGGCGTGCTTCAGCATGAGAGCAAAAAAAGATCCCAAACAGGGTTGGCGCGAGGACACAGCCCTGTTTCACTCCACTTCAGATGTCAAAGGGGTCTGATGTTGAGCCATCAAAAACTACAGTTCCCTTCATTTCCTCATGAAAGGACCTGATGATGTTATTCTGAAATATCAATTTTGAAAAGAGCTAAATGTCTTTTAAAAGAAATGCTTTTCCAAGAAAACATTTCACTGGTGTCTAGATAGTTGGCTGTACCTCACCTGACATCAACTATTCAGCTCAAGGCATGCAGAACAGGTTATCTTGAACATAGTGTTCTGTTCTGTAGAAGAATCTCCTCTTGCATGCAAGACATGGACTTTATCTATGACACATAGACTATTCCCATGTTTGTGTGATTTTATATACAGCTTCTTTGGAATACATGGACTTAGAACTGCTGGATAGCTCAGTGGTTTAGATACCAGAAGTTGGGAGTGCAGTCCCCTACTGTGCCTCCTTGACAGGGCTGGACTCAATGATCCATAGGGTCCCTTCCAGCTCTGTAGTTCTAAGATTATTATTAATCATCTGCTGAATAGATTAGTGGCTTAGGTATCTGGCTCTGGAGCCAGAGATTGGGTGTTCTGTGCCTCCTTGACACAGCTGGACTTGATGATCCATAGGGTCCCTTCCAGTTGTTAAGTTCTCAGGTTTTGTTGTTGTTGTTGTTGTTGTTGTTGTTGTTGTTGTTGTTGTTGTTGTTGTTGTTGTTGTTGTTGTTGTTGTTGTTGTTGTTTTCACCACCCCCTAACTGTATGGACAAAAAGACAAAAAAACAAAGACAGAAATGTGGCTCCAGGTGGCTTGCAGTCAAAACCCTTGGGAGCAGAAGACATGAAGGAGGCAGAGGAAAGACAAAGGTTGCAAAGAATGAAGGTGCACTCATATTTCATTGCTGTACCACTTCCAAATGCTTGCTCTCCTATCTCCACATTACATATCTACCAGACATGGTTGTATTTGTGTGCACAATGCTGTAGAGCATACAACACATGGTTGTTCATGTAAGGTTGGGGAGAAAGGCTAGGAGGCTCACAAGGAAGAGCTTTGGAACGGCCACTGCTTCCTCTCAGCAGCTGCCTCTTGAAACATTCTGCCTAATGGTAGAGCTGGCCTTGGCTCCAGCTCAGATACGAAAGTGCTATTACTAGTAATTAGCTGAATAAGAATTGAGCAGAATAGTGTTTTCCTCAGACAAAATTAAGAAAAGGTATGCATCCACCATTTATTATGAGATCCTGTTGCACTGGTAAGCAAATGATATAACTGCTAAAAGTTATCTCTTTGTATTCGTGAAGGCTTTCATGGCCGGGATCTAATGGTTGTGGGTTTTTCAGGCTCTTCGGCCGCGTTCTGAAGATTGTTCTTCCTGACGTTTTGCCAGTCTCCGTGGCCGGCATCTTCAGAGGAGTTCCTACTCCAGTCCTCCGAAGATGCCAGCCACGGAGACTGGCAAAACGTCAGGAAGAACAACCTTCACAACACGGCCAAAGAGCCCAAAAAACCCACAACAACCATTAGTTACCTCTTTGTTGAAAGAGTTTTAAATAACTTATATATTCATTAGCATTTGCTTCAATTTATGCTCTTAATAAAGGTCAGATCTCGTTTTGTATGTTTACACAAGAGGTTATAATTGGAGGTGATATAAACATACGCATGCAGGGTCTGGATCTGTATGTTTCATATGCATGCCAGAATAAAGAGGCAGCATCACAAATAGATTGAATTAAGAATAAATATTTTCATCATCATAATCTTAGAACTGCAGAGCTGGAAAGGACCCTATGGATGATTGGGTCCAGCCCCTGTCAGGGAAGCAAGAGTGGGGGGATCAAACTCCCAACTTCTGGCTCTGCAGCCAGATGGCTAAACCACTGGGCCCTATCCTTAATTCTCATGCCTGTGCAAGGTCTGGGCAGAATGCAACCCCAGAGATTACAGCCACTCATATTATTCAGCAGTCCATGGAGTTTCTTTCATGGCTGAATTCCATTAGGGTAACACATAGTCTTTTGCAGAAGACATTGGATCTGAGGTTAGGAGCAGTCAAATGAACCAGTCATGTCCCTTTATTGGTGTATTGAAATATCACTGGACAGTCTAGAACAGATAGAATTTGGAAATTCAGTCCTTCACTGATAACATCTACAGCAAGTGAACATGATTTGGAAGAGTTTCCTTCAAATAATTAGAAAATTCTTTGAAAGAAAACTCAGACTCCTTTATCTCCCAAAAAGTTGGGCGAGAGGCTATGAAAATGGTCCTTCGAGGCTGGTGCATAAAGGAATTTTCAGCAATAAAATGACTGAGGACTGAGAAGGTGTGAGATATCGAATCTGAAATAGCTACCCTGAGAAGTAGTATATATAAGCAAACTGGTTCCTTGAAATTTTGGCAAACATTGAATAGAAAGCAAGTGGAGCTAAACACCATAGACATCAGTAACGTCATGCTAGGATTTTTTATACATCCAACAGAAATGATAGGAATTTGATGGCAACAGATTTAGGGTATTATTTATTTTATTTATATCCCGCCTATCTGGTCAGTTATGACCACTCTAGGCGGCTTATTAGCAGCCAGGTTAAAGAAAAGGAAATCTAAAGATAAGGTCATTATTATTTTGGATAGCCAAGGTTACAGACACAGACCCCAACAGGATTACATAAGTTTTTGCAGAGTTATTGTATTTCTCTAAATGTATGTCTGAGGTAAATATCAATACTCAGAGGGCCACCATAGTACCACAATTATCTGAAGATAGCAGACAGCTTTTAGAGAAATCAGTGACACTGGAAGACGTTTAAAAAGGCTATAAAACAGTTAAAGCCTTTATAAGCATTATAGTGACGTGTTGGCCTCTCACCTGCAGGGGATCATTAATAGTGCTTCCCAGCCTTGCGTCTTCTGAAGGGTGCTCACTCAGAAGCAGCACCTCAGCATCCCTGACCCATGTCCTTTATTTAAATATTGTTTATTTAAACATAAACAAATGAAGCAGTGAAAAGTAGAATGTCAGACAGAGTTGGTCAGGAATTATGTAAATTATGTTCCCACTGAAAATGTAGCCAGTCCCACATCCAGAGAAGGCATTAAGCATGTGTATTTCCAAAAATAAAAGTTAATTAGTGCTGTCTGTACTCACATAGTGAATAAATGAAGCCAAACGTATGCTATTTATCTTTTTGATTTACAAGTCTTAATATCCTTAATTTCTTTGTTAATTTGTCCATAAGGGCTAGCTGCCAGATCCTTCTAAACCAGGATGTGATATCACATAACAATATCCGTTCCTAAGCAATTTCTAATTTTGCCAGTGTGAGCAACAGGGTTATAAAATCTTTATGTTTTCTTTTGTTTTCATTATTATGTGTCATAGTCATGTAAACAGTGCCATTTGTGAACTCCACTTTTTCCAACCTCCTTCACACCAGTTTCTTTATGGATATTAAGGCCTATTAATAAACACACAGGACATGAATTTACCACAGTTGAACATCTGTAGATCCATTGAGTCCACTGGGACCTGGAGAAATTTAAGCAATGTGCAAGAAGACTCTTAAGATTGTTTACTGAGGAGTAACCTAAACTGAACTGGTAAGTGTTTGTTTCTGAATAATGTTGAGGCTCACACTCTGCAACAAGTGACTATGCCAGATTGTGACCAAGCATTTGAAGTTATATCAACATACCATAACAGAGTTGCCTATTGAAGCAATAAATCAACGAATGCCTGTTCCCTGTTTATAGTTGTTAAATTCCATCACAGAGAAACACTAACTTGCTCCCTGCCAGCATGTGATGGAAAGGCTTAATTTTGGAAGCAGCATCTTTTCAGAAGTACAGGAAGTGTGGACATTTGTACGTCTTGTTCCTGAATGTCAAAAAGACATCAAACCCAAAAACTAATAATAGGTTTTTCCTTGATGTTTGATTGCCCAGTTACTTTGTTCTGAGTACTGCATGTTTACAAAAAAAACAGTGATACATTGGATAGTGGGCACTGTCCTAGATGCTGAACCTCAAAAATGACCTTATGGAGGTAAAAAAGATATAGAAAAGAGATTCGTCTGTTCAGGAGGCTTCTCGTCAGAGAAAGTGTTTGTGGCTTTTAATTTCAGAGAAGAAGCAAATAAACGGAGAAGGACAGATATTTGAAAACTTATGCACAATGTGCAGAAGGCAAATAGACAAAAAATAAAAATATAAAGACAACAAAAATATCGTGACACCTTAAAGACTGCTATTTTTTAATGTGAGCTTTTGTGGACAAGTCCACTTCTTCACACATGGGACAGAGACTGCATGGCAAATATTTATACAGTTAAACATGGTCCTAAAGCAAAGAGCCTGAGTACAAGTAGTTGATGATGTTTAACTCTTGGCAACAACTATTAAGGCCCCTGCTGATCTTCAGTTCTCCTTCCAGGAAGCATTGTTCTGTAAACAATGACAATGATTGGTGGTTTAATTAATCCCAGCCTATAGATAACAAAGGAGAACACCAGAGTAATGAGTATCATAATCTCCAATGGGGTTTATAAGGTGGCACTGGGTTAGTAAGAAAATATAGCTGGGAATTACATCAGATGCAACATTTTATATAGAGAAAAGGGGGTTGTTTTTTCTGCTGAGGTTTGTCCAGATGTGCAAAGGTGCCACAGCAAATGAGCATGAGTATTCATAGTTCCTTCCAAAACGTGCCATGTTTTACAAATTTTGGTGCTTCTACTGTACTACAAAAGGCAGATCTTTGAAAATCATGCCTTTATACATGCCAGGAAAGAAGTCCTTATGAATTCCTTCCATGCTGCAGCATTGCCTCTGGAGGGGTCTTTTGGCTTTTTAAAAGCCAGCTAAAGGGTTAATTAAGGGCATCTGAACTGAGAGCATCCTGACCAGGAAATGAACTCTGCATAGGAAGCAAGCAGGGCAAACTGTATGAAAAATAGCAAATCTGAGGCAAGATTCTTTTAGAAGAGCCATAGCATCCTGCAGGTTGTATTGCAGTAGTTGTAATAAGTGAAAGAAGATGGAGAAAAGTTACTTTGGGGGACTACATACTAGATCCAGAATATCCCAGCCACCATTCCAGGAAAAGCATACCTGGTCATGCTGGCTGGAGTTCTATGGTAGTTTTCCCATTTCTGATTAGAGGCTTTATTCCCAGCCATCCTTTTTCCCAATTTAAATCTATCTTCTGGACTCACTATTTACTCGCCTGGTGAAAACATACAAACATTTGATGTTTCATTGCTACCACTGAGGTAACTGAATATTTCAATAGAATGGCAAAAGATATAGGGAAGATATAAAGCAGATTGTCAAATTTCTTGCACACCAGTGTTCAACTTTAGGCTGTGAATAAAGCCACACTCTTTATGATCCTACATTTTTTTTAACCTTCATCTAGGAAGAATTTTAAAAACAAACGTAACTAAGTTCCATGCAGTAAATTCAAAGTATTTTCTGACTTCACAGGAATTCCAATATATTGATGGCTAACAAAATAGTTAGATGTAGGTTTAGAGGCAAGATTAATTTCTAGAAAACTAGCTATGTTAGCCTGTGTTAGGCATGTTGGCAAAATCAAAAAGAAAGGGAGGGAGGAGGTGGGGAAGCCTCAAACAAGCACAGAGGAAGATGGCGAAACTGAGGGAGTATGCCAGAATTCAAGACTTAATGTTGAGAAATAATTCAGCAACATATCGGAGTTCAGAAAGATCTCATTGTTACACGAGAGTCCTTTTATACTTACTCCTTCTGCCAAGGAACAGCCACTGGCCAGACTGGAAGAGTGAAACTCTCACCCTGCAGTTCAAGGACTCACCACAAAGGACAGCTATGGATGGACCCCAGCAAGTCAAGTGGAGAAACTATAATTTATGTACTTGGGCTCCTGGCTCCTGTAATACAGATGTAAATTTAAATTGAAAGTTTTATACTGCTGCCCTTGTTTTTCCATTTAAAAGTGCATATTAAAAGTGTATCTATTAGTTTACAAAGACTTTTTGTATAGGATAATATTGTACAATATACTTTGCTTCTTTTATCACATTTTTGGTCTAGAATTTGTACTGAGTGCCCTCTGCTGAAATATAAGATGAAGTTGTTAATTATTCAGTATCCAAAAAGAGCAATCCTTACAAAATGTATTAGAGCTGATGCTTGAAGGCTGATTTTTATTAAAAGATGAAAGAAACATGATGCTGGCATTTGCAGTATCGGAAGTAGAATATTATCTTCAAATAGCAAGTGCGTATTATCAGCATTGCTCCATTTCCTCCTTCCCAACCCCTGCAAATGTTTTTCCCAAACATAAGTTCCATAGCCTTCCTGTAAATCAAGCATCCTATTTCATTTGCACCTATGAGGCCTTTATATGTTACTGGGCCTTGCCCCACGCCACTGCAGTCTCATCTGGAAACCCAA
Source organism: Pogona vitticeps (assembly GCF_051106095.1). Classification (NCBI taxonomy): domain Eukaryota; kingdom Metazoa; phylum Chordata; class Lepidosauria; order Squamata; family Agamidae; genus Pogona; species Pogona vitticeps. The sequence continues at coordinate 176,526,821 of NC_135787.1, forward strand.
AATCATGTAAGTGGGGTAACTAAGTAAGTTGGTCTTGTTCTTAATTTGTTATTCCTCTTTTTTCATGATTGGATGACAATGGTGAGAAAGAACCATGGAAAGTAGGTCTAGGGAAGTAGACAGAACCAGCGTGGAAACGTATGGAATGTGGAGGAACAGAAAGGTTACTGATAGAAACCAAATTTTAAGACACCACGTTGATTTTGTCATGTATCTTCCCTTTTTGAAATTTTAAAGTTCCTGGGGTTTTTTTTTATTTCTTTATGAAAAAATGTGGTTATAAATTAAATTTCAAAACAATAAAATTCCTCTACAAAGGTGTGTGGTTTAACTTGTGCTGGACAAAGTCATGCATTGATCGAGGGTACCTTTTCATACCATCTGGTGCAATAATAATTTATTATGGGAAAATAGCAGCATGTCATTTAACATTGCAGCCAGAGAAATTGTTATGTGCATTTGTTCCCTCCATCTAGTGTAATAAAAAAAGCTTGTGCTTTACGATAATTATTACCCAGAAAATTAGCCCGTTTTACAACACAACATATACAGTTTGGATGTTAACAGCTGCCTGAATCCTTATTTAAGTATTCATGCATTGTTGTTGTTTAGTTGTTAAGTCATGTCCGACTCTTTGTGACCCCACGGACCAGAGCACGCATGGCCCTCCTGTCTTCCACTGCCTCCCGGAGTTGGGTCAAATTCATGTTGGTCGCTTCGATGACACTGTCCAACCATCTTGTCCTCTGTCATCCCCTTCTCCTCTTGCCCTCACACTTTCACAACATCAAGGTCTTTTCCAGGAATTCATGCATAGCTCCAAGCTAATAACATTCAACCATAAAAACCTTCTCATCTGCCCTGTAATTAAAAATGCCTATAAAACCCAGACCTCTTGTCACAGCCTCTGTCACCATGCTAGGCAATGCTAAGGAAAAGGCACAGTACAATATTGTGTGACAGAAAAGCAACTGAAGCAGCAGCTTACCAGATGGGGCAAGATGTTATGCTGAAGAGGAAAGCTGCTTCACAAAGTCACAGACTCTCATATTTATTTATTTAAAATGTTTTTAACCCACCTTTCTCCTTAAAATGGACCCAAGGTGGCTGATAACAATTAAAAACCGTATTTAAGCTAACAACGGTGGTTAAACAAGGCTAAAAGGGCCAAATGAATACAATACTAAAAAAACATAAGCAACACCAAAACACATTCAATGAATTAAGGTACAAAAATCCATTAAAAAAAAAAACCCACTCAGCACCCGTTCACTCAAGGAAAGCTTGTGCAGAAGATAAAGGTCTTCACCTGTTTATGGACGGACAGTGGATTTTTGCAAAGGAAGAAACATTGTGTTTCTCATAATGCAGCACATCACATGATGGGTGTGCATCAAGGAAAACAAGAATTGACTTTGTAACTAGAGGCAATTCGCTGCTGAGATTTACACTGTCCGTCCTATGCCAATGCACAAACAATAGTTATAAGATTCTAGCTGTTACTTCTAAAATATGTCCAATGATACATTCATAATGGTGTAAAACCAAAGTGTTCTTCTTCCTCCAGAACTATTATTTTGCATACCCATTTAACCAGCTGGCTGGAATCCTGTTGGACAACTGTGTGCCTTGCAGCTCAGATGACATGATCAATCATGGCCATTTCGGGCAAATTAAAAGTTTCCTATTCCCAATGCCCCAGTTCCAGGGCTTTTTCTTTCGTTCTTTTTTTAGGAGCAATCTTAGAAATCTCAAGTGAAAGCCTGGGGACGAGGTGTTGGACAAGGACTCAAGAGACCTGAGTTCAAATCCTAGCTCAGCCATAGAAACTTACTGTGGGTTGGTAACGGTAAACCACTCCTTGAACATCTCATACTTTGTAAGCCCTACCAGTATTGTCTTGAGCTAGATGTGACTTCATGGCACATTACAACAAAAAGATGCCCGAAGGAATGAGTGTTATCCTTATAAACAAGGCACTTCCCCCACATTTAAGATTTATGAGCAAGCAGAATGGGCTCTGTTATCAGGCAGAGTGAAGTAGCCACCTCCAGCAGTTGGTGCGGAGTCTTATGAGAGGGCAGCGGGTGGATTGGATGTTCATGTTGTTGTTTGTTGTTGTTGTCATTGTTGCTGTTGTTGCTGGTGGTGGTGATGGTGGTGGTAAGTGGGAAACTGCTTTCTGCCTCATGCGCTAAAATAACCTGGCTGGCTTGGGATGTTACGCACCTTGATTTGACTATGAGGGGAGCAGTGTCTGCTCTTTCTGGGTCAAGCAGCAAAATATCTGGGGCTGGCCCCATGGGCAACTAGCTCAAACACTGAGTTCCAAGCACCTTTGTGCTGTATAGCCGATACCACTCAGACAAGTCTATGCCGTGCTCACATGTGTTTCTATCCTCATTTCCAGAGCATTTCAAAATGGGAAAAGAGAAAACTTTGGTTGTTGTGGGTTTTTCGGGTTCATTGGCTGTGTTCTGAAGGTTTTTCTTCCTGACGTTTCACCAGTCTCTGTGGCCGGCATCTTCAGAGGACTGGAGTAGGAAATCTGTCCATGCTCTGTTGCTGTTTGTTGGATAGCTGAGTTTTTATAGCTGTGGGAACAGCTTTTGTCTTTTTTCAGGAGATAGGGTGATCAACATGTTTTTGTTGTGATAAGGGGGAGAGATTATCTGTCACTGTGATTGATGGGTGTCGTTAGCTGGTCTTTTTTGTGCAGTGATTCCTGGCCGTTGTGGCTGGATAGAGTTCGTTGACCTTCTGCAGGCTGTATTTTTCAGAATTCAGAAAACTTTTTTCAAAATTCTACATATTTTAAAACCAAGCCTGAAATAGGTGGGTTTAAGTCCTACTGGAAATGCTGGCAGGTCACTCCATGGTAAAGGTAAAGGTAAAGGTTCCCCTTGACAATTTTTGTCCAGTCGTGTTCAACTCTGGGGGCGGTGCTCATCCCCGTTTCCAAGCCATAGAGCCAGCGTTTGTCCGAAGACAATCTTCCGTGGTCACATGGCCAGTGTGACTTAGACACGGAATGCTGTTACCTTCCCACCGAAGTGGTCCCTATTTATCTACTTGCATTTGCATGCTTTCGAACCGCTAGGTTGGCGGGAGCTGGGACAAGCGACGGGAGCTCACACCGTCGCGTGGATGCGATCTTACGACTGCTTGGTCTTTTGACCCTGCAGCACAGAGGCTTCTGCGGTTTAGCCCGCAGCGCCACCACGTCCCTGCTGGTCACTCCATGGAACCGAGCTATATCTGGCCACTACCATATGCAGGGTGCCTGACTTTATGGCAATAGAGATAATTAAGAAATAATGTCAGTGGACTCAAATAATGTAGCAAGATAATGGTATCCTGCTGCTTCAGAAATGTTGAAGCAGAGTTCATTTATCAAGAATAAATGTGAAAGCAAAAGAAATGGATTTTTAAAGAGGAACCCACTTTTGATCCTTCTTTTTTTTCTTAACAGTGTTCAGCATTCTTTCTCATATAGACACTAAAAGGCATGGTAAACGTTTTGATGGTTTTGTCCAGCTGGTATGATTTTTTTTTCCCCACATCTTGTTTGTCTATTTCAAGAGCTCTGGATAAGTAGCATTATTGTCCAAAAATATAAAAATGCCTGGGAGGTACACTTCCATCAACCAAAGATTCACAAGTGAAATTAGAAAGAACAAGCAGGAATCCAAAATGCATTAGTCCTTACCTTCACCATGGAGATAACTTTTCTTCCCTTTAGAAGGGGTCAAACTTTCATTCCATTGCATTTTTCATTAGAATTTTACCAAAATCACGGCTTTTCTTTGCATGCAGGATGGACAGTACTTGAGGTTATTTTAAAAAGCAGAATGTAAAAAAATACCATAAAGGATGTGTCCATTCCAGTCAGGACGTCACTCTTAAAGGCCTGGTTTCAAATTCCTGGATATTTGGCCATGTTAGTGCTGCATTCGGCTTACTACCTCACTTTTTCTTCTCAGTTTAAACTCCTGTATAGCAGATTTGACATTGTATTTGCGAAGGCTTTCACGGCCGGGATCTAATGGTTGTTGTGGGTTTTTCGGGCTTCTTGGCCGTGTTCTGAAGGTGGTTTTTCCTAACGTTTCGCCAGTCTCTGTGGCCGGCATCTTCAGAGGACAGCAAACTGTGCTCTCGAGTAGTTTGGCTAGGGTGTGGAGTATTTATGGCTGTGAGATGGGATGATTAGTGTGTATTGTTGTGGGTGTATTGTTTTCTGTGGATGGGTGATTTGTGTGTTTTGTTGCGGTTGATGGTAGTGATCCCCTTGACCTTGTGGTTGGGTACAGTTCGTGACCTTTTGCATGCTGTATTTTTGAGAGCTGGGAGCCAAGTTTTGTTGAGTTTCAAACTTTCCGCTTTTTTGTTGAAGTTTTTTCTGGTGCTTGTGGATTTCAATGGCTTCCCCGTGCAGTCTGACATAATGATTGTGGTGTTGTCCAGTATTTCAGTATTTTGAAATAGAATTTCATGTCCAGTTTTGAACATGCCCTCTAGAGCCATATAATGGCTGCAGGAAAAGTCCATCACAGATTACAAGCCAATCTCCAGGCTTAGAAGGAAGGTACCTCAAAATGCCAGTTTCAGGGGAGTGGTGTCAGGAGACAGGGGTCTAGTCGTCTCGTGTGCTCCAAGAGGCATCTGGTGGTGCTGCTGTGCGATACAGGAAGCTGGACTAGATGGGCCCTTGGCCTGATCCAACAGGACTCTTTGTATGTTCTTATAATAAGAGGTATATGATGCACTCAGAATCAGAGCTGGTTACTAGTCCTGAATCTGATCACTGTGTTTTGGGGATGCGCGACTGTGGCCCTCCATATGGTTCTGGAATGCAATCCCCACAATTCTTCACTATTTCTTATACTGATTAAGACTCATGGATATTATAGGCAAAAAAACCCCCACATCTGGATGACCACAAACACCCATCTCTGCTAATTAAAGGAGGGAGGGAGGGGTGTTTCATAACATAAATACTGATACGGTCCGGTATCAATTAATATTGTAAATATTGCATGGTAAAATATATGGAGAATTCAACATCCAATCACACAATGAATGGAAGGGTACAAGGTTTTTACTATATGCAAACTGGCATGCAGCTTAGGATGCTGGAGGTGGGCTGAAACGACACACCTGTTGACCACCCAGGTGGAATGAAGAATGACTTCCCTTGCCTCACATCATGCAAACTCTACTGCAGTTTAAAATTACGCCTTGAGAGCACTACAGTGGTGCCTCGCTTAACGAGGATAATCTATTCCAGCGAAATCACTGTAGAATGAAATCCTCGTTAAGTGAAATAAAAAAGCCAATTGAAACGCATTGAAAACCCTTCAATGTGTTCCAATGGGATGAAAACTCACCGTCCAGTGAAGATCCTCCATAGGGGCGGCCATTTTCGCTGCCTGTAAAGCGAGGAATCTGTCCTAGAAAACAGCAGGGTGGGGCATTTTGTACACCCAGTGACCATTTTGAAACCCAACAATCAGCTGTTTTAGATTGTCGTAATGTAAAAATCGGTTCCTGAGGCAGGGAACCGATCATCATGAAGCGGATTTTTCCCATTTAAACCATCATTTTGCGATCGCTTTTGCGATCGCAAAAACCTAATCGTCAAGCGATTTCCTCATTAAGCAAGGCAATTGTTAAGCGAGGCACCACTGTACTTTAAACTGTGATGGGTCAAAGCGCAATGGTGATGACAGCTGCAGCAGCAGGGGCATGTTGGATAGCCAGGGAGACACCCCCTGCCATCACTGCTCCTGTCGACACACACCCTGGCCGCTACCATCCATCCACCCACCACAACAGCAATCCCCCGCAAGAGAACGAAGGGCAACCAATTACAGAGGAAGCCCTACTGCTGTCTCCCAAAGGTATAAGGCTGGTGGTCTCTCACTCTGGCCTGCCTTTGGGCAGCAGCACTTAAACATCCTCTCCTTAAATGCAACAAATCACCTTAGAACAGAGGGTGTGTATTTTATGTACGCTGGTTTGCCCATAATCCACAGTAAAAATCTTGGCTGTAGATTATGCCAACTGTGTAGTTTAGGCCTTTAACCTGGTCTTTGTAGGCAGATTAATCCAATCCTAAATGCAGTGATTCCAGAACTAGAGTATTCATGACACACAACTGTTTAATCTCTAGTTTTGAAAGTTCCAATGAAGCATAGACTCATTAAGTTGAGAGGGGCCTATAAGGCCATGGAGTCCCGTCCCCTGTTCAAGGCAGGAATACAACTCAAAGGGCATCTGCCAGGTGGTTGTCTAAATTTCTCTCGAATGCCTCCAGTGTTGGAGCACTCACCAGCTCTCGAGGCAACTGGTTCCATTGCTGTACTGCTCTAACAATTCAGAGGTTTTTCCTGATATTCAAACAAAATCTGGTTACCTGTAACTTGAGCCCATTATTGCACGTCCTGCACTCTGGAATGATCGAGAACAGATCCTGCCCCTCCTCTGTAGGACAGCCTTTCAAGTATATGAAAAGTGATATCACATCTCCCCTCAGTCTTCTTTTCTCAAGGCTAAACATGCCCAATTCTTTCAGACTTTCCTCATAATACTTGGTTTCCAGCCCCCTGATCATCCTTGTCACCCTTCTCTGAACTTATTCCAATTTCTTAGCATCCTTCTTGAAGCGCAGTGTCCAGAACTGGACACAGTACTCAAGATGAGGCTTAACCAATGCCAAATGAGGGAGAGTTAACCAGTAAACCCATTTACACCCAAGGTTGCACTGGTCAGTGAGTGGTTAATATCAGAAAGATGTGACCTAAAATCATCCTCAAAATGACTCACCACAGTCTAATTAGTTTCTGAACCCAAATGTGTGCGATTAAGCACAGTATTTGGATAAATTACTTTTTTGTAGTACAGTTCCCAGGATCTCTTAGCTAGCTGGAAGATATAGAGGACTGCAATTGCAAAAAGCAACTTTTCTAAACTCTGCTTAAGCAGAGTTTAGGGAACTCAGCAATGCTAGAGCAACTTGACAATGCATTATCTTTCTGCTAGTTCACACACAATGCTATAAACAACCCTGCTTATCCATCATTTACAGGAGACAAAATGATTTAGCAGTAGCACTTATGCTTACGAGAGATGATAATAATTTCAGAATCCACAATTCAATAGTCATCTGCAGTGATTAATTTTTTCAGCCTACCCACTTACATCAGCTACACCAGGTCAAATTAATGTCAGCCCCTGAGAAGCTAGGAAAGAGCGGCAGACACATTCAAAATGGACCATACTAAACATAATTTGAGATACCTTCTTGGCTCCTAAATGAAATGAGTCATGCACTAGTCTCTCTCTCTCTCTCTCTCTCTCTCTCTCTGTGTGTGTTCTATAATTCTGCAACTGTTGAAGGGTATATCAAGAAAAGATCAGGGCAGGTTAGAAGGGTGTACCCACTTTCCCTCACCCTTGGTTGGTCCTTTAAGACAGTGGTTCCCAACCTTTTTGGCACCATGGACCAGTTCAGCTTGTGGGGGGGCACGGGGGGCATCTGTGCCTGTGTGTATGCATGCAGAAGTACATCTGTGAGTGCATGTGGGGGGAGTGTGTGCATCTGTTCATGCACTGGGGGCATGCATGCATCCCTTCATGCATGTGGGGGGCATGCATGCGTTAGTCTGTCCATCCATCCGTCTGTGCAGGGGAACGGGATATCTATCTCCACAGCCTGGTCCTGCCAAGGCCACGGCCCAGTATTGGGCCGTGGACCAGGGTTTGGGGACCCCTGCTTTAAGACAAATCCTTTCCCTACTGCCTTGTTTATTTCAAGGGGACAGACACAATTATGTTCCAACAGGTATGTGGCAGTGTACAGGGATATGATAGTAAAGATTAAGCAAAGTGAATATGCGTGCATGTGTGTGTGTGTGTGTGTGTGTGTGTGTGAGTGAGTGTGCACGTGCGCGTGGGCATGTTACATATTTTGAGTACCTTTCAATGCAAAACTAAGGTATCACAAATAAATTCGAGAAAAGTAATGTTAAAAAAATACTGTATTGCATCTATAGGAAGCAAAAATTCATTTGCCAAGGATCTATAAAATCTAGAAATCCAATGATGATGATGATTTTGCCGTCAAGTCAATTGTCACTTATAGAGACCCTTTTCAGGATTTTCCATGTGGAGAATACTCAGAAGTGGCTTACTATTCTCTTCTTCTAGGGACGCTCTGGGACTCTGCAACTTGCCCAAGGCCACACAGGCTGGCTCTTCTTTCAGTGGGGCCCGTGGGGACCATAAGTGGTAAGTGGACCAGCTAGTTCGGGGGGGGGACACCAAAAGACCACCTGTGATTGCAATAGTCATATTCATCTCCCTTGTAAAATGAATATGAATACCCCATCTCTAATCCTTCTTTTCCTCTCTCAAATGTGACATTAATGAGGCTCTGTTCAATTTTAATTTGTTGCTGGAAAGCTTGATTCCTAAACTGTTTCCTTTATACTCAAAAATAATTTAAAAAATAAAGTTTGGTGAGGACCTTCTCAGCATGACACCACATACACTGAAAACCCTTTCCCAAAAGAAGCTGAACTAGTACTGGCATTATTATTTTTTATTTTATATTTTATTTAAAATATTTTTTACCCCGCCTTTCCCCTTAAAAAGGATCCAAGGCAGATTACATCCTTAAAAGACAATATTTAAAGCTAAAACCATTGAATATAAAGAGGCAGCTTACATCATTAGAAGATAATATGGGTTAGGTAACACATGGATTATATTCTGTATGTCTTGCTTCCACTTTTTTGCTTGATTCTTTGTCAGCAAGTGCCACAAAATTTTCTTACAAGTGCAGGAGCAGGTGATACCTTTCGTTGACCATTAAGAATATATTTTTAAAAAACAAACTTTTGATGGTCAATTATCTTCTTCAAGGATAGGCATCAAGTTCTTGTGGGCACTTCCAAACTCATGTGATGTTTTAAATGTCCCAAATTCAAATGGCTGATAGTAAAGAGCAGGGGTCTCCAAACTTTTCAGCGTGAGGGCCACATTTTCAAAGGAGTGTACGCATGTATGTGCGTCCACCTGCACCCCCGCCTGTGCATATGCCTGCCCACATGCATGCACACCCACACACACACACACCTGCACACACATTCACCAGGCCAGATAAAAGGGCAAGGCGGGTCAGATGTGGCCCACGGGCCGTAGTTTAGAGACCCCTGGTGTAGACGCCAGGTTAGCTTTTCAGATGGAAGCAGCTGTAGCATGCATGTTGGTTTTAAGCTCTTCTTTAGCTGGCAGTTTGTAATTTATGGCCCATCTCTAAAAAGAGAGGAGAGTCACAGGCAATGGGGCGGCTCCTTCTGCCTTTCTGCTTTTTTGAAACTCAGAGCTTCTCTTTAGAAAGAGGAGGGAAGGCTGCCTGGTTAACACGACCTGCCTCTAACAGAGATGGGATTAGGAATTTAGTTAAACCACCAGGAAAAGTCAATTTAAGCCAAATTAAAGCCAAATAAATAGTTTTACCTGATGGATGCTCTCTTTAGCATGCAGTACTGCATGCTAAAGGAGGAGAAGGGGGCGACAGAGGACAAGATGGTTGGACAGTGTAATCGAAGCAACCAACATGAATTTGACCGAATTCCGGGAGGCAGTGGAAGACAGGAGGGCCTGGCGTGCTCTGGTCCAAGGGGTCACGAAGAGTCGGACACGACTAAACGACTAAACAACAAACTGCTTGTTTGGTGTCCTGAGCCCATGATGTCTGAGAACTCATGTTGGTCTTCAGTTGATGCCCTGACTGACATTTTCTTAGATGTTGTTGTTGTTGTGTGCCCTTAGTCTTCAGGACATGGGGCCAACAGCTCTTAAAAAGAGAGGCCAGCAGTTTCAGCATTTGTTTTATAACTGGCCATTTTATTAATGCCTTGTTGGGTTTTATGGATTCATTTACAAGATTCCATGGATTTACTGATTCCATTGCTTTTTGCCCGATGCATGGAGAAAGGGAGGGAGGGAGATCTCAGTGCAGGGGCAGGGAGGGGAAAAATTGTGATGGGAACATGCTGAACATTCTGCCCTCTCTGGAAAAGAACACCCCAAACATTGTTTTTACTCAACGTGTCTGGAGTTATTTACACCATCTTCTGCACGGTCCTTTTCTCATGCTACCAAAACAGAAAAAGCGTCCCTGGAGTGAATGAGGAAGAGTGCAAAAAGCTAGGTGGCTGGGCTTTTTACAGCAGGGCAGAAAATTCTGGCTTTCAAAAAGCTTGCAAAGTTTTTTGCCTTTATGCCTTTACAAAAAGAAACATGGTGGTAATGATGGTGTTTAATTTCCCTTTGGAGAGGAACTGATATTCACCTTTTCGGTACTCGTTAACCCCTCTGTTTTGAACCTTTTAAACTCCTGTATTTGGCCTTGGAAACCGTTTCACCCTTTCCCCAGCATCATTTGGACAATCACAAATTGAAACTTGGCAAACGTCATTTTGGGGACTTCAACCAGCAGAATCACCAAGCCTTCATGGCCACTGGCAGACAGTTTTGTTAGGGGAATCTAGTTCTGTTGCCCAGATGTGCAAAGTAATTCAGAACTTACTATGCATAATACTAACAACAGCTGGCAGAAACTGGTACAACGGGTAGTGTAAACACCTTCCTCCCTGGTTCACAATTAGCTCATTATAAGCATTATCTCTGCAAAAGTATGATTCCCCCCCCCATGAGATACAATTCATTTTACTGACCTCAGAAAGTTGGAAGGCTGCGTGAACCTTGAGTTAGCTAGCTAGGATTGAACCCCGGGTTGAGAACACAGTTTTTGCTGCAGTACAGCAGTTTAACTACTGCTCCACGAGGTTGCAGCCTCAAAAACAAAGGGGTTACAAAATCATAAATATTCCTCTCCATGGAAATCTTTAGGATATATATTTTTTTCAATTTTCTGAACTTTTAATTGGAAATATTTATTCAGACTTGGGAGATCTTTGTTTTTGCAACTCATGGTAAAGGTCAAATGCCTTGGAGTACATGCAAGTTATTCTAGTTTGGAAATTCCCTGGAAATGTAATTACTTATGTCAGGACTCAAGAGTCTAAGATATTGTTATTCTATATTCTTTTTAAATAAGAGTTTTTGTCACTTTCTGAAATCAGTAATATGTGCAAATTTTCATTGCATGAACTTTGGGTGTCAAATCAAAGGAATCTAAGCTCTCAGAAGCACGAAATTGTTATATAACCATGACTTTTGATGTAAATTACTATAATTTATTTGTTTGTTTGTTTGTTTTACCCCGCCTTTCTCCTTAAAAAAGACCCAAGGTGACTTACATCGTTAAAAGACAATATTAAAGCTGACAACCATGATATTATATTAGACAAATATAATACAAAAATATATAATACAAAAAACAGAAGCAAAATCAGAACACATTTAAAGTAGTAAGGTACAACAATCTGTTTTGAAAACCCTATTCAGGCAGCCAGTCACTCAGGGAAAGCTTGCCTCAAGTGAAAGCTATCTGTCTGCCTATAGAAGGACAGCCTCTTGTGGGAGTGAGTTCCAAAGTCTGGGAGCAGCAACAGAGAAGACCCTCTCTTGTGTACTCACCAAACACACTTGTGAAGGGGGCTGAGAGAAAGGCCTTTCCTGGTGATCTTAACACTTGAGTAGACTCATAAAGGGAGATGCGGTCCTTGAGATAGTTTTGGCCCAAGCAATTCAGGGCTTTATAGGTTAGAACTAACACCTAGAATTCAGCCTGGAATTGGAGCGGCTGTAACAGAGAGGTTATGTGATTCCTGTAAGCAGCTCCAGAAATTTGGCTGTTGCGTTTTAGACCCACTGAAGTTTCCAGACACTTTCCACAGACAGCCCCAATTAGAGATCATTACAGTAATCCAACCAGTATGGAACTAAAGTATGTGTCACCATGGTCTGATCAGATCTCTCCAGTGATGGGCGTAGCTGGCGCACTTGTTTTAATCATGCAAAGGGACTCTGGGCCTAGTATTGTGCTCTGCAAGTTTAGGTTTAGATCATGAATTTGACAATTTGAAAAAAAGAACCCATTTGGGCTTAGGCAAATTTGGAAACCACACCGTTTAATTCAGAGGCAAATCTGAAACTTGGTTTGGAAATCTAAATCCTTAGACTACTGCTGAATATCAACCAAGGGTTATGTTTACACACACACACACACACACACACACACACACACACACACACACACACACACACACACACACACACACACACACACACACACACACACACACACACACACACCATGTGTCAGAACTGGATGGCATTTGTACACCCTGTAGCCACTTGGTATAAGATTTTAGGTGCTGTATTTCTGACAAGTACAGTGGTGCCTTGTTAGACGATTGCCTCACAGGACGAAAAACCCGCAAGACGATTGGTTTTCGCGATCACTATGGTGCCTCACAAGACTTTTTTTTTCTATGACTGTGCTTCGCAAGATGTTTTTTTTTAGATCAATGCTTCGTGAGACTTTTTTTTTTTAGACTGATGCTTCGCAAGACAATTGGAACGATGCATAGAGAACCTCGCAAGACAATTTTTTCACAAGACAACGATTTTCACGGAATGAATTAAAATCGTCTTGCAAGGCACCACTTACGTTTGGGAAGTTCTGTTCCACATGCCAATAAAATCTCTGTGTTTTAAAGAACTGACAACTTTTTCCTTTCTCAGTAGAAATGGATGAAGCTGGCAAAGATACTTGCCTATTCAACAGTAATCAAGTTGCCGAGTTTCAGAAGAAAAGCTGCAGAACATTTTGTGAAGAAGCAGCCTTTATAGTTTAGGGGCTTCGAAAGAACAATGTCTTTTATTTTCTATTGTTTCTTTTCTTTTGAAAATGGCATAAAGCATCGTTCGTTTAGTCGTTTAGTCGTGTCCGACTCTTCGTGACCCCATGGACCAGAGCACGCCAGGCCCTCCTATCTTCCACTGCCTCCCGGAGTTGGGTCAGATTCATGTTGGTTGCTTCGGTGACACTGTCCAGCCATCTTATCCTCGGTCGTCCCCTTCTCCTCTTGCCTTCGCACTTTCCCAACTTTAAGGTCTTTTCCACGGAGTCTTCCCTTCTCATGAGATGGCCAAAGTATTGGAGCCTCAGCTTCAGGATCTGTCCTTCCAGTGAGCACTCAGGGTTGATTTCCTTTAGAATTGATAGTTTTGTTCTCCTTGCAGTCCAGGGGACTCTCAAGAGCCTCCTCCAGCACCACAATTCAAAGGCATCAGTTCTTCGGCGGTCAGCTTTCTTTATGGTCCAGCTCTCACTTCCATACATCACTACAGGAAAAAACATAGCTTTGACTATGCGGACTTTTGTTGGCAAGGTGATATCTCTGCTTTTTAAGATGCTGTCAAGGTTTGTCATCGCTTTCCTCCCAAGAAGCAGGCGTCTTTTAATTTCGTGGCTGCTGTCTCCATCTGCAGTGATTATAGAGCCCAAGAAAGTAAAATCTGTCACTGCCTCCATATCTTCCCCTTCTATTTGCCAGGACATGATGGGGCCAGTGGCCATGATCTTAGTTTTTTTGATGTTGAGTTTCAGACCGTTTTTTGCACTCTCCTCTTTCACCCTCATTACAAGGTTCTTTAGTTCCTCCTCACTTTCTGCCATCAGAGTGGTATCATCTGCATATCGGAGGTTGTTGATATTTCTTCCAGCAATCTTAATTCCGGCTTGGGATTCCTCCAGTCCAGCCTTCCGCATGATGTATTCTGCATATAGATTAAATAAGCATGGGGACAATATACAGCCTTGTCGTACTCCTTTCCCAATTTTGAACCAGTCAGTTGTACCATATCCAGTTCTAACTGTTGCTTCCTGTCCCACATATAGGTTTCTCAGGAGATGGATAAGGTGGTCAGGCACGCCCATTTCTTTCAGGACTTGCCATAGTTTGCTGTGGTCCACACAGTCAAAGGCTTTTGCATAGTCAATGAAGCAGAAGTAGATATTTTTCTGGAACTCTCTGGCTTTCTCCATAATCTAGCGCATGTTAGCAATTTGGTCTCGAGTTCCTCTGCCCCTTCGGAAACCCGCTTGTACTTCTGGGAGTTCTCGGTCCACATATTGCTGAAGCCTACCTTGTAGGATTTTGAGCATAACCTTGCTGGCATAAAGCATAGAAGGTAAGAAATCTGCAACACTTCAGAATGATAAATGCAGCATTTTTTGAGGAAATGGGTGTTTCAAAATTGGAAGCAGGGGTTTGTTTCCTGTTGGCCACATTGAGGTGTGGGTTCCCACACACACACCTTTTGTATGAAAAAGTTATGTGTCAAATAATTTTCCATTTGACACATAATATATTTGACACCAAATATATTTCCCTGTATATTTGATAGCACAGAAACATCACCCCACAACACAGCATACAGAATTGTTTCCAAAAGGGCATGGGATGATCAACGTGCCTTATCTGGATACAAACCAAACTGAGGACCAGTGCAGATCTTTAATACAGAAGTGTAGCTACAAGGACTAAGGTGTTCATGGACACAACAGTCAACAGACTTTTTTTTATGTAATTGACATTGAAGTATTCTGAAATGCATTCAGACTGCAATGGATGATCCATGAAGAGCAGTCGTTCCCAATCTTGGGTAACCAGGTCAGCACAGCTGATGGTGAAGGCTTCTGGGAATTGCAGTCCAAGAAAACCTGGATTACCCAAGGTTGGGAGCCACTGATGTAGAGTATACAGAAGGACTGTGGCATGCATTGTTTTCCAAGTGAATACTCAATAACACACTCTCATAGATTCCACCATGTTTCCCTGAAAATAAGACAGGGTCTTATATTAATTTTTGCTCCAAAATATGCAGTAGGGCTTATTTTCAGGGGATGTCTTATTTTTTTCATGCACAACATTCTACATTTATTCAAAGACAGTCATGTCATCTTCTTCTGGTTGCTGCACAAGGATGGAGGGCGAGGTTTCACTTAACTTATTTTTAGGGTAGGGCTTATATTACGAGCATCCTGAAAAATCATACTAGGGCTTATTTTCAGGTTAGGTCTTATTTTTGGGAAAACAGGGTAGTATTTTCATATTATTGCTCTTTGAAGAGAGAATTAGCAAAAGGAGTCAAATATTATTTATTTATTTATTTATTTATTTATTTATTTATTTATTTATTTATTTATTTATTTATTTATTTATTTATTTATTTATTTATTTATTTATTTATTTATTTATTTATTTATTTAAATTTATACTCTCCCCATCTAGACCAAAGGTCTACTCTATTAAAAAAGCCTTGGAGCACATGATTTCAGCATCCCTCCCTCAAAGCACTGTGATTGGTGATCCCTGTAAACCCAACCTCTACCAGGAGAAGAAGGATCTGTCAATAACAAAAGTCTATCTCCCTTCTCTTCCTCACCCCTCTCCATGCCTTGTTGTTTTCTTCATATAGAAAGCTTATGAAGCAATCCACCAATTTGGGAGACACACTGCCTATGTCTTTGTGTTGCTCTGATTCAAAATTCCCATTAAATGGTCAAAACCATAAAGATTAGGATTTGATGCCCTTTAGAGGTGAGAGTGAAAGCCGCTGTGGTGTATTAAAAGTGTTGAACTAAGACTCAGGAGACCTGGGTTCAAATCTCATCTCAACTAGGGCAACTTACGATCATAAGCCATTCCTTGAACTTCTCACATATCTCAAAAACCCTATTAGAGTCATCTTAAGTCAGAATTGACTTGACAGCACATATCATAAAATGTCTGGAGGACCCACTCTTCAATTAGGACATCCCCCAAGCCTGTCTTGATCAGTCTTATGAACGTGGCTATGTGTCATATTGATACTGGGCATTTCCTCCAGTGGTTCTGCTCTTCCTCACTTTATTAGCCTTGGATTTTTCAAAATTCAGAGTACACACCCCCTGTTTGCAAACTGCAAACAGAAGACCATCTTCAGTAATTTACAAACGAGGATACAATAAGGATTTGGAAAACAATGCAAGGCATGGAGTTCCAGAACACAGAGAGGTCTTTCTCCCTTTTAGTAGTAGAACTAAACAGTCAGGAAAACAGAAAGAAGCTCTTCTTCATACAGTACATTATTAGCTTGTGAAATCTACACTGGGTTAGACATTGACTATAAAAGCAAACTAGAGAGAGCCATAGAGGATATGTGATGGTTATCAGGGCTACATGGAGCTTGCCGGTATGGAGGAACAAAGCCTCTGAACGCTAGCTACTGGAGAGTAACAGTGGAAGAGTCTTTTAAGGAGTACAGGCTTACCACTGGCTTTCCATTGAACACTGGGGAAGAGAAACATATTCTACATAGCTTCTCCTATGCTGAGAAATTTCAGGAATTATGGATCTTCAGAATCTGTTGACCTTCAAAATGAGTCCCAACTCCACTGTCAAGTCTGCCCTGTCTTCTACAGTGGGGTCTCTACTTAAGAACTTAATCCGTATTGGAAGGTGGTTCTCAAGTTGAAAAGTTCTTATGTTGAATCTGCATTTCCCATAGGAATGCATTGAAAACCATTTAATCCGTATCTGCCTTTTTTCCGTCCATAGAAACTACAGTGGAACCTCTACTTAAGAACTTAATCCGTTTTGGAATGGTGTTCTTAAGTTGAAACATTCTTAAGCTGAAGCAAAATTTCCCATAGGAATGGACTGAAAACCAATTAATCTGTTCTGGCTGTTTTTTTGTTGTTGTTGTTATGTAGAGGTGCGTTCGTACATTGAAGCATTAGTTCCCATAGGAACTAATGCAAAGCTGGTTAATACGTACTCTACCACTAGGGGGAGAATTTTTTTTTAACCTAAGATGACCTTAAAAAAAGAGCAGGAAAGGTTTTTTTTTCCTGTTCTTATCTTGGATTTCTGTTCTCAAGTAGAAACAAAATTTAGCAAATGGAGCTGTTCTTAAGTTGGATTGTTCTTAAGTAGAGACGTTCTTAAGTAGAGACCCCACTGTACTCCATTTAACATTTACATGTAACTGCTGGGAGGCTGAAGCTGGTTTCTACCAGTGACTGGATCCTGTTACATATCTATGCTAGCTTTAATATTGCCTTTTAATGATGTATGCTGCCTCTTTATTGTTCTTAGCTTGAAATATTGTCTTTTAACAATACTAACCATCATTGTATACTCATTGTTTTCAACTTTAAATATTGTCTTTCAGTTCTGTAACCCACCTTGGGTCCTTTTCAAGGAGAAAGGCAGGGTAAAATATTTTAAATAAATAAATAAGTAAATCAGCATAAACTTCAGCAACAAATTGCTGTAAGTTAAGAAGTCTAAGTAGACATTTGCTATCGCACAGGAAGTCACTTGACCCCCTTCTTAAGGGAAGGCGGTCTGCTGTGGAAATTTAGTCTGACAGAGTTGTGCAAGCAGGTGTAACCGATAGGATTCTGGCCATCACGTATAGGTGACATACTCAGCTCTATTTCTCCTTGATACTCAAGCTGATTTATGTAGTTTTATTCCTGAGGTCTCTGTCTGCGGTCTCCAGTGGACTGGATTAGTAAACCAAAGGTGAATCCAGGCAAGATGGATTTCTTTGCAGGAAATGATTTTAGCGTTGACAGTGTGGTGAAAATTTTTGTCCTAGCTGAGGTTTATACCTCTTCCAGAGGGACCAGTACTAAATCAATCATTTGATCAATTTGGATCCAGGTCTCTGTTTCAACTGCTTCTCCAATTAAAATATTAACTTCTTTTTTTACATGGGGCTGCCTTGAGATTGGTTCAGAAATTGCAGAATCAATTGATTACTGGTTTATCTTCACAGAATCCATGGAGTCAAAATTGACTGTAAAGCACCAATTTTGTACAATCTTCATTTGTTTCTATGTGTTTCCAGTCGAGATTCAGTGTACTTTTATCTGCCTTTAAAAGCCTTTTATGAACTGCCGCTGAGACGCTTGGAGCAGTGTCTTATCCCCTATAAGCTTCTACTGTGTACAGAAAATTGCTTGACAATCTTCCTGTCTAAAGACCTGCTTATTTTGACAAGCTTTATGTAGCAAATGGTGTTTACTTGTTTTGATCTCTATTTGACATTATCTGTTTTTCTCCATTACAAAGATTCATTGTGACCTCCAAACTGGACGGGTGGAAGAAGAGGAGATTGTTCTTGTTGGTGACCTCCAAACACTCAGCCAAAGGTATGTAGGTTAAGACATTTCCTTTTATTTTTTAACAGTATCACTCAGAATATCCCAGATTGGTCACTGGCAATGCTGGTTGAGGAATTCTGAGACTTGTAATGCAAAAAAGTAACTTTTTCAAGCTCCTCTCAATACTTGGGCAGGGTCCCACACTGCACACAGGACTCTCCACAAGAATAGTTGTATGGACATAGCGCTCCGTTCACACCTCCCACAAACATAAGCCAAAATCTTGTTGCTTAGCATTGTAAATTACACTAGAGTAGGCCCATTGAATCAATGGAGCTTTGGTGAGTTAACTCCTTTGAAAGTCCCATTGATTCAAATGGACCTACTCTAACTCTAACTTATTTTAGCACAGTAATACGCAGAATATGCTGATTTGAATCAACAGAATGTATGAAGGATTTCGCTCACTAATTCCTCATTGATTCAATGGGCCTTCTGTAGTGTGATTTACTATGTTAAGCAATGGGATTTTGGCTAGCAGAATACCTGTGTACTCAAGGTACAAGTCTAGTAATGATGTTCCTCACACTCACTCACTCTGTATGAGGGTTACTGTCTTTCATTGTTGTAAACTTTCATTGACTGCATTTTGTTTTCTTTGCTATGAGAATCATTGTTACTGAAACTGGATGGTAGGTAGTATAATCTTTCAAGAAACAACCATTGGCCAGAAGCCTGTTCCCTAAATTACACATGTGTAAATGTGATGTTGTCACCAGCAGAGGGAGACAGTTGGTAATTAAATTATTCCTGTGTACAATGAGTCTCACTGCACACAACCCTGTGCTAGCTCAATGGAAGCAAGAACTCTTTAATTATTTATTGCTGAATGATGTTACTGGAAGGGAGAGTTTTTTTTAATAATCAGAACGTTCCTGCTTCCATCCTGGGGATAGCATGGCTCAGGCACAATGAAACCCATTGCATGTAAGTTGGAGAAGCAATGGGACAGAAGCAGGTCTCTCAAAAATCTCCTCCTATAATTGATGTCAACAGTCTTGTGCAGGTATAGTTTATGGAACGTAGTTTTGGCCAGTGCATATTAATAGTCTCTAAGAGTTCAATTTGAAAGGACTGTTGCTTCAGAACATGGGATGGAGTCCAGTTAGCTCAGTTTGATGAAATGTTTTCCATAAGTGTGTAGCAAGGAGACAGTAATTCTCTCTCCTCTCTGCAGCCATCAGCCTACATTCTCCAATTGACTGTAAATAGTTGGGAACAGATTTGGGTGCAGGATAAAGGAAGAGGGACCTGTCGTGTGAGCAAAAGCCATGAGATTCTTCTGGTCAGAAATGCTTTTATCTGACAATGACCATCTAGTCTAGTATTCTTTGTAAGGATCCAAGGATCCAGAGCTCATCTTCCACCAATCCACCAGATTGTGTTGGACAATTTCTCCATTGCTGTTCTAGGACACACATACACACCTCTCCTGGGGAAATCATCTTCACTCATAGTAGGCTGAGTACAGCCTAGAAAACAACAAAACTATTCCCTACAATACCCACACATTGCAGAGAAAGCTCGGTAATGGTAGGGAAGATTTCTTTGAAGGCCATTTATTGTCCATGACTGATCGTCTCATTGAGGAACCCCGGGGTTTTCCAAGATAACAGTCTGCAAACCAACCAGCTAGTAATTCCATGTTTTACTGGCACCTATTGTTTTACATTCAGCTGAAAATTAAACCACAAACTTACTTGACCCGATAATTGAGCTTGGAGAAGCAGAATATTATGCAAAAACAAAGGATGAAGCAAATAGCATCCATCAAAATAAAGGAAACGCGATATAGATTCTGTTTGCTAGAAAAGCACAGATACAAGTTAATAGTTCACAAAATCGTAGGACTGGAATGGATCCCTTGGGGGGGGGGAGGAGACGATAGTTTATTGGTGGAGTGCATGCTTTGCATATATATGTTTTCCTAATGAAGCTGAGAAAGAATTCTGTCAGAAATCCTGTAAAGACTCTGCCAGTCCAACAAGGCCAGGGATGGGGTTCCAATGTGGTCCTCCAGCACCCCTGATTTTGATTTTTTTTCCAAGAGAAAAAAAATTGATTTTATTTATTTATTAAGTAGTTCGAAACACTCCTTGGGCTCACTAACACATGATGAGGATTTTGCCATGTTTTGAGGAGTCCTCAGCACTTTTGTCCCTATCCCATCCTGATTCTTTAAAAAAAAGAGAGAGAGACCTTGTCCTCTAAAATGGGCGTGCAGAAGCCTCTGACCTCCAGAAACAGCCCATTTCTGATTGAGACAATATTGAACTAGAGGGACTAGCGTTGTCCATCTGTATAAAAAGTTTATTTTACTAGGAACGCGGGACCCACAGGGAATTGGTTCCAAGCCCCACTGCCCATAGATGTCAAAAAGTGTGGCTATAGATACACTATACTGTATATATCTATAGCATAGTCCAGCGATGGTGAACCACGGCTGTTATGCAGAGCCCTCTCTGTGGGCACGGTAGCCATAAGTCGCCATTGAGAAATACTTACCCATCCTCTGATTCTGGATTTCAGCACTCCACTCTGCTGGTCCAGTGGTCCAGAGGAGGGGTGCAATGGTGGCCATTACAAGTCTAGCCCGACGGGCGATTGGAGGACCAGTAAGCATTTCTCTGTTAATACCACCCTGGGGGAGAAAAAAAAACAAGCATTTAACCCTTGCAGTGCAGGGACAATTGATTTTTTCCCCTAAACTATAACCTCAGTATTCAGATTTAATTGTAGCATTAGCACTTTGAAATAAAAGTTGGTTTGGGCACTCAGGCTCAAAAAAGGTTTGCCATCACTGGCATAGTCCATGAGTCCCTCCAGTGGCCAAGTCTTGTAATATACTTTGGAAATACAGATTTCTGGGGTGGGGGTTGTTGTTTAGTCGTTAAATCGTGTCCAACAGAGCATGCCAGGCCCTCCTGTCTTCCACCAGGAGTTGGGTCAAATTCATGCTTCAATGACAGTGTCCTGGGGGGGTAGGTCTTATTTAATATTTTTAGGCAGTGGATAAGTGAAACTGTTGGTACTGATCCTGCAGATATCACAGTCCTACTGCATATTTTAATTTAATCCCGTTTGTGATACTGTGGCAAAATACACAGTCAAGTCTCAGGTTCAAAGCCAGACATCTACACATTAAAAGATCTCACTTAGCCAAGACAGGAGGCACCTTTGAGGACTGTGTTCACCTAGAGCAGAGATGTAAATGCAATGTGGTGATTGTGTTTGACTACAGAGCTTTGGCTGAAATCTGCACTCTACCATGAAGCTCGCTAGAGGCCCATGGGACAGCCTCGTTCTCTCAGCCAGGTCTACCTCACAGGACAGTTCTGAGGATGAAAACGGGAAGAAAGACCATTTATCCCATCTTGCATTCCTTGGAGGACGGACGGACGGACAGACAGACCAAATGCTAAGAAAATAGTGAAATGATTTATTATCAGGCAACTCCATGTGTGCAGTCTTGCTGCCCTTTCTAATATTTTTAAGACCACTGAATGCAAAACCTCACAAAGCTTTTTGAATTTCTCAGGCATCTGGATATACTTTCATCCCAACATTTGCAACATGCTGTTCTCAGA
Source organism: Pogona vitticeps (assembly GCF_051106095.1). NCBI lineage: Eukaryota > Metazoa > Chordata > Lepidosauria > Squamata > Agamidae > Pogona > Pogona vitticeps. The sequence goes on from NC_135787.1 coordinate 176,548,607, forward strand.
TGCTATATAAAATTACTCGTAAGTAGAAGAAACTGACCCTTGATCTTAGTGATGTGCCGTTATGCATAAGAACCAGGGAGAGCTGTTCATCACAGTCTGCTTGCTGAACTTTTCTGCCCTGCTTTTACTCATGTCAAACATAAGGGTGGTGTGTGAAATTAACAACGAGTTAAGATCCATTAAAAATTAGGAATCTTGGTATTTCAAGACAATCAGGCATGATGAAATAATCAGTCCCCATCGGACTGAAGGATAATAATCAAAATATAAGTGACCTTTAATTTCTTATGCCAACCATTAATAAATCAACAATATAATCAACTAATATGTCCCTGGGGCAGATTAGGTCCAATTCCAGCCTAGGTTTGGTTCTCAAGATTCCTCAAAACATACTGCAAAACATTTATCTTAAGTGGATGAACTCTAAACTTCATAAGAGGTGTAGGGATTGATGTCTGGGAAATTCATTGTCAAACAAGGTACTTTTCTGTATTGTTGCTACCTGGCCTTAATGTTCATTGCTAGGATAAATTAAAACAAACAACAAAATAAACAGGAAAATAAGGGGGGAAAACATTCTCATGAAAATATAAGCAGTTTTTCATCTTAGGAAGTGGGTTTATTCAGCCTTGTATTGTGTGGAGAAAAAGAAAAGAGGATATGACTTTCCTCCTTCCTCTGCATTTTGGAACTTGAGGCCATTCAATGAAATTGATTGGCAGAAGATGCAATACAAACAAAGGAGAGTACATCTTCACACAAGAAAAAGTTAATTTGCAGATATTACCAGCATACAACTTGGTGATAACCTTTAAAGGAGGACTGGCAGGTATATGGAGGATAAATCTCTCCTATGTTGATTTTAATCCTTTGAATGTGGATCTTTATGTAGCCAAATCAACACCTCCTATGCACAGCTGGGAGTTAGCAGCAGGTAGGAGAAGAGGGAGTTAGCAGAAGTATGACAACTGAAAAGGGGATATCTTTTTTAAAAAGTTGCTCTAGAATGTTGGCTGAGCCTTATGGAGCGATGGTTAAATTGAAGTACTGCAGTGAATACTCTGCTCACAACCTGAGTTCAATCCCAGGCTCAAGTACAGTATCTGGCTTGATGTTGACTCAGCCTTCCATCCTTCCCAGGTCAGTAAATTGAGTTCCCAGCTTGCTGGGTGGAGGCAATGTGTAGCAGGCATAATTAAACTGTAAACCACCCAGAGAGAGCTTTAAGCACTATAGGGCAGTATATAAGCAGCACAGTTTATTGGATGGACAATAATGGGAAACAGAGAAGCAGGAGGGAATAGAATGCATTGGACTGAATAAGGACAAGACTCAGTGAATTTTAAACAGTGGCACTCCACAATGCAACAGTCAGTATATTCTGTTGGAGTTCTCATTTGCCATTAGCAGTAGAATACCAAATACAAGATAGACTGACTCCCTAAAGGAAGCCACGGGCTTCAGTTTACAAGAGCTGAACAGGGCAGTTAAGGACAGGAACATTTTGGAGATGGCTCATTCATAGGGTCACCATGTTGGAAGGGACTTGACAGCACAGATCAATCAACAACACTTTTATAATGGTTAGATGAAAATTTCCACATTCGAAAGTGCTATGGTACTGAATAATACAATGTTAGTGATAGGGGCTTCAATACTGTTTGGCCCTGGAGGAAGTAGCTTGCTGAAGATGATGGGCTTTGAGTCTGATCCAGGATTGCTTTCATGTTCTGAATGACTGGTTCAGTTAATTTCAGAAGTCTGCTTTCTACAAAAAAATAGTTTCATGATTTAAAAGACAAAAGGGTTGAGCTTTGCTCCAAAGTTTCCTTCCCCCTGATCATGTGAGGAGCTTAATTTTACTTATTTGATGGCCAAAAAAAATGCATTCTGCACATAGGCTGCCATTAGTTTAGGGATGAATATTGCACCAAGACCTAATATTCAAAAGGGCAGCATGTGGGCTGTGCAGAATTCTCAAGACTTCCACATATGTTCAACTAGGGAAGAAAACAACAGGAATTAATGCTGAATTTACCAAGGTCCATCAACATTCTAGAATTAATTTCATTTTGGGCATCAACCAAACATTATGGCTCAGACTCCTCACATATAAGGCCTGCAAATCACAGCCTTCCTTTCTGGTTATATTTGACACTCAGATCCATACAGCCTCAAGGGAGATCAAGGCTTTATGCAGCCAGCACAGCTAATAGAGCGAAGAGAGATCCATCCCATCTGACAGCCACTCCAAAACCTGGTGTCCTCCAAATGGGTGACTGTAACTCACATTACATCAGCTGGCTGGGGATGATGGGTTTTACAGTCAACACGTCTGAAAGGTATCTGCTTGGAGTAAGCTGCTCTGGCAGTCCACAGAAGTTTATGCTAAATATAATAATATAATCTTAGGACTGCAAAGCTGGAAGGGATCTTATGGATCATAAAGTCGGGCCCTTGTCAAGGAAGCACAGTGAGGAATCAAAATCCTAACCTCTTGCCCCAGGATACCTAATTTAAAGGTGCCACAGGACTCTGTTGTGTTTGTCTAAGACTGTTAAAAACCATCAGCATTCCTGTGACACCGAATCTGATAAGTCAATGTTATGGTTTCTAATGGAGTATTCCCTACCTTGAAACCCCTGAAAAGGGTCACCATAAGTCAGAATTGACTTAACGGCACATGATGATGATGACTTTATTACATACGTGAAGAAGAACCAAATGAAGGGTGAAGCTGCTTGGACCACATCCCCCATCAAATGAAAATGTCTTCACAACTCCTTCATTGTAACTGCCATTGGAAATGGCAAATCTACACATACTCATGATAAACTGTGAACAATCCTGCCAGTTCTATGCTCCCCCACCCACCGTCGTGCCCAAACTCCTGGTGTTTTCTTTCCTTTCATTGCCGGTCTGTTTCAACTGTATTCCAAAATAACATTTGCATGCTGCCTGCTCGATCACCTCTTTTCACGCCACTTTATGCTACAGGAGAAGAACCTGTGGATTTTGTATGGAGCTGGGAAGATGAGACACCATATCTGTCTGACAGTGTCTCCCCCCCCCCCCCCGATACACACACAAAACCACACACGAGATCTCCCCATCTCCCAATGGATGGAGATACCATACCTCCCTCCCTCCCTCCCTCTCTCTCTCACACACACACACCAGAGAGAGAGAGAGAGAGAGAGCATAAAGATCTCCCCATCCCCGGACGGTTCCCCTCTCCAACTTGCCAACAAAGGACCTGTGGCCACCGAGAGGCTGCTCGTCTCCGCTTCCCGGGAAACGCCGGGAGAACTTCTCCTTCCTCTTCCTCCTTCCCCCCCCCTCCTTCCCCAGCTGTCCCGCCTGCCCGGCCGAAGCCCCCTCCCCGGAATTCTGCGACTCCTCCTCCCCTCCCCTCGCCTCCCTCCCGACGGGGACAGAGCCCTTCCTCGCCCGCCCGCCCGCCCGCCGGGAGAGGCTGCCCACCGTCCGGACCATTCCTCCGATAGAGCCCCTCGCAGGCGCCCGCGCTCCGCTGCCATTGGCCCGCCCGCTTACCGGGGCCCGCCGGGCACAAAAGGCGCTGCTTTAAAAAAAAAAAGGAAAGAAGAAAGAAACCCTCAGTAACACCCCCCCCCCAAAAAAAAAACCCCGAAGCTTCTCCGCCAGCATCCCGACGAGCCCTCCGCACTCTCTTGAGGGTGACTCTTGAGAGAGACAGGTGTCCGTCGGGCCGTCCTTCCCCCCATTCAGGGTCTCTGTTTTCTCTTTCTTCCCCCCCCCCCCGTTTCCTTCCTTCCTTTGTTTCTTAAGGACTGGAGCCTTTTTTTCCCCCTCCCCTTTTCTAAAAATGCCTCTCCACTCTCAGAGCCCAGAGGATGGCCCCCATCCGGGAGCAAGACGGTGGAATATAAGCCTCTCGTTGCCCGGGAGCGGAGCCATGCCTTAGACGCCCGCCTCCTCTCCGCTTGCCGGACGCCTCTCGTCGCCCTCGGAGCGGCCATGAGTTTCCCCCAAGAGGACGGGGTGGGCAGCTTGTGCCACAAGGCGCTGCAGATCATCTCCGAGCTGTGCCTGGGCGGGAAAGTGGAACTGGAGAAATGCTCGGGCATCTTCCCGCTGGAGACCAGCAGCCAAGGTATAAGCAGCCCAGGTAGAGTCGCTCCTTCCGGGCTCTCCCGGGCGCCGTCGAGGGTGGATTTGGTTGTGTGTGTGTTTGTTTGTTTTTCCCCTCCTCTCTCTCTCTCTCTCTCTCCGGCTCGGGTCCGTGTGGTGGCGGCGATCCTTTTGCCTCTGCCTGGCTTCCCGAGGAAGGCGGGAGGACTAGGCACGAGAAGGCGCGGGGGCGCGGGTGGAGAGTAGACACGCGTCTCCGCGAGTCACGGTAGCCGCGGCAAAGCGGGGTTGAGTGGGCGTCCGGGAAATTCAACTTCCCCTTCTTGCTTCCTGGGCCTTTCCTTTTCAAAGTTGTCTGGGAGGAAAGACGAGGCGGGCAAAAGAAGGACCGGCAAGAGGTTTGGGACTCCTCTTCCCATACGCCCCGGGCACTGGCCCTGCTTGGATCGGGGCGGTGGGATTTGTAGTCCGGAGCACTTAGAAGGGGGCAAGGGCAGAACCAACCGGAGCAGCATTATCTTGGGACTGGGGGGGGGGGGGGAACCTCTCGGCTGTGAAGGGTCGGGGGAACGGATTGCTATCCCGTGCAGCCAAAGAGGCGTGGAGGTGGGCAAGGGACTCCCCCCTCCCCCAAATTGAGTCTGGAAAGATTTGGGGCCAGGGAGAGATGGGTTATGTTTCTTTTCCCGTCCCCTCAAAGAAAACTCCTGCAGAAGTTCGAACGCGCTACCTCGGATCTCGAGCAATTGTTGGGAAATCTTTTATTTTCATTAGTCATCTGTTTGGTGTCAGGCTGGAAAACCTGTGTGTGTGTTTGTGTGTGTGTGTGTGTGTTTACTTGCTTGTTCAAAAAAAAAAAAACCGGAGAAAGACCTTGTCTGGATGAAAGTCGAGGAGCTGATAACGTGTGTGTGTGGGGGGGGGTGTTCTTTGCTTTGAGGAGCGGCTTCGGGGGTTCACACGACCCTGCCCCAAGCGCGGCTTCCCAAGGTGTGACTCGAGCTCGCAGTCCCTGGAATTGTCACGAAGCGCAACAGGCATTTTAGGGGGGGGGGGGACGACGACGCTGCGCCTTCTCGGTTTCCCGGCGCCTCACAACGCTTTATGTAACCTTACAAGGCTGCTGAGGATCAGGGCAGAGGGTTATCCCTCCTATAGTCCGCACTCTGTCTGCAGGAAGTCTCAGGTTAAATCCCTGGGCCCTCCAGGTAGAGAAATCCTGACAGACACTATATTGCCAGTGCCCCGGTGGAATGCACTCTGCTCGTCCTCAGGGACACTCTCGGTCTCTGACCCGCTTTTACAGAGCTGAATGTTTACATAACTCAGCACCCATGAATTCTGACCTGGGGCTTTGTTTCGGCTGAAATTAGGTTCTCTCTCTGCCTCCAGACCCCATCCCTTTGGTTCAGATCACTTGATCTCTCAAAACTGTACGTCTCTGGCAAGACGTAAAGGGGTTCATTATCAGTCCCCAATCCTTAAAAAAAAACCCACTTTTGTTAATAAACTATTTTTTTAATTCTTAGTCATTTTTGAAAAATCCATTTTTTCCTTATTGATATTTGACTTTTTATATAAGAAAAGGGGAAGGGGGGTCAAAGATAATTCTGTTCCTGCTGCCTAGGGTCAAAGGGTAAATTTAATTTGCCATACCAAACTTCCCTGCTGCAGGTGGCATAGCGATATGGCAAGCATAAAAAGGGATGGTGTGCTGTTTTTTTAAAATAATTCTTACACAATTTGTTTTGGAGCTGGGGGAAAGTACTTTTGTGGATCATCGTGCCAAGACTCCCCCCCAGCCAAGGATTCTGGGTGTTGTAGTCTGGAAAAGTAACTTTCCCCTGTTCTTAATTCCCACCCCCCACCCTTTACAGTATTTCCAGTGGCAGAATCTGTTGCTCTACTCTGGCTTGCCGACAAGGCAACAGGTGGCAGCAAAGAGAAGAACTTCAAACTACCTGTTGCTGCAGGAGATAAATTTTTCCTGCCAGGAGACAGAGGGATCTGGAGAACAGGTCTTTGCACAGATCTGGGAGGGGATTGCCCTCGACCTCCTCTTGAGGACACAACAGGCTGCTTTGTTTGTTTTTTAATCACCTTTCATAATAAAAAAAGTTTCCCTTCAGACCATAATCTTATCTCGCCCCCCTTTTTTCTTCTTCCAGCCATGATCAGGCAGCCCTGTGCCTTCCCAGCCTAAAAGGAAATGGGTGGAAGTCAGCAGCAGGGCACATAGCATCAAAATAATCACTACAGAAATCTTCTAGCCTCCATTTGTGATATTCCAGAAGAGAAGGGACTGTTTTGCTTTCTTCTGCTTTGCTTCTATAAAAGTGACAAGAATCTGTGAAAGCAATGATTTCAGTCTGCGTAACTTACTTTCCTCCAGATATTTTTGGATCAGAGTTCCCCAGTATCCCTATATTATCAATATTATTTAATCTTGCATTGATTTACAAGCTCTGTCATCTCATTAATTGTGACTCTCTAAGACAAGAAATCTTAAGGATGCTTGCAAAATATTGCTGCAATATGTTGCTGTCATTATCTTTTGGGGTTTAGGGTAGGGGAGAGACGGTGCATTGGTTAGAAAGATGGAAAGGAGTTTAGATGTGAAAGACCTATTTCAACCTTGTGAGGATAAACCAGAAGTTAGCAAAAGAGCACAGCTCTCACATGCTCTCTGTGATATTCTGATCAATGCAGCTAGATGGATATGCAGAACAGGTCCTTCTATTATGCTAAGCTGTTGCATGTAGTCTACCTGTTACATAAAGTATGCCAGCTTCTATGCCTTCAACTCAGTCTTTCATTTCTGCATTGGAGCCATTTGAGGACAACTAAGTCTAATAACCTGAGCTTGTTAAAGTTACTTTTAAAAGGTATAATTATATTTTTATTAATGACTTGGATGAGGGAATGCAGGGAATGCTTTTCAGATTTGCAGATGGAACAAAATTGGGCAGAATAGCTAGAAGACAGAAACAATTCAAAATAACCTCGATAGGATGGAGCACTGGGCTGAAAGCATCAGAATGAAATCCAACAGGGATAAGTGCAAGTCCTGCACCTCGAAAAAAGAAACCAATTGCACAGTTACAAGATGGGGGATGCCTGGCTCAGCAAAACTATGAGCGAGAAGGATCTTGGAATTGTTGTAGCTCACAAGCTAAATATGAGCCAACAGTGTGATGTGGCTACAAAAAAGGCTAATGCTATTTTAGGCTGCATTAATAGAAGTATGGTTTCCAAATCCCACAAGGTGCTAGTCCCCCCTCTATCCAGCACTGGTTAGGCCTTACCTTGAGTATTGTGTCCAGTTCTGGACACCGCACTTCAAGAAGGATGCTAATAAAATGGAACAAGTTCAGAGGAGGGTGACGAGGATGATCAGGGGGCTGGAAACTAAGCCTTATGAGGAAAGGCTGAAAGAATTTGGCATGTTTAGCCTTGAAAAAAGAAGACTGAGGGGTGATATGATAGCACTTTTCAAATATTTGAAAGGCTGTCATACGGGGGGGGTTCCATTTTTGATCATCCCAGAATGCAGAACATGCAACAATGGGCTCAAGGAAGTCAGATTTCGGCTGAATATCGAGAAAAACCTCCTGTTAGAGCAGAACGACACTGGAACAGTTACCACAGGAGTTGGTGAGTGCTCCAACACTGGAGGCATTCCAGAAAAACTTATATAATCACCTGTCGTATATGCTTTGATTGGATGGAGAAAGATGGGGTAAATATTTTAAAGAAATAAACTAACAAAAACACAAAGTAGACCATGTGGTACTTGTTCAGTCCATATAGGCATGGACTGCAGACTTGCGTTGCAGAAAATGTGTTTTCAGAGAACATAACCTTTCCTAGCAATCAAGGGGGAAAGCTTCTGATTGTTTAAGTAGGTAAAACAAAGAGAGTGACCTGGCCAAGTTATGTCTTATTTTTATTAGAAACTGCCAGAGCTTGGGAACATTACTTTTTTTGAATCACAACTCCCAGAAACCCCCAGCCAGCCAAAAGAATCCTGCTTTCCAAGTTCTGTCCATCTCTTATCTGTATTATATACGTGGTTGGTGATAATTCAAGCGTTATTTCTCCTAGTACAACATCACCCCATGGGAAATCTTTGAAAGGCAGCATGTTAGTGTGTACTTCAGTGGCAAATTGACTTCTAATTATTCTCAAGGGGAAAAATGTGTGTTTATTTGCATACACGTACTTCTCCTCCCCTCACTTCCAGACAGATCTGTGTTTATGCTCAGAGGCATGAAAAGCCAAATCCCATGAATTAAAAACTGCTCTCAGATAAAATTAAGCACTAAAATTACACAAGATAAAGAACACAAATGCAAAGCCTTGAGGAGATATCACTGTCGAAAAGCATTTATAAATTCCAAATACTTAGACGACAGTAGATGTCCTCACAGCAGCTGACTAATGTGCGCTGAACGGGAGTAATTATAGTGCTTAGTCAGAATGAGTTCTGCTTAACATCAAAGTGCATTTACACTTTTCTTGTCTTGAAAGCCAGAGAACATTTACACTTCTCTTGTCTTGATGACTGCATGGCTCCTTTACAAGTTTAAGAGCCTACCTGTCAGAAGAACTAAGAACCAGGAGGCCTCAAAATATTCAGCAGGAGTACAAGCATTTTAAGGAACTAACACAATTCCCCGTGTTGTTTTAAAAATACTAAACCAGGATGTTCAAACTGGTGGAATCCCAGTCTAAGCCCATCTATTAAGTCTGTTTCATAGTTTTCATCTCACTGGTTCACAGACTGTTTGGTCTGGAAGGCTAATCATCATCATCCCTACCACCATCATGATCACCATTATAATCCCAAATAGTAATAAGGAAAATATAGGAGTGGTAGTGGTGTTCACAGTGCTTGGAAGAAAGAGTCCGACGAAATATATATGAATAATGCCCAGAAGAGGCATCATTGACTAAAACAGGGGTAATCTTCAATGCAGGGTATGTACTTTGTTGCTGAGTTATGTGTGCCACTCCAAAGGAGATGTTGGTTTAGATTATAGCTTCCAGAATTCCACAGCCAGAATGACTTCCTTTTTTGTACAGAAAGGTAGACCATGAACCTAAGCAATGAAGCCTTCCAGCTAAGCCTTTCTCCATGTCAGCTGCATTTAGCTATCTGCAGGTGGAGGTATGTCAGGTGGAAGTCACAGAATGGAGAATTATTGGAAATGAAGTCCAAAAAAAATCTGAGTGGCACATTCCTAGTAATGAGTTTACAGTAGGTTTTGGAAATACAGTAGGGACCTTCTGGTTCACCCTTCAGTTTCTTAGCAACTACAGTGCACTAAACGTCAGGGGATGATGAGTGGACACGTTGAGCCAAATCTATCAAAATACCTGCTTTTTGCTCACATAACCTTTCTGTCTATCTTAAAGAGAACATTTTTAGAGCTGTATATTATTGTTTCTCCTTGCTGGCTTCTCTAGTCCTTTTTTTCCACCTGAAGAGCAGTAATCTCCAGTTGCCTTGCCCTCTGATTCCAAGCATTCGAAAGGATGTGGACCTATTGAAGGGGGATCAGACAGCAGACCTTGCTCCAGAACCTCCTAAAAACTGGAGAAGGCATTAGATTGACATTGTCTTCATCTTGACACTTAGGAACTCTTTGCTTAACAGTAATATGAGCAAGAGCATTCCCTGAAGATAGCTCATACTAGTAATCTAGATAAAATAAGGGAGGAGCTCTTAATGATTCACAACATAGGCAATTCAAACACACAGCATACAAACATTTTTCCTTCACTTAAGAACATGCACCCAGGTGCTTGACAGCAGCTACCTTCATGAACAATAATGGTTGTGTGGGATGTGCTTCCAAGCACTGTGCCACAGTAGTGGGATTGGACAAGGAGCAGTTGGCTTCCTTATTTATCACAGAACAAGTTTCAGAATATGCTGAAATTGGTCCATCTTTTTATAACAAAAAATAAAAGTCATGCACTGCTTGAGTCAATATTGTGAAAACTGTCGTGCAGTGGCCCACCAGTCCTGTACAAAGAATTATGAATTGTAAAGCATTACTTTTCTAATGCATTTGGTGGTGCATTAAGAGGCGTGAGAAGGAACAACCTGACCCAATCCGGCTGCTAATAATTCATTTTATTAACTTTGGAGTTGCAAGGAGCAAAAGAGTTCCAAAGGGAAAACAAGTTCAACTCAATGTTTGTGGTACGTGAGGGCACATGGAAGTTCACTCTAAGGCAAGCAAGGCAGACGTTTCAGACACCCGCCAGGAATAGGGTCTGGAGTGAGTCGATATGAAGGAACAAGGCTATAGTGATAAGATCCCCGTTGCTGTAAGCATCTGTGACACAGACCAGTGCTGGCAACCTGAAGCTGAGAACAAGATTCTCCCCCACCCTCCTCAGCACCAACATGCACAAACAATTCCATGCATGTATTTGCGAAGGCTTTCACGACCAGGATCTAATGGTTGTTGTGGGTTTTTTGGGCTCTTTGGCCGTGTTCTGAAGGTTGTTCTTCCTAACGTTTCACCAGCCTCTGTGGCCAGCATCTCTTCTCCGTAGCACAACAATACACCCACAACAAGACACACTAATCACCCATCTACAGAAAAAGACAAAAGCCTGTCTCACAGCCATAAATATTGCACTCCCAAGCCAACTACACCAGAGCATAGAGTGCTGTCCTCTGAAGATGCTGGCCACAGAGACTGGCGAAACGTTAGGAAGAACAACCTTCAGAACATGTCCAAAGAGCCCGAAAAACCCACAACAACCAATTCCATGTATGCTGGTAAAAAGGACAGGTAGTTTACTTTGACCCGATAGTGTCCCCCACTGCTCCTGAATGAGGCAGGTTAGTTCTAGTTGCCAAACAGAAATAAATGGCTAGAAAGCTGAGGAAACTGTTGCTGCTGCCTCATAGTATCTGCCGCCTGAGGGAGTTGTCGTATTTTGCCTAAAGGTAGGGCCAATCCTGACACAGCCATTGATTAACAGTAAGTCACATTACATCAGAACTCCATGTTCCAGCTTATTACCTGCAGAAGCACAGTTGGGAGCTTGATTCCCCACTGTCCATTCCAGGAGAAGAGTCAGCCTGTGTACCCCAGAGAGGTTTGCTTGCTGTCCAGATTAAGGTCAGTTTGGCATCAGGCAGAAACATTTTTATTATAGATTTGGGACCTCACTGGCAACATGAGTAGGGCTAAATGTGAGCCAGAGGCTGTTGTGATCCAGGAGCATAAGAAATGACTCCCAGTTTTTTCCCTGTGGTAAAAATTGGTAGCCACTTCATGTGCAGCATGTTCTTGGGAACTACCATTAACCTGAACTTATTTGACAAGGTTTTTAAAAAAAAATAGCTACAGTAATAGTTTCAGGGTCCTCCCAAGAACGTAGCTAGTATCTTACTTATTCTTTTTTTAAAAAGTAATGCTTTGCATTCTGATTATTTAAAAGTAACCACAATAGTTTTAGTTAGTGAAATAAACATCTGTACACTGTCCACTGACCTACAGTACAGCGCTTTTCCATTCCCTGAGATTCTGTGGCAAAAAAAACAAAAAAAAACCAGACTAAGGGGTGGATCCATGTAATTACACAGAGGTAGGATCTTGTAATCTCACAAGAGAGAGCCATTGTGACACCATAGTGTAGGAACAGGATGAATAAACACTGAAGAAATAAACTTATCTGTTTTTAAAAACATAATTGCTTAATTTTTTCTGTTGAAGTCTTGACTTTCTTCTTTCATACCCACAGTCACACCTGCTGTTATGTATGGAAAAGCAGTGGTATAAACACTGAGAAAAGGTGGACTATTCCCAATCACTTGGACATTTCATTTCAGCTCTCTTTCCACTTTACACTGAGAATGGAAATGATTTATTCCCCATTTTGGAATAATGAATAACCAGTTCTTCAACAAAGATGCTGAAACCGCCATAAGGACCATTCAGTTAGTGAGTGAGAAAGCAAATACTGTAGTGACTTTTCTATGTTTCCTGAATAATCAGAGGTCAGGCCCTGTGTGAGTAGCTAGAATTGTCAGGCACCTGCAAAGGTCTGTAGTCAAGAGTTCCACCACTGACTGAAAATCCCTGTGGCAGCCCTTCTGAGCCATTGTTTTCTTACCTTCGCTCATTCTTGTCCATTCTGCTCAGTCCCCGCTGCTCCTCACCACTATCAACCCAGTTTATACCAAGGATGGAGAACCTTTAGCCTTCCCACAATCCCACAGCATTAGCCATGATGAATGTGGATGATCAGAATTATAGGTTAACTGGAAAGCTATTGGCTGTACACATCCAAATTACTAATGGGTGGTGATGGCTGATGACAGCAGCCTGCTTCTTCACTTGTTGCTACCACTAAGAGAGGGTCTAAAACTACCTCTTTATATATCATGGAAGCTCGTGACGGTATCTTGCAGATACACACACATCAAGAAGCCTCACTTGTCAACAGAGTGCAGTATAGCCACACCTCTATTCTGAGTAAATCAGTATAAGAAATAGGGCTGTAAATTGATCCCATCTGCAAATCCATTCAATTACATCTCAGATTCTTTTTGTTTTCTATTATCCCCATCTTGAATATTCCATCTTATTGATTCAATTGTTTAATGTTTGATGTCTTTATGTTTTTTATGATATTTTATGATATTTGTAAGCCGCCCCGAGTAGAGACTGTCTGGGTGGGTGGGGCAGAAATCTGATGAATAAATAAATAAATAAATAGACTAACCTAATTAAAGCTGCCTGGGTTCTGCTTTGCCTCCTCTTATTTGCAGACATCTCCGTCAGCCTACTAGCAGTCGTCGTCAGCTTCTGTGGACTTGCCTTGCTGTTAGTCTCCCTTTTTGTCTTCTGGAAGTTGTGCTGGCCATGCTGGAGGAGCAAACCCGTGGCTTCGAATATAACCAGCGTCCCCCAGAACACTTCCAGTGCACCTTTGGAGGTTTCAGAAACCAATGAGAAAAAAGAACCCATTAAAGAAAACGGGAAGCCCTCGGTCAAGGTGGCTGAAGCAGCCATGAAGATTAGCCACACTTCACCTGATATTCCAGCAGAAGTTCAGAATGCACTCAAAGAACATCTCATCAGGCATGCACGGATGCAGCGGCAGATCACAGAGCCCACGTCTTCATCAAGGTAAAAGCAATTCAAAGTAATACTCTAAAGCAGTGGTTTCCGATCTTGAGTAACCCAGATGTTCTTGGGTTGCAGTTCCCAGAAGCCTTCACTACCAGCTGTGTTGGCCAGGGTTTCTGGGAGCTGCAGTCCAAGAACACGTTGGTTACCCAAGATTAGCAACCCCTGCTGTAAAGCGTTCAGGCCTAAAAGGTATACCATATAGTGATGCCTCGCTTAACGACGATTATCCGTTCCAGGAAAATCGCTGTTAAGCGAAAACATTGTAAAGCGAAATTAAAAACCCCATTGAAATGCATTGAAACCTGTTCAATGCATTCCAATGGGGTAAAAACTCACCGTCCAGCGAAGATCCTCCATACGGCGGCCATTTTCGCTGCCTGTATAGAGAGGAATTCGTCCCTAAGCACAATGGGGAGCCATTATAAGCACGCAGCAGCCATTTTGAAAACCCTACGATCAGCTGTTTTTGATCATCGTAAAGCAAAAATCGGTTCCCGAAGCAGGGAACCGATCATCGCTAAGCGAAATTCCCCCATTTAGACCATCGTTTTGTGATCACAAAAAGATCATCGTAAAGCATTGTAATGTGGGGCAATCGTTAAGCGAGGCACCACTGTACAGTAGCTGAAAATGAGGAATGATAAAAGGATGATATTACAATAAAATGCATAGCTCGGTGTCAGACAATATAATAGATACCTAATAAACAAGCACAGTGTGTGAGAAAAATTGATCTCTGAAGATTTCAACAAATAGCATCGAGGTAAGTTTCATTTATCTTATTTATATAGTTTAGGTTTAGTCACTACTTAGAAAAATTATTTCATGATCTACAACTTCCACATCTGTAGTCCAAAAGAGTAGCTGATTCCAACTTTTAAATAAAGGGTAGCCATGTGGGCGATACAAAATAAAATACAAATGCAAAAATAGGTGATAACTTTATAGGAGATTTTTTAGTAGTCTGTAAGGGTATCACCTACAAAACAGGACAAATTTATGATACAAACCAGGTAACTAATTACAAATCTTGGTGATACCATACTAGCAAGTCTTACAAATAAAAACACAAATTTTCAGTGCTTACTTCAGTGACTGCTTTAAATCTTGTGAAAATTGTCCCTATTCAGCAATGTGTGGTACCGGTGGCCTAGATCAAGCATTCTGTTAGCAGAATAAGATTCTTTTCCTTTTTCCTTTCTCCTGTACCTTACTGTATCATCTGATAGCAAGTTCCAGAGGTCAGTTCTCATCCCTTCAGAACAGGTTTGGAGAGGGTGAACGTGTTTCTACAGGAAGGAGGGGAAATGCGCTTAGTTCTGTTGAGTGAAGCAATTCCACCAGCAGTGTGGCCTCGTTTAACCCTGTTTCACAAATCTACAAACAACAGCAGTGTAACATAGTTTTTGTGTTGGTCCCAGAATAGGTGAGGTGTAACACGGGTAAGATGAGAAACCATGCTGCAATAAATTCAGACTAAATAGGCATCACCTTTTCAGTCAAATTGAAAAAAATGAAAACTTTTGACAGTTAATTCCGCCCCTAACTGAGATTCTAGATTGCAGCAAGACATGGCAGAGAACAATGCTGCTACCTGTAGCATCAATCAAAAAATGATTTTATGAATAGAATGACAGAAGCATTTAATTTTAATGTGCCAGGAACATCAAGGAGAGGAATATGCACGTCCTCCTCTGCACCTAAATGAATTTAAGTACAGCAATGCCATTTTGGGCACAGAGAAAATAACAACTAGGAAGTGAAGGGTGTCATGAGTCATGGAATGAACGTTGCTATTTGCTAAATTATTTGCATAACTGTATTTGTACAATAGATGTCCCCATTTGTATTTTGCACCAGAAAAAGGCAGCATAAACTACTGGCAATACATGCATGTAGCCCCCTTACATTTGTTCAGTGGCACTGCCAGCACCAGAACAATACACACTCCTGAAATCACAGCATGGAAATTCCTGTTGTGTGTCTTTAAGGAAGGGAAACAGACTTTCATTCTTGCAGCCTCACATGGTTCTATATGTTGCAGAAGAAAGCTCTATCTCTATCCTGCACCACAGAGGGCCTCCAGGGCTACCAAAATGTTTCACTGACAACTGCAAAGGCAAAGACAAATACAGTGGGTGCTGCAGAATGCTGGCTGCAGCAGGGGACTGAACTGCAGCATGACCAAGGCGGGCCCCAATCTCCAGACATTACTCAGTTTCCATAACCTAGACAACCTGTTAATGCAGGTAGGTGCCTGTGAGTGTTTAAAGAAAAAAGACACTGAGTTTGTGCAGAGGCATTTTGTGCAATTCATTAAACCTTATTAGGAGAAAAGTATTGCCCTCTGCTAGAAGCAAGAAATCTCTCAGGGCTTGAAAATCCCTCATCAGCGTTTCTAGTTCTGTTGAGGCAACTGAAATTGATGCAAACAAGGAACATAGTGTGCACAGCCTTCGAGAATACATAGATAGCCTTCGAGAATACATACATAGCCTTTGATAATACATAGTGTGCATTCACATCCCTACATTTGTGATATTTGTATTCCTCCTATTTCAATACAAGACCATAACAACATAAGTCACATCTGGATTGACAGATGGGTTGTTTTCTTCTCCATTGCTGCTATCAGTTCCAAACCAAGCTTTGGTTATGCTTTCTACCATTTTCCTCTATAGGTAACTTTTTCAGGACAAGAGACATAATTATCCTCATCTTTGAGAGGTGACCTCTTTCCTGGGAAGAGGGAGGGAGACAAAATCCATCTTGCCTAAAATGAACCTAGCATTCAGGGTTTTTTTGTCCACCAAATGTTATACCTATGTGATAAGAGTGGTCGCATAGACCAGATGGGCGGGATACAAATCAAATCAATCAATCAATCAATAAATAAATAAATAAATAAATAAGACTGCTTAAAAAATCCCCTGATTCCTGTCTATAACCTCTTTCCTGTAAGATTCTCATTGTTACACTGGAATCACTGTAGAAAAGATTTGTTTGGGGCCTCTTTGAATTAGCTTAATTTAATCATAAAACTGTCTAAGTGATTCCAGCTGGAAAGAAAAAGTAGTAAAGATAATATTGTGTTGAAATTTTCCAGATTCATTGTTTCATACAGAAGCTTGTTGTCAAGGCTGTGCGGGGGGGGTGGGTTGAATGTGAGGAATCTTAATCGAAACATTTAACTTCCTTATATCTTGTGCTGTTATGAAAGAAGCCTGCTTATGAAAAGAAATCATATTTCAAGTCTCCAGATCCCAAACAAGCAATAAATGACACCAGAATAAGCATTTCAACATCATTGTTGTTTATCTCTAGAGCACAGTTTAGCTTTACTTCAGAGTCCGTGTCAGGTAGAAAAATGTCCTTATTGATATGAAAAGAAAAGAGGAAAGAGGATTAAAAACAGAGAATCAGACAGTTATGAGTGGAAAGGGTTTGAGGGGCCATATGTAGTCTGCCTCACCAAGGCAAGATCTATAGTGTTTTTCTTCTAAGAACTGAAGTTGGTAAATAGAGTTGATTATCAGAGGATGGTACCTCCATACTGTTAAATGAAGACTCTGCCTCACAAGAAAAAGGAAATGGCTTCACAACCATTTGATTTACCTAGATTTTAACAGAAATCAGGTACATTTACATCTTCCTAGATTATCTACTCTCTTGCTCTCTTTTTTAAAACAGATTTCTGCTGACAAACTTTCAAATTCAGGATTATTATTACCCAGTTGGTTTTGTGTATGTAAGCTTGTCTGTTTAGTAGTTCTAAGGCTCGGTGCTTATGTTTGAGCACATAGGCCTGCAACTCTCATGCATGCACTGGAGAGTTTCTCCTCAGATGAGAAACCTGAGGCTTCAGTACCAGATGGCAAAGAGGAACAAGCAACTGATGATGACTTTGTAGACTTCTCTCCTGCAGGGATGGGGAGCCCGTGGTTGGAGTCCAAGGGGAAGCGAGGCCTTCACTGGATCCAACACAGCAGCATGAGACAAAGGCAGCTGATCACATGTACCCGGTTACAAGGGAGGGTGTGTTTTGTTTTGAACTAGAGGCCTTAAAGAAATAAGGGGTTTCCTTAATAAAGGGGCCCTCCCCTTAGAAGAGCTGACACTGAAAACCCTGCAACTGAGTCCTAGATGGCGGGGCATGCCAGCTAAGCTTCAAAAGGTTCACTTGAAGGCTGAGGGAATTAACGAGATCATTACCTGCTCATGTCTGGAACTCTGTACAGTGGTGCCTCACTTAGCAACGTTAATCCATTCCGAAAAAACATTGCTAAGCTATAACATCGCTAAGCGAAATTTAAAAGCCCATAGAAACGCATTAAAATGCGATTAATGCGTTCCTATGGGCTTAAAAACTCACCTTAAAGCGAAAATCCTCCATAGCGCCGCCATTTTCACTGCCTCTTAAGTGAGGAAAAACAGTGGGCGGCCATTTTGAAACCGCTGATCAGCTGTTAAAAAAGGGTCGCTTTGCCATGATCGCTTCCCCGCGATCATGGCAAAGTGAAAAAAAAAACATAGGGACAATCGCAAAGCGATCGCTTTTGCGATCGCAAAAAGTTAGTCGCTAAGCGATTTTGTCACTCAAACGAGCGATCGCTAAGCGAGGCACCACTGTGCCTCTGTTTTCTCTTGTGGCCCTCCCTTTTCAGTTCCTTGCTTGCTTAATCCCCTCACATTAACTATTTGAACTGACATCCCAGTAGTTCTGTGATTTATGGCATAACTATTCTTTTACATGCACCACTGAACACCTTGAATTGGGCTCTGTTATATACTGACCCAGTCTGGCTCTTTGGATTTCCCTTGCTGGTCATTCTTGAGAGACTGCACTCCGTCTGGTGTGTTTTTTGGCCAGTGGGGATTGGCAGATAAGGAACAGGACAGCAACCAAGGCCAAAATCACTTTGCACAAGAACAGAATCCAGACTAAGCTGAGGGGGCACAGTTTTCCCTCCCTGCTAAAACCTCCCGCACTACTCAAAACCCTGCTTTTGGAAGGACAGAAAATCCTCCAGAACAAATTTTTAGCACCAAAGAGGGGTTGCTGGGAGGGGACCCAACCACAGATGATGCACTGAATTAAGACAACAGTTGCATGTAGAAAGTCCTAGTTGTAATCCTCAGTATCTCCAGAAAGAGTGTCTGAAGCCCCATCAGTATGGATGGAACTCAGTAGACAACTAAGCATGAGATCTAACATAGCAGTGGCAGCAAGAAAGGCCCTGGGATCACAGGTTTCAGGAGAGGACAAGAAAGAATGTGTGCAACCTGGTAGCTGGACACATCTGTCATTTACAGAACCTATTGGCCAGTCAGTGCTTCCTTCAGCTTGTAGGGGGCAGACTGAGTGAATGTCTTTGCCCTGTCCTTTAAAAAAGCCAGGAAGCATCAATCGAAAATCAAAGCAGATAACAAATTTTAGAAGGCTGAGATTAAAAAGAAAGAACGCCAGGCATACAAGTTCACAGGGGATGCTGACCTCTTGCCCAAAGACTCAGCAATGTGCGCTGTGTTCTGTTTGCTTCAGTTCCACTGTTTTGACAATCATGTGTTTCTGTTTGGTTTTACCCTTTTAATCAATGCAAGAAGATTTGCATTCTCTGATCTTACTGTGTCGAAAAAGAAATGAGTCGAATCAGGAAATTGTAATGTTACTGTTTTTTGGTTGTTAACAGGTTCCGGCACACAATTTCCCATAAAAGAAATTATGACTATTGGGGAAAGGGCTGTGCTTCACAATCTCTACCATCAGAGCAGAATGGACAGTGATAAACAATAGACATTCTCACTCAAAAGCACTTAAACCTCTGTTTAAATGGGCAGAACTGAGGGACAATATATGTGGCAAGGTCATGAAAAGCAACTGAAAAAGCTCTTCAAAATGCTGGCTGAAAAATAGAAAGTACTCTAATGCCACCGGTTTTTGCATTTCAGGAGCAACTGTCGGTTTGTTAGATTGCAAAATTGTGGATTTTGAATATTTTCCCATTTTTGTCTTGCATTTCAGCCTGCACACCATCTCAGAAAGGTGCTGTCTCTTATACATTTCAATCTGGGGCAGAGCCTTGGTCAGATTAGCTTAATTACTTAAGCCAAGAGGACCACCTTTGTAAGAACTCAGAAATGTGGCCGAACTGCAGTTCCCAGAGATTTTTTTGCACAGTGGGCAGGACACTGAGTCTAACAGAGCCCCAAGGAACAGCTTTCTCTTTCAGTGGCCCATTCCTGCTGCTAGAGAGTAAATTTGGCTGATAGAGCGGGGAGGGTGTGAAACTTGCAAAGAAGTCGAAGGATGAGGGGAGCAAAGGGAAGAGCCTGGAATTCTTGAGAAACGCTCCTAAATGAGACGTGGTTTTAGTCTTATGTGTGCTTTCGGGGTACAACTTGATGGAAAACTTCAGCTGGCAATTTTCTGTTGCTGACCATCTCCCGAGCGCTTCTGCTGTGACTCTCCCTCGCCTTCACTGAAATGTGGCCGCTCTTCAGGTGAACCTCGAACCACTGCTGTGCTGCTAGTGGTCTCTATGCTTTCATCTTTTAGGATCTAGCACTGGCAGGGGTGACTTTTTGTTGCTGCTGCTGCTGCTGCTAAGTTCACCCAGGAATGGAAGGGATGAAGGCAAGCGCTGGGCGGTGCAACAGATCATATTTCACAGACACGGAAAAAACAACGCAGCAGATGTGAGCCGTTAACTGTGCAGCATCTCAGCATACTAATTGGTCAAGCTTCTGAAGCTCCAGCATGGCAATATATGAATCCCATTGTCTCCTGCAGACCAGAAAAGCATTTTGCAGGTTGCCAAGGCAACAAAAGCACATTTAAATAATTAACAGGTCAATTAGCTGTCTCACTGAACCCTTGTGACTCAGAACCAACGCAAGCTAACATGTCATTAGGGTACTGGCTTAGTAAAGCACAAGTAGCACTGTGTGTTACTCCCCTGGGAGTGACTTTTCATGATATGCAGCACAGCAGTCCGGAACTGGGAAAGGATGCTAACAATAGAAAATTAGAATCTAACGATTACTTTCTGTCTTTGAAACAGGTGTTTTAAAAGTTTTAAAGGGCCATTTGGCTGCTGAAGAATGAAATCTCACATTTCTTTTTTTTTTTAATTGCTACTTTTAAGCATTCAAGCTTTCTTAAAAGCTTTTTAAAAAAGATGATGCCTGCTTTTCTTGCAGAAGAATCAGATTGGAAATGATTGTGAGAACATACACTGCCAAGAACTGTTTTGCCGTTTATTTACACTTATAGCCTGTTTTGTTCCAAAATCCCTGACTCAGCAATGTTCTTTCATTGCCATCATTGTTGTGATCATCCTCACACATATTGTAAAAAGCCAAACATTAACAAACAACTGTAAAAACAAACAAACAAAAAGCAAAATGCTGCCTATAAACCATCCCACAGCACTTAAAGCAATCTCTTTGTGGTGTATAAGTACGCAGGCTACACCTTACCCCTGCAGCATGCTGGATATTCAATGTACTGATCTCGGAAAGATAGGAGGATGATTGAACCTTGAGCGGGCTACCTGGGATTCAACCCTGGATCATGAGCACAATTTTGGCTGCAATACAGCCGTTTAACCACTGCGCCATGAGGCTCTATTATTGTACCACAGGGCTCTTACTAAATCCTAAATAGTAAAAGGTAAAAAGTAGAAGCATCAAAGCTAATTTGAGCCTGTATAGTTTGTGACTTGTAGTCTTCCCTTCCCCACTATGAGTCCAAAAAAAAATACTTGCTATTTTCAGTTAGGGACTTATTGCTCCTTAGATTTCCTCCCCCCTCAAATCCAGCCCTCTCAGCATGACAAAAACACAGTATGAGCATTCAGCTACTCCATTAAAATGTCCAAACTTTTCCCTGCCCTCAACCTTCTCTGAAGCAGTTTGCCTTAATCCTTTTTTGCATCTGTACCTGCAGTGATCATAGAAGACCAAGGTGCCAAATTCTGGGGTCTTTCTTACTATATTTTTCCTAATTTGTGCAAATTATACATGTAATTTGGGGAAAAACTCACCATCACTGGAAAGTATGAATTTCTGGCCTTCTTTGCATTAATGCCAGGATTTTTCTAACAGAGGGCCCCAAGACTCAGGGCAAAAGAGACCTTGAGGGAAACACACAATCCCCACACATCCTCCCACAATCGTATTTTCTTATAAGTACTCACACTTTGAAGAGACAAAAAAGTTATGGAACCTTAAAGACTAGCTGCTGCATTTTAATGTGAGCTCTCATGAACATGTCCACTTCCTCCAACGTAAGAGTGAGACTGTATTACTGTGATATTTACATATGGCCCCATGCCCAAGCAGGCATACAGACAATGGGCAAAGTAAACATGGTTGGATAGTAACAGAATAGGCTGCCAGACTGTGAATACCTTTGATTATTGGTCTACAAGGAAAAGAAGATCTGGAAAAATTCCATTGGGATTTCAGTAACTTTCATCCTGTTAATCTCAGCCTAGACCAATCTATACAACAGGTACTCTTTCTGAAGACTACTGTGAAGCTACAAAATGGACATCTTAGCTCCATGTTATATTGAAAACTCACCAAGAAATACACATACTTGCATGCCTCCAGCTTCCATCTTGAGCATGTCAAAAACCTGTTGTCTATAGCCAAGCCCTTATGTCTCAACACATCTGCTTAGACCTGCAAGGTAGAGACACCAAACTCATGGATCTGCAAAAGGCATTTCTAAGATTATGTTGCCCACCTGGCCAAGACATACCTATAAACAACCTACTTCAAGATAGACCCAGCAGAGGCCGTTGTTAGCCGCCTAGAGTGGTCCTCATCCGACCAGATAGGGGGGATATAAATAAAATAAAATAAAATAAATAAATTGTTATCTTGCGGACTAATAACTGAAATTATTCACAGCCTGACAGCCTTTTACATTGCTAATGAACCATTGTCACTGTCCATTAATTGTATCCCCAACCGGTCATGGGGATGTGTATAAATATGGAAGGTACATGGTCTTCCTCCTGTATCTGAGGAAGTGGACTTGATCCACAAAAGCTTACATTAAAACACAGCAGTTTTGTGTCTTACTTTTAAGTTGTTGGTTTGGTTTGGCCCGATATGCTTACATGGGCTAATACAGCTGCTTCTTTGGAACCCATAAAAAGTAAGTTCAATTCAGTTTCCCTAACCAATCATAAAACAAGGCATGCTAAATCCAAGATATGAAGGTGAAGAGAGCCTTGTGCCCTGACAGATGTCTTTCACTTCTCAAGGTACCTCTTCTAAAATCAACTGCTTGTGTTAATTACTTTGACCATCCACATTCTAGCTCACCTTCCAGTCTGCTGGACCCAAATTGTGAGTAAATGAATAAAAGGTATTAAGTCCAAACGATATACTTTTGGATTGTCAACTCGATATATACTGGTCACTGGTGATGGCAAGGCAAGAAATTTACTAAAACAGGACTCATATATTAAACATCAAAATAATTTATCTACCAGCAAAAAAATTGTGTCCTTGGTATGACTTTTTTTACAGGTCATCCAAGGTTATTTAACGTATATACCAGCCAATAGTGCAATATGCACTCTATGGATGGTTGACAGTGAACACATAAAGACACAAAAAATACAGTACAACTATAAATATTAACAGACAGTAAACAATGTAATATAATAAAACCCACAAATGCAGTGGTACAGTATCTGTTTAATGATAAATTAGATACTATTGGGCAAAATCATATTTTATAACTTTGTCCTAACATGAATTGGGGTGCCAGAAATAATTAATTTAAAACGTCTTATTCCCCTTGCCCTGTTTCAGCTTCCGAGGCTCCTTAGGGCTCCCTTTTTCCCTAGGGAAGCCTTTGGGAGTTTTGGGAAGCAGGAGAGGGCGACTTTAAAAGTAAAAAATCGCTGCTAGATCATGGCCACCATTTCTGATCCCAGTGAGACTGGGAGTACTTGGGATAAACAGATATAACTACCTTAGATGGTAGATACAGATGTAATTTGAAAGCTCACACCTCATTTAGTCTAACATTCCTGTTCCAGAAAAGGATGACGAGGGTTTTTTATTTAGCAGACGTTCTAGGCGCAAATAGATATAGGGTTTTTCATGAAGGTTTTCCACAAGGACATTCTGTGTTCCCAATATGATCGCTAGTGCTGCAGCTGGGTCCTGTCTTTATTTTGGCACACTTTAAACTAGAGATATTATGAAGCTGTGTACATGTGCAGCTGCCTTTCATTCAAACCACAAAATATACACACACAGGTGTTCTGTCTTCTGATAGAGCCACACTCTTTGTGCTGCTTTTATTTTTAAGAAATTGAAAAGTAATAGCATTCGCTTTACCTTAAAAAAGGGACGTGGTGGTGCTGTGGGCTAAACCGCAAACGCCTGTGCTGCAGGGTCAGAAGACCAAGCAGTCGTAAGATCGAATCCACGTGACGGAGTGAGTGCCCGTCGCTTGTCCCAGCTCCCGCCAACCTAGCAGTTCGAAAGCATGCAAATGCAAGTAGATAAATAGGGACCACCTCAGTGGGAAGGTAACAGTGTTCCGTGTCTAAGTCGCACTGGCCATGTGACCATGGAAGATTGTCTTCGGACAAAAACACTGGCTCTATGGCTTGGAAACGGGGATGAGCACCGCCCCCTAGAGTCGAACACGACTGGACAAAAATTGTCAAGGGGAACCTTTACCTTTTACTTTTACCTTTACCTTAAATATATATATTGTCACCATCCTTGTCACTATCATCATCATCAGTATCATCAGGATGTGGGTTGGCAAAAGTTGTTTCTGGATTACATTCATTGGCTGACTGGGCAGCTCAGAGATTTAGTTACCTGGCCAGGAAGTCAGTGGTCAGAAGTTTGATTATCTTACTGTGCTAGCCTGTATAGTCTTGAATAAATTCCATGGTCCCAGGATACCCCTGGAACAAGAGAATGGTAAACCACTTCTGAGTATTCTTTATCTATACAGTATATCCCTAGAATGGTTCATCATATATTGGAATCAACTTGAGAGCAAGTAATTACAATTAATTAAGTCAAAATACCCTCTCCTACATATATGAGCAACCATTACAGTATAATTTGGAAAGACATGTAGTAGTGTAATTAGATTACAGTATTTTAGACACACAGTTTAATGACCTTATGACGGAGTACTCTTTAGAGGCTGATGAATTACTTTGCTTACTTTAAAATGTGGCAATCTACACCAGTTGTGTTTGATGTTCTCCGGTTCATTCTGCTAAGTGGTGCCTTGGATGTTTACTGCATGAACGCCACACCTGATGACACCATGGTTCGAATGCAAAGTTGAGTTAGATTCTCTGTGGTGGGTCCCAACCTCTCCTGACCTATTTCCCTCTCCAATTTCTGTCTTCTTTTCCCATGTGTCTAAAAGCAGTATAGAACTTTCCCATCATTCTGTGGGCTAAATATGTAAATTTCCTTCTGCGTATCCACAACAAGCTTTGCCTTTTTAAAATCCTTTATGAGCTTTGTAGCTCTCCTCTGGATTTTGCTGTCCCGTTGAAAATTGTCAACAATTTTCTTGAATTGAATTATTGAACAATATTCTTAGATTAGCTAGTATTGTTGGTAATTGTCCTCTCAAGAGAGTTATGTGAGCTATTGATTTACTTCTTTCATTTTTAGCAATGTAAAAGTTATTTGCTTTCCCTTTGAGATAATTAAAGTTAATTCTGTGTCTTTGTGCATGCAGGCACAATTCTTTCAGGAGACATTTGCCAAGACAAATGCAGGTGTCCAGCGTTGATTTTAACATGGGGACAGATCCAGTTTTACAAAGAGGAGAAACAACTACCAGCATTGGAAGGATAAAACCTGAGCTTTACAAACAGAAATCTGTGGATTCTGAAGGCAAGAAAGAAGATGTGAAAACCTGTGGAAAACTTAACTTTACCCTCAAGTATGATTATGAGAATGAACTGCTGTTGGTGACTATTGTAAAAGCTTTGGAGTTACCAGCTAAAGACTTCACGGGTACATCTGATCCCTATGTGAAAATCTACCTTCTTCCAGACAGAAAAAAGAAGTTTCAGACACGGGTTCACCGCAAAACTTTAAACCCTGTCTTTGATGAAACTTTTCAGTTTCCTGTAGCCTACGATCAGCTTTGCAACCGGAAACTACATTTCAGTGTGTATGATTTTGACAGGTTTTCTAGACATGATATGATTGGAGAAGTTATTCTTGATAACTTCTTCGAAGTCTCTGATCTATCTCGGGAGGCTTCAGTATGGAAAGACATCCATTGTGCCACTTCCGTAAGTACCACATCGCAAAACATGTTCTGTTAGGAATATTAGTTTGTGATATATTTTTACATCAGCATACTCAGGACCACTTCAGAGATGCTCTTTTCTTCCTCAATAATTGCCACGTAGAACATTGGTATGTATACCTAGTAGCCAGGAATCTGGGTGCAGAGTTCGAGGTTGGGAGTTCAACTTCCCACTGTGACTCCAAACTGTGTAGCCTTGGGCAAGGTGCTCAGTCCCAGAAGAAGGGAATGGTAAACCTTTTCTGAGTACTCACCATAAGTTAGAATTGACTTAACAACACATAATTATCAGTATTATAGTGAACACAAGTGTTTTTAACCACGCCTTGCCTCAGATCTTCTCTTTCAGGAACACTGTTTACTTATTATATTTATATCCAGCTTTTCCACTAGTGAGCTCAAGATGCTCTTCAAAACCAAATACAGTGGTGCCCCGCATAGCAACGATAATCGGTGTAGCAAAAATCATTGCTATACTGATTCGTCGCTATGCGAAAATAAAAAGCCCATAGGAATGCATTAAAACCCATTTAATGCATTCCTATGGGCAAAAAACTCACCTTTAAGTGAAAATCCTCCATATCGTGGCCATTTTCGCTGCCCGGTAAGCGAGGAATCTGGGCGAAAACACAGCAAGCGGCCATTTTTTTTACCCAGCAGCCATTTTGGAACCGCCAATCAGCTGTTGGGAAATCATCGCTATGCGAAAATCGGTAAGCGAAACAGCTTACCTATCATCGCAAAGCGATTTTTTCCCATTAAAAACATTGCAATGCGATCGCAAAAACAATCGCAAAAACTTAATCGCTATGCGGATTCATCGTTAAACGGGTTGCCCGTTAAGCAAGGCACCACTGTAATAATTATTGATATAGATCAGTCTGAGACTGTAGACTGGCCCAAGGTCACAACTTAAGTCCCAGTCTAACATTGTAACCATAACAGCACACTATATAGGAAAGGGCAATAAAAACTACTTATCCCCATATAGACTCAACCTCATATCCAGTGTAAAAGCAGTGTGTCAATTCCTAAACTTTGTCATCATTCAGGCCATTACTGTTCACAAAGATAGTTTAATATTCCTTTGTGTCCCAGCAGCAAATCATCAAAAAAACTGAACAACTCCCGACATTCAAAAGCAGAGAACTCACATATTCAGACCTGAGAGACTGGGATACAGAGATAATCTCTTTCTGAGACTGTTAGAAGGGCTGGCATCTGAAACAACAATTAGTTTTAATACTTGAGCTTTCTCTTAGAAAATGTCCAGTGCTGATACCTCTCTCTAAGAAAGAATTAAATGAAACATGATTCAATGGCAGTAAAGGCCATAAAATAAAAGAGGGGGAAATGAAAAGAAAAGACAGTGAGGTAGATTTGCTATGTATTTATTTACCTGATGTAATTTAAATATTAAAAATGAGAAACAAACCACAAATTAAATATAATGCTATGGACACCCACAAATTGCTTACGGAGCTCGTCTGCTGACACATGGAACCTTGAAGAGGAAGGTCTTCAAGGCCTACCTAAAAATGGAAGTTGAAAGGATGTTATGTATATTTACTGGAAGAGATTTTCAGTAGTTTGGGGCCACTGGTGAGAAGGCCCAACATGTGATGCATGCTAACCTCATTGGTCTCAACTGTGGATGCTGAAGAAGGAGGGATCTTGATATACAGGCAGTACTTCAGGTAAGATAGTCGCAAACAATTAAAGAATTGTAAATTTAATCCAATTTTGAGCTTTATCTTTATAATGGACTGGCTGGAAGGCTTGTCATTTTCACTGCAGTTCTTTTTGGCATTCATGTGCAAGGTGAATAATGTTCCCGCCATTAATACTTGAACATTCCAGGACCAGCGGCTGCATAAGCAAACTATCAGCCATGTAAGGAGAGAAGCTGTTGGGATAACACATGACTGTGTGAACCTGTTTAGGAGAATGAGGCAGCGACCACCAGAGTCAGTTAACCCAGTAGCATTTATTAAAACATGTGCAGATACAGAGTCTAAAGATTCTCCTTGACATTAGCCCAGTCGTGTCTGACTCTAGGGTGCGGTGCTCATCTCCGTCTCCAAGCCGTAGAGCCAGCGATTGTCCGTAGACAGTTTCTGTGGTCATGTGGCCAGCGCAACTAGACACGGAACACCGTTGCCTTCCCACCGTGGTGGTACCTGTTTATCTACTCGCATTTACATGCTTTCAAACTACTAGGTTGGCAGGAGCTGGGACAAGTGACGGGAGGTGGATTCGATCTTATGTTGGCTGGTCTTCTGACCTTGCAGCACAGAGGCTTCTGCGGTTTAACCCGCAGCAGCACCACGTCCCACATGATACAAAGTCTAGCATTTGCTAAATAATTCCTTCTCCCTCATCTTTACGTGCACGTTGTTGGGATGGGAAATCAAAGGACAGCATATAGATGAAAGAAAGGTGAATAGTTGAGCAGTGGATCAATTATTTTCAAGGCTGACCTCTGTCCATTTCTCCATCCAGGCCTTCTCTGTCATCTGTTCTTCACATTACTATATTATCTCCAGCACCAAGTTCAGACTTGGAGATTTTTCCAGCCACTGAGGACTGTGTTCTAAAAGGGGGGGGGGGGGGCTTAACAGGATCATCTATGGCTGTTCCACTGTCCTTCAACATTGTTTCAGGCAACCCCTAATCCCATTTGACATTCTTATGGGTCTTGATCACTGGGCTCCTCTTTAGCCGGGATGATTTCTGTCACATTCTTAATCACATTCACTCCTCTTTAACTACAGTTAGAGAAGACATTTGGGTCTTGTACAGAGCTATGGATGCTTTGAAGTGCATGCCAAGGAGGCTAGCGAGTCTCCCAGCTACGTACAAATAGGGAATTGTAACCACTGCACATTTAATAGAGGTCATGCTTTCAAACCAACCATAAATTAATACATTGGGAGGATATTTGCTGCATTAAATGCAATATGAAGGCCAAATAATGCAATATAAAGGATCATCTACATATCCCAAATAGGTAGTGGTCTGTGCATCCATAACTAAAGCCAATGTTAATTTAGTGTTATTTGTGATGGGGGTGGGAAGATATTATTGTTTTTATGTGCTCTCAAGTTGTTTCCCAATTAATGTCAAACCTATGAATTAATAACCTTCAAAATGTCCCCTCATTGACAGCCTGCTCAAGTATTGCAAACTGAAGGCTGTTGCTTCTTTTATTGAGTCAGTCAATCTCATGTAAGTTCATTCCCTTTCCTGACTGTCTTTTACTTTTCCCACCACTATTCCCTCTTCTGGTGAATCTTGCCTTCTAATGAAATGTGCAAAGTATAATATCTCCCATTTAGTCATTTTAGCTTCTTCTACAGTCCAGGCTTGATTTAACCTAGAACCCATTTGTCTTTCTAGCAGTGCATGGTATCTGTAAAGCTGTTCACCAAAATCGCATTTTGAATTATTTTTTTCCACTTAGCTTTCTTCATTGTCCAATTTTCACATCCATATCTAGTGATCGGGAATATGTGGTATGGATGATATTGGCCTTGGGCTCCAGCAACATGTTCTTATACTTAAGGATCTTTTCTAATTCGCTCATAGCTACCCTTTCATATCTCAATATTTTTCTGATGATTGGCTCCAGTCTTCAACTAAGAATGGGAATATACTTTACTCATCCTTAAAAACAGTACAGAACTTTAAGCGTGATTTGAGACACTGTGACCAAGATACTGTATGTTACATGCACCAATGCAACTCCACTGATACAACTTTGAAGTGCTGCAAGTTAATAAGTTAGCATAGGTGTGGCCTATCATATACAAGTTATATGACTCAGTGTACAGAAAATGCCTACATTAACTCCTTGCAATGGTTCACCACTGAAAATTATACCAATGATCTTGCATCAGCAGGCATGATGAATAGTATTTTGGCCTATGCTGAGCTTATATTAATTTTTGGGTCTTATATTAATTTTTGCTCCAAAAATGCATGAAGGCTTATTTTCAGGGGATGTTTTTTTTTTCATGTACAACAATCTACATTTATTTAAATACAATGTCATCTTCTGGTTGCTGCAGAATGGTGGAAGGTGGACTTTCACTTAACTAGGGCTTATTTTGGGGTTTGGGCTTATGAGCATCATAAAAAATCATACTAGGGCTTATTTTCAGGTTAGGTCTTATTTTCAGGGAAACAGGGTAAGAGTAATGTGAAGCAAAGCCAACATATTACTAGTTCTACACTACAGCTGATGGCTTGCAAGCCCAGTCTATCTTTGTAATAATTTTGTCTTGTTTTTGGTTGCTCTGCAAAATGTTAATCAAGGTATGGTAACATACTTGCCAACAGATGTTGCCATAAGAGTGCAAAATAAATATTTTCAGGCTATAATACATCTCCCCTTTACATGCTATGCCAGAATGCAAAGTCTCTGTTGTAGTTAACTTCATTACTGAACTTGTGGGGTGCTAGTTTTCCAGAGCAAAATGCAATTCTTTTGGCTACAGTTCCCTGAAGTGGTACAACAGACTTTTTATAGAGTTCTTCCAACCCTTACTGCTTGGATTGGATATGGACCAGAGGCACTGAGCATTCAAGAATCTACACATGACCATATGATTGCTAATGCAATAGAGAAAATATGTGTATTTGAAAAAACATACATATGAAAATGCACATTTCAAATCTGTAGAAAACATAAGACAAGCATACACGGAATAGCAAGATAAGCAATGCAGGGAAATAATGCATATAAAGTAAAGCAAAGTATAGTAGAGTGCATAGTTTTTAAATTGTGCAAAAAAGATATGCATGTCAAACCATTAAAATAGATACCCATACCTGATAGAAGGTAGCAGAGATGGGAAAAGAAGGAAGTCTATGGATGTAGACACCCCACCTGAAAATTAAGTCTCTCATCCCTGCTGAATCACCAGTGTGGTTCTTAACCTTTGTTACTCGGATGCTTTTGAACTGCAACTCCCAGAAACCCCAGTGAGGACAGCTGGTGGTGAAGGCTTCTGGGAGTTGCAGTCCAAAACTCCTGAGTAACCCAAGGTTAAGAACCACTGGTGTAGTGGATACAGTGATAGACCTAAGACTCAGTTGACTTGGGTTTAAATATCTGCTTGGCTCTAAAAACTCTCTGGGATGGTAGTGGTAAAACTATTCTTTTTGTCATATACCATGAAAACCATATTAAGGTCACCATAAGTTAGATGCAACTTGATAGCGTATAACAACAGAGCCCTGTCCCTGAAAGTCCGGCACTCTTCTAGGTCCTCGAAACAAGTTGTCTCTAACTCTGCTTAACATTAAATACTGAATGTTATGTCAAAGTTATTACTGAAAATATTAACTCTTTCAAATTGCCTTTGATCACTCCCACCCCAGTTAATGTTCAACTGCATATCAGTTCAATAGTATCCTCAGGGCCACTCAAGATGCTAATTTTTTATTCAATTGCCACTTAGAAGACTGCTATATACTGTATACTGCACTCCATAGTGAGGGGGAGCTGGTTGGATAGCTCAGTGAATTAGCTGTGGAGCCAGAGGTTGGGAGTTCAATTCGTCACTGTGCCTCCCAGGGGAGAGAAAGCAGTCATTGTAGCTTAAGACCAGCTGCACAGTCTCAGGGCATCCCCAGAAAAAAAGGATGACTACTCTCTACCTAGAAAACCCTGTAAAGGGACACCATTATGGACAAAAAAAGAAAAGTAGCACCTCGTACATCCGAGCCCTGAGTGGCCTCTTTCCAATATATGTGCGCCAGCTGTCCTTTGCGGCCACCAACACCCGTGTAGTTGCATGGATGCACTCTCAAAGAAAGAGATCCTCATACAGAATCCCACGACTTTTTTGTGTGTATCTCTGGATGTCTGTGGATGAACCAATCTTGACATTCCATGCTACTTGCCACAGTGAAAATGCCCCCATCCATTTCCAGTTTCTCTGGTGCGCCATTTGGAGTATGTTTCTTCGCCAGATCTCAGCAGCTTTTCTGTTGGCAGGTTGTCTTGACAGGCATTTTCAGGATACAGCCTTTCCCACCACCTGCTGTTTTGCCTTTTGTGAATCAGACAGAACATAAACAAAGCTGTCCTGAAAGCTCTCTGAAATGCAGCCAGACTAGCAGTGACCTAACACCATGTTCAAAATATCACAACTTTAAAGTCCAGGTGTGTTTTTTTTTTCCATGTTATTTTTATGAGAAAAATCTATTTTGCAATGTAGGGCGTTGGTGCCAAGTGTTTTAAGGCTGATGAATGCTCTTAATGATCTCATAATATCTACATACCGTGTTTCCCCAAAAATAAGACAGGTCTTATATTAATTTTTGCTCCAAGAAACGCATTAGGCCTTATTTTCAGGGGATGTTTTATTTTACAGTCATGTCATCTTCTAGTTGCTGCACAAAGGTGGACGGCAGGGTTTCACTTAACTAGGACTTATTTTGGGGGTAGGGCTGAGATTACGAGCATCCTGAAAAATCATACTAGGGCTTATTTTCAGGTTAGGTCTTATTTTCGGGGAAACAGGGTAATTGCTATCTTGTGGACCTGCTCTTTCCTTAGGCTCTGAATTGAGATGGCTGAGTTTAGAAGTAGAACTGCACTATTAAAAAATGAGTAATCTATAAACTTGTGACACCTTATAGACATACAAAATTACATGAAAATGAAAGAAATTACATATAACTGGAAGATTTTTTTTTCACACAATGAAAAATGCAGCTGTGTTTCCATATATGTAGGGTACCCAGTGCGATGTAGTGAACAGAGTGATGGAGTAGGACTCAGGAGAACAAGGTTTGATTCCTTACTTGACCAGGGAAACTGACTGGGGGAATGAAACTGGTATAAAGCACTCCTTAAATGCCATACCTACCTTCAAAGCCCTGTCAATTTTGACTTGACAGCACATAACAACTACAAGGATCTATGAACTTCTGAATGTTGAGAATTGAAAGATAAGAATTAAGAGTATCTTTCCTCATTGTCTGAAGAAGACACTGCTGGCTTTCTCCAGAACCATTTGTGCAGGCTTCAGCCTGGCCTTGGGCACACCTTTTCCCAGCAGAAATTAAAATGTGCATTGCTCTTCTTAGAATTCTCCAAGGGTACCAATTCACATTTTAAACTGGTTGCAGGGCACCCCCTGCAAAGCCTGAAGTGGACTTCCAGATCTTTGATTTTTTTTTTGTTTACTTTTTGTGGCAGGTTTTTGGATTTTTGCCAGTCTATGGCCTCGGGGAGGGAGGGTCCCTAGACACTGCCCATCTAAAGCTACCTGTCAAGGAGGCTGTAACCATATTCACAACTTAATTGCAAGAAGGACTTTACGACTTTCCATCAGAGGCTGGCATCTAGTTCCACATTTCTACAATTAGGCAAGTTACATCAGGCGCTTTCCTTTTGTTTTTAAACCAATGTGTTCTGGAGTCAAGCCAAAAATACAAAGGAAGAGAACACATCAAAGAAGACTATTAATTAAAGGGAAAAGGAAGTTGTTGATTATAGTCCTTGACATATCATATGTCATTTTGTGGAACAATTAGACTAAATCAGCCAAAGTAGAATCATACTATGAAGAGAGTTTGGTTGCATATACATCATGTAGCTGAATCTAGAAAAAAAGTTTGTATTTGATCATATGACATAGATCCTTTTTCTCTTTTTGTACAAGATGAATTCAGATGAACTTAAAGGTCTGCCTAGTTCTACTTCACTCGAAATCCAAACATCAATTTGTAAATGCAGATCTCTACATTTGGATTCACTATCATGAGAAATTAACAGATGATTGTGTGTTGCTGTGGCTGTTTCTTGGTTGATATTTTTAGACACAATATCCTTCCGAGGCAGATTTTTATTATTATTCCTGTCCTACAGGGGGGGTGGATGTCATCATGACTATGTTGAAGCTAGACATGGCAATTCTGAACAATGACCTTGCATTGCATTCAAACCCCAAGATTTTTCGACCAAGCAGTTTGTCTCCTCTCTGCGGTTCTTCTCCCATTCTCCCTTGAGTGATTAACTGTAACAGTCTGTTGCCTTTCTTTCTCATCACATGAACAAAGTATTTTAGCTTCCTGCGTTTTATTGTTCTCTGAGGTTTTGGACTATTTATTCATTTTAGTGCTTCTCACTTCCAAGTCATTTAGTACTTCTTCACTGGTTACCTTCTCAGTCCAGGATATTCTTAGCATCCTGTGAAAAACCCATATTTCAAAGACCTTTAACTTCTCTGTATCAAAGACCTCAACTGCATGACAAACTGTGGAAAAAAATACAAATAATATAGAGCATCCATCATACATGTGCATTCTCAAAGCCAAATTTCAGTTTTTCTTGTATATTACAACCTTCATTGTCATTAACATTTTTATTTCATGGTAGAATTGAATGGAATTTGGCGAGAGCACTACCTCTTCTGAGAGGTTCAAGACTGCCAAATATCAATTAGGCTGTTGGGCACTGAGAATCGGTAACATCTGGAGAGCCGCAGACTTCCCAACTGCAACTAGGAATCCTAGCCATCGCACTGTGCTGTTAGGCAAGATTCAGGATACAGGGACAGTAACAACTCAATTGTGTGATTTTTGAAGTGTGACGATAGTTCAGAAAGTGTGTGTGTGTTTTCTGTTTCAAAGGACTAGTTTCTAGTACTGGACAATTTTCTTTTCCTTTCCTTGTTCAGGAAAGCGTTGATTTGGGGGAGATCATGTTTTCCCTTTGTTATTTGCCTACGGCAGGAAGAATGACCCTCACAGTCATCAAATGCAGAAATCTCAAAGCTATGGACATCACTGGCTCATCAGGTGAGTATCTACTTTTCCACTTAACCTGGTTGTTTTAAATATATGGGAAAATGTGTACAGCCTATACCTTTCTCATACAGTTGAGGAAAAAGTAGTTTTGAGAGCGCGATTTTTGAGTCTGAAAAAGAGTAGATCAGAAAAAGACAGAGCAAAATCAAGAAACAGAATAATCTTTGTGCTAAGAACAATGTAATGAATAAAATCTTATTTAAAATAGGTGTGAATCCACCCAGCATTATTTAAGTTCATATTGTAAACAACTGCTTTCAGCTACAAATCCATGCATATTGACTTCAAAGTATATTCTGTTCAATATAGTGGGACCTAGTCTGCAATTAAATTTTACTCCATGGAAAGCTGTTAACTTACTTGCACACACAAAAAAGGAAAGGAAAGAACATCCAAAAGTGTTGTCTGCAGGTGGTTTTTTTATTAGGAAAATATGCAGACTCAGCTAATTCAGAATTAGGTTTTCTAATATCTCAGCAGTCTATCAGAACACTAGACGCTGTTCCAAGTCCTCCATGCAGAGCACGTTACCGTAGTCTCTCAAGACTGAAGGATGCCTATGTGTGTGGTGAGTGCTCTAACACTGGAGGCATTCAAGAGAAATTTAGACAACTACCTGGCAGCTATCCTTTGATTTGTATTCCTTCATTGAACAGGGAGTTGGGCTTCATGGCATTATAGGCCCCTTCCAACTTCATGATTCTATACTTCATCTGTTTTATTGTTGTATATTCCCCTGTCTTGGAGATATTGTTTGTTACTCTTAGTAGGGCACTTGGATTTTCACTGCCCTGAAAAATCTGGCTCATTTTTTACCATTAAATGGCTCTCCACCGGATCTTTGAAGGAGAATTAATATGAGGACACAGTGGAAGCCATCCATTAACTAAGCAGTAGGATCAAGCACCCAAAGCATCATCCTACCACAGTTACAGATGGCTTCCACATGTCATTCTATCTTTCAGTTACTCTTAAAAGTAACTTTCCAAGTTCTGCTTCATTGTGAAAATTGTCTGTACGCCTGCCCTTTGCTTCCTGTTGCTAAGCCTTTTCTATAATCTCAGATCCGTACGTCAAGGTATCCTTGATGTGTGAAGGCCGGAGATTGAAAAAGAGGAAAACAAGTATTAAAAAGAACACTCTCAATCCGGTATACAGTGAGGCCATTGTGTTTGACATCCCTCCAGAGAATGTGGACCAAGTCAGCCTCTCCATTGCCGTTATGGACTATGACCGGTATGTTCTCATTCTAGAGATGAAGGGTTTCTACAAAACTTGTAAACTTGCTTTGTATGTAAAACTTGGGCTGGCTCAGACTTCACCTTGCTCAGAGAAGACCCACTGAAATCAACAGGACATAATTGTTAAGAGCCATCAAGTGGCATCCAAGTTATGGTGTGATCCTATTAGGGTTTTTCAAAGTATGTAAAATATTTGAGAGGTTTCACGATCATCACCACCACCACCACTCAGTGAGTTTCCATAGCTGAACAAGAATTTGAACCCAGGTCTCCTGATTCATAGTTCAATACTTGCTCCACAACACCACATTGGCTTTCTACATAATTTATGTAGAAACATAGAAGTAGTTGCTATGACTAGTACAAATAATTTTAGGGACAAAATTAGGCATTATACAATTAAATCACACTAATTTCAGCGGGTCTGCTTCAGCCAGGTATAACTCTG
The DNA here is from genome assembly GCF_051106095.1 of Pogona vitticeps. Taxonomy (NCBI): domain Eukaryota; kingdom Metazoa; phylum Chordata; class Lepidosauria; order Squamata; family Agamidae; genus Pogona; species Pogona vitticeps. The sequence continues at coordinate 176,584,733 of NC_135787.1, forward strand.
GATCCAGTCCCTTCCATTTTACAGCTTCAGCCCATGGTGCTTGAAAGGAATAATGACAAAAGTGAAAAATAAACAGTCAAGTAACCTCAATTTAAAAAACAAATGGAAAATAAAACAACTTTCCCTTATTTTTTTCTGTGCTCACTCAGCATGCTCAAACATCATTCAACTTATATGTTTTTGTTTTTAATTCATGCACACATATATATTAAGTACCATGAACATGAGCCCACTCACAAAAATGAGGGGCCAGTTTGATTAAATGTTTCAGGCTTTGCATCATTGTTGACAAACCACCAGGTGCTGACGGATCATATACATTAATAAAAGGTAAACGTTCTCCTCAACAATTAAGTCCAGCCGTGTCCGACTCTAGGAGCCAGTGCCCTTCCTCATTTGTAAACCGATTGATTAGCCGGCATTTGTCCATAGCCACTTTCTATGGTCACATGACTAGCATGACTAGACATGGAACATGGTTACCTTCCCACCAAGGTGATACCTAACCATCTGTTTTTGAACTGCTAGATTGGCAGGAACTGGGAAAAGTAACAGGAGCTCACCCCATCATGTGGATTCAAACTGCCAACCTTTCGATCAACAGCCCAGTGGCTTGGTGGTTTAACTCTCAGCACCACCAGCATTAATACTTTGACTCTAAAGCCCCTCAAACAAAGCTTTGAGAAATAACCCATTAAGTACAGTGGACCCTCTACTTATGGAATTAATCCGTATTGGAACGGTGGCTGTAGGTCGAAAAGTCTGTAGGTCGAGTCTCCATTGACCTACAATGCATTGAAAACCGGTTAATCCCGTAACCGGCCGTTTTTGTTCCATTTTTGTTCCATTTTGGGTTTTTTTTCTGGTCTGTAGGTCGATTCTCCGGCTGCAAGTCGAACCTAAATTTTGCAGCCAGAGACGTCTGTAACTCGAAAAGTCTGTAAGTCAAGCCGTCTGTAAGTCCAGGGTCCACTGTATTTCAGTTGGCTCCAGTCCTTTGTCTTACCACTAAATAATGTTAAATTGAATCCTTGTGTAAGTCCTATTAATACATGCCAAAGATTGCAGATTTTGGAATTAAATTTACCTTCAATTACATCATTATTGTAATTTAATAAGGGATAGTGTTGCCCCTATTGTAGTGTAACTATAACTTCTAAATTACTTTTACAGTTATATAGGTGTGGCCTGGGATGTGGGTGGCGCTGTGGGTTAAACCACAAAGCCTCTGGGCTGCAAAATCGTAATGCCAGCAGTTCGAATCCACACAACAGAGTGAACTTCCGTCGCTTGGCCCAGCTCCTGCCAACCTAGCAGTTTGAAAGCATGTAAAAATTGCGAGTAGGTAAATAGGTACCACCACGGTGGGAAGGTAACAGCATTCCGTGTCTAGTTGCGCTGGCCATGTGACCACGGAAACTGTCTACCGACAAACGCTGGCTCTACGTCTTGGAAACGGGGATGAGCACCGCTCCCTAGAGTCGGACACGATTTCAAGGGAAACCTTTACCTTTAGATGTGGCCGTACTCAGTGGTAATGGAGGAATATCACATAGTTCAAGGCCTGATTTGTGCTGGCCCTCAGGTTGCTGCCTTCCTCCCATTCTATTGCTGGTGTTGAAGAGACAACAACATTTAAGAGTGGGGAATATATTTTCTGCTACAAAGCCACCCACCTGTACCAGTGATTTAGTTAAGTAACAATGACTATTTTGTTTCCTTTTTTAAAAAAAATGGGACAGTTACTGTTCAATGGTACCTGACTACTTTGGAATGGACTTCAGAATTGTAACACTAATTAATTATGGCAAAATTGAAGGGGAGAGGGTGAAAAAGAATTAAAAACAAAAGCACAGTATTGTGATACTTGATAGATTAATATATTTATTTCAGTGTGAACTTTTGTGGCTTGTCCCATTCCTGTATCAAGAAACCATAGTCAGTTTGTCTGTTATACTGGTCATTAGGGTATATGGACAAAGGGCATGTCTGAAGATGTGGATTTTGGTCGATGCAAACTCGCTCTAAAATAAATCTGTTACTCTTTAATGTATGCATTGTACGTCAACAAGTCGATCTGTTGTATGGCAACCTTTTGTAGGTTTGTCCACTTGGACAATAAGAGAAGTGGTTTAGCATTCCCTTCTTCTGAGGATGCCCTGGGACTGTGCAGCTTGCCCATGGCCACACAGGCTGGCTCTTCTCCCTGGAGACACACTGAGTAATCAAACTCCCAACCTCTGGCTCCACAGCCAGATATCTAAACCACTGACCTATCCAGCCAGTTATTCTGTAAAGTGGCATAATATTTTGCTGTTCTTTTTCTCTCGTTCTCTCACTTTAATTTTGTCAACATGCTGAGATCGACCATAACAGCGGTTTCTTTAGATAATAATGAATTACTTTTACCCTGAAACTGAATTGGTCAACAGACTGGTCCTGTTTAGCCTGGGTCAGGATTTACGGACAGTTGTTATGTCTTCAGCTTCCATTACCAAATAAAAAGTACATTTTGCTCTCATGCTTAATGGAGATGATTTTATAAATGTTTAAAAGGAATATCTGAAAATGAGTCTGGACGCAGAAGCCAAATAATTAACCTAGAAAGTCTGCTTTCCTCAAATATGCCTATATGAGGTCATTAGAAAAACAGCAGTGTGTATGTTACAATTTAATGGAAGCATTTGCCAGGAAAAAAAAATCAGCCCTCCTTTACCTTTATTTATTCAAATGAGTTTCTGGACTTTTGGGGTATGAGAATATGCTTGATAGCATATGGTATGTTCTTGCACTGGCTCAGAAATCGATAAATAATGTTTTCCATTGTCATTTTTTAAGGCTTTAGTGTCCTGCTTTTCTTTCTACTTCCTCATAATTAGCAGAGGATAAATAGGAATGTAAGGGACGTGGTGGCACTGCGGGTTAAACCGCAAAGCCTCTGAGCTGCTAGGTCGTAAGATCAGCAGTTCAAATCCACATGATGGAGTGAGCTCCCATCACTTGTCCCAGCTCCTGCCAACCTAGCAGTTCGAAAGCATGTAAAAATGTGAATAGATAAATAGGCACCACCTTGGTGGGAGGGTAACAGTGTTCCGTGTGTAGTCACGCTGGCCACATGACCATGGAAACTGTCTACGGACACACGCTGGCTCTACATCTTGGAAATGGGGATGAGCACCACCTCCTAGAGACTGGACAATTTGTCAAGGGGAACCTTGACCTTGACCTTAAATAGGAATGCAATTTTCATCTGACTCTGACATATCCTCCTGACCCTTCGTACTTGCCACCCAAGGCCATTGCCTCATTCTGCCCAGTAATAAGCACTCAGCCCTACGTAAAAGTATCAGATATTTCTTGACTTGCATAATTTCTAGACTTCATAGACTCTAGATATTCTTATTGAAGGACATGGGTATTCTAGCCATAATTTCTATTATTTTACAGCATATTTTAATGTTGATGATATGTAGATACTGAAAATAAAATTTAGGAATTCCTTTTTTTTTTTTTTCTTTAACCCAGAGTAGGGCACAATGAGGTGATTGGGGTATGCAGGACCGGACTTGATGCAGAAGGACTTGGAAGGGACCATTGGAATGAAATGCTGGCATATCCCCGGAAGCCGATAACCCACTGGCATCCCTTAGTAGAGGTAAGTTAAATACAATGCCTGTATAGTTATTGTTCCTTTCTATTTAATCCCTTGGTTAGGCTCCAGTTCAAATGTCTGTGCCGAAAAAGGAAGTCACAGAACCAGCCATAGTTATTTGGAGAGGTGCTAGTTGTACAGCCATGCACACTACGGGCACACAACTGTTGCCTTGCCAAATAGCCACAGCTGCTTCCATAACATCTGTTCAGCGCACAGATAGTCAGACAGGATTCTGGCCCTTGTTTCCAATTAATAATAGTAAATTTGTGCAATCAAATCAGTTCTGACTTGTGCCAAACCTTTCTAAGGTTTTCTAGATAAGAGAGTACTGAGAAGTGGATTACTATTCGCTTCTTCTGGGAGCGTCCTGGGACTGTGCAGCTTGCCCAGGGCCACACAGCCTGGCTCTTCACCAGGAAGATGAGTGGTAAATTGATCTCCCAACCTCAGGCTCTGCAGTCAGACAAGTAACTCACTGAGCTATCCGTGCAGCTTCTATCCAAATAGGCCTCTTCATTTCATTGGATATCATTTTTTAAAGATACAAATGGGGAAGGAAAAGAAAATTGCAGAACACCATATGAAAGTAAACCTGGGAGAAGATGCAAAACATCATTTTGTGGGAAATAATGTTAGAAAGTGTCATTTGCCTTTCCCATGTCATTAAAACATTTGAAAAAGCCCATTGACCAAGGTCTCCCAGTTGCTGGGGGAACATCAGTGGAGAAGAGTTCTTGGGTTCCTACCCACCTTGTGGACTTCCTACTTGCATCTGGCTGGCTGCGACAGGAGAAAGGCAGTATGGAAATGAAACCAATAGCCAAACAAATAATGGTGAGAAGCAGAACTTTGGATTTGATAGATCATTGGATCCATCAAGTTCCTTCTTGATGTTCTTATCATTTGTTCCAGCTGCCAGGCCGAGCAACCAGTTTTGACAGTCAAGGATCATGTTCATCACCGAAACCACCCCTTACTCCATAGAATGAGCCAGAAGTATCTGATGATCAGGATGACGAGATCCCCATACCTATACGCAACTGAAGGTTTGGGCCTCACCGATGATCTGCATCCACATGATCTGCATTATAATCTTAATGCATTATGATATTATTTCCAATCCTTAGGGTCCCATGGTTTTTAACTTGAGTTATGGACACAGAAAAGTGATCATTATCACTTCTTTCCTTCTCTGAACAAAGTGTTTTAATGAACAAATATATATATATATATATATCTGAAAGGTCTTGGAAACATACTCATCTTTGAGATAACATGAATTTCATCAAGTTTTCTTTTGCACACTTGACAACCTGCCTCTAAATTATCACAATTTTATGTAATACATGGTTAGGAAATCAGATTTGCCACTGGGTGAATATTTTACGGACAGTCACCTTCAGTTATAGTTCCCAAATGCGGTATTTTAATCTCTAGGACAGTGTTTCCCACCTGGGAGTTCTGACCGCCAAGGAGGTCACAAAGTTTTTTCTGGGGGGTTGCAGGTCACCTTATATGTGTTGTAACCCTTGTTAAACAATTCCTTCCTTGACCTTTCATAGTGGAATATTAAAGTTAGCATCTATGTGGTATGGATGAAAAACAGGTCATTTGGGGAGGGGGAGAAAGAGGCCTCACTTTTTGAGATGGGATGACTTTACCCCATTAAAAATGCCTTTTTATTGAAATATAGGGGGGTTACAGGTTACTTAGGTATTATAAAAGGGAGTCACTGATTCAAAAAACATTGGGGCTACTTCTCTAGAACAAATGTGGTAGAACCTTGGAGATACAGGGCTCTGCAGATCTGCCACTGCCCCCCAAAAAACAAAATTGAAAGTGACCAGAAGTTCACTTCCCACTTTGTTTTTTAAAAATGCCTTTAAAAAAAAAAACAGATTGCAAGGGTGCCATGCTTTGCTTTAAAAGCAAATCACCGCTTCTGGAGGCTTCCAAAAGCCACAGTTCCAGCACCACCACCAATTGTTATGGGGTGAGAGTCAAGGGGGACTTGGAAAGTCCAGGGGGTCAGGGCACCACACAAATGTATACGGTAAAGGCTGCATTTGGGCCACTGGTCATGTGATTTCCACCTGTGCTATTGGGCTACTATTGCAAAACAAACAGGCTTAGATGGATGAAAGGAAAAACAACACAAGGTTTTGTGACACTTTAAAGATAAACACATCTTCTTTCACAGCAGATTTCATGGACCATAATCAAGGTTCTCTCCAAGGTGCACGCCTGCATGACTCCGTTCCCTCCACACCGCATTCTTCCTCCCCTGTGCACCCACCCAAAGCATTTGTTTTCATCCCCTTTGGTTCCAGTCGCAACGGAACCCCACATAAGGGGGCGGAGTCATGTGCTCAAGAGGCAGAGCCCCACCTATTGGGATTTAAAATTAGAGGGAATGTTGACTGTAAGCCACATCTTTAGATACATCTGCAGAAACAGGCTACTGTTTGCAAAAACCTATGCCCCGTGGGAAAAAATAATTTTAGTCTTTAAGGTGGCACATAGCTCTCGACTGTTTTGCCTGCTACAAACTAACAAGGGCATTCATTTGTGGGCAGGCTAAGCCCACAAATATTCATAATATTCAAAATATTATGAAAAGACTTAACACTAAGAGGGAACTTCATTTCAGCACTCCTTCATTTCCATGACCAGTAGTGGCATAAAAGCACTTGTAATATGAAGGGGAAGAAGGAAGGATATAAGCAAGATAGCATTGCTGTCTGTTGATATTGTTTCTGTCTCTTTTGCCTCTGATTCATGAAGAGGATGAAACGAGTAGACTAGTGGTAACTGCAAGTGACAGATTTAGCCCAGAGTTAACCATTGATTGGGCTCGGAAATGTTCTCCCACAATACCCCTGCTAGCACACCTCCAGAGATGTCTCGGGTAGGGGATCCTAAGAGCTTTGGACCCATAAAGTAATGATACCAATCTTTGCCACTACCCTGCATATACTTCCCCTATTAGCAGTAGTACATGACATGGTTTAATTTTCTGGTGCATCCTGTCCACTGATTTCAAAGTTATTCTGACTTTTCAGTCTTTAACAAAAAAGACCTTTTGATGCTTTTGATGCTACATTTTTGTAGTAAGATACTGTAAGATTTAACTTAAATATACTTTGCACTGTTTTTCACCTACTATTCCCCTCAAACCCCTATCAAGTTTGCCAAATGTAGCACTAGTGTTCTGTAAAGAACATATAATTTTTTTATCTCATAGGTTTTTATTAATAATCATAGCTTTTATTGTAACTGAGAAGTATTTTAACTGTTGTGGTTTTATTTAAACTATTATCCAACATCAAAGGAATAAGCAGAGCTTGGAAATGTTACTTCTGTGCTGCAGTGCCCAGGATCTTACAGCCAGCCTGGCCATGGGCTTAGTTTGACTGGGAGATTCTGTGTGTTGTAGTCCTTTAAAAGTTTTTTTTTGTACACTCTGGAATTAATATTTCAGTTTGTGCCCTTTTCCTCAATGTTGTTCATTTGCCGTTGCAATCCTATCCACACATTTTTGGGTATAAGTCCCATGGAACTCAACAACACGCAGCAGTGAAGGTTCGGCTTCTGTCGTGGTGAGAGAACATCCAGCCATAGAAAGCAAAATGAGAGGAAGACGCTCCATAGAAAGGACTGGGTGTAGGTAGAGTGGCCCAAATTGCATCATTCTTTCCTTTAAGGATTATAGAAGTAAGCTTTCATGTATGTGGAGTTCCTGTGTCTCAGGCTATTTTGGAGTGCCTGATGGGGAACAAAATCACACACACACATTCTTCAAGCAGGTGCAGGGATCATCATGTAATTCAGATGTGAATCTATAAGGGATCAGCTGCAGGGATGCAGTGGAGCACAAAATAACATGTGCTTGGGTTACACTGGAATCCAGGGGTTTTACGCATGACAAGAACCCTCTGCATGTCTGCATGTGATGGAATGGGACTGAAAGCAAGGGTTACACAGAGCTCAAGTTATCTGTCTGTTGTAGTATGGATCAACTGTGAGGCTCATCACCTCTAATATGAATTAGGCCTATGCATGGCAATGCAAACAAACTCTGTGTTCACAGAATCTTGCTCTCCTTCCAGGTGATGTAATCATTGAAAGGGAAAGCCACAGGTCTTCCCTGTACAAGGTCATGGAGCTGGCTTATACTTAACACCATGTCAAACAGCACATACATACCCATAATAAATGTGTATAGGATTGCAACCTGTGCTCTTTAGTAAGAGCTGCAGCTCGAAAACAGTGATGCTGCTCTGTACTTTGTATCAGCATAAGCTGAGGACATTTTTTTTAACAAGCTGAGGGCAGTTTGAAAGAAGGGATAGTTGTACAGTTTCATCCCACTGTCTTTTACAGTAGACGGGTTCTGCAGGATTCTACCTGTTTTTTTTTTTTAAAAAAAAAAAAACCTTCAACGCTTGTTTGACCAGAGCTTGATGTGGGACAAGAAAGATGTGTGGACACCACAGGAATGAATGCCTCCCTCAAGCGATTTGTAATTTTCTTCAGAACTATTCTCTATATTCAGATTTTTAAAAGGATTCCTTTCTGTCTGGCTTTGAAAATATAATGGCAGCTGTAAATGACTTGCTCTTCCTTTATCGGTGTTGTGTTTCAGTACTGTAACTGTGGGTATTTTTTTTTTTTGAAAAATTGATCCTTGAGCCCAGTCTTGCAAAGATTTATGCATCTGCAAAAACTTACTCATGAGAGTAAGTCCAGCGATATCAGTCAAACTGCTCATTTGGTATGCACAGAATCTTTGCTAAACTCATCCCAAGCTGAAATTCAGTAAATTCAAGTGGATAAATGAGTATTTATTTCGTTGTCTTTAAATCAGGAATATTCTTACAATAGAGAGGTGCAGACGAATCAAACAGAATTTTGAATTCCTGTTTTTGCATTTTATTTGGTGCTGTAAAAGTGGTATTTTAAATAGATTGTGGATGATAGATTAGAAAATATGTTTGCATCAGATTGCTTCAGGGAACAGTAACGGCATGAAAAGTGTGTGTTATACTTAGAGATGGGCACGAACTGCCAGTTCAGCAGATTGTGCAGATTCGTTTGTTGGCCAGACAAGTGTTCGGCACTTCCCAGGCCCACCTCCTCTGGTGGCCGCCCACTGAGAGGCAGTGCCTGGAGGAGGCAGGGCAGGGAAGCCACGGCACTGCCTCTGAGCAAGTGCATGACAGAGGAGGTGAGCCTGTGAAGCACCAAATACCGGTTTGGGCCTATAAACAAACTGCCACAAACTGGCAGTTTGTGCCCATCTCTAGTTATATTCAAAAAGCAAATTATTCCAGGACAACCAGTAAAAGGAACTGGATTCAGTGTCCTAAATTTACATTTATTTTTGCACAGACGAAGTGCTATTCGGAGGGAGCTTACAGAATGCCAAGAAATGATTACTACCATAAAGAGCAGGGGATGTGTACAGCATGCTGTTGTTTCTCTCCCTCCACCCCCACTCCACCCCACCCCATATCTCCCAGATTAGATTAAAATGTGTTTTCATAAATTCTACATAGTTTGCAATAACTGGAGAAGGCTACTTTGTGTTATGCTATCCAGATTGCAAGAAAATATATACTCATGCTAGTGCCACATATGCAGACAGTAACACTTCCTTGATTGATTGATTGATTGATTGATTGATTGATTGATTGATTGATTGATTGATTTCATATTTATTTGTTTGTTTCATGCATTTATTTCATATTTATTCCAACCTTTTTCTCAGTTCAGGATGACATGATTTTTTTTCCTCTTCTACACAAACACATACGTATATAAACCTTCCACTCTGGAAAAAGTTGAATTACTTTATTCACAATCAGGAACCCTTTGGCTCAAATCCTGTTGCACTGTTACGCAAAAGGCATAACTTTTGGAGGCTAGGTTGCCACAAATTAAGAAATCTTGGTAGACATGAAATGCAACAGATCATGTTTACGGAGAGTTCTTAACTTGTGGCAATTCACTTCTGAAAGTTATGCCTGTTGAATAACTGCACAGCAGGATTTTGGCCATGGAAACTTTCCTAGTTTGTTTGCTCTCAGTTGTGATTATAATTAATTGGGTGCTGATCTATATCAAGAAGGTGTTACATTTTACTGTACATGTGGCAAAGCAAGAGTTCTAAATGAAGCAGACTTTGAAAGTGTGTTCCAACTCCACACAGCAGATGAAACATCAGTTGTGTTATATGAACTGGTGCCCACCCATTCATACAAGAACAGGTTCCATTCATATATTCAGAGACGAATGGCTGTTATCGGCCGAGCTTATTCATACAGGTGAAGGCTCCATTCATTCTTCTCCTGCATTAGCAGGAGGCCCTGGGGGTGTAACCCTTCTCAGCCAAAGGGCTGCATTCCCACAAAGCTACCATTCCAGGCCAATACAAGAGAGTCCAAGCCCAAACATGGAAAAAAGCAAAAAGTGGCAGAACTGCCCCACTCTTTTCTGTCTTGCACACATGCACATACATATATGCGCACACCCATTTATACTTATTCCCACATACCATGCCCACACATTCAAGATGCAGCAACTCAGGCTCCATTTACACAGTTCATAGCCTAACTTATTCAACAGTGTTAATTGTCTACCTGGGAGGAGGCTGGGAAAACAGCAGCCTACATTTATTTCCCACTATTTCCTATTATCTATGATACTTGAATCGCTTCTGTAACTGATTGGAGCTTCCTAGAAGACTTCCGGTGATGTCTTTGTCAGATAAGAAAAGTGGAAGGATCTTGGAAGCCTTCTTACACAGATAACGAACAAACAGCATCTAGTTTTTACTAGCAAATCCCCACCCCCACCCCCAAAAAAACCCCTGCTCACAGTAAAATAACAGAACACAAGCACGCCAATACTTTAATGTACATGATGATTCAAACATAGCACAAAATGCTTGTTCTATTTTGCTTTTGGAAAACACTACACTTTTAAAAGGTAGCACAGACATTTTTAAATATTTTTGCATTGGTACAGAACTGTTACAATCCCAAAATTATTTCTATTATGTAGAAACTGTAATACTGCTTTTTAAACAATTACTTTTGAAGTCTCTTTGCAGCTGTGCTTTCTCTATTTGCAGTAACTATTCTTGTGTACAGTTAAAATGAGAGTCTTTTCTAGATATATAGATAGACATATCTTTCTTTGTATGCAGCAGAAATGAATGTGTGCTGAATGGCCAAGTATAATGGGCTTTTTAAGTGTAATGGTCTATTGTGTTAACAAGTGTTCAAACAGCACAGTGTGTTTGATTGTTGATTGTTGATATGAAATAGATGAAGTGGAAACGCAGTGATAAAATTTAATAGCATGATATCTGTGTTCTCCAGAGATAAAACATAAGAAAGCATGAACTGAAGAATGTTTCTAATCAATGTGCTTAATATTGACAATTCTGATTATAGGCACTGACCCTATAAAGTGGTCACTGACATCGTGGAGGTTCAGATCATTCTTACATTTAAGCACTATTGAAATGAGGGATGCTTGGTTAAGAGAAAGGCATAGCTGATTGTTGCCATAGGGCTTACTGTCATGGTGGTGGCAACCATTCATTTTAACGGTGAGAGCTCTTTTGCGTGCATGGAATGTTTGTGCAATTGGCTACCTCCATGTGGATGAATGAGAAGCTGATATGGGCAAGAAAGCTCTGCAGTAGAACTACACTAGGAACAACAGGCAGGGATTCGAGGATACCGGATATACCTTCTCCACTGGAAAATGGCAGTTCTGGCAGTACACAATTCAAACCCAAACAACTGAACTGCAGATTTTCAACTGTTGGAAATGTGGGAGGAAAGAACCTCAGAAGCAAGGATAGGTGAATCTCTGAGTCGCTTTTGTTCAGGTTTTTGAATCTCAAATTCTTCCTATCCTGAATTTAAAGACATTTGCAAAGTTCTTTGAAAACAACCTGAAACAAAATTGTCCACCATTTGCAATGACCAAATCCAGTAAGTAAGGTATCATTATTCCCACTACAGAGGGAATGCCCAATACCCATTAAAAATGAGGAGCTTCTGAGAAAAAAAGTGACAGCCCTAATTCAGTACTAACATGGTTGCATTCACTAAAGTGTTGCTGCTACGTGATAGCAAGTCACTTCTGGCTTAAGGCAACTCTATGAATTAGTGACCTCCAAAAAGTATTATCATTTGCAGCCCGGTTCAGGACTAGTAAACAAGACGTTGTAGCTTCCTTTCACAGAGATACAAACCCACATTCTTTCAGAGTGAAGCACTCAAAGCCCTGAACAATAGATCTGGTTTCATTTAAGTTTCTCCCACATCCAGTATTTTAACCCTGAATTTCTTTCATCCTGCATATGAAGAAATCTGCAGATTCTGGCAAATAAGAAAAAGAAATACGCTTCACACCCAAGCCACCTATTCTGGAGGACTTACATCAGTTTACAATTAGCTTACATCAAATAAGGCGAGTGTTCTAACCCTCCAAGGTTTCAGGAGAGAATCTTTTGCAGCTGTACCTGGCAATCTCTCAGGTTGGACCCACACTGCTTTGTATCGAAAGCGGAGCAGCATGCTCTCCTGCTAAGCAATGCCCCCTCTCCAAAGAACATGAGAAGAATACAAGATCAAACTGTTTTAGGTCAATTTGTCTCTTCAGCCTGACAATTTGTCTCTTCAGTCTGTTCTCTGGGTCTCAGGAAAAAAAATCTTTCTAATCACCTCTTACCCAATCTTGAATCAGGGACTGCATGTCAAACCTTTTGCAACTAATGTGGCAGTTCCTTTTAGTGATTTACAATCCTTCCCAGACATGTAGGAAGAACGTTGCCCACAGTTAGTCAACCATTCTTCAGTGAAGAAGGGATAACTGGGCTTCCCTGGTGTATAGTCCATATAGCTCCACCTTGTGCATGCATTGGAATTCTGGCAGCTGAAACAATTTGCTGGATCAGATATGTGCCTATAGTCTCCAGTGCATGTAGCATTTATTCATTGTAACTCATGAGAGACATGCAAGCTATCAACCAAGAAGCATTTGACTTGGTTTCCTCAGATGGAAACAAACTTTAGTAGACCGCTGTTGCGTGGCTAGATTTGGAATTCAAATGTGATGTGTTAATAAGCCTTTTGGGGGTTTTTTCTGTGCTGTTTAGTCTTCAATACAGGACTGTGTTTGAATTAAAGATTGCGAGAGTGTCTGTCTTCACCACAAGCACTTATATTGCCCCTTGCACATGAAACATCTTTATATTTATATGGGAAATGAAGAAACAGAGTTTTACTTTTGATAATGATAAGAAGAATAAAATTATTTCTCAGTTTTAGAAATATAAATATATATATTTCAGTAGCATATAAACTACTCTATTTTCTTCTTCTAAATTGCTGGCTATACTTTGTCCACTTCAGACTTCCATGCAAGTAGAAGCAGCTACGGGCCACACCATTTAGCATTGTGACCTTGGAGGTTTCCCATTTTCATCTCTGGAAATGAGTGCACAGGTTGACTTAAAGGGCTTGCATGTTTACAATGGTATTTCTTTCATAGATGACAATGGGAGCCTTTTGGAAGCACTTAGTGTCTTGGTCCAGGCCATCCTGTATCAATAAAACCCACAAGTCCTTTCTTTTCAAACTTAGTCAACACCTTTCTTTGACCCCTTCCACTAACTCTATAGTTCTTGTTGTTCTAGTCCTCAAATACACATGTTGTGCATCAAATATAAAGGGCAGAGATGTATATTGATATTGCCACACTCCAATTTTGAATAGACATGCTTGGTGTCAGCCAGTACATTGAAAGTAAGAGGTTCCTGTCTGAACATGTCTTCAATGTAACTATACTCCACACAAACATTTATAGATGTTCTACATATCTGATGGGCACCATGTGTATTTACTTCTCAAAATCCTAGAAGTATCCCTACCTCATGAACTGCCAATGGCTAGCCAACATATGTGGCATCTTTCAGTTGTGCCTGGTTCCTCTTCCTTCTGGCCTTCATTCTCTTCCCATCTTTTCATTTTACTCAAACATAGCAAATACGTCCCTACTGTCCCATTTTGTCCAGGACCCTGCAAGGACAGAGTGCTTGGTTCCTCTCCAAAATACATACACTGGTTCATGTAATGATCAGTATATATTACCGAAGGCAGTGGTTCCCAACCTTGGGTCATCAGATGTTATTGAACGACAACTCCCAGAATTCCTGGCCAGCACAGCTAGTGGGAATTTTAGTCCAAGAACACCTGGGGACCCAAGGTTGGGAACCACTAACCTAAGGGATATCATGTCTTCTATATTCTTTAAAGGATAGTAGAATGCCATTTTCTATTTCTAGAAGACTTCAGAAATGACGGATTTGGAATAAAACATTACACAAACAAACAAACACACCTAAATTCACTAAAATGAACATGAACCTTTACCCATATTTGGTCTTGATTTTCATACTTATTAACTCCTTTAAGGAGCCGGTATAGCCCCAGTGGTTCCTGGGGCTGAAAAATTAGCCTCTGGACCTGTCAAGCCCAATGTAAATGACAGAATCAGTAGAATCCTGTTGGGATTCTACAAATACAAGACGAATCACAGAAGCCATAGATCTAAGGGATGAGATTCTAGTCTTATCTTGGTCACATGCCTAATCATGTGCAGAATTGCATGCCTAGCATGCCAGTTAGCTGTAATTAGCTGCAATGATTCCTTTTGCACACAACTGTTTTTTTTAAAAAAAATTAAGATTCTGCCTCATATATCCCTTAAGGCAAGTCTAGGGTACCATCTTCTGAGCCACATTACACTCTGGTGTAATCTGCCAGGGGCATCATGCCATCAGTGGCTAGGGCCAGAAGTGGGCAAGGCCACCCACTCTTCTCTCCATCCCTTCTCATACCCTGCCTTCTCTTAGCTTTTCTCTTCCTCCTCTTCTTTCCCCACATTTACTCTATTCCCAGCAGGCAACTGGGAGAAAGTCCTATCCCTTTTGCCAGAGCTCTGAAGAGATGGTAGAGTAGAAAGCATTGAAAGGGCTGACTTTGGCCCTAGGGGCAGCAAGTTGCCCACCCTTGCCTTAGGGGGAAATGTAACCCTCTTAAATCTCACGAAGACTATGAAACTACAGTCATGATGTAACTTCATTGCCCCTAGCAACCTAGCAGGAAGTCACAAGATTTCTTTGGCAGTCTCCTTTTGTAGAGTAGAGGAGGCGGGAACCAAGCCGATTGTTGCAAGGTCATCTACAGAAGGTAGTAAGTGGAGCTCAAAAGGCCTGGTGATTCATAAGCATACACGTCCCCTCTGTGTCCTTTATTTCTAATATTGTATTCAGGGAATCTACTCCATGGAAATTCAGTGGGCAGAGTTTGGCTTTTGATATTATATTTTATTCACCAGATATTTTGAGGGTTTTGCATACACAGAGATAGAATATATTTATGTGTGTGTTTGTGTGTACATTTGTGTGTGTAGTTTTTTAAAGAGGGATTTTAAGATTTAACTTTATAAAAAGGAAGTCTTCAAGCAGAGATAGCTAGCGGTTGGAAGTCCGGACGACTAACCATTCTAATAATGCACTTTTCCAATAATAACTTTAAAATTTAAAGTTTACACCATTATGAATTAGAGCCTCATGAAATGCATACCTTCCTACTCTGTTGATATTTAATAAAGTTTGTTCACATTGATTCATAGATGTGTTCCTATTGCCGCTAAAGTCAACAGTCACAATTTGTATGGGAATCCAGGGATGTGTTTATGTGTTCTCTAGCCTAATGGAAACCTCTAGAAAGAATGTAAGTACCTATGTAACATGGATGGACATGCACTGTACTATCCACAGAATTTTGCTGGAAAATATTTTTTTCCACTCTTCTTGTTTAGTTGATAAGTCATGTCTGATTCTTCGTGACCCCATGGACCAGAGCACGCCAGGCCCTCCTGTCTTCCACTGACTCCCAGAGTTGGGTCAAATTCATGTTGGTCGCTTTGATGACACTGTCCAACCATCTCATCCTCTGTCGTCCCCTTCTCCTCTTTCCTTCAAATTTTCCCACGTCAGGGTCTTTTCCAGGGAGTCTTCTCTTCTCATGAAATGGCCAAAGTATTGGAACCTCAGCTTCAGGATCTATCCTTCAAGTGAGCACTCAGGGTTGATTTCCTTTAGAATGGATAGATTTGATCTCCTGGCAGTCCAGGGGACTCTCAAGAGTCTCCTCCAGCACCACAATTCAGAAGCATCAATTCTTCGGCGGTCAGCCTTCTTTATGGTCCAGCTCTCACTTCCATACATGGAAAAACCATTGCTTTGACTATGCGGACCTTTGCTGGCAAGGTGATGTCTTTGCTTTTTAAGATGCTGTCTGGGTTTGTCATCGCTTTCCTCACAAGAAGCAGGCATCTTTTAATTTCGTGGCTGCTGTTACCATCTGCAGTGATCATGGAGCCCAGGAAAGTAAAATCTGTCACTACCTCCATATCTTCCCCTTCTATTTGCCAGGAGGTGATGGGACCAGTGGCCATGATCTTAGGGGTTTTTTATGTTGAGCTTCAGACCATTTTTTGCATTCTCCTCTTTCACCCTCATTACGAGGTTCTTTAATTCCTCCTCACTTTCTGCCATCAGAGTGGTATCATCTGCATATCTGAGATTACTGATATTTTTTCCGGCAATCTTAATTCCAGCTTGGGATTCATCCAGTCCAGCCTTTCACCTGATGTATTCTGCATATAAGTTAAATAAGCACTCTTATTCCACTCTAGAGGAGAATAAATTTGATTACTGCTAAGCAGTAATGAGTAGCATGTTTCTAGAAGAGGTGCTCCTTCAGGTGGTGAAAGACAGTTGTTAGTCACAACATGTGCTTTTCTTCTCTTATATATCTTAGCATACTGTATTTCCAAGTCTAAATCTTGAGGTGCATATCTCTGAAGCAATCCTGTTGCGGAAAGAGAGGCAAGTAGATCATAGGGAACAGTATTCCTCTTAATTTCTAATTTGACCCTTGGGCAGTCCTCTTTAATCAGAATGGGACTGGGAACAGCAGGGCATCCATTATTTCCAGTGCTGTTGACTTTAGTGGGCACGTCTATAGCCAAAGAGCCCAAACTTGACTAAACTGCCTGTCTATAGAATAAAAAAAGTCACAAGGCCAGGTCAATGTAATCTATGAAGAACGACACTTTTCTTTGAACCATCTGCCTTTGATGTCAGCGCAATGGGATCTTGTAGGGTGCCCTTTATGCAGTGTTACCTGTGTGACTTTTTCAAGACAGTTTGTAGTTTGGCACTTAGCAATTGTTCACGTAGGTATCTTTGGCTTCTGCATTTAAACAGCAGGATTTTTAGGAGCATCTTTCCCATCTCCCCTACCCACGTGTCCCTGGCTTTTGGTATGCGCTAAACAGCCATTTGTGAAAACTTGAGCATATCTAATTGTTATTACTGAAATAGTAACTGTTCTTTGCACTAGCCTTCAAAAGATGTACGACATGTTTCTGTATTTTTACAATGTATCCTCTAGAAAGTGTGAAAATATATTTGGCAGTTGAAAGAAAAATCAAAATATGTAATGACAGCACCTTAGAGATATGTCATAAAGTGTACAGTTTGTGATAATTTTATAACTAAAAGAAACAAAAACAAGAGACATTTGATATAATTTTAATCTATTTGTTTCATATGTATTTTGAACAAGAAATAAAGTGATCTCAAATTATTTGCCTTGTCGTTTTTTCAAGTCATTTAGGATTATTTATTTATTTCAAATGGCTGTCACAGCTAAGAAAAAAAACAGCTCTGGTATTTCCAAATCTGGAAATTAAAGAAGACCCAAATGTTACTGAGAATTAATAAGAATACAAAAGAACTCAAAACCAAAAAGCCCAAGAAGATACTATTAAAAAGATTATGCAATACTAATTATTCAGATGACATTGACATCTGTAACTGGTAGCTGCTCCAATGAGATGTACAAAGGCTTTTCCTTGCCTTTTGGAAAGCTGCCCCTATATTGGTCCCTTATTAGCTCATATGAGCTGAGACAACTACTAACTAAATGCAAATTGAACTTGTTGCAATTGAAAGAGATTCAGGGGCGTTATATGGCCTAACATGGTACATGTAGATACAGCTCAGCAGGATGCTCTAAGATGGAGGACATGATACATTTTCTAACAGTATGCCCATTGTATGCAGATTTTAGGGCTCAATATCTTAAACCCTTAACAGCTGGAATCAAGAACAACTCCCCTTTATATACAGTTTTATGTGTGCTAGCCATCACAGAGTACTATATATCCAGTAGGACTGCTAAATTCATTAAATAAGCCATGGAATAATGGAACTTGTTGCCTGCTTCACAATCTCTTCAAGTTACTCTTACACTGATACTTGTTTGAGAATGCTTATTTGATTATTACATTATTTTAAGCTTTTCTGATTGTTTATATGTATTTATCTAAGATGCCAAATACTGTCTTTTAAGAGTAGTTTAATTTCTGTTTGTGCATACATTCTAATTGGCTATGAAGCAATAAAATATTCATATTTGTAAAATCAAGAATATTAAATAGTGCATCTCTCAAGACAATGTAACATTTGCATATCCTTCACTAGCTTAAACAGCTTGATTGTAAAGATTGCTGAACATAACTTATCTTAAATAGCAAAAGGATTATAAATATTGATCATAAGAAGAATCAGACAATTCAGTTGGCGTGAACAATAATTATCAATACCCAAATTATATGTGTCCTTCCTAACATTTATGAAAAAAAGCCAAACGTTGCGGAAATATTTTTTAGACCAAGCTTCTTCAGCAATTTTGAAATGCAAAATATGTTTATCCTATAAATGGATGAAAATGTATCATAAATTCTGAATTACTTTTATAGTCTGGCTTTCCTCCGCCCAAGGAGTGCAAATCTATACCTGTAGTCTTCCATTTCTGTTTTATCTCCACAAATCCTGCAGAGCAGGCAAGCTTGCATGAACTTTAAGGTCTGGGTAGGATTTCAACCTGGGTCTTCCTACTCCTAATCTGGTGCTTTAATAATTAAAACTATCAATGCTAACTTCTAGAAATATTGCAACATAAGGTGGATTCATGTAAGCCTATGCACACATAAGTATAATATCACCACAGATACCCTCTCACTAGCAGATGAGTGTTCTGAATCTTCATAAACATTCTATAAGAAAAGCTATTGACATGCTAGATACATTAAAATCTGGCCTGTCCTAGAATGGCCAATTTCTCACTCCTTTGGTGTTGTATTACACAAGATAAAATAGGCATCCTATTTCCATACATCATTGATTTGGAAGGTCTAGAAATGTATGTTAGCCTGTTTCGGCAAATATAACAGAAAGAAAAGCAAAACAAAATAAAACCATAAGTGTTGTGGCATTTTTGAGACTAACAGTTATGGCTGAGGATGAGCTTTGATGGAGTACAGTTCTTTTCCTCAGGCTCTCAGCCTTCAGCAGGGATTGCTCTTTGATAAGTGGACACAGAATTGCCGCTTACAGCGTTTGCTTCAATCATTATTGAGTGATCACAATCAAATCCTGCAGACAGTACTCTCCTGTGATTTTACATCCAGCTGAGTAGATTTATAGAAGATGTTGCTGTTGCTGGCCTATCTCATTTCTGGTTTGTCATCATGGCCCTGATCCACATCCTGTATCTCAGGAAAGGAACCAGATGAGGGCTACACATCCAACTTTGGGCCTCAATAAAAACATGTTATTTGGGATTATCCCAGTAGATGTGGAGTGAACGGATAAGCACTTTGGTCATTCTAAAACTTCCTCAAGGAGGACAACAATCTGGGTACAATTTCCAGAAAGTTATCAGTACCTTTTGCCTCCTCCTGGCCCCTGCAAACATTATGGCTTGTGATATACATCTAAGATCTAATCCAGTACTGGAACAGTCCTACCAGGAATGTGGTAACACCCAACACACATCTAGCTTTCCCTGAGACACATGATAAAGAAGCAGAGTGGTGGGGAGAGAGAAATAAGTACATCCCCATACCAGTTTTTTCATACAATCATTTAAGGGAAAGCTGGAATGGCGACCAACAAAGGCAGTTCTGACTGGGGAGAAGCCAAATAGCAATTGATCCAAGCCAGGGAAACAAAGATCATAACTAATCTTTCCCGTTCACACAGCCAACTGAAATGGCTGCTGATTTACAGCAATTACCTTTCTGCTGGCAAGCCAGAACACTAAAAACCAAAAACATGCATAATTTGTGTGCGATTTGTCTAAACATACCATAAATTGTTCCACCCTGGGCTCATTAGATGCCTAAATGGAAAGCACTGATATATTGCTTTGGATTTCTATGCTAACCATATTTCCGATCCCCAGTGACACTAAAATTAATTAGCTTCTACCAAAGTGTCTACTTAAGAAACAAAATACAATTTACTTCAAAGGTCTATTGTAGAACTTCATACTACATTGAAGAGAAAACTGTTGATTTCGTTTACTGTGAAAAATATATCGGGACAACTGTTGTTTTGCTAGACTCCATGAGAAAGAGAAGACTGCACCCATTGGGACTGGTGTCTAAAGGTGAGTAAAATAATCTAGTTTTGCTATTCATGCATTATGTAATAGAGATATCTTTTTGCTCAACTCAGAGATAAAAATAGCACTGTAGCGATCACCCTGCTTTGGCTCATGTAGGTTATTTGCATGTACCAATGGGAGCTGTTGAGAGGCGGAGCCAAATAAACTAGAAGGGAGGGGTGAGGCAGAGAAGTGCTGTTTAGTGACTTAATCAATTTGAGTCAGAGATGAGAGACTGAAGTGAAGAGGTAGTCTGAAGGAGGTATAGTGGCAGAGTTAGGAGTTAAGGGAGGCAGTTAAGAGTGTGGAACTTATATAGAGTTAAGAGTGAAAAAAGTTATTACAAATCGACTGAATACTTTAAGTCTTAGAAGAACCTGTTTATGTGAACTGTAACCAATAAACCTGTTTTGTTCAACTTTCTACTCAGCATGGACCTCAATCTTTCGAATTGATCATTGTTGACATAGATCAACTGGTGGCAGCGTAAAGGAGGGAATGTGTTGTAGGCCTCAGGCTAGTGAAATAATCTGGGGACACACAAGGAGCACATCACAGGAACATCATAATGAATTGAAAAAACAGACTGAGTTCCTACTCCTGTCCTCTGAAGATGCCGGCCACAGAGACTGGTGAAACGTTAGGAAGAACAACCTTCAGAGCACGGCCAAAGAGCCCGAAAAACCCACAACAATGATGAAAAAAACAGGAATTGTCACATTCTCTTCCACCCCCAAAAAACTTATTTCAGCTAGACTTTGAGGAGCAATCAGCTCACAAAACTGATTTGAGCCCAACACAATTACTAACATTCATCAGCAGTTTTTGCCTAAGTTCAGAATGCATATGTCTTTTCTTGTATGCATAGATAATATTTAAGTTGCAGTGCTTACCCATAATGATTACAAGAAGCCTACAGCATTAGGCTTTTTAAAAATCTTTTTACCTTGAGAGAGCATTTTCTCTGTTCCACCTGCTGCTATTAATCCACACCTCAATTACTCCCAGAGCTGTAAACTCATAATAATTCACTGACTCATTAAGACAAGGGATGGCTTCTATATATGAATGAGCCATTACAACTGAATTACATTTACCAGTGTCAGCTCACATGCTAATTATCAGTGGCGAGAGTTCACTCATTTGGCTAAATTTCATCTTAGACTGAAAGGAATAGTAATGAGAGATTAATTAAATAAATATGGAGTATACTGCTAGTATAATATGTAGCTGAAGAAAAAGCTATTAATTGCTATAACCTGCTATTACTAATCATAGAAGGGGAAAGATGTTAGTGGTAATGATGATGATTGCAACTCCCAGAATCTCACAAACATGAGCGTCGGGTAACTGGGATTCTGCAAGTTGTAGCCCTATTTTATTTATTTATTTGTTTGTTTGTTTGTTTGTTTGTTTGTTTGTTTAATATCTCGTTTTCATCTCAATACAGGTGCCCAACATTGCTTGCAGAAAGTTTACATAGTGAATACAGTTAAAACCATAGTGGGTTATAACAGAAAACTCAATTAAAATATGTTAGCATACAGAAATATGCACCAAGTTAAAAAGTATTATGACAATTTAAAAGTTTGTACTGTCACATTGTACTGTTATGTGTAATCTCCATGTTTACAACCCTACTTCTGAACGCTTGGGAGCAAGATAAGGTGAATGCCGTTGCCCTGACATTCTTCTTGTTAGACTTCCTTCAGGCATCTGGTTGGCCATCATGAGAAGTACAATGCTGGACTAGCTAGGTCTTTAGGCTGATCTAACATGGCTTTGTTGGGCTCTAAAGTGTAAAGCAGACCTAATCCCTTATTTTAAAGAAACAGAGAAATGCCCCTTATATCTAAAACAACCAACTGTGTGTGTGTGTGTGTGTGTGTGTGTGTGTGTGTGTGTGTGTGTGTGTGTGTGTGGTGTGTGTGTGTGTGTGTGTGTGTGTGTGTGTGTGTGTGTGTGTGTGTGTGTGTGTGTGTGTGTGTGAGACAACATCTTCCCATGGTGCCCAAACCGAGCATCATCTCCTGCCCCTAAATGCAAACACCACTCTTTCACAAGAGGGTGCAAAAGTCTCTCTTTATAGCAGGACATGTTTTTCTCAGGAAATCCACTGTCTTGTGTCAGACAATACTGATCCTACAAAATGCCATTGTCAGTTTCAAGTTCTGAATATTTCTCCAACGGCAATGAACATGTTCTGTATCTTTCTGGCTTTGGCTATCCTGCTGAGTAACTTTTCTCACAGAACAAAAAATGATTTGATGTCTCCATAGTAAATAATCAACTGAAAAGCTATAAAAATAGTTCAAAAAAGGTGAGGAGTGAGGCAGAGAAGAGAGACTGGGCTGAGACATGACTGAAGACTGAAGGAGATTGAGTCCCTATCAGTCAAAGTTGAAACTTCTTTCTTAATTTTCCTTGTCCCTCAGGGATCAACATATGTTTCCATGAACAGCATCCTCAAAGTGTGCTGAGATGTGAAAAGAAAGCAGTATCCATGGAAAGCTGTAACTAGCCTGATTGTTAGAGAGGAAATGAACCTATGGTTTCATCAATGCAAAAGCTATCAAAGGGCAGCTGATAGCAAGTTAAATAACGTCTGACTGAGCACCAGTTGCAGCCAATAAGGGCTAAAATAATGGCTTTTGCCCTGTACTACCTGCTGCTTCAGAATTCAATTAGTCACCGGTAGTACGTGATTCCCCTTGTGGTTCACTTGAGAAGGCCAGAATATAAATCAAAAAGCCCAAGGTAGAAAGTGTGAAAGTGCAGATACATTTACTGCAGCTGCCTCAAGTGGGAAGCAGAAAATGCGATGAGTTTTGTCATCCATCTTCTATCGCAATGCTTGGTAACAGCAGCAGTCAAAATAATTTCCTTCACTATTTCATGTCACTTCATATTATTTGAATTTTGTAAAGCAACTCGGCTTTTAAAATACGGCCTCCCACCCGCCCCGCCATGAAATCCCCAGAACATAGACAGAAGTGATATTGAAATTGTACGAATATTTTGAAGTGTGAGTAGAGGAGGGGGTTCTCTAAAACAGTGGTTCTTAACGTGGGCGATAATGCCCCCCAGGGGGCAATTTCATTTTTCAAGGGGGCAGTAGAACAAAAAGGGGCGGTGTGGGGGCGCTGGAGCAGAAGGGGGCGGTAGGGGGACGCTGGAGCAAGCCAAACCTGTGAAGATGGCTGCAGCCTTTTTACAATGTGCATGAATATATATTTTCCTCCAATCTTAATTTAGTTTCAGAGTTTTTGTCTTGAAATTTTTAGTTCCTGCATTGCGGTTTGTTTTTATGCCCTTTTTATATTGTATTTCTTTTTGTGTCTTAAAATTCGCTTGCAACTAAATTATTAAATGTTACTTTTTGGGGGCATTTCATTTTCTTGGAATTGAATTTTGTTTTCAGGGGTCATTGGATTTAAGTGTCTTAAATAAATAAATAAATAAATAAATAAATAAATAAATAAATAAATAAATAAATAAATAAATAAATAAATAAATAAATATCATCGCCATGGGGAGGGGGCGATGATAACTTCCTCAGTGGCTCAAGGGGGCGTTTCTTTCAAAAAGGTTAAGAACCACTGCTCTAAAACAAATTACAGAAACTAATCTCCTCGTAAAATACAAAGCTAGATTTTCATTTGTACTTGGAGTTCATTCTGAAGTGAAACAAGGACTGATGTTTTGTAGTTGGTGATAGTTTGGCTTTGTTTCTTGGCTTTCTTCCATTTCCTGCTCTCCCCTGAAATTACCTTCCTTAATTTTCCCCACCCATCTTTTCCAAATAAACTGTATCACTGTAGTAAACTTATTAAGCAACACATCACACATAGAACTGCTGGATAGCTATGTGGTTTAAGCATCTGGCTGAGGAGCTAGAGGTTGGGAGTACAATTCCCCATTGTACCTCCTTGATAGAGGCTGGACGATGATATGTAGAATCCCTTCCAGCTCTGCAGTTCTAAGATGATAATGATGATGATACAGCCTCATGGCACAGTGGTTAAACTACAACACTGGTTCTTAACCTTGGGTTACTCAGGAGTTACTGCAACTCCCAGAAGCCTTCACCACCAGCTGTCCTGATTGGGGTTTCTGGGAGTTGCAGTTCAAAAGCATCCGAGTAACAAAGGTTAAGAACCACTGAACTACAATACTGCAACCAAAATTCTGCCCACAACATGGGTTAAATCCCAGGTAACTGGCTAGCTGGCTCAAGGTTCTCTCAGACTTCCATTCTTTTGAGATTGGTAAATAGAGTACCCAGCTTCTGGGGGGGGGGGGGGGGAAGCAGCCTGCATAATGAAACTGTAAACCACCCAGAGAGTGCTATAAGCACTATGAGGTGGTATGCAGTATAAGCAACATGCTTTGCATTTCCTTTGCTGTTGCTTTACCTGCCTCCAGGTTCCTTGAGTCCCGGGTCTTAACAGGCTATTTTTGGAATGACTGAAAAGTGCAGTGCAGTTGTATCTATGTTTGCTCAAAAGGAAACCTCACCTATGTTTGATGGGGCTGATTTTCTAGTTCAACGTGTTCAGGATTGCAGGATTATTTATACATGTTTATTCTCCAAAGGATGCATTGAGAATTATGAGCATCCAAAATTCTTTTGTTCCTTTCTACTTCCATGGTGACTAATAGTCCCAAGCCCATCACATGGGTGATTATAAAGCCACTTAACAGTAATTATTTGCTGGGTTGTGCAGTTCAATATGTGCTCACTTGAAACAGTTTGTTAGACAAACAAATTTGGGGGGGGGGGGGTGTTTTAGTTGCTGCTGTTCTTTTCCTGGCAGTTTAATTGCACCTCTGTCAGATGGATCACTGCTAACATCACTCCTCTCTCCCTTATGGCATCTGAAGCTATCTTTCCACAAATTATTTTCCCTGGCCAAGTATTAAAAGTGGACAATCATATGTGATTAAACAGTTAGGATATAAAAGGGCAATGACCATTATGAAAGGGAAAGGAAGCAAGAGACTGAGGACGGAATTGGGACTGAAGAAAAACACATTATTAAGTAATTTTTGAAACAAAAGTTTATTGCTTGACAAGTTAACTCACTTTGAATTTTAAAAAGGAAAAGGCAATCAAATCTCAAATGCAGTGTCTAGTCAAAATGGGAGGGAAACGGAACTGATGAACGGGGTCACCTTCAAGCCAGCAGAAGCCCACCAGCTGGTCCAGCAGAGTCTTGGTTCTCACCTGCACTCCCAATCCAGGCCAGACTGTAAACCTGGACAGGGTACTTAAAATAAGAGACACAGACAGAGTCTGGGAGTTAATTTTTTGGACCACAACTCCCAGAATCCCTAAGTGGCTATTGCAGATGGCTTATCGTTAAGTCTGCCTCTTGGTTCTGGATCCAATTTGAAACAAACAAAACTCAAAAAAATTCCCATGCAACAAAACCATGGATTGGGCCCTTATCCATCAATGTTTTGCAACCTATGAGCTTGTCAGACTGAAGTGCCCCAATAGGAAGCACAAAAAATTGTAAATGTTATAGGACATTCTCTGACTTATGGTGACCCCTCTGAGGGGTTTCCAGGTACATAATACACAGAACTGGATTACTATTGCCTTCCTTCTGGGAGTGCCTTGGGACTGTGCAGTTTGCTCAAGGCCACACAAGCTGGCTCTACCCACAAGAACCACAGTAGGGTATTGAACTCTGGGTCTGCAGCCAGATACCTAATTCACTGAGACATCCAGCTCAGAAGTCTAGAAGTCTTTGCAGGAAGAGATGACATATTCTCATGCTGAATTCACTTATTTTCCAATCCAAACTGTGGTTGACTCATAGTCAACAAACCTAACTAGGATCAAAGTAGAATGCTTCCAGAGTCCCTGATCACACATCGATGCAGTGTTCAGGCAAGAAATCGACAGAAGAGAAGCAGATTTCATAGAAGTCTATTTTATAACACAGAAGCTGTTCTCACAATTCTAGGAGGAATAAGCAGTAAAAGCAACTGTAAAAAGTTTCATTGCCTTCTCATACATTTTAGTGCTATCCAGTTTTCTCCTGTGTATATACTTGAACACTACAGCTGAAAAAGAATTTCATCTTTTCAAAAGATAGCTTGTTTTAAGAAGTTCATTGGATTTTATGGATAGGCCCCTTGAGCATCCTTATTTAGAAATTACTCCTGGCCTTCTGTTTAGATCAAGAAACCCCCCCCAAAAAATTAAAATTAAAAAAGTTCCTCTTTGCATTGGTGCAAAGTCTAGCACTGACTAAATAAATCTTTAGACATTCATAAGAATCTGCTGTTAGCTTTGGCTAGAGGGAGGGAGGGAAAGAGAGAGAGAGAGAGAGAGAGATCAAGTAGGGGGAAGGGGTAGGAGACAGCATGAAGTAGAACAAGCTAAAAGGGGAGGGTTAGAAGCGGCATTCTGCTGTTGTGCAGGAAAAAAGAACCTTCAACAGATGCTCAAGAAACATTGGTGGGGTTCTGAGGAGATTATGTCTTCTTTTAAAGACCTAAAAGATCAAACACAAATGCTGTGTCAAATCTCTCTCTCATTCAGGTTTGTGGTTCCCCCCCCCCCACAAACATACACAACAATCCTGCATGTTTGGTGTTCTAGTTTAGTAGTTAAAATGTTTTAACTCCTTAAGAAGGCAACTTATGTCATTAAAAGGCAATATATAAAGCAAGAAACACTAAATATACAAATACTGAAAAGAATCTGAAAACACGTACCACATGAAGAGGCAGGCTAAAAGCAAATACCACACTAAAAGCAAAAGCAGCACCAAAAATACATTCATAACAGTAAGGCAAAAAGAAAAAAGAAATCCATTTAAAAACTCTCCTTAGGCAGCCAGTCATTAAGGGAAAGCTTGCCTTTGAAGAGAAAGGTCTTAACCTGTTTGGTGAAGGACAGTAAAGATGGGGCCAGCCTGGTCTCCCATGGGAGGGAGTTCTGGAGCCTAGGAGCAGCGACAGAGAAGGCCGTTTCCCGCATCCCCACCAAATGCACCTGTGAGGATGGTGGGATTGTGAGAAAGGCCTCTCCTGAGGATCTTAACACTTGAGCAGGCTCATAAAGGGAGACCCGGCCCTTGAGATAGCTCAAGCCCAAGCCATTTAGGTCTTTATAGGTTAAAAACACCAGTTTGAATTCAGCCTGGAAACAGATCGGTGGTCAGTGGAGCTGCTATAACAGGGAGTTAAACTAGTAGTACTAGTGTATTTGCGAAGGCTACTAGTGCTGAACACTAGTAGTACTAGTGTTCAGCGCTAGTGATGATCCAGCAACATCCAGAGGGCCACAGATTCCCCATAGTTACTTCCTCTCTTCCCTTCTGGAAAGTGGATGTCATCACCATTATTCTCACCCACTTTTTTCCTGTAGAATAATAACAAACTGCTACAAAACACAATTTAAGGTTAAATTTAGAACAATGAATTTTGCAGGAGGGGAGAGAAAGAGAGAGGGCAGTATAACTCCATTTTCAAATGCAGTATATGAGACTCCCTGTACATTTTAAGTCCTTCCATAATAGTTCTCACTTTACAGTTGTGAAGCAGACACCTGTGAGGGTTGGCTTTCATTGTTTCTCATTTATTTATTTATTTATTTATTTATTTATTTATTTATTTATTTATTTATTTATTTATTTATTTATTTATTTATTTATTTATTTATTTATTTATTTATTAAATTTATACCCCACCCCTCTAGACCATGTCTACTCGTGAGAACCAGAGTGTCTAAAGAGGAATTAGACCAACCTGCATTTCTTTTCCCTTGTAAACATTCTATCCTTTTTGGTTTGTTTCTATCATTTTCATAACAGCCTGTGCTAAAGTTTGTGATGTCATGCCACCCGGTAGAACAAACACATAGCACCATATACAGTGGTACCTCGCATAACGAGTGCACCGTTTAACGATGAATCCGCATAGCGATGCGGATTTTTCGATCGCTAATGCAATCGCATACCGATGTTTGAATAGGGCAAAAATCACTTTCCTAAATAAAAAATTCTTCCCAATCAATGTTCTTTCTAATTTCCACATCCCCCTGTGTGTGAGTCCACCCCCACCCCCATGGGGGGATTTACAGCAACCTGAACAAAAAGTGCTGGAAACTATAGCTGTGGGTGAATGGAGGAGAAAGAGAGCTGTGGGGAGGGGGCAGAGTCAAGCATGCTCGTACAGTTGCGCACCTTACAGGGACATTTGTTTTTGCCATTTTATTTAGTTAGTTATTTTTTATTTTATGTACAAGATTTTTTTAGCCACACCATTACCAATGGTCTCTGAGCTGTGTATTAAAACTTTAGGAAAACATTAGAACAATTCAAAATAGGCAATATTATAATAATACCCTATATTAAAATAGTCAATTTATCCTTAATAAATCCTGCTGCTCATACGGCCAGCTAAAGGATACTATTTAATTAAAATGCTGGCTAAACAGAAAGGTCTTTGTCTGGCGCCAAAAAGCCAAAAGAGTTGGAGCCAGGTGGATCTCTATAGAGAAGGCGTTCAAAAGTTGGGGGACAATAGCTACGAAGGCCCTATTTCGACATGCCACCCCCCCACCTCTTTCAGGGATGGCACCTTCAGAAGGGCCTCCTGGCCTGATCTTAAGAGGACGGCCAGCCTCATATGGAAGAAGGCGGTCCTTCAGGTAACCAGGTCCTAAGCCATTTAGGGCTTTATATGTCAAAGTAAGCACTTTGAATTGGGCTCAAGCAGCAACCGGCAGCCATTTTTCAGAACCAGTGTGTAAATTTTTCAGAACCAGTGTGATATGAGCCCATGCAGTGGCACTACTTACCAGCCACACAGCCCAGTTCTGTGCCTGTTGCAGTCACCAGACCGCGTATAGCACATTGCAGTACAGTGGTGCCCCACTAGACAATTACCTCACAAAACGGTTTATTTGCTAGATGATGAGTTTTTGCGATCGCTATAGCGGTTCTCAAAACGGTGTTTCCTATGGGAGATTTTTGCTGAACGATGTTTCAGACCGTGCTTCATAAGACGGTTTTTTTTCCCGGGACCGTTTTTCACAAGATGACAATTTAGACAGCTAGGTCCGCGACTCACAAAATGGGTGTTTTCAGGACCATTTTTCGCAAGACAGCGATTTTGACAGCTGATCCACACGGTTTTCCTATGGGTGATTTTCACAAAATGATGACCATTTTCTTCATTGGAATGCTTTAAATGGATTTCAGTGCATTACAATGGGGAACCGCATTTCGCAAAACGATGTTTTCGCAAAACAGCAATTTTCGCGGAACAAATTAACATCGTCTTGCGGGGCACCACTGTAGTCCTGTCTGGTTGTTACCAATGCATGTGTGACTGTTGCCAGACTCCACTCATCAAGGTAAGGGTGAAGTTGATATATTCTTCACAGCTGTAAGAAGGCACCCCTGGACACAGAGTTCATCTGGGCTTCCAAGGTCAGACCCAGGTCAAGGAGCACCCCCAAGCTGCAGACTCTGTCCTTTAGGGGGAGTGTAACCCCATCTAGGGCAGGGAAATGGCCCTATCTGGAAGAGCACCTACCAGCAGCACTTCTGACTTGTCTGGACTGAGCCTCAGTTTATTGACCCTCACTCAAGCCATTATTAAGTCCAGGCATGAGTTCAGCGCAGCAACTGCCATACCTGGATTGGTAGAGAATGAGGGGTAGAGCTGGGTGTCATCAGCATATTGCTGACTCCTCAGCCCAAATCTCCTAACAATCTCCCCCAGCAGTTTCATGTAGATATTGAATAGCATGGCGGACAGTATAGAGCCCTGAGGAACCTCATGACGTGACCGCCATGGATCAGATATTTTGATGTATTGATAAATATTATTTATCAATAGAGTGGTCTTAACCGACCAGATAGGTGGGATATAAATAAAATAAATAAAATAAAATAAATAAATAAATTATTTTAAAATTTGAAACAAGAGAGAAAATAAACCAGTACCATGCTGTAGCTGGCCATAACAATTCAAGTAGGAGGAAATAAATCAGTACTGCTAAAAGTTCTTGGGACATTCGTCCAGGAATATAAACCATGTGACCACAATTCAGAACAACAGAGGTATGGAAAGTATCAGAAGAAATAAAAAAACATATCCCTTGTGTGACTAGGACCAAAGGTAAGTAGAAAGGGTACAGTTGTCTGACTTTGCAAATAATATCCACAAACTTCAGACACTACTATTTTGCTTTTGAGGGTTGTATCTGTTTCCCTGGAAATACAGAAAGGTTGACAGCAAAAGTTATCAAGGTTCAAATTATTTCTTCTAATGTCCTCCCTCCCTCCCTCCCCCTCTCCCTCACACACACACACAATATCCCTCTAAGCCATCTGCTCAAGAAAATGGCAGTTGCACAGCAAATTGCCTGACAAGCAGTTGTCAGAAGAAATATGACCACAATAAGAATACCAATAACTGGTAAACATCAATCAGGAGGAAGCACTATTGACTTTTCAGAATGAAAACAGAATTCTATGAGTGTGTGGGACAAATCTCTTTACCAGCAACATACAAGAGAAGAGAACACACAAAAGATCTGCGTAGACATGGATTCTGGAAGCACATAAGAACTACAAAAACATGTTTTAATTGGGAATACAAGAGCTAAACTACATGGTATGTTAAATAGCGTATTTTTTGCTCCATAAGACGCACCTTTCCATAAGACGCACCAATTTTTTAGGAGAAGAAAACAGGAAAATATAATCTGTTTTCTTCGCTCCATAAGACGCACAGACTTTCCACCCCCCTGTTTTGTGGGGGGAAAGTGCATCTTATGGTGCGAAAAATACGGTAAATAGCAGGCGGTTTAGAATCACTTTCTTTTTTACATTCAAGTACATGTGCACGGAATCAAAATGGAGCAGAACCATCACATGTGGTTGCTTTAGGTTAAACATTGCTTTTCCAGCTCCATAAGACACGCTTTTCCCCCCCAAAAAAAAGTCGGGGGAAAAGTGTATGCATCTTATGGAGCAAAATCGCCACCTTCAGGGACTCTTTTAGGGCTTAGGAACCTTCAGAAGAGTCCCTGAAGTTGGTGATTTCCCCCCCTCTGGCCCCCAGGGAGGCTGGCTGAGGGGTCCAAAGGGTCCTAGGGTGTGTTCCATCAGACAGACCTCTCCATAAGACTCACCAAATTATTAGGAGAAGAAAACAGGAAAAAATAATCTGGGAATTTCGGCCTGCGGGGCCAGCAGGGGTGAGGATGGAGGAAGCCTCCAAAGGTTCTGAGAGTGCCTTCCAGGACCCTTCCAATCTTAATTCCAGCACCCTGGAAGGCACTCACGGACTCTTTGGAGGCTTCCTCCACCCTCACCCCTGCTGGCCCAGCAGGCTGAAATTCCCAGACTATTTTTTTCCTGTTTTCT
Organism: Pogona vitticeps; assembly: GCF_051106095.1. Taxonomy (NCBI): domain Eukaryota; kingdom Metazoa; phylum Chordata; class Lepidosauria; order Squamata; family Agamidae; genus Pogona; species Pogona vitticeps. The sequence continues at coordinate 176,616,400 of NC_135787.1, forward strand.
TCTCCTAAACATTTGGTGCGTCTTATGGAGTGAAAATTACAGTACATTAATCATTACCTTCTTCAACCTTGTGGCCAAAATAGTTGTTTATATTTTATAATCCATAATAAGAAGAGCTATTGGCCTGTAGTTTTGAATCTCTTCAGGATCAGTGTCTCCTTTATGAATTATTGTGATTATAGCTTCTTTCCGTATATTCAGTATCCTTTTCTCCTGTTGAATTTCATCAAGTAATTTCTTAAAGGGTGAAATCAATATATCCTCAAACTTTCTGTAATACTCTGCACTAATCCCATCACTTCCTAGAGATTTAATAAAATGTTGTTTAGAGAAAGCAGTTGAAATTTCTTTAATGGAGTATGGTTGATTTAAAATTTCCTGTTGTTGTTTGGATAATTTCAAGTGGTTTTTCCCCTGTAAATGTGTTTTTTATCTTGGGATGGCAGTCCCTTCTCCATGTCAAGTGTTGTATAGAATTTTTCCACTTTTTTTTATCTTTTCAATTTGTAAAATTATCCCCCATTTTATTGTTAAGATTTTGAATGCAGTTTTTAGATCTTTCTCTCATCAGTTTAGATGCAAGCCATCTTCCTGTTTTATTTCCGTTCTCATAGTTTTATTAGCAAATTTCAGTTTGGTTGTAATATCTTCTGTCAAAAGAGTATTTAATTTATGTTGTGTTATTTGTATTTTCTGTTTTATTTGCGCTGATGGATTTTTTTCATTTGTTCTTTTTCAAATTTGCCAATTCTTTCTCCAGATTCTTATATCTGACTTCTCTTGACTTCCTTCTTTTTGCTCCAAGTCTTATCAAGATGCCTCTAAGGAACACCTTACCAGCATCCCATACCATCCTCATGGGCATTCCTTCGGTAGAATTCCCCTGAAAGTAGTCCTTCATTTCTTCCTTTACTATCTTAACAATTTCTTCATCTCTAAGTAAATTTGTATTCAATTGCCACATTGTTGTTCATTTACATATCTCCAACTCTAATGTTATTATACAATGGTCTGTTATTGTTCTAGGAATTATTTCTGTCTCCACTAGATTCTTTATCCATGTTTTGGAATCCAAAAAGCATCAATTCTGGACCAGGATTTATGTCTATTTGAGAAGAAAGTATAGTCACTAGATTTTGGAAATCTTGTTCTCCATGCATCTATCAATGTGAGTTCATCTGCCATCTGTAAAAAGATTTTGAGTATCGAAGTTCAGCTTTCAGTTCTTTTTACTCTGTGTCTTAAATTAATCTCTTTCTTTATCAAAAGCCACACTGAAGTCCCCTACCACACAACATTCCTCATATTGGTTGTTGTGGGTTTTTCAGGCTCTTTGGCCATGTTCTGAAGGTTGTTCTTCCTAACGTTTCGCCAGTCCCTTTGGCTGGCATCTTCAGAGGACAGCACTCTGTGCTCTGATGTAGTTTGCTTGGGAGTTGAGTATCTATGGCTGTGAAGTAGGCTTTTGTCCTTTTCAGGAGATAGGTGATTAGTGTGTCTTGTTGTGGATATATTGTGATAAGGAAGAGAGATTATCTGTCACTGTTATTAATGGGTGTCATTAGCTGGTCTTTTGTATGTAGTGATCCCCAGTCTTTGTGGCTGGGTAGAATTCGTTGACCTTTTGCACGCTGTATTTTTTAGAGCTGGGAGCCAAGTTTTGTTGAGTTTCAAACTTTCCTCTTTTTTGTTGAAGTTGTGCTGGTGCTTGTGTATTTCAATGGCTTCCCTGTGCAGTCTGATGTAATCCAGTATTTCAGTATTTTGAAATAGAATTTCATGTCCAGCTTGCTTTCGGGCATATTCAGCTACTGCAGATTTTTCTGGCTGTTTTAGTCTGAAGTGTCTCTTCATGTTCTTTGATTTTAATTTTTAATTGTGTTGATATATTGATGAAAATGGCTACTTCAAAGCCTACTCCATCTTGTGGCAGTGGATTCTACAGATTTGTTAATACTGTATGTTGTGCCCATTTCATGGGTGTATGCAATGCAAAGAGATGCTATAGTGGGCCATACAGACTGACCCCGTTTGGTCATATAAAGGCCATTGCTTTGGCCACACTGATGGCACAGCAGCAGTCCATCGCAATCTGCCAAGATGTCTGAATTAAGGGTTTTTGCTTTCAAATCCTACTGTTAGCAAAGTGTTGCATGACAAAGCTCTCCTTAAACCACAGCTCCACATTAGAAGTAAAATGAAAAGGGAGCATAGCTCAAGAATGGGCTGGTAAACTAACTCTACAGGAAGTGATGGATAATTGCATACTGACTTGTATCTAAATTTATCTGCCTAATGAACACTTTTCTTGATAAGTAAGGCAATCTAAGGTCTTTGCTGTCCTGAGTCATTGTCACTTGTCGGTATAATCCTATGACTTCTAATAAGGTTATTATAACACTGCAAAGACTAAGAACTTTTGCAACCTCATTTGCATCTATTTAAATGCCAGATCTGATGTCCCCTTCACTAGGCAATATTTAAACTCACTTTAAAATGTCTAAGCATTGTGGAAGGGAGCTTTTTAAAAAAGGACTGATTTAACTATGGATGAATCAAACCCAAGTTGGAGACATCCCAGTCCTGTTATGAGTCACAGACACAAGCAGAGAAGCAAAAAGGTATGAGTGTGTTTGCTGAATTGCAATGGCCAAGATGTACCAACAGTAATGCAAAGACAGAAATGTTAAAAAAAATCTTCTCTCAATCATGCATATCACAGAATCATAGAAAAGTGAAGTTGGAAGGGGCCCACAAGGCGATCAAGTCCAACCCCCCGCTCAATGCAGGAATACAATCAATACATGCCATCTGATATTGGAGGTAATATATACCATCATATCAAATAGCCATTGACAACATTAATAATCATCATTATGTCCCATCAAGCCAATTCTGACTTATGGCAACCCCTTTTCAGTGTTTTCCAGGTACACAATAGAAATAGCTTACCATTACCTTCTTCTGGGGGCACTTTGAGACTGTGCAGCTTGCCCAAGGCCACACAGGGTGGCTCTACTCAGTGGAGGCACAGTGGGGGATAGAACTCCCAACCTCTGGCTCAGCAGCCAGATACCTAAACCATTGAGCTGTCCAGTCAGCAATTGACAGAATTCGCCTTCATGAATTTAATCCCCTTTTCAAACTTTCTTTCTTGTTGGTTAATATCTCTTTAAGTTATTCCCCTGTTTCAGTCTGAAGGCTGATTGAGCACTTTTAGTTTGGATGATCTGGATTCCTCTATCTGATCCCTTGAATCCAAACTGCAGTTTGGCAATTCAAAACAGTATCTGTCATTTATGTATTTAGCATCATTTGTACACCACTTTTATCTCAGTGAGGGAACCCAAATCAGCTCGCAATGCTAAAATAACTAATACTAAAAGAACAATAAATTATAGATTAAAAAGCAATTAAGCATGCAATAATAACTTAAAATTCATTCATTAATTTTAAAAACATATAAAACTTTTAAAAACAGAAGATTAATTCTTTTAAAAAGCATCCAGGAACTCTGTTATAGTTACTAAAAGTGTGTGTGTGTGTGAAGAGATTGGTCTTCTATAGGTCAGCAAAAGAATAAAAGGGGCCAACTTAAACTCCTGAAGAAGGGATTATCTGGGAGAAGACACTCTTTCTTATCTCCCCCAATGGCAATGGGACTGAGAGAAAGGCCTCATCTAAAGCTATAACATTTTGGGGGGATGACACACCGCCATGAAATCCGACCACATGGCAGACAACAAAAAGAAGAATCACCATACCAAACTGAAGACACAACACTGTTCATGTTTTTGAACTGGTTGACTAACTCTAGTGGCGATGGCCACCTACTCTTACCTTAAGAGAGCAACTTGGCATTGGGCAGTGTTACCAGGAATTGGCAAGAGAGGTGGTGAAACAGAACAGGAAGCAGAGAAATTTGGCAGTGATGTGGGGGGGAGAGATGATGTAGGTCTGAAAGTAATTCAAGATAAAAGAACAGCACAGCAATGCTTGTTTTGCAGACTTTAGCAAATCTCTGAGACAACATGGCCACCGGAAAAACAAGTGTTCCTCATCTCTGGAATAAGAAGAGTAGAAACATTAGGAATAGAGAGGAAAGGGGAAAGAATGAGGCGCTATTGTAGGAAGTGAATATAAGCGGAAAAGGAAAAGCACGGAAATATGAAAATTTGCCATTTTGTGACTGCTGAGTTTCATTGACTTGTCACTCTCTCCTGTGGAGCCTGGACGTGGAATGTCTGAGAATTCATGTCCTGGAGTAACTCCCGCCACTGCTTAGCAACATAGCTCACCATCCAAGAACAAACAAATACGTAGAAATGTTCCAAGAGAGACTCTAATAAAATAGCTATTCAGTGTATGTGACAATTTGCTACTATTATCTGTCATTAATAGTACATCCCTAGGAGATAGGTTGTTATTATGTGTTAAATACAGGGGAAACTCATGCAGAAAAGGACAAGCAAGTGTATGACTCAACAAGGACATGACCCTGGAAATGAGAGAAATTAAGGCCTGTCCTAGAAAAATCTATTCTGTTGTAAATGAAAAAGTCTGCCAAGGTAAATTGCAGTTCTTCTGAGGCTAAATGTATCTGACCAGGAGGTCATGTTACCTAAGGCAATGATCTACACAGAGATAAGGAATTACTTCTACTCTGTATGGATCCAAATGGAGGGTGGTCCAACACATATCAGCCTAAGGTGCACCATCATATTCCCCCCCACTCCACAGTGTAGACACTCAATACCAAATCAAGTTGCAAACTATTCATAACAGATGGAGGCTATTCCAGTAAGGTGAAACCATAACTCCATTTATTTCTTGCTTTATCTAGTAGCCTAGTGGCACAGTAGTTAAACTGCAGTACTGCAGGCAAAACTCTGCTCACATCCCAGGTTCAGTCCCAGATAGCTAACTTGAGGTTCACTCAGCCTTCCAGCCTTCTGAGGTCAGTAAATCGAATACCCAGCTTGCTGGACAGGGGGCTAATTAAATTGTAAACCACCCAGAGAATGCTTTGAGCACTATGGGGAAGTATACGATCAGCACACTTTCTATCTACATGTAGTGTCAAATCTACAGCATTATGCACTTTGAATAGAATTCATCCTCACAGGAGAGAATCAACTCCTGATGGCATATTGAAGAACTGGGAAAAGTTGCTTGTGGAGTCTTAAGCTCCCCAAGACATCATGGCCACTGTCCTGCTGGCTTCAAAAAGTTACATTTTTGAACTATAGTCCAAAATTTAACTTTTCCAAATTCAGCAAAATTACAGGCACTAGATCTGCAACTTCATCCTTGTGTTCCAAGATGATATTAAGCTTTAGATCCCAACATACCTGACTTGAGTCATGCTGGCTAGGAATGATGGATGCTGGAGTACAATATTATCTGAGAACCCAAGTTTGGGGAAGGCGGTTCCATGTGATGAGGTACAACTAAAATTAGTTGTGAAAATCAGGTTATATTATTTGCCACAAAGTAGTTTAATTCTTTTCAGGAAATTAGCCAAGGTTACCTGGATTGGGGCCTTTAAGTTCAGTTGGCCTTGGTAAGTCCTTTTTAATTTTACACGCAGCCATGCCTTCTACATGGCTGCTGGCTTTTCGCTTTGCTGATGTTGGTAATAAAATATGCTCATGAACTAAGCAATGCTTCCCAACCCAGATGTTCTTGGACTACAACTGTCGAGACCCAAGGCTGGGAATCATTGAATTAGAGAGTAAACAGGCAAATAGAAGACAGCTGACATTACAACTTTATGCACCTCTGCTTGTACACATATTTGAATAAGTATGTCCAGGGTTCAGTAGGAATTGTCTGATCCAGCTTTGAAAATTTATCTTTTTGAACAACAGCCGCTAACTATGCACGCTAGAGGATACTAGAAATGTAAATTCAACCATGTAAATTTTTGAAACTCTCTCTGCCATTCAAGGCTGCCTTTCTGTACCAACGTACCCGGCGGCGGCCCCCAATGAAGTCACATTTGACTAGATGTGTATAGGATTGCAGCCTAAAACTGCATGATCGATGGAAGAGTTCTGAAACAACAAACGGGTCCCACTGATCCTATATTACTGTGTTCACCCCACGCCATTCCTTTGTCTCCCTTTGGGTTCCCGCCACCTACACGAAATCAGGCCAAGGCCTGATTTTCCCACCTTAAGGCAAGACTTAATGAAATACTTAGAAATCCCTTCAATAAAAGTGTGATTACCCTTTAAAAGCCATCAACAACTTTACTGCAGCTGAAAAGCAACTCAGAAGAACTGGAATGCAGTTATAAGGTTAGAAAAAGCCCTGAGTTTTTAAAGACAGGTGAATCAAATGGCTTTAATCAATCCAGCCAGCCAGCCAGCCAACCCAAGTGGGGAAGGGCAGGCCCTACAAACCTATAAAAGAGAGAGGGGGGAGGGCTGGGAAAATTGATTTTGCAGAAGGTGCTCTTGGAGGGCTGTTTTCAGATAGCTTGGGCGCAGTATTATGGATTTTTTTTTTTGAAGTGATTTATGGTGGCAAATTTTACTTAAATGGCTTCATTTTTATTAGGTCTAGTCTTCCGTGAGGTTTGGGGGAATTATTAGGGCGAGTTTACAGCACTGAGGGTTACTTAACCGCTGAAGCAGTCTGGGGAGTATCTCCCTTGCAGTTAGAGAAAAATCTTCTTTTTTTGATTCCCCGTGCTAGGTCTGTTGCTTTTCTTTTTCAGAGAGAGAGAGGGGGGGCTGGTAAGGCACTTAGTATCTCCTAAAAAAAACTTTTATAGCTATAAAGCTTGGGCTGGGGGGTGGTTTTAATAGCCTTTTTTCAAGGTTCAGCTTTCTTCCAAATTGGTGATAGCATTGGGAGGAAACAGTAATGAGTTACCTAGGAAACAGCTGCATTTCTTTTGCAGTTTTCAGAGCACACACTCCCAGAAAAGTATGAGCTGTTTGCAGAAACAATGGGGATGCTCAAACTCCCGTCTTCTGTATATTGGCAAGAATCACATTTTTCAGATAGATGCTGTTGTTCAACCAAGCAAAGCCAGTTCCAGTGATTTGGTTCCTTCTGTAGGGAAAATCTTTCCAATGGATTGAATTTTGGCACTTTAGGCATTCCAGATGCCAACAGGATGTTGTGAGACAGGACAAGAAAACCCAGTCGGCCATCTATGTTCAAACAGTGATGGAGGGGGCTGTACATGCTTAATTATTGCAAAAGGCAAAGGAACCTAATTTGGTGCTCAGGCATATCCTTGGTGCTACTAGCTAAGGTCATCAGATGTTCCCAGCATCTCTAGTTAAAGAACTGCTGGAGAAGCTTTCTCCTAGGCAGTCCTGGACTAGAGGTTTGTTATTTGATGTCCTTTCAGCAGAAATTGAGGACTAGCCTCTTTTAACTGTGTTTTAAATGCTTAGATAACCTTTTAAATTATTGTATTTTAATTGTTTCTCTAACTTCCCAATTTTATTTATTTTGAGCTGCTTTGCTCTCCCCTCACTGGGGGAAAAGTGGCCCAGAAAGGGAACAGATGAAATAAGCATCTCAGGTGTTGCAGCCTTCCTGCTCCCCCCCCCCAAAACCAGGACAGGTGTGCTTCTTCCCTCACCTCCATTGGGAGGGCATCATTGGAAGCTTACTGTGTTTTCTAGTCAGGTGTGCATATATTAAGCTGAACAGCACTGACTACACCTGCGTGATAGCTTGCAGATGTAAATGCCACTGGCCTTTTACTTAAGAACACTGTACTGTAAAAGCTGGTGCAGAGAAAGGAGCAAGACGTGTGTCTCAGAGCACAGCTGCAGGAACGGTACACTAGACTATGTGCTTTTCTGGCACATCAGAACAAGCTGTGCCTTAAGGTTTAAAAACTCTAGTGGAAGGAATGATAATATTTTTCCCTCTTCCTGCTTGACTGTCAAGAACAAATAGAGAGCATGCTACACTTCACTGAACACTTTTTAAGGCAACCTGACCTGATCATATTAAGCCCCTATTTTTCATACATCTGAAAATAAGGAGCAACAAGGGTTTGCTGGGGGACAACAAACTCTCACAAACAGGCACTGGTTTTCAAGTCCCAGGGGACTCCTCATCAGCCTCAGCATTATACAACTGTGCATAGAAGAGAGAGGAAATTCATGATTGCCTGTAGCAGCCAGGCTGTTGGGTTTAAAGCACATTCTAAATCAAAAGCTACAACACTTTGAGTTACTCTGGAGTGGCAGGTTTAACCTCAGCCAATATAGATTGTGATGTTCTTCCCAGTTTCACCACCCCATGCCTTATAGTGAGGCAGATCACTCCTTTTTACCATAGAAGAGGGATACAAACATGGGAAACCTCATATCAGACTAATCTCATATCAATGTGGTTCCCTACATTTTCACATAAATGGCTTTCTTCCAACATGTCTAACAAGTTATAAAATTTCCAGTTATAAAACTTGCCCTGGAAGTTGCAACAAAACAGAATAGTGCAGGGGAAGCTTTTATTTATTTATTTATTTATTCTATTTATATCCCGCCTGTCTAGTCAATATGACCACTCTAGGCGGCTAGAGGATTTGCTGACTCTGTCTTCATTGTGACAGCCAAACCTCCCTAAGGAGAGTATGGTGTTTGGTCAGGGAGCCTCTTAAGTGCCAAATTTGTACTGAGGTAACTCTTCAAGCCTCAGTGGTGCATAGCATTTGTGGCGTAGACAAGCCTGACCTTTGAAAAACACTTCACTTTATTCAGTACTTTGCAAGTACAGTACTTGAACATGGGCTTTGTGATTCCTCAGAACTCACAACAGCTCAGTTAAATAGGACTTCTCTGTAGTAGCCAGATAGTGGCCTTTCTACTCCTCTGGATTTAGCCAAACCTTGCTGGTCCATGAGACTAGTCCTCAATGAGTTTTTTTATAATTATTTTTATTAAGCAAATAAAGATTCATAGAAACGGCTCTTTTGCATATGTAGCAGCATAAAAGCATGTTCAAAGGTTATAGTAGTTAAATAAAGCAAATATTTCTTAATAAAAATAATAAACCCTTAAGATCTAAGCCTGTGGTGGGCTAATCCCACCCCTCCTTCTCCTTACCATTCTACATTCTGTAAACATCCAGCTACATAACGCAATCCATCATCCATTCCTCTTAGCTTGGCATAAGCTAAGAGAGAGCTTTCAACATCCCTTCTCCTCCATCTTTTCTACACTAATCGGACCTCCTTCTTCATGCCTTTAAACCAATTACTTCTCAGGGGTGTAAGATCTCTTCTTCCCTCCCCCATTTCCCATGAAGATGCAGATGTGTTATCTCTTGCCAATTAGAATAGAATGTGTTGGGTCTTCACACTGTCCTCTTTCATTCTTGCATTCTTCTCAGGATTCACTCTGTACCAGCCTAGCTGTAAATTAGGAAATACAGCCTCTCAGCCTTTACTACATTCCAATACAGTGGGGTCTCGACTTACGAACTTAATCCGTATTGGAAGGCAGTTCTCAGGTCGAAAAGTTCTTAAGTCGAATCTGCATTTCCCATAGGAATGCATTGAAAACCATTTAATCCGTATCTGCTCTTTTCGTCCATAGAAACTAATGGGAAGCTGCTATTCAGCCTTCTGCCACTAGAGGGGGATATTTTTTCTTTTTTCCTTTTAACCTAAGATGACTTAGCTTTTAAAAAAAGGGAAAATAAGAGTTTGTAACTCGAATCTAAGTTCGTAAGTCAAGTCCATATATTCCTATGAGAGCAGTTAGTAAGTCGAAACGTTCGTATGTCGAGCCGTTCGTAAGTCGAGACCCCACTGTATCTTCAACTCATCTCACTTTGAACCTAACAGACTCCATATCCCACTCTCCTTCAATATCATCACATTCATCAGTAACATCAAAGCTCAAATCCACATCTTAAATCTGCACAAGAATGAAGCAACAACCTTGTGCTGGCAGAGCAAATCTACATTCAGTTCTTCCTGAAGGGGAGAACTCAGAAACTTGTGATGGCTCGGAGACTCCTGTTTGAGATGCTGGTCGCTGGCTGGGAGGTGGTGGTGGCCCTTCAAGGTTCTGTTTTGTCTCTTGTGCTATTGAACATCTACATGAAACTGCTCAGAGAGGTTGTTCAGTTTTAGGATTCAGTATCACCAGTATGTGTATGATACCTATTTTTTTCCTTTCCATCTAAATCCAAGGAAGTTATTTTGGCTCTAGATCAGTTTCTGGTATTGGTAATGGACTGGATGGGTGTGAATAAACGGAGACTTAATTCACACAAGGCAGAGGTGCTTTTGGTCAGTTGAAAGGCAGACCAAGGAATTAGGGATGCAGCCTATGCTGGATGAGGTTATATTCCCCCTGAAATTTCAGTTCACTGGAATGGGTGTAAGGGAAGATCTCCTCCTTCTGCAGGCTTCCTTAAATCCTGTTTTATCCAGTACAGTCATCTGCAAATGCCACTGCTCTATCTCCGTAGATCTCCACTTCTCGATGTCAGAAGCCATGGGAACCAACTGGATCCACAAGGACAAAGAGCTCCCTATACCCAGCACCACAACCTCTGTTCAGCAGACAGATAGCTTACATGTGGCATAATAAGCTGGGTCTCTGAGAAGTTTCGGGCATTCTTGCTGCAGCATGCCCATCAGGGGAAAAAGAATCATTGTCATCATCAACAACATGACCTTAGAACTGCAGAGCTAGAAGGGACCCTATGGATCATCATGTCCAGCTGCTATCAAGGAGGCACAGCGGGGAATTGAACTCCCAACCTCTGTCTCCGCAGCCAGATACGAAAACCACAGGGCTGTTAAAACTGAAAAGCCACATGGTATCTGCATAGCTGGGAAGGAAACAGAGGTCTGCTCTTAGTTCACAACCTCTTCAGTGGTTTTTCACCTTAATGCTCCATTATATTTTCTCTCAATACAATTCTGACATAACTATAGAACAGCAGCCTCTCCCAATTTGAAGAGACACTTGTTCAGAAGGCCGAGGCAAAGAGGCAGTCCCGAAACCAGCAAAATCGGGAAGCTGGACAAAGGACAGATTGTATTTGTCCTCAGCGTGGAAGGGATTGTCCCTCTAAAATTGGCCTTCTCAGCTGCCCTAGATGCTGTTCCAAGACCTATATTGAGAGCACGTTACTATAGTCTCTTGAGACTGAAAGATGCCATTGCATAGAACAGCAGACCTTTTTGTTTCTCTATGGTGGTAGTGACATCGTAGAAAGAGTTGAGTGTATTTTAAACATGATGGTGAAGACACCGGCAAGTGCCAGGTGACAAGATTATTAACTCTGATTGAGTGAGTTAATGTCATACTCATGATTTCTTCTCTGTACAGAACGCTGGCCTTTATCAAAATGTTGAATCCTGCCTTAATATGTGAGCCTGTTTTTTTCAAGATAAGGGCCTTGCATAGCTAGTTTATGATGCTAGTTTAGCCTTTGAAGGCTCTGCTACAGAAGAGATGTGACTTTTTAAAAAAATAAATATTAAGCACTTATATGAACACAACTGCCACACCAAAAGAGAGGGCTGTATCTAGATAATCAGATAATAATTCAGTATAAGGCTGAAGGATGTCTTCCTCTGAGGATTTTTAAAATGTCAGAAGTACTTGTTTCCAGGCAAGCTGGCTGCATTTAAATAAAAAAAAACCAGATCTTTACAGATCATGTAGACTTTATTTTAGTTAGGGGCACTGGGATATTAACAGGTAGTAGTGTTACTGGACAAATCTGGGTTCAGGTTTCTGACAAGGACAATATTTCCCTGTATCAGTAGAGCTATCCTGACTACTCATACCTTTCAGTCGAAAAACATTCCTATAATAGCTTGCCTGTTTAAAAATGCAAATGAATCCAACACAAATCCCTACTTAGGTGACAAGAGTGTCACTAATCACCAAGCAAGCCCTCATATTTTTTTTCCCAATTGGTCGCTCTGTCTGCTTCTTGTTTGTTCTCACTCACCCATCCAATTTTTCCCAAAATCTGATGTCTCTGTTTATTCACCCAACAGGTACTGGGACACTCCTGGTACCTTTCCTCCAAGTGTTTTATTCCCACAATTTTGTGAGGTTGGGTAGACCCAAAGATACCTCTGCCAGCGATCTGCAGGGCTTTTGTGTTGATTCAAATCTAAGTCTTCCTGGTCTGCACAATTTGGAGGGTTACATACAGGAGGTGGGGAGAATCTTGACCCACAATGATCTTGTTTGTTATGGTAATTTACCCTTTAGTTCATGTTGGTTCTCTTGGCAACGGTCAAGGCAAATAACTAGTGAGTCAGGTAAGGATGACAAAGTTTATTTCAGTGGTGAAAGAAATTCCAAGCACAAAGAAACAAAGGTATTCACCTTCATGGCACAGTTTCAATTGTCTTTTTTATCTGCAAGAGAGGAAATGGCTCAGTCTATAATTAACAAGTAGTATTTAGTCACCTACTAAAAAAGGAGGAATCTTTAGGACTATGTCACTTAAGCAGGGCATGATGAATGATTAATTGCACATGTCTACAGCTTTGCTGCTCAGGCAAGTCCAGGCATGTCTGTAAATTTTGCTGACCAGGCAAGTAATGTGGAAGGCAGAATGACAAGAAGAAATAGATAATTTAAATGTTTTTCTTAACATGGTCTGATTCGCTACACCATGTTTTAGGTTGGCCTAAACAGTGTTATCTTCCCTATTCAACCAGTGGGTGACCCCAGGTCAGTCACATTCTCATCCCAAACGGTGCACAGGCTTAAAACCTGTGGGAACAGAGAGGCATTAGCCTGACAACCAAAAGAACAGTGGAAGTACAAAGGGAGCTTGTACATGGCCTCCTTGAGAGGCATACCCTTTATTGTCATCAGCAAACCTGTCACTGACAGATTTGCACAACAGCAGCCCAGATGCTATTCCCCAAGACCAGAAAGATGGTGTCATATGGGCTTCGGCCTAATAGTTCCTGGTTTAAAAAAACTTCTGTTTTACATACGCTTAATCCAGCAAAGAGGTAATGATGCTCTGAGTTGCAAAAATCCTAGAAGTGGAGCAGCTAGTAGGTAGCTTGACAGACTTACTCTCAGTTCATTGAACAGGTGGTCTTGGGCATGATCCTTCTCCTCACATAAAACACTAACAATTCTAGACTCTACAGCAGCTTAGCTCTTGTTGCCTATATCCAAGGTTGGTTTGGGATATAATTCCCTAGATGGAAATTCCAGAGCCAGGCGTCACTAGCCAAGACAGAATGGGTGGCTATAGGTATATCCAGGAAGTATGGAGGGAAAAAAATGACAAGATGTGTCATGTTTCCTCCATGTTCACTGCTGGCAGTATCCCCAATTACCTGGTCTCCATTAGGGTCTCTGTCCCACCAGACCAGACACACCTGAGGCCACAAGAAGCCAATAGAAAAACTATTGCTTGTGCACTTTATCACTGTTCCTTTCTGTGTTTCACATTCAAATGGCTGGAAAAAAGCACTGGTCTTTATTTTAGTTCATCAGAAGATTGCAAATAACTATTCTAACAGCATTTTTCTTACAATATACATTGTCTTAGACACTACTTTGAAAGTAAATGATGTATTTAAAGAATGGTTTTACCAGTTCCACTTCCCAGTGAGTTTCCATGGTCAAGCAGGGAATCGAACTGAGATCTCCTGAGTCCTAGCCTGCCCCTCTGTCCCCTACACACCACACTGGATACCTTGGATACAGTAATATTCAGTACAACAGTTTTAGACCAGTTTTGGGCAGTTAAGGCACAAGGCATGCAAAAATGCTTTGGGGTTCTCTTGTGCTCTCGGGCACCTCAGAGCACATTTATGAGTAGAAGACCAGTTCTTTGTTATTTTTCATTTCTAGTCCCATATTCATATATATTTACCTCAAATGACTATATTGACTGAGATTTTTTTTCTAGAAATCTTGAAGTGTAGTATTTCCTGATCATGCAGAGTGCCCTTACAGTGGGGTCTTGACTTGAGAACGTAATCCATATTGGAAGGCAGTTCTCAAGTCAAAAAGTCTGTAGGTCAAGTCTCCATTGACCTACAGTGCATTGAAAACCGATTAATCCCGTAACAGGCCGTTTTTGTTCCATTTTGGTTTTTTTCTGGTCTGTAAGTCAAATCTCAGTCTGCAAGTCAAACCTAAATTTTGCGGCCAGAGAAGTCTGTAACTCAAAAAGTCTGTAAGTCAAGCCGTCTGTAAGTCAAGGGTCCACTGTATAGGGTAGCTATAAGCTTTATTTTGGGTGCAGGTCCTTTTAAAGCTGAATGAATGTGTGGGTTTGAAGATTTGCCCAAATAAAAGAATAGGAATAAGGAAACTAATTTAGCATAATATTCACACATCTATCACTAAAAGTAAGAGATGACTACTTATATATAATGATGGCAACAAGGATTATAGTAATTCATTATATATTCTACGAGGCTAGAAAATGTTTTCAGGGCTACAGAGCTCTCTTTGAATATGCTGAAAAATTATGAACAGGTAAGGTTCATATTTCAGATACGTTATACCCATACTTCACTACCAAGATTGACATTTTTTAAAAAAAACTTAGGCAGCTGATGGGGAAAAGGCACCCATTGAAAGCTGGTCTACCTTTAAGAACCTGACATCCAATTTCAGTTCTAAATAATGATGTACATATCTTTAGAGAAATGTCACCTCCTGATATAGTTATGTTGGAAGGATATGGGATAAATCAGCCACTTGTTCTACACTTAGCTGAGCTCTAAATTGAATAAATGATAGGTTTATTCTTCCGGAGACAGTGGAGCCATTTGTCCTTGTTAGAGACCAGGTAACTACCTTTTTATGTAGTGAACAGAATGGCAAAATCTATAAAGAGCAACTCCATTCTGCTTGCAAAGCAAGACTAAGAGGGAATTAGGCGTAGTTACATTTCTATATCATCAGTAGATCATCTTTGTGCTGCTTTCTGGGATTTGTCATAACAAAAGAGCACATCATTTCTTTCCTGAGAAAGTTTATTATTATTGAAAATTGTCCGAACAGGGACTGGTGGAGGGATAAGAGCTAGCTCGTTTATACTATATTCATAGTTATAATTCCCATTTTATGACTGAATGAAGAGGGAGGCAGGATTTTATTTTTGCATGCAAATGATCAAATGGCTTGTGGAACACATACCTTCCTTTTCTATACATACATTGCTTTCAAAAAGTTTCGCTGACTATGGTGCCTCTTTGGTCTTGTACTTTGAGGTTATTCCAGGGAGGAAATAACTGAAGCGAGATTACTGCAATGCTCAGTTTTAAAAACCAAAACAGAGCACGTGCAGGTCTTTTGGTTGCCACTGCTTAAGGTTAGAGTTTTGGCACTCTTCTTCCCTCAAATGAAGAAAATGGCTCATCGATGGTCAAATCAGATTTCCAGATAAATAAAGGTTCTGCTTCTTTGCGGCTGACTGAAAAATTCTGGCAGGCAGAGTCTACACAGAGGTAATGCCAAATTACTTGGAAAAGTGACCTGACTGAATGTGAGTATTTTAAATAATCATCATGGCTTTCTGGCATAAGTTTCTGTCTGCTGTGATTTGCAGTCAACAGGAGACATATGAAAGAACTGTTGTGTTTTGGATGGAAGAGTTATGCCATCCAGCAGAGCAAACGCAGAGGATCCGGCAGAAAGAAGCACAGCGAGCAAAGCAAATGTCCTTCAGAGGCACTTTACTTCAGACAAAACAGAAACAGCAACAAACATACACTCCTACACACTAACCCACACCACCGTGCTGGCGTTTTCCCCTTACATATAGGACCGAGGCTAATGAGGACACGCCTATTTACATAATCTCTGATGAACTGCAGCTGTGGTGAGCTGCAGCTGGTCTCTAGGAAAGCTTCCAGAAGCTCAGGGAACAAATGCAGCCTTGGCCAGACCACGACAAGAATGACCACCCAAAAGGCTATTACAACACTAAATGCTTGACTTTCTTAAATTCCCTCTCAAGTGGCATCTAATGTTCTTAAGCAGCAGAAATGTTGTACCTTCTAACTCTACTCTGTTAAAAAAATTAAAAGCTATGCCACCCTACGCTGTCATATTAAATCTGTTGGTCTGTCATGTTATTTTTGTTTACTTTGAACATATTTCTATCTTTAAGGAAAGAAACCTTGTCTTTAAAGATAAGTATATTCTAAAATAGCTGCAGAACAAAAAGTGACCATAACTACCATGTTTCCCCGAAAATAAGACGGGGTCTTATATTAATTTTTGCTCCAAAAAATCATTGGTAACATTTTTCCGCCTTATAATAATCCATTTAAATTATAATACAATACAATCATTTGTAATATTCTACCACCTTATAATAATCCAAAGGTCCACTAGTTGCATATCCTAACATACTTAGATTTATTCACCTCAATGATTGCACCCCAGCAATCAATTTCTTCAGCACATACCTGGAATGTCTCTATTAAATTTGTGTAGTGTAGTTAGGTACAAATGACATCTATGGACTACCTTTAAAACCATTTCTTTCTCTCTAGCCACTATTGATTTATATGGATATATGGTCCATATTTTTGTCCATACTTTCTCTGGTATATTAATATTTAAATTTGTTTCCCAGGTTATTTTAGCTCCTGTACCCTTACCATATTTTTCTCAACAATATGATTATATTTTAATCCTTTCTTTTATTATCCTTTTTATGCAATATTGTTCTACTTCCATAAGTGCTCGCATGGGACCAGAGCTTTAATATAATTGGACTGCAAAATTCCTTACCTGTTTTAGTTGTCGCCAATTAGTTTTTATTTGACTTATTTTCTCCTATAACTGTCTGTTACTGGTTTCCTTGATCTGAATAGCTCTTTAATTCTATCAATTCCAATTCCTCTCCAGAGCAATGCTTTTTGTTTTGGTAAATTATGAAACATGTAGGGTCTCTTCCAGCCATGATAATGATGATGTACAATGGTAACAGCCTTGTCATGAAAAGAACATTTTAACTTGATTGCATGATACATCAGTTGAGCTTTGAAATGATGTCTCTTTGAGATAGCCATGGTTTTGTTTCATTGTTTTGTTTACATTAGCATGAAATTCTGTATACTCATCACCCCTGCTAACCCATGTGAGAGAAGAGTCAAATAAATCATGAGCTTCCCTCCAGAGAACAAAAAATCCATCAATTATCAACATCTAAAGTTCAAAATTTAATTTCAGTCCTCTAGAAGAAGTGTTTACAAAAGTTCCACATCTAAAATGCCTTCAGATAGTACTCTAAGAGTTGAAATCAATGGAGTGTCAACAAAACATCTGTGGAATCACAAATATATGAAGTTATACTTGGAACAAAAAACTTTCAGAAATGATCAATGCATGGTGATGAGGGCTTTAGTTACCAAAACAAAAACACAGGGAAAGTAGTATTACCCAGGGGCATAAATGCTAGCAGCATTCACTGTTGTATAAGACTTTTAAAAAATTGTTCAAAAGACAGAAAAGCCGTTCAAAAAAGTTTATGTTTGATGAATACATATGATCTACCCAGCCAAACAACAGAGAAGAAATATAACCACACAAAAAATTTAATTATATTCAAAGGTTAAAATTCAACTCGGACTCACAAGAGGACTTTTTCAGAGTTACTCTCTTAGTCTATTAGAGCAACCACTATCATCTCGAACTGAAGAACAAAGTGTGAATGGAATTTTCCCAGGTCAGAAATGAGCGCCCTTCCTTTCTAGTATGTGTTTTGGTTCCTTTCGATACTTGGGCTATCTTCTCATCTACAAATCTCATCCTACCTCTGCTCTCCCAAAAATCCTAAGTACTGAACTATTAGACATGCCACAAGGCACTTCTATGTGCCATGTGGATTACCAGTCAACCCAGTGCAGCATAAGGCTGTACACACTGGTTCTAAATAAACTACCTGCTCCTCCCAATGGGAGTCAAAGATGAGGATGTTAATCATGTATGTACAGTTCTTGACCCTCCATAAATCATTGATATAGCCCATGACGGATGGTGATGGCAGTTTTTTCCTCAGCCTGGGGAATGAGGGAGGTTGGCAGTTGCCTTTGAAAAGCCCAGATATTTAACATGCCCTAACCATTGCTGCACATTAATTTCCATCCTCAGCCTTGATGATATTTTCCTGGTGATGAGGTCATGTCTGGGACCTATTTTCTCCAGCTCAGATACTATGTAATGTAATGACAGAAGAATCAGGTAAGCCCCAAGGAGCAGGAGAAGATATCCCCAAAACCCTTTTCCAGGTATGTTACCTGAACAAGTTGCTCAGGCATGAAAAATTCTTCTAACACAAGGACCTCTGCTACTGCCATCACCTCCTTCTCGAGCATAACTGAGCCTCAGGCCCAGATGAATCTTCCTGCTATGCCATCTCTTCACATGAAGCATAAAGACTTTTCATTTCACGCTTGGTCTTCAACAGACTGATGCAGAAAATCTGTGTCTAGCAGGTGGGCCTGGGACGAGGCACTTCACAACACAGTGGCTAGAGTCCATTAGTTATTTCATAGGGCCCTTTCCACTGTGAAAAGGCCTTGTAAGTGGAGGAGAGTAGGAGAAGGAATATACGTTGCCTGCTCACAAATTCTCTTTCCTTTGATATGTGCCTATTCCTGTTAGACTTCCTTTAAACAGGTTTGTGCAAGGCCAGGTCAGTGCTTGAAATATCTCCCCACCCTTAGGACATCCAAAGGTTCAATGGCCCCATCTCCCCATCCACCTCTGTTTTATCTCCCTTCACTGTTGAGCCCAGAAGTTACAGAAAGTCTGCATCCTGCCTCTACTCTTCCTTACATTTCCTGTTTGCTTGGTAATAGGGACTCAGCACAGTGTTCTTTATGATACAGTCCAGCAGGCACCATGACCTCCCAGGTCTTGGTAGTGGCTGGACAACAAACAGTGTGGATCTTCTTCTCTTTTGGATCTTCAGCTCCTGCAGAAACTCTCAAGCTGTTTCCCTTTTCCGTAGTGAGTGGCAAGGAACCCATGGAAGAGGATTAGGACATAGCTTGGGCAGTGAATTCACCTGACCCTTGATAGTCACACTCCTTGGAAGCATGAGGTGAACTTGACATCATTCTGCTCTTAGCCAACAACATGCTGAACCACCTCAATAGATTTAGTTAGATCCCACACCCATGGCTTTGCATGTGCGTAGAGCATAATTGTCCACCCAAGCCCAAATCAACATTCCAACGTAGGCAACCATTTTCCCTCTACCATTTTTAAAAGAGAGCTTGCAATGAAGATTACCATCGCTGTTTGCTCATCACCAATATTTGATACATACTGATATAATTGTCTCGAAAGGTGAGTGAATGCAGGTTAATACTTGGATCGTTATAAGAAAACTAAAATGTGATACGGAAAGGGAAGCCATTGGCCAACCATTGAGCACCGATGGATATGTTGCGTTAAGTGATAATCCAAGGCTACCTTTTTTAAAAAGTCCCCATTGGTTTTGTTTTTGCCAGAACAATGGAAAAACTGAATCTCTTCACAAGGTTTATACTGGCACATGTAATTCTGCAGCTTTTCTACAGTTCAAGGTGAGAACATTTTACTTGAACTACTTCAAAACTTAAGAAAAAAAGATGATGATGATTGCGGCACTGGTACTGACTTAATGTTTGCTCTCCCTAGAGCAATTATCCAATATATCTTCTTTTTTAATTATATCCCAGCATTCAGGTTTATCATAGCGCTTCATTACAAGGAAGTCCATGCAGGGTCACTGAAAGCTTGAGGAGAAGAAAATAAGGGAATATCCATCACTTTGATGAAATGGTTGATTGAAATTCACCTTCACATACAAGCAACCTGTAATGTCTTCAGAACCCTGCATATTAATGTGGTCTGTTAACTTCATCACTGTTTAGAAATGCTCTCTAGCAGTGTTTCAAATAAAATTGTGGGAGGGAATAAAAGGACATTAACTACATCGTATACAATGAGCATTTAATTGATCTCACTTCAGTGTATGTCTGGTGGAAATTTAGCCCCTTTCTTCAACCATTCTGACAAGAAGTAGAGGAATTTTCTGGGTTTTTTTTAGTCCTTGGCCCAAATTCTGTTGTGTAGTGTAGTTACTGTAGTTGCAATTAGAGTGGGTCTATCTGAATCAATAAACTTGGGGAGAAGTTGGTTCACTAACTCCCCATTGATTCAATGGGCCTACTCAATTCTCACTAAATTGGATTTGTCTCTAAGGCTGGATGCCCAGAGTGCAATTGCACAATATCAAAAGCAAGAAAGTCCAAAAGATTGGGTGAGCCTTCATTGCAGTCCTGCAATTTTATCATTTCACTGTGGGCACTCTATACTATCTACCTATCAGCCTGCCTACCTACCTATCTCAAATGTTTTACCCCATCTTTCTCATAACCCCCCCCCAAGGTGGCTTACATCATTAAAAAGATAATATTTAAAAGCTAAAAACAATGTATACAAATATTTTTTTAAAAAAAAAAAACATTAAACAGGTATAATATTAAAACCAGAAAATAAAATTGATACTAAAATATGTAAAAGCAACAGAGCACAACAATCTGTATTTTTTTAAAAAAAAACCCTCTCATACAGCTAGTCACTAACGAAAACACCATGGATAAAAGCACATTAGTTTCTGTATTCAGCACTATTTCTTACTTAACCCCAATCAAATACACATACACATATGTAAGAATCTATAAAGAAAGCCCAGTTCTTAATAAAGATAGTATAAGGCAGTCTTTTATTTTGCTTATCTGTTCATCAAAAGTGATCAGAGTTGTTTGCTTCTTTGTTATACAAGTTTGGATAAATTCTCAGAAGTTTGGATAACTTCCCAATAGTTTCGCCAGCTTGAGTCCCTGTTTTTTAATCTTTATCCAGGGAGGGTGTATGTTTCTCCCCACAGGAGGGAGCATTTGCTTTTTATAATTACTACGGCTTCAAGGCTAATACATGGAAAACTTCATCTAAACATGAATAAATATCATTTTATACCAGGTTCATCCACAACCAGAACACCAACATCTACCCCAGTACAGAAAACCAGGTCTAAAGTGTGTGCTGCAGCATGTTGGGGGGGGCACTGATACCATTTGGAATAGACCCACGGTCGTCATGGATGACATGAAGTTCTGAGTCACTCCTGACAAAGGTTTCTCCGCATGGATGTTGAAGTCCACTAGCACAGCAACCCAAAAAGACTCTGAACCATCCCCGGGACCAGCTCAGAAAGGGAGACTGTTAAGCAGAGGACGTTGAGCACACTAGAATCCCTAGCGTGTCTTGAGCTCCCATTTTCAAATACACACATTCCATCCTGGAAACAGGTGGTGTGATACTAGTGAGGTGGACAGAATCATGATCAACCACTGCAAAAACCACTTCCCCAGCCCCACCAGCCGGGTCTTGCCTCCTCCTGCACAGAAAACCTGGTGGACAAAGCTGGGTAAAGTTGACATCGCCAGCCTTATCCCACCAGGCCTCTGTAATGCAAGCCAAATTGGCCTGCTCATCCAAAATCAAATCCTGGATGGTGGTGGTTTTCCCATTTACTGATCTGGCATCAAGCAGCAGCATTTTCTCAACGCAGAGGGCCTGACACCAAGGCTACCCAAGGTATTTAAATCTGAGAATAGCTTAGGGACAACCAGTACCCTTTCCCCCTTCTCTCCCACATGATGCTGTAGCTGCTGTCCCCCACCTGCCCCGAAGAATTTCAATAGTTGCTCCCTAACTACCCTCACTGTTCTCTCTCCCATAAAAACGCATCCCCCCCCCACACACAAAGACCTAAGTTAGCAACAATTTCATAAGAAACTAAAATAGGAGGGGATAATTTGGGAAGGTTATAATACTTTAAAATACAAGGAGAAAGGAATACAGGAAATTAATAATCTCAAGTGTTGCCCTAAGGTATGAAAGCAGTAAAACTACATCCTTCCCTCTCTGTCATAAGTCCCACTGGTTCAAAACCAAATAGATAGGCTAAGAAGAAGAAAAGAAAGGAGGGAAAATGAGTCCACATATTATTATTCCTCTGGTTCTTAAAAGTGCCTCTTCTTATGATGTTAACCCCGAATTTTAAGTTGGGATCTCCGGCAAGGACAACAGGCTAAGATGCACAGACAGCTGATATCTAAGCCAATCTTTATTAGAAAAGTAAGCTGGGCCCTTCGTCTTAAAAGCAGAGAAGAGGCCCTGAACAAAGGATGCATAGATATTTTATAAAGTTCTTACACAAAGGGCAATACAGCAAACCATTCCTTATTGGTTCTTTGGATCCCAAGTTTGCATCCTTCTTCCTATTGGGTCCAAGATGTTCGTTAGGCGTGACTATTGACTATACCTGAATATCCATACTGTGCCCCCATACTCCCTTGACTGAAGGTCATGCTATGCCCAGGATGTGCCTGCATGTCTGAAGAGGATGTTCTTTGATTCTCCTTATCTCATTGAGATGTTTATGTTGCATTTCCTGGGCCTCAGTGTATGGCCTTCAGAAACAGTAACTCTCCCTGGTAGTGTCAAAATATGGATGGTCAGCTTCCTCCCTTACACATTCCAATGTAGCCATATGTGCCATTTGTCTCCTAAATTGCTGTTCCCCTTGAAGGAAGAAAAGCTGCCTTGTTGTTGTAAATGAAACCTAAATGTTATCTCAATGTGGTGTGATACCTGCCTAGGTCTCAGAGGTCACTGTAGCCCATTTGCTTTGAGATGCAGGAATGTTGCCTGAAAGTTACAAAGTCAAAAGGATCAAGAGAGCCCCAATATAGTGGAGCAAAAAATACAGTTTCTAACTGGAATGCATTTGCGTATTAAGAAATCATAAATCAAACAGGTATCGAATATATTGGTTACAGAAGGTATCATGTAAGCGTACACAGCTAGATAAATTGATATAAAAACGATATGTTAAAATGGGGTTTCATCCTGTTCCCCTAACGATCACAGGTTATATTGTACTGATTTCTGGAGTGTCTTTTTTTTTTTGTCAAGTCACAGACATCACAAAAACAGACAAGGGTGGCCTTGCCATTGCCAGCAACTTACATCTTTGGGAAATTAAACAAGAGGGGGGGAAAATAATCTGGGAAAAATAAGTGAAATGATTCAACAAGCAGTTCACATAGACCAACTTTTATGATGGATAAAATTACCTGTTGGGTGAAATTAAGTTAGCATCACATGACAATTGCAATAGTAACTTCTTCCTACTTCACTCCATTAAATACGAGCACTTTCATGTGCACGAGAACCTTTGTATGAGGTTCCCTCCTACCAGCTGTCTCCCCTGCCTCCCCTCTTCAGTTTTCTCTTTTATATATGGGCCAACAAGGACCAGCCATAATGTGCCATGGATTAGAAGTGAACAAAAACTTCCCCAACAGGGTGATAACCTTAATGAATTAACAGTGAAGACTGAATGCTCCTGTTTGGTGGAAAGGGAGGGATTTATGTTATCCATGGGACCCATGTTTAAACCTTATTTATTTATTTATTTATTTATTTAATTTATATGCCGCCCACTCTACCCAAAGGTCTCTGGGCGGCTCACAACAACCAAAATTCAATGCAGTAAAACAAAATGATTAAAATACAGTTAAAATATACCTTGGTTGGTATCCACTCTCAGATCTATGAGTTTGCTTGTTCCTTCACCTCTGAGCAAGGAAACTGAAGTTTAGGAAGTAGGCTACTCAGTAAATAGCATTTTGCTTGTCTTGCCTATCTAAACAACTTACCCTCCTTCGCTAATTAATTTTCTGCACTAATAACCATGAAAATCACTGTATTACTCCTTCACATCAAGTCTCCTGGTTCTCCAGGAGCTGAACTTAACTTTAAAATGGAACTAAGTAGCTTGAAACAACAAGCACCCAAATTCAGAAGCTCCACAGCAGAATGTGACCCTAGTTTAAGGTGGTGCATGTCTCAAATGTTATTTAACTTAATGACGGGATCAGGAGACAAACACTGTTCCTCATTCACTGTGGTCACAGGGCTGAGAGATAACACTGGTTAGCAGAATAGGGTGACACTCTTTATAAGGTGGACTGTTCCACTGGGGAGGGGGAAATATTTTTTGCATTTATGCACTACACAGGCGTTTCCCTACCCACAGAGATACCAGTGAAATAGTGCATGCATAAATCCTGCCCCATACATCCTGGCACAGTAGCATCCTAGACGTTTGCAATCACAATATAAAGCATTCTTAGGATGTGCTGTATTCCCGGTTCATAGAATCATAGAATCACAGAGTTGGAAGAGACCACAGGGAACACTGAGTCCAACCCCCTGCCATGCAGGAACTCCATCAAAGCACTCCCAACACATGGCCATCCAGCCTCTGCTTAAAAACCTCCAAAGAAGGAGACTCCACCACACTCCCGAGGCAGCACATTCCACTGTCGACCAGCTCTGACTGTCAGGAAGTTCTTCCTGAGATTTATGTAAAGATGTGGAACTTTCTAGAAAGAATGCGAATTGGTGCCTGAAGAGTGCCAGAAGGGTCTAGAAGGGAGGAAGGAGATCCAGAGGTTATTAAAGTAGAGGGAGAAGACAATAGGAGTAGGTCTCTTGAGGAAGGTAGATAAGGAAAAGGGAGATATCTGAGTAGACACACCAGAGTGACCCCATGTGGAGCCACCCAAGGAAGTGCTGCAGGTATCAACTTTCAGTTGACCTTGGGAAATTATTACACAAAGATGTCAGCAACCACCCATGGAAATGGCCCTGAGAACACCCTCTCCTACCCAGTTAAGGAAGTGGAGGAGGCAGAAACAATTTGATCGTCTCTGGCAGTTAGAGGTCAAGATGTGAGCTATTCTACATATAACCTCTTCCTTCCAGAGGACAAAAACGGAGAAATTTCTGAACCCCTAAAGACTTATATGGGAAGTATAGTAGCCACTCCCCCTCTTTGGACTTGAGAAATCCCCAATTGGGGACTCATTGGAGTAGATAACTGGGGGGTTTATAGTGTTGGAGCAGTCTGTAGTTTCTTAATTAATTTGTTCATTAAAGTTGAGTTGCAAGAAGAAGCCTAGATTCTGACTCTTATGGCTGGACCAGTGGATCCCTTTGCAGGGGCACCACATGGAGAATCTGGGGGCCACATACAACACACCATACTAATGACAACCTTCCCAAATATCTTTGCTATTCTCTTCAGAGTTATCTCTTAAACACATCGGAACTTCCCTTACACTCCCCACAGCCATTGTATCCTGAGTGCACAGTTACACACAAAACACACTGAGCTGGCTAGTCACACATGCTTTAACTAGCACTTAAATTTCTCCCTGAAAGTTAATCCATGTCATATAGCAAGTGTGCGTACATTAGAAAAATAGTGTGTATCTTAATGACTTGTGCTCTAAGTCAACAAGGAGTTAATTTTCTTCCTAAAATTCTTAGAAATAATTTGGGGCAGTTAATTTTCTTCTCTTGCAGCTTGTATTTTTTCTCAAAACGCTAATTGAACTTGGTTATTGTATTCCATGCCAAAGTAGGAAAGGTGCCAACCATTTTAATACAGAAATATGATTTGAAGTGTATTTAAAAGAATCAGCTATGACAAGTAATTAAACCTGAGGTGCAAGTGTCATTTGAAGAACACTTATTCAACTACTGGGGGCTAATAAATTAGAATTGACAAATGGTTAAAATATCTGTCCCATTTAATCTTTCATCTTCTTGCATCTTCCTTTGTATTCTGTGACTTTTTAATTTCTTACCCAAGCAAAATAAATCTGTAGTGCCTATTTTGATTTGTATTGGGCAAGGAGTTATGTCTTCATAAATTAAAAATTGATAACAGAAGGCCCCAGTATGTGATCTGGGATCACCTCATGCTGGACGGTTAACCGCCTGAATCAAAGAATACTGCAAACTTCATGTAGAAATAAAGATTGTGGATGTTACAAGCATGATAATTCTGTCACATCTCGTAATAGTTTCATTAAGATACATAAGAAAACTGGGACTAGAACAATGGCAGCAAAAGTCTTCTGTAACAATGTTGTAGAGGTGGTTAATAATTATTAAAAGTCAGGCTTAATCAAATACAGTATATACATTTAAATGTGGTTCTTGTGAGAGAAACGCATTGAGCTGTACAGCAGTGCAGAACTCTTGTTCTCGTGTCAGAGAGGGAAGAAAGAGAAGTTCCTCTACCAGGCATCCTATTCTGGAAGCAGAATCCTATATCATCACTGTTTCTCTGGATAAAGGATGCCATGTTAGAGGAGACTGAAAGTGTCCTTGGATCGGCTTGTCCCTAACACCCCTATTTTTCCCATGATGCTCTAGGCCAAATGAACTACTACACCACCTGAGGAAGGTCAATAGTAGGAAAGTGGGAGAAAAAACCACCTTCAGGGGAGGAATAAGCCTGTGCCATTTTTCACCTTGGCCAGCAGGGCTTTTCAGTTGACAATTTCTCTTTTTCTTTCCATCCATGATCTCAATAGGATTGCTCTGCCACAATTACATAAGAACATAAGAAGAGCCCTGCTGGATCAGGCCAAGGGCCCATCTAATCCAGCTGCCTGTGTCTCACAGTGGCCCCACCAGATGCTTCTGGGAGCACACGATACAACTAGATCCCTGTCTCCTGATACCCCTCCCCTGCATCTGGCATTTGGAGGTACCTTCCTTCTAAGCCTGGAGACTGTACATTGTCAGCTTCTTGCTGGTAATGTGCAGAGTTCTGATTGAAGAAAAAAAGCACACATGCTCTTCTTCCAAAAACACACGTGTATTTACAAAAATTATATAAAAATATATAAAGCAGCAGTCCTTCAGCGTGGCAGCAAAATAGAGGCAAAGTGCATAGAGGATAGCAGTATAGAGGAAAGAGAAGATACATTCACATTCACAATGTTCACTTATATACACTTGAGCTGATGCTTCTGTCCAATCACATCATGTGTTGCATCATCTCTATACATGGGTGTTGCATCATACACAGATGTTGCATCATCTTCTTCACAGTCACTGTGACTCAGCACTTGCAGAGGTGATCATCATGGCAGCTCATTAATATTACAGTCTGGACCAGTTCAGGCCTATAAAATTCTCGATACTCTGACATACATCCCTATCATGGCTTGTAACCTGCGATGGACTTTTCCTCCAAATATCTGTCCAACCCAGCCCAGTACCCCAGCCCAGTAATCATTTTAGTCGCTCTCTTCTGCACCTTTCCCAGTTCCACCATGTCTTTTTTTGAGGTGCGGTGACCAGAATTGTACACAATACTCCTGGTGCGGCCTCACCAGCATATTGTACAATGGCATTATAATGTTAGCTGATTTATTTTCAACCCCATTTTTAATGATACCTAGCATGGAATTGGCCTTCTTCACTGCTGCCACACACTGGGTTGACACTTTCATCAAGTTGTCCACTAGCACACCAAGATCTCTTTCCTGATCCGTCACGGACAGCTCAGAATCCATCAGCTGATAAATAAATAATTTTCAGTTTTTAACGTTTCTCAAGTATTAAAGTAACATATTAAAGTAATATGCATTTCCAACAGCCTATATATATTGCATTTTAAATGAATATATTCATACCAATAATCATATTATTTAAATATCTATAATATGCTATCAATATAATCAAAATAATGTAATAGAAATTATGCTGATAGTCTAATAAATGTGTAGAATGGAACTGGTTTTTTAATGTACCAATCAACCAAGCATTTTAAATTCTAGCAGAGACAGCTATATGACGCTGGAAGATATGAAACTGGAAGATTAGCCCCTCAGGTCGGAAGGCATACAACATGCTATTGAGGAAGAGCAGAGGACAAGTATAAGTAGCTCCAGAGCTAATGAAGTGGTTGGGCCAAAGCTGAAAGGATGCTCAGCTGCGGACGTGCCTGGAAGTAAAAGGAAAGTCCGATGCTGCAAAGAAAAATACTGCATAGGAACCTGGAATGTATGATCTATGAACCTTGGTAAGCTGGATGTGGTCAAACAGGAGATGGCAAGAATAAACATTGACATCCTGGGCATAAGTGAACTAAAATGGACGGGAATGGGTGAATTGAATTCAGACTATTGTGGGCAAGAATCCTGTAGACGAAATAGAGTAGTCCTCATAGTCAACAAAAGAGTGGGAAAAGCTGTACTGGGATATAATTTCAAAAATGATAGAATGATTTCAATACCAATCCAAGGCAGATCTTTCAACATCACAGTAATCCAAGTTTACTCATATACACCAACCACCCATGCTGAAGAGGCTGAAATTGACCATTTCTATGAAGTCTTACAACACCTTCTAGAACTGACACCAAAGAAAAATGTTCTTCTCATTATAGGGGATTGGAATGCTAAAGTAGGGAGTCAAGAGATAAAAGGAACAGTTAAGTTTGGCCTGGGAGTTCACAATGAAGCAGGGCAAAGGCTAATAGAATTTTGTCAGGAGAATAAGCTGGTCATCACAAACACTCCGTACTCTGTACCTCTTTTTCCAACAAATGCTTGTACTGGAAAGATTCTACAGGGTTTTGTTTTCCATTTTCCATTTGATTTTTACAAAATCTTGTTTGGCTTAAAATGCTAGGCAACTTTGCTAGAACTACATATTAACAAGTTGAAGACACTAAACAGAAGTGCATCACTCCCCTGGAGAACATAAACATTCTGCAGAGTTAGACGCCAATAGGAAAAAGAATGTTTTGCAAATGAATGCCAGATTTGTGAAGATATTTAGTTTCCAATTCATTTAGGTTATAAACTGCATGAGGGAAAATGTCATTCCTAGGAAGAAAAAGACAATGTCCAACTGGAACCTTTCTATATCCTATGATCTCTTTATTTGGGAAGGCCTTTAGAGCTATTTCATGGCATTGTCTAAGTTTGTTCACCTTGATTCTTCATTTGCCTGGCTAACCTAAAGAACAGCGCTTGGAACATTTAGTCTCAAAATTAGTTTGTTGTTGTTAAATATTAGAAATGGGGAGATTAATTTGTTGCTGTTACAGTTTGGAGATGAAAATGTTCAATTCATCAAGTTACCATTAGTCATTAATTGATGTGTTGGTCTAAAAAATAATTAGAAAATAGTGAGGTTTCCAGAAAATAGCTGTACGTTATCACCTTTGGAACATAGTACAGTGGGGTCTTGACTTAAGAACGGCTCGAGTTAAGAACATTTTGACTTAAGAACCACTCTCATAGGAAAATATTGACTTGACTTACATACTTAGATTTGAGTTACAAACTGAAAAAAACCACGTGGGAGGCAGGGGAAAGTGCAAAATGTGAACTTTCAGTTAACTGTTGGCCAGTGAAAAGGGTGCCTGTCTGCTTCCTCACTCCTCCCAGCATTTAGAAAGTGGATTGGGAGTCTTCAGACTGCCTGGTACTGCCTGGACTGTATTTTCCCTGCCTTCCCTGAACCTTTCTTGACCTAAGAAAAAAAGAAACAAAATATCCCCCTCTAGTGGTCGAAGGCAGAATAGCAGCTTCCCATTAGTTTCTATGGACGGAAAAGAGCAGATACGGATCAAATGGTTTTCAATGCATTCCTATGGGAAATGCAGATTTGACCTGAGAACTTTTTGACTTGAGAACCGCCTTCCAATACGGATTAAGTTCTCAAGTCAAGACCCCACTGTACTCCTCTTTTTGTCACTTCGAAATTGCCTTCTCCAATTGTATTTTTTCTAGGTTACAAATCCCATAATCCAATTGCTAGTTAGGAATCGTGATTCCACCATAGACAAAGCTCACAAGATTGGAAAATACAGTACCAATGCAGGAGAAGGCGATACCTTTATTAGACTACTAAAAAAAAAGTCAAACAATCTGCACAACCTTTCATGGATTAAAATGCACCTCTTGAGCATGCATGAAACACAGAGCCAATCATTTCTTTGGCCACCTCAAATGCACTTCTTTAGCAAAACACTACAGAACTTCTGCCTGCTCCTCAGCTACCCCACCATTCTTCTCTCCAGCAAGCTACAAAGATTCGGAAACTACGTATCTCTTATGTTGGCTATGGCTTCTAAAATGTTTAATCTAGAAAAATCATGTACAAAAGTTAAAAATCACTTGCTGAGGGCTAGTTCTCGTGGGCTATGAGTATGGTTGCCTTCTCCTTAGGGAGGAGAAAGTATAGACTATTCCAAACATTTATAGGCCAGAACCTTCCAGAACATTGGCAAGGAAGAACAGCTGTAACTACTTTCCCAATTAAGAGGCTTTCCAATTGAACTAAGCAACAAAATGGACAAGCAGGTGTGCTTCTCATGCGTACATACTTCCCAGACGATCACAGTCATGTTTCTGCTGAGCACTCAAAGCTAGGCCACAGAACAAAGATGGGTCTCTTCACAGTAGCACAATTTGTTGAGATATCTGTACAACCAGTTGTGCTACTGATTGCGTGACAGTCACCTCATTGAAAAACACTACCACCTGCGTAATCTTAATTGCACATATGGAAATCCCTAACTGGATATCGACCTAAGTATATAATTTATCTTGCTTTCATCTGAATCATTGTTGCTTTGTGTAGTTTTTCTGTATCACTTATGGTTTCTTTAAAGTTGATGATTTGTTCAGACCAATTGAAAAACCTCATAGGTGGCTAATGAGACTATTGAAAGATGGTGGCCTGCACACATAGTGACCAAGGAAGAGAATGGCATGAAATAGCTAACTACACTAATGTACTCCTCTTTAAGAAACTGCTAACCATTAATTCAGAAATTATGTTTCTGACTGCTGACCATGAATTCTATAATTATGTTTGTAAGATTGTTGGTTTGAGAACAACCATGTTTTCTTCCCTGACATTTGTAATTCGAAGCAGTTGGATACTTATTTATTTAACTTATATGCCGCCCACTCTACCCAAAGGTCTCTGGGCAGCTTACAACAATTAAAATTCAATTAAAATTCAATAAAAAATAAAATGATTAAAATACAATTAAAATTGCCATCAGGACCCACAGTTGATGTTGTTTCAACTAAAAGCCTTCTGGAACAGGAAGTTTTTGACCTGGCGCCGAAATGTCATCAAAGTCGGCGCCAGACGAATCTCAGTCGGGAGGGCGTTCCATAGTCTGGGGGCAGCTGCCAAAAACGCCCTTTGTCTACAAGCCATCCCTCTTACCTCCTTGAGGGATGGCTCTTTCAAAAGGGCCCCCTGGCTACATCTTAACTGCCGGGTAGGTTCATATGGAACGAGGCGGTCCTTCAGGTATCCAGGGCCCAAGCCGTTTACTTCAATTGTAAACTAAACTGCTATATGTACCCTCCATGGACATGGTTTCTCAAAGCATGGGAAGAACCATACAGACTCAAAAGAGATTCTCGTCCTTCATGGAATCTCTTGCACTGCTGCAGAGACAAACAATTAGCGTTCAGTTGTGAACGCCAGTGCCAAAAACTAGCCTGTTTCTTCAGCATGGGATTGAAGTTAAGGGAACTCTACATAATATCTTAGCAAAATTGATTAGAGACCATCTCTAAGTGCAGCACAGTACATTGCTGATACTGATATAATAGTTTAAGATGAACCACTCTGATCCAATACTAGTTCAGCTATATGAGATCCCTTTGATTTTTTTGTTGTCCTCCTGGTCTGACATGAAGGCAGTTCGTCCTTCTAAATTATTATATTTCTTCCCACTTCGTAATTCAATGAGTTTTGATGAAATGTTTCTTGTTCGCAGCACTTACTAAATTTAATTTCTTCATGAATATGCCTTTAATGGAAGCTTGAAAAGCTTTATACCTTAGCAACAGTAGCCCCCTCTAAATATGAATGCCAGCTACATAGTTTCTGGATCAAGAAGACAACTAAAATATTAAATATGGGAGGCAGTATTACATTTACCTTGGTTTTCTCCTTCAGTTCACAGTATTTATCATAATAGTCCTTTCAAACATGCTTTTGTCTAGATCTTGGCTCTTCAGGGAGGAATGTTCCCGTATCAGTGCTTGAGAAAAAGCTGAACAGTTATGGATGGTGAAAATGCCTCTTGACATACTGGATATTGTCAAGGAATTGTCAGGATTTGAGACTTTTCAGCAACAGCTGAAATGACACCAAAAGAGTGAGAATATGGATAACTGTTGGGCTTTTGTGGGTGACAATTAAATCACA
The DNA here is from genome assembly GCF_051106095.1 of Pogona vitticeps. Classification (NCBI taxonomy): domain Eukaryota; kingdom Metazoa; phylum Chordata; class Lepidosauria; order Squamata; family Agamidae; genus Pogona; species Pogona vitticeps. Next base: position 176,648,538 of record NC_135787.1, read on the forward strand.
AAATATTGATCTTGGTGTATTCTGAGCCATTCGTTCCCCACTCAGAGTGCTGCCAAATTCTGCCCAATCACTTAGAGTTCAGAAAATAGAAAAACAGATTATTAGAAAAAGTTTTCTTTCACCAAGCAACAGTGGCAAAAAGTGCATATTCTCTCTCTTCCCCCACTTCTTGGCAACTGGAGAAGACGGAAATGTGTGGGGTTACACCCTTCTACACAGCAATATCCTACCTATGCTTTCCCATGTCCTCCTCATGTCCTTCCAAATTAAGTAATCTTTAATCCTCTAATGTAATCCAATCTTTAATCCCATAGTAAAGCTGTTGCTTTAAAATAAACAGGTCCAGTATTTTTGTATACATTTTTATTTTGATCTCTTCCCATATTGTTAATAGTGATTTTCTGATACAATGATTTTGAAAATATATATGCCTTTTTGCTTTTTCATACCATAGAAATGCATGCCACCCCAGTTGTAGACTATGTCCTTCTAAGTAAAGCAGCCTTTTGTTCCTCAATGTAAACCATTCTTTAAGCCACATTAAAATACATGCTTAATAGTATAATGTTGGTGTAAGTTAGCAGAGTTTTTGTTTCATTCCAGGCAGTCCAGCTGAATGACACAAAGAGAGCTTCTTCCAACACCAAGTGTATGTACAGTATATACAGAAGTTCAGCACTACAAACCAACAGCATGACATTCATAGAAGAGATCCGTACATCTTCTCCACAGGTCCACACAGTTATACACATGCATATTTACATAGAGCCAATCAGTGTGGACATTGCATCATCCCAGACTGCATGATTCAGCATTTTGCACACCTGTCAAGTATGACTGCTGATTACCATAGGTCTTGTTCTGCCTCAGTGTGGAAATTATCCTTGATACCCCTCTTAATTTACACCGGAGCAGAACATATTCCCACTTCTTCAGTTAGTTCTCTGTGTCTTTGCACATTCAGTGGTTTTGTTAGAATATCTGCTACATTCTTTTCTGTTTCACAATACTGCAGTTGAATTAGTTTTTCTTCTACTGCCTCTCTAACATTGTGATATTTAATATCAATATCTTTGCTGGCCTGATCTACTTTAATTTTTAGGTCTATAAGCAATTGCTTATACCACACTAGCTCTGAAAATAGTTCTGAAAGAGCAGCAAACTGTCTCAGCAGTGGATGTGGCAACGGAACTTTGCTTCCTTGATTTCTATTTGTTTGTTTGTTGCATTTGTTTATTTATTGCATTTATTGCATTTATACCCTGCCCATCTAGTCAATTGACTACTCTGGGCGGCTTCCAACATATATAATAACAATATAAAATATAACAACATTATAGACATCAGTAATCAAGTTATTCAAGATGGAAAGAGATAAGAAAAAATAGATCAAATAATAACTGAAGGGAAGGCCTGCCTAAAGATCCAGGTTTTCAATTGGTTTTAAAGATGTCCAGTGAAGGGGCCACATGGATCTCAGGAGGAAGATTATTCCAGAGGCGAGGAGCTACTGCCAAGAAGGCCCGGTTTCTTGTTTTTTCCTTCCAGACCTCCCTCGGCATCAGGCTCCTCAGCCTCCCCTCCTGACTCGATCAGGTGATACGGGTAGATTTTGGTGGGGGTAGGCTTTCCGTCAAGTATCAAGGCCCTAAACCGTTTAGGGCTTTATATGTCATCATTAACACCTTGAAATCAATGAAATGAAATGAACGGGCAGCCAATGCAAGGCAGCCAGAGTGCGGGAAATATGCTGCCATTTTCTCACCCCGGTGAGAAGTCTGGCCGCCACATTCTGCACCATTTGAAGCTTCCGCAGCAGCCTCAAAGGCAGCCCCACGTAGAGCGCATTACAGTAGTCTAATCTCAAGATTACAAGCACATGGACCAGAGTTTTGACACTGTAACATAGTGTCAAATAAAGGGAATATTCTGAGAATCATACTGACTAGAAAATTTAATGGTATCATGGAGAGTATTCACCCACTGGTTCCGTTGTGAGTCTATCAAAGTATACAATGAAGATATAATCAATAAACTTATAATATGGTAAAATGTTATCCCAATAGATTGTCCATAGCCTTGTCAGATTCCACTGGGGAATACCTGAATGCCTTCACAGGGCTTCTGTCTAATACAAACTCCCTATGAGAAATTTATAGATTTGTGTTTTATACACAATTGGCAAGGAATTTATTTATAGTCTCAGAAGATATTGTACCCTTTTATATTTAATTTAGTTCTTTCTTGTGTATATCTGTTCAATTTCTATTGCTAAGGCCCGGTTTCTTGTTTTTTTCCCTTCCGGACCTCCCTCGGCGTCAGGCTCCTCAGACTCACCTCCTGACTCGATTGGGTGGTACGGGTAGATTTTGGTGGGAGTAGGCATTCCGCCAGGTATCGAGGCCCTAAACCGTTTAGGGCTTTGTATGTAATCATTAAAACTTTGAAGTCAAGACAGAACCGAATGGGTAGCCAATGCAAAGCGGCCAGAGTGGGAGAGATATGATATTTTCTCACTCCACTAAGGAGTCTGGCCACCGCATTCTGCACCATTTGGTGTTTCCGCATCAACCTCAAAGGTAGCTCCACATAGAGTGCATTACAGTGGTCTAATCTTGAGATTATGAGCACATATACCAAAGTGGTGAGCGCCCCAACATCAAGATAGGGACGCAGCTGGGCTATCCGCCGGAGATGGAAAAAGGCGGTATGGGCCACCAACACCACTTGAGTTTCCATTGTGAGCGCCGGGTCCAGGGGGATCCCCAAGCTGTGAACCTCACTCTTTGTGGTGAGAGTCAAACCCTCCCCAAATGAGAGAGTGTTTCCCAGACCGCTGATGGTGGTTCCGCCCACCCTGAGGACCTCCGTCTTGTCCGGGTTCAGCCTCAGTCCATTCTCCTGCATCTATTGCAGTACAGCCTCCAGCGCTTAAGGGTCAGAACGGCATCCACTGCAGTTGGTGAAAAGGATATGTAGAGCTGTCATCAGCGTACTGATGGCATGATGCCCTATAACCCCTGATGACCCCACCCGGTGGCCTCATGTAGATATTAAACAGCATTGGGGAAGTGATTAAACCCTGCAGAACCCCACAATTGAGGGTCCACGGGGCCGATAACCTCTCCCCAAGCTGTACTCTCTGAGGATAGTCCCTGAGGAAGGATTGGAGCCATGCCAATGCATGGACACCAATTCCTAACTCATATCATACAGGGTGACCAATGCCATTTCTGTGCTGTGGTGCAGCCTGAAGCCTGACTGAAATGGATCCAGGGCATCTGTTTCATCCAAATAAGCCTGAAGCTGATCGGCCACCACCCTCTCCACCACTTTGCTAATGAAAGAAACATTGGCGACGGGCCTATACTGAAGAGCATTGGAGGTCTGGTGCACACTCGGCTAAGTCCATTTAGCAAACAGAAAAGGGACCTGTATAGAAGTCCTCAAGATTTTTCACAAAAGATGTTGTATAGCTCTAGTTTAAAGCCATGGCTTCTCCAGGAAGGTCTTTCAAAACTGAGGAGAGGAGCTGCCTTCATGTCAGCACTCTTACAGATTTCCAGAGCAACGTGGCAAATATATTCACAGAGGACTTGGTTTTGCTTTCTTCTCAACCGCTGCAATTGTCCCTTTCCAAACTCCCTTTTGTTAACAAGATTATGGCACTGTGAAGTTTGCACATGACATTCACTGTTTGCTTTTACACCAACAAGAATGTTGTTTTAATTGTTTTGTTGTTAGTGGTTAATCAACTTTGGGCAGCGCCTGATGTTACTTTTTGAAGACTCCTAAGAAGCATGACTTAACACCCAATGCTAATCATATTACTTTGAAAACAAGTCCCATTGACTTCTGTGAAACTTGTCTTCAAATATGTGTGTGCTGAGAAGTACAGCCAAAGAAAGAGTCTTATGCTTCTGAGAGTGGATTCATGACCCTCCCAATGACTTGGCCTACACATCTTTTCTGGGGCACAGGCATGTAAGTTACTTTCCCACGATGCAATTGTGTGGTTGTATTTGGGCCATATTACATGTTTGTTGGCAATCATAGGTCTGTAAAGCCTTGCCACCACTTCTCTGATGCAGGGAAAGGACATTGCTTGCAAGAGAAAAGCAGCAGGACGACACACATCCTGTAGCAGATTTTGTCTCTAACCCACCCCAATTTCCACCTGGTTGACTCAGCTTAGTTAAAATAAGCCAGTTTGGACAAAAGCAGAGCTTGGAAATTTGTATGTGTGTTTCATAATGGCTGGAGGATTCAAAAAGTTATAACCACCCCTCCCCACCCCCAACGTAGCATTTCCAAGCTCTGGACAAGAGACAGTGGTGGGCGGGGAAATTTTAAGTTCCATTTACTATTTCTGCAACTCATCCTTTCCTTCTCGACAGAGAAGTGGCATCCAAGATTCCTTTAAAAATGCCTGCCACTGAACGTGTAGCTCAGTCATTTAAGACTTGGTTATGCACACCTTTATCTATTTAGAGTAGAGTAAGAAGCAGTCCAGTGTCACTCTGTGGCCCAAAGGGCTGGTGCATCTTCTACTGGCCCTGCTGAAGATCTCAGGTTGGAAGATTAAGAGAGAATAAGCCTAAGCCTAAAGTTATACATTCCATGATAGCCTTTTGCACATAATTTTTTAAATGAATAAAAGGAATAATTTATGTGATTTCTTCTTCTTTCTTTTAAAATATATTCTGCCTACAAGCTGTTCATAAATGCATTTTAGGGCACAGCCAAGTCTTAACTCAGGCTGTTAGATTGGCATGGTTAAGGCAAAGCTTATCTCTGCCTCCCTTACACCTTCAAGGTCTACGGGGCTAGAAGAATTGTATAACCTCCAGGCGGGGTGGAGGCAGCCACGCAGTGTGAAACTGCATCCAATGGGACTGGACGCTAGTGCCTTAACCACCCTGTCACCACACCTGAGCTTTTCATGTGCCTGTGTGACTTGATTCTCTATGAAGGAGGTGTCATTCATGTGCCTCTACCTTGCTTCATAGTAAAGATGAAGTAACTTCATTCAGCATCCCGACTTTATTCAGTTAACACTGCACTCAGAGCAACAGTATATCTCCAGTGACTGTTGAATTGATAGGGTTTCCCTGAGAGTTTATGCTCTGAAGAACTCATCTCAGAGAGAAGGGGAGGACAGTTGGAATAATGTGTATTTTTGTGAGCTGCTGGCCTATCACATAGTCCTCACCCTAATCAAACAAGGCAGCATTAACAGTACTGGTAAAGCAGAATATTTTTTTATATGACAGCGATAGAAATAGCAAGGCTATCTACTTTTCTAAGGAAGAACAAATATCCCTACGATTTATTTTGGACACCAGAAATTAATTTTGGTTTATCATAAAACAAACGTTTCAAGAAGCTGAAATGGAGGTAGAAAGTGTGCTTGGTTTCCTGACATGTCTTCACTGAAGAAAACGCATCACTTTTTCCTTTTGAAATGCCATAGATTGTTCTTTGCCCCTGACACCTTTATTTAGAAGCCGTTCTTCTCACATAGACAGGTTTTATAATGAACCACATTGGTAAAAATGCAAGATGCACCTATTCTTCCTTCATGCAAAGGAGGAGTAAAGAACAAAAGATTAGGACAATGTTTCTGGGGTTGTTGGGGGTATCTGTAAACATATTTTCCACCATAACAAGTGATGGGGTGACAGAGGTGTGGTATTACCAGGATACACCAGGTGGCGCTAACAGTAGAAAACTTCCCTGAGAGATGAAGACGCCAAGCAATAATGCAGTGTCGATAGCAGAATATTTGTATTATTTACAGGATATATACATACATGTACAACTTAGTCCTTGTTTCCAGTCCAAAGTCGTGAACAGCAGTTTCAACAGGGTTCAATGCATAAATCAGAGTCAAAGTCCTTGTAAATTAGTTCAGCAGTCATATACCATATGTTCAGTCCAGTAGCCAGAGTTCTTCTCCCAATATGTAGCACAAAGACACGGCTCCTTCCAGGATTTCTCCAGCACAGCACCACTACAACAGCAACACGACACCAACTCCATCAACCCACACCACCACAGAGTGTATGTGCTAGGTCTGCTAGCTTTATCCCAGGGTTAGCCAATCCTGGGATTGCTCTCTCAGCTGTTACAATTTACTCAGCTGGATAAATTCTAGCTTTGCTTGTTTTTTTAGTAATGATCCTTACAAATACTTATCTCATAGTACAAAACTGCATTTAATAATTCCTCCAGGTTTCTCCTAAACCTGTCAATCTCCTCCAATTGTTGAATTCAGTTTTGTTTACACATTTACATTTTTTTTTAAAAAATTCAATATTTCACATCATATAATATTCACATGCTTTTTCATTTCATTTCATTCCCAACATGTTACAAGCTCTTTCATGTTTTGTAGGTCCCAGTAGCTTAGTTAAACTGTCTGCAATATTCTTTTCTGTTTCACAGTAAATCAGTTTAATCATTCCATTTTCAATACTTTGTTTTACGTTTTGATATCTTATATCAGTGTGCTCAGACCTGTTTTTTATATTTGGAGAAGTTGCCATCTGAATTACAACTTGGTTATCCCGATACACTGTTATTGGATCTTGTAAATCTATCCCTAGATCTTGTAAATCCCAAGATCTTGTAAATCTATCCCTAGACCTTCTTGTTATGATATCATTTCCATAATTTGCATCAGTGTATGCTGTTATAGTCAATTTTCCCTTGCCTCTAGGTTTATTTCATATTTTGGGTTATTCCTGTTAGGGTTTGGATCTCATTATTGATGTCTTTGTGGGTAGTTGTTTGCTTCTTAGCTGCCCAGAGTAGTGTCCAGTCATTAGAGAGGCTGGATAGAAATATAATTAATAAAATAAATAAATCAATCAAATTATAAGTTGCTTACGGTTTGCTTCCTCCATTGCAGTCGAGGATGCATCACCCTTGGAGAAGAAGGATTCAGACGCCTCTCTCTCTCTTTCTCTCTCTCTCTTTGGTACAAAATATCTTACACCACCTCACCGACCCACAAGGGCTGGTCTTGAACCCAGAGAAGCAATGCCACCAGCCTTTTTCATGCTCAAATGAAAAACTTAAATAAAATGAAAAATGCTCAAATGAAAAGCTCAAAGAAAAATTTTTAAAAGCGTAGGTGGTTAGGTGCAGCAACAATTCATTCACCTAACATTAGGTCATAAATATCTGTTCTCCCAGAGTCGTATCCTTGTGTAAATAAATGTTAAGAATTAGATAACAGCTTGCAGAGAAAAGGCACAGAAGAATTAGACTCTTCACCCCAGATAAACCCTGTTTTTTCCCCTGCTAAGTCTGCATTTGTTCAAATAAGGCTTATTTGTATTCAGCAACACCCTCTTCTAGTCAGAAAAATAAAATAAAATCATTATCATTGTCATTTATAGTCTGCAATTATAAGTACAGTCTACTCAGAGGAGGCTGTTAAATCTCAATGAAAGAACATGGTTTCATAAGCCATTATCTAATTCATGTTTGGAACTGCTGTTCAATATCTCATGTTATTTTTGGACTACAATGGCCACAATCTATCCCCACAGGCTGATGGGAGTTGTAAATCTCAAACATCCAGAGGGTGACCGATGCCTACCCTGGTGTAGAGGATAATGCTGTGTCATGACGTCTTTGAAAAAGAATCTTAGTATGGTACTTGTTTATATATCTGACTTGAAAAAAATGCTAGTTTAGCCATGGTACCATGTCAGTTACAGTGGGGTCTCGATTTACGAACTTAATCCGTATTAGAAGGCAGTTCTCAGGTCGAAAAGTTCTTAAGTCGAATCTGCATTTCCCATAGGAATGCATTGAAAACCATTTAATCCGTATCTGCTCTTTTCGTCCATAGAAACTAATGGGAAGCTGCTATTCCGCCTTCTGCCACTAGAGGGGGATATTTTTTTCTTTTTACCTTTTAACCTAAGATGACTTAGCTTTTTAAAAAAGGAAAAAAAGAGTTCGTAACTTGAACCTAAGTTCGTAAGTCGAGTCCATATATTCCTATGAGAGCAGTTCGTAAGTCGAAACGTTCGTATGTCGAGCGTTCGTAAGTCGAGACCCCACTGTATTTAAGCTTTTGGCTGTGGAGCCAGAGGTTGGGAGTTGAATTCCTTACTGTAACTCCTTGGGTTGGACTCAGTGACCCAAAGGGTCCCTTCCAGCTCTGCAGTTGTAAGATTAGAACTGCTTGATAGCTCAATACGGCCTTTTGAGATGCTGGACAGTTTATGAACAAAGAGTCTTATTGGAGCAAAGATTTCCTAAGCCATAGCCATTCTTCAGATGCATGAATTAATATTGTATTTTCAGTTGATGCAAATGGGTGGTAATGGTTTGAGTGTTAAGGCCAGGAAGATCCTGATTTAGATCAACACTCAGCTTTGGAAGCATTTTGGATAAACATGCACCGGTTGCTATGTATCTCTGTCACTTATTATACAGGGTAGTTGTTATGAGGGTACAATAGGAGGAGCATAGAGTTTCTTGGAGTAATTGAGGGAAAGGAGTTAAAATATAAAGAATAAAAACTCCCATAGTTATACACTGAGAAATAGATTCAGGAACCAGGAAAAGCAAATGGTTGTGACAAGAATCCACATGTGAGCCATACATCTATTTTGGCATACCTGGAAGGAGAGAAACATGATAAGGTGTGTACGTATATACTCAGTTGCTTATCTGTGTTGTTCACTCAATACATTTGCTCTATATTTTGATATTATTATAATAAAAAAGCAAGACAACAGTTTCTTTTCAAGTGTCTGAGATCCCTGCTGAGATGATGTCTCAAGAACAGCTGCTGACAGCTCTTGGCAAGCCTATTTTCAAAACAAAACATCTTAAACAGGGATTTTTCAAACTGCAATGTGCCGTTTCTGTTATGGTGTGACAAGGTTTCAATGAATTATGGACCACAATTATGACCCCATGGATATTAATTCATGGTGAACTGGGCTACTTTCCAAAGCACAGAATTAGAATCGGCACCGAACACTTGTGGTGTTGATGTACATTAAGCCAAATTCTGCTTACGTATCTTCTTCTTTAAACTGGACTAGCTTGCCACCAAAATGGAGCAAGGGTGAGGCATCAGGGAAAGTGTAGAGGCCATATGTCCCCATTTTCTGTAACTCTTTAGACCTCTGTGATCTGCATTCCCCATCACTTTTTTAAACCTGGAAGTGACTCGAAAGTTACTTCTGATGCTTGGAGGAAAATGGATATTTCTAGCCTTTAAAAAGATGCGCATGGAAGTTGAAAACTACACACCCTGGAGCACCATTCCTAGGATGGCCAGTAATTTAGCCCACTATTTTTTTTTTTTGCTTTATCACAAGTCCACCATATATTCCTTCATGTTTTTTTACATTTCCAACACTTGTTTGACATATTTGGGAACATTTTTGCAAGTCTAGTTGGTGACAAGTGCCATCTATAAAAAAAATTATATAAATTTTCTTTGTAGGAAGTTGCTAATGTTAATTTATAATTTTTTTATCCAAAGTTGTTGCCATTTTTCTAAGTCCATATTATAGCCAAAGTTTTTAAACCATTTTAACATTGTTTCTTTAACTTCTTCATCTTGTGTATCCCATCACAGTAAAAATTTATACAGTTTTTGGATTTATTTTTCTTCTATAGTAAGTAATATTTTGTCAAATGTATATTCTTTATAAAAACCTTGTGCCTTCCTATCTTGATTATAAATTGATTGTATTTGCATTTGAGGCCACCATGAAAAGACTAATCCTTGGTTCTCTAATTCAATTTTTGCTTTCAAAAGTCCCTTAGAATTCAAAAGTTCATTTTAAGTAGTTATTTTTTTGAAGTTTAGCAAATTTGGGTATGTAAACACTTCCATTGGTAAGACTCATCTAGATATTTTCACATATATTTTAGATTTAACTTTTTCCCATATCCTTAAAAGAGAATTTCTTATTATATTTCTTTCAAAATATTTATGAGTTTTAGTCCTTCCGTACCATAAAAACTCATGTCATCCTTCTTGCAAATCGTGTCCCTCTAAGTATTGTACTCTTATTTCTAGTTTTATCCATTCCCTAATCCACGTTAATGCACTTGCCTGATAAAATAAGTGATGCAACTCTGTCACTAAGTTCCAATTTAGTGACAGAGCCAAATCCTCCTCTTTCTTTGGCATCTTGTAGTAATTTGCGTTTAATTCTCAGTTTCTTCTGCCATATGAACTTTGAAACTAGTCTATTTAATTCTTCAAAAAACTTGCTCTAGCTTAATTAGTTTTTTAGTTTAGGCACCCTTCAGTCTCGAGAGACTATGGTAACGTGCTCTGTATCAAAGACTTGGAACAGCGTCTAGTGTGGCTGAAAAGGCCAATTTGAGAGTGGCAATCCCTTCCACACTGAAGACAAATGCAATCTGTCCCCTGTCCGGCTCCCTGGTTTTGTTGCTTTCGTGACTGCCTCTTTGCCTTGACCTGCTGGATAATGGTCTCTTCAATTGGGAGAGGCTGTGATGCCCCACCTACCTCCAGGCTGAACGCTCAGATGTTAAGGTTTTGCATCTGTTGAGGTCCATTCCTAAGGCCTTCAGATCCCACTTGCAGATATCCTTGTATCGCAGCTGTGGTCTCCCTCTGGGACGATGTCCCTGCACTAATTCTCCATAAAGGAGATCTTTTGGAATCCAACCATCAGCCATTGTCACGACATGCCTACGCCAACATAGGCGTTGCTGTTTCAGTAATGTACACATGTTAAAAATTCCAACTCGTTCTAGGATTACTCTATTTGGAACTTTGTCCTGCCAGGTGATACAAAAAATGCATATGGAAGTGTTCAGCTTCCTCTCCTACTGTGCACAAAGGGTCCAGGACTCACTGCAGTACAGGAGTGTGCTCAGAACACAGGCTCTATAGACCTGGATCTTGGTATATGTTGTCAGCTTCAACCATACTCTCTTTGTGCCTCTTGAGAATTTGGTAGCTGCTTTGCCAATGCATTTATCCAGCTCGACATCTAGGGAGAGAGTGTCAGAAATCGTTGAGCCAAGGTACACAAAGTCATGAACAACCTCTAATTCTTGTTTGGAGATGGTAATAGAGGGAGGTGAGTCCACGCCCTGGCCCATGACTTGTGTTTTCTTCAGGCTGATTGTTAGACCAAAGTCTTGGCCGGCCTTGTTAAAATGATTCATGAGTTGTTGGAGGTTTTTTTTTTTAAGGAAAGTTTTTTTTTATGTATTTATTTCCAAAGAATGAAAAGACAATCGACCATTTTACAAATATTAAATACAAAACTATTCCCCACATTTCTCCAATTCACATATATACCTTTCCCCATCAACTTTTAAAGAAAAATTGAACAACAATCTAAGTTTCTTTTCAAACCACATGTCTCTATTTTATCGGCATATTTTAATAATGGCTTCCAATTTTCTGTGAATTTACTATGGCTTATTTCTCCTCTATGTACTCTAACTTTATTCGTCATTTTTTCATCAGCAATGTATGCCATATTTTACTTGTGAATGCTTGCAGTGAGAGATCTTGGGCTTTTTTCCAATTTTTAACTATTTCGGATCTTGCGGTGCCTATGAGATTTGCAATTAATTCTTTATATTGTAGTTTCTCATTTCCTCCTGTGAATAATGAAAATAACAATAATGTTTCATTAATCTCTATTTTTTGATTAGTCAGTGTTTCTATCCATTTAATTACCTCCAGCCAAAAAGTTTCTATTTTGGGGCAAGAAATCCACATATGTTCCAGAGTTCCCTTTTGTCCGCAGTTCCTCCAACATTTATCAGATATATCTTTATTAATTCTGTGCAGTTTTGTAGGGCATAGATGCCATCGATGCACAACCTTTAGAACCATTTCTTTTGCACTTGCTGAAATAGATTTATATGGATATTTTTTCCAGATTCCTGTCCAAATTTCTTCAGGTATATTAATATTTAAATTTGTTTCCCAGACTGTTTTAGATCCTCCACCTTTTCCATATTCTTTTTCAATAATGCTTTTATATATTAGTGAGGTCACTCCTCTCTTTTTATTTTTATCTTTTTGTATACAATATTGTTCGAATTCAGTTAATGTTTTTAGAAGGCCAGTTTTTTGTTGTAAGTGAGTAGCGAAACTTCTTATTTGTTTTATTTGGAGCCAATTGCTTTTTATTTGCTTTGTTTTCTCTTCTATTTGCCTGATAGTAAGTGGTTTCCCTGACTCGAATAAGTCATTAATTCTGTATATTCTAATTTGCTTCCATTCCTTAAATTGTGCATATTTTTCTTTAGACTTAAAATCTGGGTAATCCATGAGGGGACATAAAGGGGATACTGGGGGGGGCAATGTTTTACTATGTTTTCTCCATATCCTTAATGTTTCAGAAATGAATGGGTTCTGTATTTGTTCTCCTTTTCCATTTTTTTTGTAGTATAAATATACTTGTTTACTATGTCCATTTTCATTTCACTTTCCATTTTAACCCAATCTGAATTTTTACAAGTCTCGTCAATTTGTATAATTTTAATAATTTGGTTTATTTGCAAGGCTTCATAATATTTTTGGAGCTGTGGTATCCCTAATCCCCCCTTTTGACCCTGTCTATATTTGATGCTATTTATAAATCTTATCTTCTTTCCCTTTCCTGCAATAAAATTTTCTAACTTTCCTTGCCATAGTTTTACTTTTTTTGTATCTGGCTGTAATGGGATATTTTGGAATAGAAATTGAAATTTTGGTAATATATAAGATTTAATCAACGCAATTCTCCCCAGCACTGATAAGTTCAAATTGACCCACTTTGTCATTTTTTCTTTTGCAAATTTAAATAGATTTTTATAATTTCTGTAGATTAATTGATTAAGATTTTTTGTTACCCATATTCCTAAATATTTAAAACTTGAATAACATAACTCTAAATGAGATGCTTTTCTAATTTCATTTTGTTCCCTAATAGGGATATTTAAACATAATAATTTAGATTTTTGGAAATTAATTTTAAAACTGTATATTGACTATACTCCTCTAATATTTCTTTTAAATGTTCTATTCTTTGTAATGGGTCCTCCAAAAAAAGGACCATATCATCTGCATATAAGTTTATTTTGTGTTGTCTATTTTTTGTGGACAGTCCTCTAATGTTTTCACTTTCTCTTATTTTGTCGCAAGAGGTTCTATTATTAATGCAAATAGGATTGGAGACAAGGGATCGCCTTGTCTAGTTCCCCTAAATAATGTAAATTTTTCAGATTCTAATCCGTTAATAAGTACTGTAGCACCTGCTCCTATGTATAATTCCTTTAAAACTTTAATAAATTTTTTACCCATATTCATTTTTTCCAACAGATCAAACATGAATTTCCATTCCACCCGGTCAAAAGCCTTAAGGACAGCCAGTGAGAGTATTGCCATCTTCTTTTTTTCTTTATTAGCTGTGTATATAATATTCAATACTCTCCGGATAGCATCACGCATTTGTCTTCCTGGCATATACCCATATTGATCTGTATGAACATATTTGGTTACAAAACTACTTAATCTTTGTGCCAATATTGTTGAAAACAATTTTGATCTTGATTTTGCAGTGTTATAGGTCTGTAAGATGAAGGAAACATTGGATCTTTTTCTGGTTTCAATATAGTTATTATTCTGGCTGTATGCCATGACTCTGGTATTTTGTCACCTCCCAAAATTGAATTAAATAGCTTCAAAAGATGTTCTATGACATCCTCTTCCCATACTTTATAGAAATCAGCTGTGTATCCATCACAGCCTTGTGCTTTTCCTTTCTTAAGTTTTTTGATAACTGAATTTATCTCAGTTTTTGTTATTGGGCTATTTAAATAGTCTTTATGTTCCTCTAAAATTTGACTTATTGGTAATGTTTGTATAAATTTTTTAGTGTTTATGTCCAGTGTTACTTCTGATTTATATAAATCTTTATAATATTCCATGAATGTAGAAAGTATTTGTTGCTGTGAATTTACTGTTATTCCTTCTTTCGTTTTTAATGAAACAATTGGTTTTTTTTGCTGCCCTCTTTTTAACTGCATGTGATAGCAGTTTAGTGTTTTTATTTCCATGTTCATAATATTCTCTCTTTAAATAGTTCATAGCTGTATGAACCTTTGCAGTATCCAATGCTTCTAACTCTACTCTAGTTTTTGTTAATTCATTAAGTATATTCTTGGTTCCTAGTTGTTCTGTTAATTTTTTTATTTTACTTTCTAATTGTTCTTGGAGCTTATTTCGTTCTTTCTTTATTCTAGAGGTTTCCATAATAAAAATTCCTCTTAGGTAGGCTTTTAGGGCATCCCATAGCAATGCTGATTTTATTTCTGCAGTATCATTTATTTCATAAATTTTTTTAATTTCTTTCTTTATTTTTCCAATAATTTCTATATTTAAACACACATTAGGACTCCATCTCCAAATTCTAGATTTACTCTTTACTTCACTAACCCAAGAAAGTTTTAATGGTGCATGATCAGAGGCTATCTCAGGGGCAAACTGTATTTTGTCCAGATTTGAGGCCAAAGTCTCTGATATAAGAAAGTGATCAATTTTTGAATAGGTACTATATCTTTTAGAAAAATATGTATATTCTCTCACTTTAGGGTTTAAATGCCTCCAGCCATCAATTAAACCTGATCTCTGTATTAGCTTCTTAATTTTATTACCATCATTTGATACCTTTCTATTTTTTGATGTTGTATCGATTTTGTTTAAAATACAATTTGTGTCTCCTCCTAGGATAATTTCTCCCCAGGCAAATTCTTTCACCCTTCTTAAAAAACTCTGAGTTGTTGGAGGTCTTCAGCAGAGTGGGCAACAATGGCTGCATCATCGGCGAAGAAGAAGTCCTGCATGCATTTCAGTTGGACTTTGGTCTTTGCTCTCAATCTAGAGAGATCACAAAGCTTTCCATCTAATCTAGTCCGGAGATAGACACCTTATGTTGCAGTTCCAAATGTGTGTTTCAGCATGACAGCAAAAAAGATTCCAAAAAGGGTCGGTGCGAGGACACAACCCTGTTTCACTCTGCTTCGGATATCAAAGGGATCTGATGTTGAGCCATCAAAAACTATGGTGCCCTTCATTCCCTCATGAAAGGTCCTGATGATGTTAAGGAGTCGAGGTGAACGTCCAATCTTGGGAAGTATTTTAAAAAGGCCACCCCTGCTAACCAAATCAAAGGCCTTTGTGAGATCTATGAAGGCCACAAAGAGTGGCTGCTATTGTTCCCTGCATTTCTCCTGCAACTGTCTGAGGGAGAATACCATGTCAGTGGTGGATCTATTAGCTCGAAATCCACACTGTGATTCTGGATAGACTCTGTTTGCAAGCACCTGGAGCCTTTTCAGCACAACTACACTATGATTCTGGAAGAGAAATAGTAGTTTGGGGAGGATATACATTGTGATTCTTCCTAAAAAGGAGATTTATTTATTTTATTTATTTATTTATTTGATTTATATCCCACCCATCTGGTCTATACGACCACTCTAGGCGGCTTCCAGTATAACATAGATAAGTAATAAAATAACAGAATTACATAAATCTTCAAATGACAATTTACAAATCAGAAAAAGGTAAAATAAATAAAGAAAAATGAGGAAAAGAATCAAGTATTGACTGGAGGAAACGCCTGAATAAACATCCATGTTTTTAATTGTTTTTGAAGATACCCAGCGTAGGAGCCGCGCAAATCTTGGGAGGGAGGTTGTTCCAGAGGCGAGGAGCCACCACCAAGAAGACCCAGTTTCTTGTTCTTTCCTTCCGGGCCTCTTCAGCCGTCTTCCCTGGCTATAGCAAGTGACACAAGTAGATGTAGGTGGGAGAAGGCATTCCGCTAGGTATCGAGGTCCTAAACCATTTAGGGTTTTATATTTCATCATTAACACTTTGAAATCAATGTGGAAACAAATGGGCAGCCAATGCAAGGCAGCCAGAGTGGGAGAGATATGCTGGTGTTTTCTCGTTCCACTAAGTAATCTGGCTGCCGATTTTTTTTCTGCACCATTGGAAGCTTCTGCATCAATCTCAAAGGTAGCCCCACGTGGGGGCGGATGGCCCCCACTTTAGTTTTAAAAAATGCTGCAAAATGGTCTAGTGAAAAACTAGAGGAAAGCCTATCACTCAGACCAATTCCGGATAGGTCACGCATTATACGAAATAATTCCGCCTGCTGATTTGAAGCTTCGCTTATCCAGTTAGCGAAGTATGTACGACAAGCAGCCTTTACCTCAGACAGGTAAAGGTTAGTTGCGACCCTGACAGCTATCCAATTATAATCCGTCGGGTTCTTCCTCCACCTACGCTCTAGCCTTCTCCTAAATCACTTCATTGCTCGAAGGTCCTGGTTAAACCAGGGTGCGGGCTGAGCTCTGCGCTGGAGAGGGCATTTAGGCGCAATCGTGTATATAGCCCTAGTGGCAGCGGTGGACCAGCTGTCAACCAGAACCTCGACAAGAGTGCCAGCCAGGTCAGCCATAATCCCTCTCATGGCATCCTGGAATCCAACAGGATCCAGTAGTCTTTGAAGGCTGACCATAGGAATAGGTCCCTGCTCCCTGTGAGGGGGGAGAGCCATTGAGAGGTTACATTTTATTAAGTGGTGATCTGACCATGACAAGGGGACCAACACAAGGTCAGACCACACTCATTCCAATTGGTGGAAAAGACCAGGTCCAACAGATGACCACCCATGTGGGTGGGGCCGTTGACATATTGGGACATGTTCAAGGAAGCCATGGCTTCCAGGAACTCAAGAGCTGGCCCAGAAGTCTCTGCCTCCGCGTGTACGTTGAAATCACCCAAAACCAAAAGCCTCGAGGATCCCAACAACACCACGGAGACAAAGTCAGCCAGCTCCGGAAGGGAAGTGGATGGGTCGCAGAAAGCACGGTAACCCAGCAAAATCCCAATACCATCCCTAGCCCCAATCGACACGTGGAGTGCCTCTAGACCCGGTTTTACCACCAAGGAGCGCCTAGTAACCTCCAAGGTGGATTTATAAACAATGGCTACTCCCCCCCTTGCCCCTCCAGTCTACCCTGGTGCTGGACAGCATAACCGGGTGGACAGACGAGAGCCCGGGAAGGACCCCCCCTCTCCACCAATCCTCGGTTATGCATGCCAGGTCTACATCCTCCTCCAGAATAAGATTGTGAATTATCTGGAGCTTCTTGGATACAGACCTGGCATTCAACAGCATCAGTTTTAGAGTGGAAGGCTGGCTGGTCTGGCTACCTCGATATTGATGGTTGATCACAGTCCCAGAACAATGTACAGCCTTCAAGCATCTGTACATCGTTCTTCTAACATGAGTAGGAACTGTGTCAACGCCATATCTCCCTCTGCTTGTGATCACTGGGATGTTCAAAGGCCCCTCACTGGGCAAACAGGCCTTCCACTCCATACATAGGCATCCTTCAGTCTCGAGAGACTATGGTAACATGCTCTGAATCGAGGAGTGTCCTCTCCAGAGCATGAAGCCCGGGTAAGGTAATATGGAGGATAGGCTGTTACCCAAGCAGCAGATCCCCCCTCTCCACATTGCTGAAATGGTCCAATGGAAAGGCAAGAGCCAATACAACTGGTTCCAGCAATGTTGCAGGAGTTGGCAGAACGACACATGCTGCCTTCGGGACTCCACTCCATATCAAATGAAAAAGAGAAGAAAAAAGACAAAAAGGAACAATTACCCAATTAATACAAAAACTTAAACAATGACAAAATACGTGCATGTCAATACAATAATTATCAAACAAAAACCCCAGTTTATAAAACCCCATGTATATAAAATTAAATTAAATTTTAAAAAGAAAAACCCATGGGCTTAACCCCCACATATAGTCCTGATCTTTCCTCCTCCTCCACATAACCTTGTCTTTTTAAATAATAGTAGTCTTGGATGTGAGGGCGATCTGGCTGCGACATCTGTCACCCCATTGATCGCCAGGGTTGATTCGGCTGATCTGGCTGGCTAGGCGGGTGTCCCCTTCCTCCCTCACCGCTCCATGTGCGTCCCTCCCGAAGCTGCACGCTCGGTGGAAGAGGACGACCATCCCAGATAGAAGGAGTGTACCGTTCTTCGGTCAAGGGTATACGATAGCTGCGCTCCCCTGCTAGAACCTCCAAACAAGCTCAATAGTAGTCTTGATGTTGTTCTTTATTTTACTGGACTTGATGTTAATGGTAATAGAGGTGCTGGAGTAAAGTTATTATTCACAGGGTTTGCCTCAAAGGTCTTAAAAGAGAGCATAAGGGATGTCAGAGAGAGTAAAATCCAAGATGTAAATGGCTCAGTCACTGGCCTTTCCCTCCCTTGGTAAGAGTTAGAGCGTCTCTACAGCTAGTCCAAAAGGAGCAAACTGAACAGTCCGATCTTAAGAAAAATCCTGCCATTTGGAGATCTAATATGGCGACCAGCCAGCCAAAATCCGCAGTAACACTAAATCTGAATAATCTACACCAGAGTCTGTGCAAGCTTTCAGGAGAAAACTGTCTGCTGGATTTCTCCTGTTGATTCTTATACCTCTGTATGCCTGTCCTTTAAGAGGGTTCTTGGGGCACCAAGGGCCAGCGAAGCACTCCCACAGGGCAGATACTCACCACTCATTCCTTGCTCACCCTCACATTGTGGCTCTCAATGTTCAATGCCTATAAAAATAGTGTTATTTTAGTGATGGCTAATATGGTTGCTCTGTGTGTTTGTACAAATACATCAAACATTCTCGGACTGATTCATTTTGTTTCATTTAACTTTTTTCTTTTTCTTTTTTGCAGACTCTGCCCCTAGATTCTTTTACATAGGATTCAGAAGAATTCCATTTCAATTCAGATTTCTTGTATTTATTTTGGGAAATAGACATATTCATAAGTACTAACTAGAAGGCAAAGAAATAAGAAGAACCCTGTCCTAACTATATAGCAAATGAGAGGATGTGGTTACTTGGGCAAAATGTATTCTGCCTTGAGTATGTTAGAGCTCTGCTCCTTAAGTTGTTTATGGTAAATGAGACCTGCCTTTTGCACATTAGAAAGCCAAGAGAAATGATTGATAACATTGATATATGTCAAGGGACAATGAGGCTGTCTGTCACTATCTGGAAGCATGCTATTAAAATGTTCGGGATTTTAAGTTGGAAAGCAAGTACGTCTTCTTTCCAACAGCATCAGTTAAGCTTCTGCCATTACAGATGGCTTCCTTCTTTTAGGTTCCATCATGTCACCTTTCCCCAATATTGAGCGAGAAAGGGGAAGTGTGTGTCATTATTAGCCCCCAATGTAAACATTCTAGTTGCCATGGGAGCAAGAGCTCAGACATGATTACTGCCTGGAGCTGTCACATTTGCAGGAGCCCAATTATCTTGCCCATAACTTTCACTCAAGGGAGAGCAAGCACAATATGCATTATTAAACCAAAATGCTTCTTTCCTCCACTTCCTGTTGGCAAGCAGAGGCCTGGTCTGGAGATTCGGTGATTGACAACATGCAGCTGTTCGTCTCCTATTGGGTTTCATAATTGAATGTCTCGCACAAAGGGCTGGTGGCTGCAAAGGGAAAAGGAGTTGAAGGGACAAAGAGGGAATAGTCAGCAAGTACATGGAGGATAGTTGTTTGATCACCATGTCTGAAATGGCAAAGGAATTCTTCCCCAGGGATTGATGAGCTGAAGACCCAGGAGGAAGAACATTCCTGTTTCTTTGCAGTAAATTTGGTTCATTTTCTTAAGCAAAGAAAGTAAACCAAGCTGTCTGTCCATGTGTTGATGGTGGAAGCTAATGGCTGCTGTGGGCCAACCCATTCTAGAGGATATCAAGTTGATTGGCTCTGAACCAGAGAGACTGATTCAGAGCAAACTGTTTTTTCCAAATTCATTATTGAGTTCCACTCCGGCAGGTACATTCTTTGAATACAGAACAATGGCCGGCAGTTGGAATGATGTGTGTTGACTTGCTCTTCTGAAAAGCGTTGCAAATATTTCTGAGCCTGGTCACAGATACTAATTGGGGGCGAGAGAGAGGGAGGCTTTTTCATGTCAAATGACAAAGAGAATGAAAAACACACCCCACGCAAGCTGCTTAAACACAAGATATTTTAGCCTTTGAATATGGTGCTGGTCAGGTTAAGGCAACCGAACTTTATATGACCAGCCAATTTCTGTCATAGGATTTCAAAGAAAACAAGCCGAAAATATAAGCTATCAAACACCACTGCAATTAATTGTATTTATCTTTGCAGTCTACCTACAGACCAGCATGTTCTTTAGTGATGCTGCCCTACCGAAAAAAAAGAGGTATTTTATTATATTTTTAAGTAGGATTTCTTTTTAGTAAAGCAATATTGAATAGTGTCCAAGGCTCTAGCTACACATCACACCTAGAAAATTACTTCCCCCTGGGAAGGTTCGGGTATAAAGCTCTCCTTTTCCCAAAATAAACCATGAGACTGTTTAACTTCAAACAAGTGTTCTTGGTTTATTAACTTTGGAACAGGTATAGAAACATCAACATGTTGAACTTCTAACTTCTCTTGCGGCTGGAACGTAGCTCGCAAGGGTGTCCATGAACTGTTACCAAACGGATTAATGTCTTTCAAATCCCCCGGTCCAGCCAACAACTTTTCAGGTTCATGGGTTTCAGCCTCTTCTTCATCAGGAGTTAGAAGGGGGAGGGTCTCCTCGTCTCCGGTCCACCCCCATAGCAGGGATCCCTCTCCTTGGGGTTCAAGCCACGGTCCAGGAAGCAGCCCATCTTCTGCAGCTCCTCCAAATGCCATGCCCATTTAACCTCCTGCTCATGGTCAATCCTCTCCTTCTCCTCCCTTATCTTTCTCCGCCACTCCTTGGTCTCCGACTCATCCCAGTAAGATGGTCTCTGGGGTACACCTTGTCTTCTCCGCTTCTCAGCCTCTTCATGAGGCAATCGGACCTGCTCCCATTTACCAGTCCAGGGATCCTGCACCCATATCATCTCCCAACCACCCGGTATTTCGTCCTGGGCCCCTTTTATATCCCCTACTCCCGCCTCCACCATTGGCCATTGATCTTTTCCCACCCTTTCCCAATCTGTCTGGATGGCTATATTTAACCCCCTCTTTACCACTGTCAGATCCCAAGTATCTACCCCTTGATGTTTCCAACCTTTATTTCTGTTGATCTCCTCCAACTCCTGTGTATCTGTGCTCTGGTGTTCTTTCTTAGGAGGAGAGGGTGATGGGGTTGTCTGAGTTTCCCTATTAACCGCGGGGAGCGATGGCACTCTTAAAAACGCCTCCTGTCTCTGCTCTGGAGCTCCACACACCCCCCCCAGGAAAATAAATAATTGGGAATGAAAGAATTGGTTAGGTTGGAAATGTGAGGGGGAGGAATCTTTTCACCACTTTTTCATCCCAACATTTTAACCACATTTCCATCACCATAGTTCCAATTGCTTCTTATCGGACAAGATCCACAAAGTAGAAAGATGAGAGAGCTTTTGAGCATGGACCAGATAGAGACAGTTTTGCAATGTGCATTTCCTGACTCAGATCAAAAGGCTCTGATTTTTCTGTGACTCAGACTTCAAGCTGGAGGAAAATGTCCACTCAGGGCAGCTCACAATAAAATTATTCATAAAACAATTAAAACCATGAATTAAATCGACAGTATTGATCAAGATGGAAAATAGAACAAAAGACTAAGTAAAAGTAAGAGTCAAGTATTGAGAGGAGGGAAGGCCTGCCTAAAGAGCCAAGTCTTTAATTGGCTCTTTAAAACACTCAGCAAGGGTGCCAGGCAGATCTCTGGCACCAAGCTATTCCAAAGCCGAGGGGCCACTGCCGAGAAGGCCCAGTTTCTTGTTCTTTCCTTCTGGGCCTCTTCAGCCGTCTTCCCTGGCTATAGCAAGTGACACGAGTAGATCTAGGTGGGAGAAGGCATTCCGCTAGGTATCTATTTATTTATTTATTTATTTATTTATTTATTTATTTATTTATTTATTTATTTTATTTTATTTCTATCCCGCCTATCTGGACATATTAGCCCACTCTAGGCGGCTTACAATAAAAGAAACAATATAATTTTAAAACATTGCACCTAGAGTAAGATAGAAATCAAAGAAAGATATAAGAAAGGAAAAATCGTCAGGAGTTTTCTGTTGGGAAAGCCTGCCTATACATCAATGTTTTTAGTTGTTTCTTAAAAATGTCCAGCGAGGGAGCCGCGCGAATCTCAGGAGGTAAGTTGTTCCAGAGACGAGGAGCCACCGCCGAGAAGGCCCGATTTCTGGTCTTCTCCTTCCGGGCCTCTCTCGGCGTTAAGCCCCTCAGCCTCACCTCCTGGCTCGCACGAGTGACACGGGTAGATCTTGGTGGGAGAAGGCGTTCCACCAAGTATCGAGGTCCTAAACCGTTTCGGGCTTTATAGGTAAGCATCAACACTTTGAAGTCGATGCGGAATCGGATGGGCAGCCAATGCAGTGCGGCCAGAGTGGGCGAGATATGTTGGAATCTTCTCACTCCACTAAGTAATCTGGCCGCAGCATTCTGCACCACCTGTAGTTTCCGCAGCAACCTCAAAGGTAGCCCCACGTAGAGCGCATTACAGTGGTCTAATCTTGAGATTACGAGCGCATGCACCAAGGTAGTAAGCACCCCCACATCAAGGTAGGGTCGCAGCTGGGCTATCCGCCTAAGATGGAAAAAAGCGGTACGGACCACAGACGCCACCTGAGATTCCATAGTGAGCGCCGGGTCCAGATGGATCCCCAAGCTGCGGACCCCATCCCTGGCGGGCAGAGTCACACCCCCAAAAGTGAGGGAGTTTCCCAAGTCCCCAACTGTGGGAGCGCCCACCCTCAGTACATCCGTCTTGTCCGGGTTCAGCCTCAGCCCGTTCTCCTGCATCCATTCCAATACGGTCCCCAGGCAACGCTGAAGGGACAGAACGGCATCTCCTGCAGTTGGAAAAAAGGAGATGTAGAGCTGCGTGTCATCCGCATATTGATGGCACATCGCTCCACCCCCCCTGATGACCCGCCCCAGCGGCTTCATATAGATGTTAAACAGCATTGGGGAGATGATTGACCCCTGTGGGACCCCACAATTGAGGCTCCACGGGGCCGAGACATTCTCCCCAAGCTGTACTCTCTGGGGACGGTCCTCCAAGAAGGAACGGAGCCAGGCGAAAGCCTGGCCACCTATTCCCAACTCGGTGAGCCTCCCCAGGAGGATACCGTGGTCAGTGGTATCAAAGGCCGCTGAGATATCGAGGAGGACCAGCAGAGACATTTTGCCCCTGTCGGCCTCCCTCAATAGGTCATCACACAGGGCGACCAATGCCGTTTCTGTTCCGTGGCGCGGCCTGAAACCCGACTGGAATGGATCCAGGGCATCTGTTTCATCCAGGAGCACCTGAAGCTGATCGGCCACCACCCTCTCAACTACCTTGCTTAAGAAAGAAACATTGGCGACGGGCCTATAATTGCCAATTTCGTCCGCCGCCAAATTAGGTTTCTTT
The DNA here is from genome assembly GCF_051106095.1 of Pogona vitticeps. NCBI lineage: Eukaryota > Metazoa > Chordata > Lepidosauria > Squamata > Agamidae > Pogona > Pogona vitticeps. Next base: position 176,672,042 of record NC_135787.1, read on the forward strand.
CTAATGGGCCTAATGAGTGTTTCCTTGAGGGCAGAGGGAAATCTGCCCTCAAGGAAAGACCGATTAATTATTACAGAAGCCCATTCCGTTGTTGAAGGCCTGGCTGCTTTGATTAGCCAGGCCGGGCAAGGGTCCAAGGAGGAGGTGGTGGCATGACAGCGGTCAAGCGTCCTGGCGACAGTATCGGACGAAACAGGCTGAAAGGTATCAAAAATCACCGGACAAGATGGAGCGCTGGACATCTCAACTCGACTCACTGTATTCAAAAAAGGAGCGAGGTCCCGGCGGATGGCCTCCACTTTAGATTTTAAAAATGCTGCAAATTGGTCCGGTGTAAAACTAGGGGGAGGCCTATCACCCGGGCCAATTCCGGATAGGTCGCATACTATACGGAATAATTCCACCTGCTGGTTAGATGCCTCGCTTATCCGGTTAGCGAGGTAAGTTCGACTGGCAGCCTTTACCTTAGCCTGGTAAAGGTTAGTAGCGACCTTAACAGCTATACGATTGAAACCCGTCGGGTCCTTTCTCCATTTGTGCTCTAGCCGTCTCCTGACTCGCTTCGACGCCCGGAGATCCTGGTTAAACCAGGGCGCCGGGCGATCTCTGCGGCGGAGAGGGCGTTTAGGCGCGATCGTGTCTACGGCACTAGCCGCGGCGGTGAACCAGCCGTCGACCAGTGCCTCGACAGGAGCGCCAGCCAGGTCAGCCGTAACTCCTCTCATGGCATCCTGGAATCCAATCGGATCCAGTAGCCTTCGAGGGCGGACCATGACAATAGGTCCCTGCTCCCTGCGAGGGGGGAGAGCCATCTTGATGTCACATTTTATTAGGTGGTGATCCGACCATGACAAGGGAACCGACTCGAGGTCAGTCACCATCGGACCACTCTCACTCCCATTGGTGGAAAAAGAGGTCCTAAACCATTTAGGGTTTTATATTTCATCATTAACACTTTGAAATCAATGTGGAAACAAATGGGCAGCCAATGCAAGGCAGCCAGAGTGGGAGAGATATGCTGGTGTTTTCTCGTTCCACTAAGTAATCTGGCTGCCGATTTTTTTTCTGCACCATTGGAAGCTTCTGCATCAATCTCAAAGGTAGCCCCACGTGGTCTAATCTCGAGATTACAAGTGCGTAGACCAGAGTGGTGAGGACACCACCATCAAAATAGGGTCGCAGCTGGGCAATCCACCACAGATGGTAACAAGCGGAGCAGACCACTGATGCCACCTGGGTTTCCATGGTGAGCACTGGATCCAGATGTACTCCCAAACTGCAAACCTCACTCTTTGTGGTGAGAGTCACCCCCCCGAAAGAGAGGGAGTTTCCCAAACCACCAATGGAGGGGCCGCCAACCCTCAGGACCTCCATCTTGTTCAGGTTCAGCTTCAACCCATTCACCTGCATCTATTGCAGTACAGCCTCCAGGCAATGCTGAAGGGACAGAATGGCATCCACTGAAGTAGGTGGAAAGGAGATGTAAAGCTGTGTGTCATCAGCATCTGATGGCATGAGGCCTCACACCCCCTGATGACCCCACCCAGCGGCCTCATATAGATATTAAACAGTATTGGGGAGATGATTGACCCCTGTGGAACCCCGCAATTGAGACTCCATGGGGCCGAGACACTCTCCCCAAGCTGTACACTCTGAGGGTGGCCCTCCAAGAAGGAACGGAGCCAGGCCAATGCAAGGCCACTAATTCCCAGCTTGGAGAGCCTCCCCAGGATACCATGGTCGATGGTATTGAAGGTGGCTGAGATGTCGAGGAGGACCAACAGGGACATTTTGCCCCTGTCAGCCTCCCTCAACAGGTCATCCAACAGTGCGACCAGTACTGTTTCTGTGCCATGGCGCGGCCTGAAGCCCAACTGGAATAGATCCAGGGCATTGGTTTCATCCAAAAGAGCCTGAAGCTGGTCAGCCACCACCCTCTCCACCACTTTGCTGAGGAAGGAAACATTGGCAACAAGCCTATGATTTCCACTATTGTCCGCCGCCAAGTTTGGTTTCTTCCTGATGGGCCTAATGAGTGTCTCCTTGAGGTCCCCCTTGCCCTCCTGGAGAGACCCATTAATTATCACTGTGGCTCATTCAGTTGTTATAGGCCTGGCTGCTTTGATTAGCCAGGCCGGGCAAGGGTCAATGGAAGAGGTGGTGGCACGACAGTGGTCAAGAGCTTTGTCAACCATATCTGGCATCACAGGCTGAAAGAAATCATGTCTTTCAGCCAAATTAAACGAGTTGCTGTGTTTCAGTAAGGTAGTTATACTGTACATATACTGATCATTTGGATATCACTGTTGAAGCATGGCTCTCTCCTACAAGGACTGTGCATTATTTGCCTTCTAATACACAGAGTGGTTGCTGCCAGATTTATGTCCTAACCATGTTTATTGTTATTTGGCCACTTTCCTAAGATTAGATTCTTCTGTCTAATTGTTTTAGCACTTATATGACTATTGTGTTCTGTGAAAATTGAGAAGGGATAGATTTGAGCCCTTTAGTCTTTGTTTCCTCCATGTTCTTTGCAATCCTCCATGATTCCCTCATTGTAAATATATTTGTTTGTTTGTTTGTTTGTTTGTTTTATAGGCTGCCTTTCTCCTGATAAGGGGACCGAAGATAGCTCACAATATTAAAAAGAACAGAATTAAAAACATAAGTTAAGCATTAAAAGACAATTAAACTAATTAAAATACAACTGAATAATTAAAAGCAAGTAAACATTACAACTATCTTAACTTTTTAAAGGCATTGAGGGTCTTAGTCATGACTGTTAAAAGCCTACCTGAAAAGAGGGGCCTTCAGCTATGGATGGAAAGATAAAAGGGAGGGGACCAGCCCAAGAGAGAGCATGCCATAGCCTGGAGCTGCCACAGAGAAGGCCCTTTCGCATGCCCCCATCAGCCATTCCTGCACCGGCAAAGGGATCAAGAGGAGAGTCTCCTCTATCTTGAATGCCAAGAAGGCTCATATGATACTGTCCTTCATTTAGCCTGGCCCCAAGCTGTAGGTAATGAGCAGCACTTTGAACTGGGCCTGGGAATGGACTGGTAGCCAGAGCACTTGTTGTAACAGGAGCATTATCCAGGTCCCAAGATAATTGGACACTGACACAATTTTTGTAATTCTGGCTCTCTACACCACCACAATGGGTCTGAAATAAAACAACTGAGATGCAATGGAAGTGCAGACTTTCATCTTTAATTCAAGGGATTAAACAAAAATATTGTATGAAACATTTAGAAATTGCAACCATTTTCATATACTGCCCACTTATTTCAGGGGCAAATTAATACAATAATATTTTTTGAAAATCCTGCAATGACTGCTTGAAGTCTGAAACACATGGACATCACCCAGTGCTGGGTTTCTTCCTTTGAGATGCTTTGCCAGGCCTTTACTGCTGCTGTCTTCAGTTGTTGTTTGTTTGTGGATCTTTCTACCTTAAGTTTCAGCGAGTAAAATGCAAGCTCAATCGAGCTGAGATCAGCTGATAGATTCAGCCGTTGTGAAATATTCCAATTCTTTGCCTTAAAGAAACTCGTCGGTTGCCTTTGCAATATGTTGTGGGTCACTGTCCATCTGTAAAGTGAAGCACCATCTAATCAATTTCATTGAATTTGGATGAATCTCAGCAGACACTTCAGAATTCATCCAGCTGATTTTGTATTCTGTCACATCATCAATAAACACTATTGACCCAGTGCCATCCGTGCATACCCATGCCATTGCACTACCTCCGTCATGTTTTACAGATCATTAGCCTTTCTAAGCCTTCTCCATACCTTTTTCTTCCCATTATTCTGATACAGGTTGATCTTAGTCTCACCTGTCCAAAGCATGCTGTTCCAGAACTGAGCTGGTTTTAAAATATATTTTTTGGCAAAATCTAATCTGGCCTTTCTATTCTTGAGGTTTATAAATGGTTTGCACCTTGTGGTGAACCCTCAGAATTTGCTCTCATGACATCTTCTTTTTATGATAGACTTGGATAATGATATTCCTAGCTTCTGGAGAGTGTTTGTCACTTGGCTGGATGTTATGAAGAGGTTTTTCTTTACCATGGAAAGGATCCTTTAGTCATCCACCACTGCTGTATGCTTCACTTGCACTGAGAGCTCCTTTGAATGCATGTTATGGCTTCACAGCAACAGCTTCCAAATGTGAATGCCACACCTGGAATCAACTCCAGACCTTTTACCTCTTAATTGATGATGAAATAATGAAGGAATAATGCACCCCTGTCCATGAAACAGCTTTTTGTCCAATTGCTTTTGGTCCCTTGATAAAGGGGGGGATACCTATAAAAGAACTGCAATTTATTTATTTATTTAACTTATATGCCGCCCACTCTTACCCAAAGGTCTCTGGGCGGCTTACAACAATTAAAACATAATTAAAATACAATAAAGAGATAAAACAAATAAAATACAAATAAAATGGATACTCTAAAAATTGCCATCAGGACCCACAGTTGATGTTTCAATTAAAAGCTTTCTGGAATGGGAAGCTTTTGACCTGGCGCCGAAACGTCATCAACATCGGCACCAGACGAATCTCAGTCGGGAGGGCATTCCATAGTCTGGGGGCAGCTGCCGAAAAGGCCCTTTCTCTACAAGCCCTCCCTCTTACCTCCTTGACGGATGGCTCTTTCAAAAGGGCCCCCTGGCTAGATCTTAACTGCCGGGTAGGTTCATATGGAAGGAGGCGGTCCTTTAGGTATCCAGGGCCCAAGCCATTTAGGGCTTTATATATCAAGACAAGCACTTTGAATTGGACCTGGGCAGCAACTGGTAACCAATGTAATTTAATCAGAATTGGCTTGATATGTCCCCTAGCGGCCCCACCACTCACCAGCCATGCAGCTCAATTCTGGTACGGTTGCAGTCGCCAGACTGTCTTTGAGGGCAGCCCCACATAGAGAGCAATAATCTATACGAGATGTTACCAGTGTGTGTGTTACTGTCAAGAGACTCCGTTCCTCCAGGTAGGGCCGTAGCTGGTACAATTTCCGCAGCTGAAGGAAGGCGCCCCTGGCCACCGAGTCCACCTGGGCTTCCAGAGTTAGACTGTGGTCCAGGAGCACCCCCAAGCTGTAGACCCTGTGCCTTAGGGGAAGTGTAACCCCATTCAGGGCAGGGAAATGGCCCTCCAACCTGCCCACTAACAGCACTTCCATCTTGCCTGGATTGAGTTTCAATTTATTAACCCACATCCAGTCCATTATCAGGTCCAGACATGAGCTCAGCACAGAAACCGCCTTACCTGGATTGGTGGAAAATGAGAGGTAAAGCTGAGTGTCATCAGCATATTGCTGATTCCTCAGCCCAAACTTCCTGATGACCTCTCCCAGCGATTTCATGTAGATGTTAAACAGCATGGGGGCAGTATCAAGCCCTGAGGAACCCCTGACATAAATACCATGGGACAGGGCAACTGTCCCCCAGCACCATCCTCTGGACATGACCAGGAAAGAGCAGAACCATCATAAAGCAGTGCCCCCAAGTCCTAACCCAGCCAGCCTATTCATAAGGACACCATGGTCAATGGTGTTGAAAACTGCTGAGAGTCCAGGAGTATCAACAGGGTCACACTCCCCCTATCTCTCTCCCGGCAAAGGTCATCGTACAGGGTGACCAAGGCAGTCTCCATGCCAAAACCCAGCCTGAAACCCAATTGAAATGGATCCAGAAAATCCATTTCATCCAGCAGTGCCTGGAGTTGCCCAGCCACAACCCACTCCAACATTTTGTACAAATAAAGGAGGTTTGTCACTGGTCGGTAGTTAACCACCAGCCTTGGGTCCTGGTTAAGCTTTTTAAGGAGTTGTCGAATTACCGCCTCATTCAAGGTAGTAGGGACCACTCCCTTCTCAAAGAGCCATTCATGGCCTCCTGGACACAGGTGCGACCCCCCCCCCGGCAGATCTTCCAATTAGCCAAGATGGGCAAGGGTCGTGCAGAGTGGTGGTAGAATGGACAGATTCAAGCACCATGTCCACATCCTCAGGTCTCAACAATTGAAACTCATCCATTAAAATTTGGCCTAAGCATGGCACACTGGACACATCCTCTGATTTTGCAGTAAAGGCGGAGTCCAACTCACTGCTAATCTGAGCGATTTTTCCCTCAAAATGAATGGCAAATTCATCACAGCGAGGTAATGAGCAGTCCGGGACCTCCACCGGATTTCCCGGTTGAAGAAGATCCCGGACCACCCAAACAACTCTGCTGGACGACATTCTGGAAGCAATACAGCTGTAAAAATATTGCCATTTCGCCAGCCATATTGCCATGAAATAGGCCTGATAATGGGCTCTAAGTCGTGTTTGATTGGACTCCCAGCGGGATTTCCTCCACCTGTGTTCCAGCCGTCTCCCCTCTTGCTTTACCGCCCGCAGTTCAGAAGTATATCAAGAAGATGTCTGGGCTCTGCGTGCAGGGAGAGGGCGCTTAGGTGCAATCATGTCAGCCGCCTGGGTCATCTCCCTATTCCATAGGGTGACCTGAGCTTCGACAGGAGTGCCGACCATATCAAACAGAAAATCCCTCAGAGCATTCAGGAAACCATCCGCATCCATTTGTCTCCAAGGCCGGATCATCTTAATAGATCCCCCACCTTTGCAGAGGGAAGAAGAAGCTAATAGACTGAACTTGACCAGGAAGTGGTCTGACCATGACAATGGGGTCACAACCAGCCCCTCCACATCCAAACCACCATCTTCCAGGCCTGTTGAGAAAACCAGGTCCAAGGTATGGCCCTTCTCATGTGTCATGCCAATGACATATTGAGATAGCCCCATGATTGTCCCAGCAGCCATGAAGTCCTGAGCCACTCCAGTCAAGGCAGCCTTGGCATGGATGTTGAGGTCCCCCAGAACCAACAGCCTGGGAGTCCTCAACACCAGGTCCAAGATTACCTCTATCAGCTCAGGCAGGGAGACTGTTGGTACGCAGCAGGGTGGGCGGTACACCAACAGGATCCCTAATCTGTCTCGTAAGCCCAACACACAATACAGGCCCTCCAGACCTCCTCTCAAAGGGATAGGAAGCCTGGTCAAGGAGATAGAACTCCTATAGGCTATAGCAACTTCCCCTCCCTGACCCTCCAAGCGACATTGGTGCTGCACCAAGTATCCAGGCAGACACAGCTGGGAGAGGGGGATAACACCCTCCTCTCCCACCTAGGTCTCAGTAATGCACACCAGGTCAGCACCCTCATCCAGAATTACATCATGGATGAGGGCAGTCTTATTTTGTGCTGACCTGGCATTCATCAACAGCACTGTGTGGCTTGACGGTTTGCTGATATGGTCACCTGATACCATCTGGTTGGGGGTAGGATATCTAACCTCTCTTCTCCTACGTGGGCATGTTCTACCTCCGCCACCATTCCTTCCCCTACCAGCACCACCTCAATGGCTGCTCACTCCAACACCCTCCCCCCTTCCTGTTCTCTCAGATCCACTGTGGGTCTCTATGCAATCTGATGGCAATTAATAATAGCATTTAAAAACAACAACAACATGCCCTTCTAAAGCCCCTTCTCCCCTCCAAGCCAGGTGGCTGATGAGGATGGGGTGGGGCAGCCAGAGGTAGCAAGGGCCCTGTCCTGCAAGGTCAAGGGAGTCCAGGCCAAACTCCCCCAGGACACTATCTCTCACCCAGTGCCTGAGGGACAGCAGATAACACAGAAGATTCCCCTAAAGGCAGGAACACTGGTCCGGCAGGGCCCTGGCACAGGCTCTGGCTTATAAAGCCTCTTCTCCCCTCTGAGCCAGGTGGCTGATGTTGAGGATGGGGTGGGGCAACCCAAAGCAGCAAGGGCCCAGTCCTGCAAAGCCCAGGGAGTCCAAGCCAACCTCCCCGAGGACTCTATCTCCCACCCAGTGCCTGAGGGATGGCAGATAATACAGAAGACTCCCCCAAAGGCAGGAACACTGGTCTGGCCTAATTCCTAAACCCTTCCTCCCATTTGGATGTGAATACTCTCAAATTAAAACTGAGAGACTGCACCCATACTCATTACTTAACTATAACTTGAATTTATTTTGGTAAACAGCCAAAACAATAAAACTTCTGTATGCTCCTTTTTACTGCCCCCTCAAATATTAAATAATTGTATCTCTAGTTCTCCTGGATCCTCTTTCCACATGCTGGACTCCACACCATTTCTCTGCTTTCCTGAGTTCACAATTCTGTTTTCAAGTGGAAAAAAACTGTATAAATTTTTCACCATTAGGATGACTATCTCACCCAAGTCTGGATCTGTCTTACTGTAAGTCACTGGTGGCTTCTGTAGTGCTTTCAGATACATTCTTAGCTGTGTTGATACCAGAAGACAGAGATTAAAGTTGACAGAGATAAAGGTGTTGGAAAAAAGGCTTCGAGACACTGAGACAAAATATATAATCTTTATCTAGTTCTCTTAGGACAAGGGTAAATGGGGCACCCTAAGAAAACAACAGAGTGCTAAAAACTATATTGCAAAAACATACCAAACAGTAAATGAAGAAAGCGGCGGCAGCTCAGGTAATGCCCACAAACCTAGGCAAACACACACAGTTTCTGCCTTGCTCTGTGACTCAGCACCATCGAAGGAAGGTGTAAAAGGGGGAGTAGAGGAGACAAGGCTTTATAGGCCTAATTGGTTACAAAGAAGAGATGAGGTCTTTTAGATATTAACCCATAGTAGGTAGAATGTTACAGATTGCCAACATCAGGGACCCTCTACTCTTGCTGAAGAACAGCCCATTCTCAGCTACATAGTTTCAGGAAGGTAAAGGTTCACATTGGCATCGTAAAGTGCCCCATTGTTGGTGAAGAACAGATCAGGAGATTGCAGCACATCTTGGTGACAAAATACTTCAAGTGGGGGTGATGTCAAGCTGAATAGACAAGTACAGTATCTCTTTGGCAAGGAAAGTCTCTTGCAGGACTGGCTGGAGCACAGCAGAACGAATGAACTGTTCAGGACCCTGGACAGAGTTCTGTGGGCACTGCATGGCTGGAGGAGAAAATGGTACTGTGGAAAATTGTACTGTGTTCTTTACATGGAACTTCATGAAACCAAGGCTTTAAGTAGGTTGGTTCGCTTCCTTCAGAAGCTCCGCATCAGCTGATTAGTAGCTGCTACTCTTAAAGAGCCCATAAACTTTTTTGTTGCCAAGACTGCTGCAAGGACTGCATGTGGGACAGATATGGAAGGAAAGGTCTTGTTCTTTGCCTTGCGAAACTGACACATCTGGCTCAGGACTTCCTTTGGAGCACTGCTACCTTCAAAGCTGCTACCAGTGTCAGGATGTAGTGTATCATTAAAGATGAGTCATAGATACTAGCTAGGGCTGTTACACTTACACCACGTTGGGGCACATTTACCCTACAAATGCTTTGAGCTAGAACTCCTTGAATCCTTTACCACCGTCCGTACTGCCAGGCACATTTGAGTGCAATTGTCCAAAAACAATTGGGTATCCACTGTTATCTACTTTTGTCTTAGACACTTTCTAAAACGTCTATACCACTGGTTCTTAACCTTGGGTTACTCAGGAGTTTTGGACTGCAACTCCCAGAAGTCTTCACCACCAGCTGTCCTGACTGGGGTTTCTGGGAGTTGC